>NW_020653945.1:7195504-7204728 GCF_003589595.1 Hyposmocoma kahamanoa
ATATTTAAAATTTTTTGGCAGCTCCCATTGTCCGGCCAACAACACCAGAAAATCCAGAATCTTCACCAAAGCGTATTACAGAAAGAACGGGCCCTGTTATGTCTATTGAAAATGGTGTTATCAAGGTATGGTTGCATAAACTGCTTGCCTGATTAATAATTATTTAAAAAAATTGTGTTAAGTTAAAGTCTTTATAATTTTTAATTTTTATTTCAATTTTAAGAAATTACATGAAGCTTAATGTTTCAGGGAATAGATACAAAATTAAATGACAGGCTACTTAAAGCGGTCCATTCGCATCAACCATCATTGATAGCACCTAATAAACAAAGTGGTAAATATATCAAACTTTTATTTAATTTAAATTCACAACCTAAATTGCATTTGAAATCGTCATTGTAATAAATATATTAAACGCTACTCATTTGTAAGGCAGATTCACCTGAGAATGAGTAACAAACTCTTTGTAAAGATACAGGTGGTATTACAAAGGTAACATATTGCATATGAAGGTGTGATGCATACAGCTGGTATTTCCATATCAGTCATTACCTATATGATATGCAAGAAACGTGTGGACACGCAAACATTTCCACTCGTGTCCACTACATGTTTTATTTGTTTATGGCTTATAGCAATATAAAAACATCCGTGTATGCACTTACAATATTTTCAGGTAACTGTCTCCTACAGAATGCTCACTTTAAAGTGGTCAACGAAAATTTCGCTGCAAACTTACCCAAAGAAGACAACAAGATTGTCTTAAATGAACAAATCCGATTGGTTGTGGAACAAAAAAAAGTGCCAAGCATACTGAAAAGGCCTTTAGTGACAAAGACTCCTAATATTGTGATACCTGCAGAGAGTACAAAGGGCGGGAAAATCGCTATTTCTCCATTGCCAATTGTGAAGAGTCATAGTACTAATGGATATCAGATTAAGGTACAGATTGTTGTCATCATGTAATAATGTCACAGGTTTTTTTTGGTAATGGATTATTTTAGTATGGCACGAAGCCGCGTGCCCGCATGGGGATGTTATGTGGGACTGACCCTCCAAATGGAGGGCATATTTTAAATGCTAGAAAACATGCATCTGCGTGAATATCAGAAAAAGCTTTAAAAGGGTAAACTTAATGTATGATTTGTAGGTAAACTAAAAGCAATTGAAATTTTTCATAATTTTTTCCTGTAATTAATACAAAAACACTTTTTCGTCACAGACCTGAGTTATATAATACAATGAGTACTACATACTAAATTATGACACTTCTGCCTTCGACATTCTCGTTAGTTGTCGTTAATTACTCAAATATATTTTTACTGAACGAGGGCGCCAACAGGGATTGGCTCCGATTGTTGAAGCGAAACGCACATATTGCGTGGCCTCAAAACTTTTCCTGACCGGCTCAAGCCAATTCCAGGTCGATAAGTGTTGTGACTCCCTAACATTACAGAAGATAAACTTCAAATTCACGTAAAGTTTTGTCCATTTTACTAAGTTGTCTATATTACAATTTGTCATATTTCCAGATGTCCCCACCCAGAAACAATGTTGTGATAAACCCAAATTCCGTCATGGCGAACGATACTAAACCGGCAGTACAAAATGGTGTGATAGGCCAAGCATGTCCAGATAGCCCTGTAGACCTGACTGGCCTTAGCGAAGCAGATATTAGGGCTTTGAAAAAACAACAGAGAATGATCAAAAATAGGTATGTATTTGAAACTAATCTTTTGCGGACCGGCTACTGGACGGGCGGATATAAATCTTTTTACATATTTTCTATTACTCATTGTTTATGTATATATTTGCCTATGGTGCGTTCGTTTCTATTTCGGCTTTAGCTACTTTTTCTCTAAATTATAATTTTATTTTGCTTTACTCTGAGCCTGATTTTCCCACTATTCCTTAATATTTTGGTCCATTCGTCCTGCAATATTTACGAAATTACAAATTTCGAAATTTTTCCCAACCATATTTCTTTTCCAAACCATCACAAATTATAAGCCGTGCTCAAAGTAAAGCGAAATAAGATCTTTTTTTTCTTTTACGTCATTGGACAATTTCGCAATTCACGAATATTCATAATGAGTGTCGAGTGACAGATTGACAAAACTCACAGACATATCTCTAAATAGACACCGCAAGTACCGCGATCTGTATGAAAACTAAGCGTGCTACATTTTTGTACCTCTCATGACGTCACGAGCGCTATTTAGTAATGGGAAACCTCCTTCGACACTACAGCGATTGGTTAAATTGAAGACGCGGACGCAGCACGTATTTAGAGTATTTCAAGTATTTGTTGATTGTGATTGTATCGGGCCGACTAAAACATCTACCTTAAATTATCTTTCCACGCTTCCAACTGCCGACCATCCTCCGTTTTTTTTTAAAAGAGTTTACTGATTGTGATGGTAAGAAGGGCATAGAATCTATTTCGTCCAATGCTGTTGGCAGTGACCATATTGGTCGTAAAATGTTTTTATTCATACTTGGTGAGATTTTACCTGTGATCTGGTATATTCTTAATTTTTCTATCAGCAGCGGGGAATTTCCTTTCCTTTGGAAGTAAGCTCTCATAACTCCTCTTCCCAAAAAAGCCAACCCATCTAACTTTTCTGATTTCCGACCTATTTCTATACTTCTCTTTCTATCAAAGCTGCTAGAGCGACTAGTTCATAACCAAATTACTCCTTTTCTCATACGTAACAACCTTCTTAATCCCTTTCAATCCGGCTTCCGACCAGGACACAGCGCTGTGACTGCTCTTGTTAGGATCACTGATGACATTAGGTATAGTATGTCGCAACAGCAACTCACTGTAATGTCATTGCTTGATTTCAGCAATGCTTTCAACAACGTTTATTTTGACATTTTGATTGCACTTTTACGCACTCTTAACATATCTCCAACGGTAATCTCTTGGTTTCATAGTTACCTGAAAGGGCGTCGGCAGTGTGTTCGCATTGATGAGAGGTTCTCTTCTTGGTGTGACATCAGTGCTGGCGTTCCCAGGGCGGCGTTTTATCTCCTCTTCTCTTCTCGATCCTTATTAATTCCATTTCCCGCAGTCTTACCTCATCCTACCACCTGTATGCAGATGATTTACAAATTTACACTCACCGGCAACTTGAAAACCTGCACGAAGCCATTGAGGAAATCAATAATGATCTCCGTCATATTTTGACGTGGAGTAAACAATTTGGTCTTAAACTAAACGCAACGAAAACGCAAATGATTGTTATTGGCAGCTCTAGAATGGTATCCAAGATAGATTGGTTTCGCTTGCCACAGGTTATTATAGACGACACCTACATTAAAATTAGTGACAATGTAAAAAATCTGGGTATACTCATTGATAGGCAGCTATCTTGGGCACCTCAATTAGTTGAGACCAGCCGCAAATTGTTTGCGTCTGCCGCATCTCTTAGACGGTTACGTAATTTCTTACCTATTGCCACGAAAACTGCGCTTGCCCAAACTCTTCTTCCAATTCTTGATTATGCTGATGCCTGCTATCTGGATTTAACCGAAGAACAGCTCAACAAGCTCGAACGTCTACAAAACTTTTGCATCCGTTTCATTTATGGTCTGAGGAAATTTGATCATGTTTCCATTTATCGCAAGGAGCTGAAGTGGTTACCCATTAGACTTCGCCGGAATGCTCATATTCTTAATCTTCTTTATGGCATCTTATTCATTCCTCACACACCACCTTATCTTAAGGAGCGATTTGAATTCGCCCATCAATCCAACCCCCGACTTCAGCGCTCTTCTTCAACTCTCCAACTTAAGATGCCATTGCATACCTCCCAGTATTACGACAAGTCCTTTACTGTTCAGGCTATTCGTTTGTGGAACGCTTTACCTTTGTTTATTCAACAAGCGAAATCATTGAATATATTCAAAAATATGGTAAAAGAAAATTAATTTAGTGTGACTTGGACTGCTTAGGTATTTTTATGTTTTAGAAATTTTATATTTATAGGTATAAGAATATATAGTAGTTTACGATATTCATATATATGTATTGGTTTTATTATTTATTTATAAATATATGTACATTTGCATTTATTTATCAAATTTTATCTATTAATTAGTAATTCTTCATACACCGCCGTCTTTTTCCTGTGAATTATATAATTACTTCCATCCAAAGGTTGTCTGGCAGAAATTGCTTAAAGCGATAAGACCGCCCATTGTACCACCGCTTATTTTTAATTTAATTGTATTGTATTTGTTTCCTTTTTTGGTGTACAATAAAGTATTTTTGTATTGTAAGAACTCGTGAAATATTATAATAGTAAGATGTACCAGTACCAGAATCAGATAATTAAGCCCTTTATTAATACGTGTTTTGAAAAAAAAGTTGCTAAGGAAATCTAAAAAAACAACAAACTTAATAGAATATTTTTATAACATTTTCTAAGGTCTCAAGAATTATCATCCCTTTGTTTCCTATATTGATCAGAATCGAGAACTGTGTTGCATCAAGTGAACATAACTAATCGTAAAATCTGACCAAATAAATGACGAAGCGGCCATACCACGAAACTGAATGCATTATATAGAAAGTATCGCTCATTCGATATTCATGGCTTACTAAAGAAGGACTCAAAGTATACCGCATCAAGTAAAAGCCGCAATTTATTACGAACACGCGGCATACACTAGTTTGCATATTTGTTTTCTCGTTCTCTGTACCGTCTAGGCTCTCGGTTTTCTCTCAGAGAAAAATTTAAGGAGACTGGTATCATGACTGTGGCATCAGAGTACATTTACTCAAATATTTTATATGCCCGTAAAAATATATATAATTTCAAGAAGAAAGAAGATAGATATCCATAATATTAACCTTAGAGCTAAGTCCGAACTCATGGTGACACGATTTCGTTTAACCAAGGTAAACAACTCTTTTATGGGGAACTGTATACGTTTTTACAATAAGATTCCGGAGCATATATTATGTTTATCGTTTCCTAAGTTTAAAAACTACATTACAAATATTTTGATCGAAAAATCATATTACAAAATTGAAGACTACGTGTTAGATAAAGATGTATGGTAAGACGACATGGCTCCAGACAAATTTGATTCAAAATGTATTCCATAACATTTAAGTTTATTTGAAAAGAGCAATCCCTAGAGTTTCTTGCTCGTTCTTCTCAGAGAGGTCAGCGTAGTGAACGAGCAGTAGCTTAAATGTGATGTTTTCAAGTGTAAATTTATTTAACCTATGGAATAAATAATCTTTGACTTTGACTCGAAATTCATTCAAAATGAAAATAATTGATTTTAAAATAAATTATGCATAATTAATCTGATTACAAAATTACATAGCTCTGGAAGGAAACGTCCCTGTTTATTTATCTTCTCACAGCAACAGTGTTTCTGCAGTTTCTAATGGCACAATTAGGCATTTCTCGCGTTTTTGACTGATGTTTAACTACGATAACGACCGGGCGTGTTCTGAAGCGTAGCAGCGGCAACTAAGCGTTTATAGCTTACATTGGGCACGCGAAGTAGGTATATGGTCTTATTCAGAGGGGCGGCGGGCGCGGGTGCGGCCGCGCGCCGTTACGCTAATTGTATCCTTTGAAGATCACAGACAATATACTCAAGGAAATAACGGCATGCTATTTATATAGACAACATTTTTGTGACATCATACGACGGTAGCGGCGCCTAGATGACGGCATCTTTCTCTTAAAACAGTAAAGCCTAAGACAGTTACATACACCACATGGAAACATTGTGTTACATAATCAATCACTGGCCTTTTTTATAAAAAAATATGTGCACATTTGACCTGAATCTCACCTGATGGAAAGTGATGATGAGGTCGACGATGTAGCATGCACATCAAAATAATGCCTATTCACTCTTGCCTTAAAAAAACCCAAGTTTTAAAGTATATTCTTCAGGCAGAGAATTCCACTTCATAACCGTTTGCCATATAACTTTGTATAAATTTTTACACTTTTTGCTGCATGGTCGGTGCGTGTATCATTTGTGGTTTTGTGTAGGAATTTTAACTGGAATTTCTGTAGAATATATACACTCCCGGACACTTAATTCGAGCCACCTCGCATCAGTATTAAATGCCCTAAGCTTAAACAACGATCGATTGATCAAGAACTATCCTACGCAATTTTGAAACTAGTAGATTAAAAGTCTTTTCCATAAGCCCTTGTTGGAAATTTGGACTTGCAAAACCGAGGGAAACCTTTTTCTTCGATGATAACACTATTTTTGAATTCTAGCCCTTTAAGGCAAAAATGCGAGGTGGCTCGAATTATGTGTCCGGAAGTATATAATAGTGTATAATTGCGGTGAGTGAGGTGGTTTCTTAATTATATACTTAATTAGAAACTGCATACTGCGGTGTCTACAGCGACAAAAGTATTTGACTTGTACTATACATTATATACAAGGTGAAGCCAGAAAACCAGCAAATTGCTGAGGCTGTTACTTTTTCTTCAACACTGATTTAGATTTTAAGCCACTATCATTGGTATTTTAAGTATTTATGTATCTTGTATTATATTGTGTCGTTGTAGTGTTGAAGAATAGTCTTTTTATTTTATTTTTTATTTTTATAAATGTGGAAATGCAATTAACCAAACACTTGTATTCAATTGTCACAAACTTCCAGAGAGTCAGCATGTCAATCTCGTCAGAAAAAAAAGGAATACGTAACAGCTTTGGAACAGCAGCTGTTAGAAGCGCATCAGGAAATCGCCAGGTTGCAGCTCGAGAACAAACTATTGCGAGATCAACTCGGCAGCTGTGGGACGAGGCGAAAGGTTAATTACACTACAGTAATAATAGACTAGTACTTTTAATATAATTTTTTAAACCTTTCGCGATCACTATTACACCATAAAAAAAAACCTCGCATACACTTTTTCACATAATTTGTTTTTACTGATTTTTCTTGAGGAAATACTTGGTCCTTGCTATCTGTATCTATTTGAAAGAGGAACTACAAACATTATTGCGTTTACTACATTTTGCACTACATTTTTGTGTTCGTACTGAAAAATTACATAGAAATCACATACGAGGTATTCATTCTAAGACGATACATACAATTGAACGAGATTATATTAACCGCTTTCCTTTTTTGTTAAGTAATTTAATAATTTAACAAGTGACTAACACATTATGCCGAAGTGAAATTCAAGTGAGTTCGAGATCCGAAAATAGTTAGTCCGAACCAGGTAGATCTAACACTACATGCAACTCTCTAATTTCTACTATCGAAGAATCGGCATACTCAAAGCATTGTTCATCTCTAAACCTTTTTCTTCTAATATATATAGTAAGGACGCTGTTATTTTAAGAAAAACCGTAGCGTAAAACATTACTTTTAGTCATCTATAATAGGACTAGTGATTGCTCTCTGTCAACTTGTTGCGTAAAAATAACTTTTTTCTTTCAGATACCCCGTCTCGACGCTTCACTTCTTATACCCAAGAAGAATATTGCTGTCATATTTGCAATGGTTTTCATGGTTTCGTTAAATTTTAATGTTATAGGGTATGTCAAGTATTACGAGTACTTTAAGTATTTTAACAATGAAGTGGTATAAAGATGTTTTCATTGTGTGTTTTGTTTTAAAGGTGGCACAGCACTCCTTCTATGGGACCATCTGCACCAGATAACATTCAGAGACATCTCTTGTGGTCTGAAGACAGTGCAGAAGTGGTTCCGCCCGGTATGGCATTATGCTTTTCATCCAATTGTCCTATTTATGGATTGTGTGTGAAGCATATGGGTTGATACAGAACTCCAAATGCACTTATACCTATTTATAAATTTGTTTCTTTTACAGATTACGACCAACCCTTAAATCAAAGTGCTCTCAGTTCGGATTGTCGAAATAAAACGATAGCAAACGAGGTTTATATGAATCAAACTGAAAGTATACGAATAGCTAGTGACCTAAATCGATGGATTGAAGGCGGGAAGATGGTCAATTGGACATTCGACTTGCCAAAGAAGAAACCGAAAGATTATTTGAATCAAGAAAAAATTGATGGTGAGTATTCTTGACCCATGCAAGAGAGGCAATGGACCAGACTTAAATTGTTTGTTTCTCGCGTATACGCATTTGTACTTTTGATTTATTTTATTAAATTAATCATATTTTTTTTATTTCAATTGTATTTTCTAAATGGGCTTCGAATTATGTACATGGTAGTCCCTCCCGCACCCGCTCCCGCTCCAGCTCTCCCTCTCTATCCCTCCCTCCCTCCCCTTCTAAATCCCTCCCTCCCTAAATCCCTCTTTCTTTCTTTCTCTCTCTCTCTCTACCTCAAACAGGATGGACTATATTTTGGATTGAAAAGAATTTTGCCTTAATCAACGTTAATCCCTATTTTCAGGTGGGCTTCTAGAGACTTACAAACTATTCAACAAATTGAACATGGATAGTAATTTGGTAGATTTTCCAACCACAAACCGAAGAGCTATGAAAGAGAAAGCACGGTTACGACGATTGCGGCGAAGTAAGGATTTAGACTTTCCGGAGAATGCAGTTTTAGACTATGACACTCTATATCACAAGCCTATAAGAAAATCTGTGAACAATTTTGATATGGATGATTTTGGTGAATGGCACGCGTTGCTCCAAGCGCTGCACAGGCGAGATGATACGTTTTATGTGGTTGGTGTTGGCAAAGGGGAACACTTATTACTGCCTGCAGTGTCTCACAATGATACGAGACCCCCTAAAATGGCGCTTATATTGCCAGCGAGAAATGGAAACGGTAAGCACTAGATATGGCAAAAACGTGTATGTCACTAATTAATTATACTGTTAGGCGATTTTTCTACAACTGTTATTGTAAATTGTCGTCAGAAAACCTCCTATTCTGCTGTTTTGTACTTGTAAATACAATCGTACGTGTTCGCCATCTTGGATTTACAAACAAGTGCCATATTCGTAATGAGCACCTCCAAATACCTCGAAAACAGTACCCAACTTGCCATTATTCGAAAAATCGTGCCCGCCACTTGGATTTAGAAATGAGTACCATGTTCGTAATTAGCACCCCCAAATACCTCCAAAACGATACCCATATTGCATTTTTTTTGAAAAGTCGTGTCCGCCATCTTGGATTTACAAACAAGTGCCATATTCGCACTGAGCACCCCCAAATACATCGAAAACGGTACCCAACTTGCCATTATTCGAAAAATCGTGCCCGCCA
>NW_020653945.1:7204738-7205524 GCF_003589595.1 Hyposmocoma kahamanoa
TAAAGTAGTCTTTTTATGTGTAATACAGACTAAGTAAACAGGCAATCGCATTAAATAAATAATGCTTAGCATTCATGTAATAACATAAAAGTTATTGAAAGGGACACATTTTTGGAGGTTATCTGAAAACGACCCAAAAACTCTGCTAAGTGCCACATAGCATGTCAATGTCAATAGCGATAATTCATATCTGCCTACCATTGTATACGATAAATGTAAAATTGAAATGTTCCCAATATGGGGTCTACTCTCGATCGCCGTCCGACAACCGTCCGAAACAATTACTGCCAAATAAGCAATACTTGACCAAATTAAAAGACGCGTGATGCGAATGAAGCTTCATACTTGACACTTGTCTTTTAATTTTGTCGAATATTACTTATTTGACAGTAATTGTTTCGGACGGATGTCGGACGGAGATCGAGAGTAGACCCCTTTAATTTTGTCGAATATTACTTATTTGACAGTAATTGTTTCGGACGGAGATCGAGAGTAGCCCCCAAGGTGCGGAGTGTTTGCGTATCGTGGCAAAAGTCAACTTGACGTACAAATGGCCTGTTGTAAGGTTTTAAATAATTTGACAGTTGGGAATTCTGGTACTGGCTTGTTGATTTATATTGTATAATTAAAGAAAAAGAAAAACTTCAAATTTTAACTGGATTTATTTTTTGGTCAAGCCTTTTGTCAACACATTTTGTCTTGACAAGAAGACAAAATGTGTTAAATTTGAATTACCTAACGTAAAATCGACTAGTCCAAGCATAGCAATAAACGGAGAAAAGTTAG
>NW_020653945.1:7205924-7263177 GCF_003589595.1 Hyposmocoma kahamanoa
TTTATTTTACCTATGGAATAAATAATCTTTGACTTTGACTTTGACTTGGTCATTAATGTACAATGAGACGTGTTCAATGGCTTTAGTAGGTCGTGAGAGCGGCTGCGGCTGCGGCCGCCGCGGTCTCATATAGACGTACTCGTTCGTGTGTGACTCGTTAACGCGTTGCCGACACACATACGCATGCTAGGAGTCAACAATAGTAATGAAACATATTAATTACATATTTCACCTTTATTTAATGATTATCACTAGTATCAGGTTTCTTACCACTAAATAATATCGATAAGAAATATCGGGAAAATAAAAAGAAGTCATACCGTGGTAAGAAACCTGATACTAGTGATAATCATTTAGTGAATAACCACGAAAGTCTTAAAATCTATATTCACCTTTATTTGTTCAAAGAATTTATTATAAAAGACGTAACAATATAACTAAGTAGAACCGGCATTTTCTCAAATCTATAGGTGGTATTACTTGTAGCAAAATACAACGGAGCAATTAATAAAACAAATCAATAACAAAATTAATAAAACGAAACGAAAACATTCGAAACTCGGTTTGAGCCTCCGGAGCAGACGGGTCAATGGCCGCTATTGACATGTTAAACGGCGCAAACTAAAGATAAAATTTATTTCGGAGCTGTGTCAGCAATAATGTTAATTCATCACTTTTCTTACAGATTCTGTAAAAAGCGATCACGTCACTCTAATGCAGATCGACTGTTCAGTTGTGAACACAACTATAGTCAAACTAAAGTCGGATGCATTACCTGAGAGTTTACGAAAAAAGAAGAACAATGAACAGGGTCAGAATTTAATAAATAAAAGAAATACGTACTTAAGAAGGCCAAGAGTTAACGAGGACAATCTATCAAGCATTCTTCATAATTCGAGTAATGACATTTCTAATTACCCAGTTAAGTTTAAGGAACCTGATGCAAGTATAAATGAAGTAGAATTAAGCAAGGACGAAAATACGTTTGCTCAGTACTTAATAAGTAAATATGAAGAATCAAAGAATGATTCCAATGTTTCAATGAATGTGGGAAATAAAAGCAATAATGTGAGAAATAAAAAGAAAGTGAATAGAAGTAAGGAGTCAACATGACAAAATAAATAATAATAGTAAGTGATATACCAAAGCAATATAAAACATAAGTTTTTTACATTGCTAGAAAGCTATGATTGATTTAAATAATTGGTTATGCAGAATTATTATTTTACATAGTATGTGAATTACGTAAAATGTTACGTAACAGATCTCAATAAATTCTGCTGAAGGACTTCTGTTCTATTGCAAATGTGTAACGTAACTTAATTTTACCACTTCATGCACTTTTATAGGATTTGAAATGACTTTATAAACTGTTGTTTAAATGCATTTTCTTCTATATGTATGTTTGTCATTGAAAGTAAAATAAATAAAGTATTACACTAGGTTTAATTTAAATATTATCTACGGAATAATCACAATGTTATTTCTTGTTAACACTTCAAATGTTTCTTGTATATTGTTGTTGTACCGTTGAGTTTTAATTGTTCATAATGATTACTTTTTGTCTTAGCATTGTTTATTTACACTTTTATAATTTCGAGTTCATTCGTTTATACTTCAAGTGATAGATATAATATCAGTCAGTCAATAAAATTGAATTATTCGAATTTGTGATTTTCTTGTTGAATAGAATTTATATTTACCTCAGAACTAAACTTAGACCTGACATTGGTCTGGTAAACACGAAGAGAGTATCGAGAAAGCACTGCTTGTTTTTTTTATAAGATTAGAATCTACTTATATTTTGCTTGATACTTCCCATCTATTATTATATTACTCGATATGTCTGTACCTATCCGCAATTTTTCTTTTATATTCGAGACGTGAATGATATTAATGAATGAAATGAGTTCTACTTCAATAATTATGATTAATAACTTAATACAAATTAGTTTGTAATGTTTGTGCGCTATTGGGAGAAAATAAATTTCTATTCTTTTCTAAAGGCAAAAAGCTTGTCATTTCATCTATAACGAACGAGGCTCTATATATTTAAGCCATTGCTGAACCATCAAACTTTCAAAAATATTTCTGTCAAAGTCAGCTGTTCACTGTTCAACATAACCTATAAAAACTATATACCAATAGAGTTTTTTTGTAAAACAACATAAGCTAGGTCGATTTATTCTCAATTATGATTTTTATTTCTAGTTAATACTCAAGAGCGAACAGCAATTTGGTGGAATTCAAAATGAATTGTATGCGCTTGTTAACCGCTACACAGAGACACTCGATTTTCAAAATATTCTCAGCCAGATATGTATCACAACACCCACAAAAGTTCTTAGAGATACAGGATCGGTGGCGAGAGAAGGATAACGTGTCTAAAAACTATGAATTAATTTACAAAGCTCCTATGGAGAAGTTACTAAACTACGCCACAGCATACTTGACTTTTTCAACAACCACAGTTGGTGCTGCAGGACTATACTATGCTGTATTTGTATACGACATAGCAGACGTTGACACGCCTGTAGTGTTAGGAGATAATGTAGTTATAGCGAACAGTGGAATTGAATGCCTGTCATATCTTGGAGCATTTGTTGCTTTTCACGTAATGATCAAGATTCTTCTATCCAAATATGTTATTCGCCTGTATCAGCACGAAGACAACTATATTGCTGTGTTCAGAGGCCATATGTTTAATTCTATTCATAAGCATGAATTTAAATTAAACGAGTTTAAGAAACTCAATCCTACTTTAGTAGTAACATGGGGTGATTCTAGATTTGGGCTGGGCAATAAGCATGCTATTCTGTTGGACAATTACTTTAAAACCCCTGAATATTTTAATTACTTACTTTATAAGAAGAAAACAGATGGTGGCCCTGAAGACAATGCTGGTGTGCAGTAGATGTTTAGTGTTATTGGTTTAGGCCAGTGCTAGTTTTTGTTAATAAATATCTCATTGCTATTTGTTTAGTTTCATTTAGTGACCCTTTTATTACCGGAGCTGGCACCATACAATTTTTTTTTTAATTCTAATGTAAGTGTGCATTTGACCTCCATCTCACCTGATGGATAGATAATGCCTATTCACTCTCGCCTTGAAAAAGTCCAAGTTATAATGTTCATGGAACAAGTCTGCAGGTAGGGAATTCCACTCCATAGCCGTTCGACTCATAAATGCGGAAGTGTAACGCTTCGTGCGAATCTTTGGAAAATCCACAACACAGGGGTGGAAGCCAAGCCTACGCCTAGTCTCCCAATGATGGATAAGGGACGGCGGAACTAAACCGTGTAATTCCATCGCACACTCTCTGTGATATATCCTGCACCTTAGCTTCTCTTACCTAGCTTCGCCTCTATTAATTCCGAGTCACCTATAAGCCTCTTGGTACGCTTGTCAATTGAATCCGAGGTGGCCAGTTGGTATGTAGCAGAGCCATCCCAAAGGTGGTAACAGTACTCCATACACAACCGGACTTGTGCTTGATATAGCTAAAGTAACTGTCCCGGTGTGAAGTAACACCTCACCCTGGAAAGGATGCTAAGCTTCCTGGCTGCATTTTTGGCCATGGATTCAATGTATCTGCCGAAGTTCAAATTGGACGACAGGTCCATTCCAAGTAGCTGGAGACGGTAGGCTATCAGTATGGATCTATCACGAAAAGTCGGAAGAGACTCCGTTTAGTGGAGAATAGACACGTCTGCGTTTTGGTAGCGCTAAATTTGACAATATCATTATACTTAAGCATCCTTGTTTATGTGAAGTTGTTTTAATTTTAATTATATTTTTTTGTTCATGATTTTATTTTGTAATTATCTATTTATACTTTACGTTTCGTTGTTTTTCTTTTGTGTTAACAAATAAATGTATTTCTATTCTTACTTTCTATTAAATCCATCGTTGATTATTATACTTCACAAATATAATTAACATCAAGTAAAATGATCATTAAGTGTTGAAAGGGAGGTATAGGTATGCACTAAGGTAAAAACCATGAATTCCTTAATATCAGTCATTCATGCCACCTAGACCAAAATTACAAAACAATATTTCGATACCTCTCATGATTGTTGTAAGTCACAAAAATAGCATTTTTTACTATTTAATGTATATTATAGGTTTATCCTTTTTTGTATGCATTTATTATAGGTTCTTTTTTATAAGTAAAGAACTTTTAATGAAGACAATAATAATAATTGTTTATATAACAATATATAAACAATTATTATTGTTTACAATTATTATTACAATTGTTATTGTTTATATAAAATACTAAACTTATAAAATGATGCTATTTTGAGGCTTACAATAACTTATGTGGGAGATATAGATATATATTTTGATCATCAATTTAATAATTCATTATCATTTTACACAATAAAACAAATTATAATGTAATAAGCTATAGATGTATGTATTAGCTAACTTTATTAAAACTTAAAATAAGTACAAAAACAACATTGCTGATTAAAATCCACCAGTATACGCATTGTTCCATCTATGTCTAGTATCTCTCTTTATAGTTGTAGAATCCATCTTTTTTTCATCTGAATCAAATTGTTCTAAAGCTGCAATTTGTTCTGGAGCTGGTGCTAAAGTCTTTGTAACCAGGCATTGGCCGTTTTCTTTAAGAACAGTATGTTGGACATCTTCTTTGGTAGGTTCACCATAGGGGAAAGTGATAGGTGTTATTTTCACTAGATGTTTGATCTTCCATAGTTTGGAGTTTATTTCTGGGATGTTCTTTACTATTGCAACTCTATTACGCTGTTGATATATAAAAATCTTTTAATACAGAACGAAAATAATGTAATAATAGTACATATAATATTAGAGTTGACCATAACTGTCAATGTACAATTATATATGTAGATTTACTATTTTTTAAAAATGTATCACTATTAACCTGTCATGCGTCCAACTAACATTGTTAACAATTTTTTTATACATTTTTTATAATTTTGTTTAAATGGTGGATGAAAACACAGCTGCTCATTAGAAGTACAACATATGGCTTTGTGACACTACAGTATAAAATTGTAAGGGAAATCACATGTCTCTAGTGATTCTATGTGGAGACACAACAGGTTAATACATAAAACATAAAGTAGCTTATTGTAAGACAATGTAAAATGTCTATCTAGATATGAGGTGAAGGAACAAAATAATTATTTTATCTTTCTATTTTGTTCTGCATGCTAAATGTCTATGATATTAAAAGGATTTAATAGAATGGTTAAAACATACATCATTATCTTCTCCAATTCTGAACTCTGCTAATATCCTCTTAAGCCACCAAGGATTGTTTTTGACTGGTTTGATTCTTTCCACCCTGAACAGCTTTGGTGCAATATAGTCTTCAGGGTCCTTGTGCTCTTCAGGATTCCTGAGATATAGAGAAGAGTAAGAAAAAGAATATAAAAAAGCTTGTAGAAACAAAAAAATGTAGTTCCGTTCTCTGTACCTAGGATAAAATACAATTCCACCAGGGTACCGAACACCTCCAGGATGTTTAAAGCCTTTTGACCGAGATATTATTGTCATTGGTGTCAAAACTTTTAGAAGATGTCTGTTCATTTCGTAAGCTAGTATTTACTGTGTAATTAACAAGACGAAAAATATGAGATTATTTAATTTAGAAAATACACAACATAACCTCAAATCAAATTCATGATGACACTTGAGGAAATTGTTGCCAATTATTATGATTAAACTGATTTTTTTATTTAATTAATTATTTTTTAGAAACGAACTTTCTGAAAAGTCGAGTTTTTAACGAAGATTGAAGAAACTTTATCTTCTTTATTTATAAAATTATATTCATACAAAATCAACCACAAAGAAAAAGTCAGTCCATTAATTTTTCAATAAAATTTTGTACAGATGAAGAGCACACGGGCAAAGGGTTTCGAAATTTTTTTCGAAAGTTTAGGTGACTTCTAAATAAACTTCTATTTCTATCTAACGTAGAATAAATATAATAGGAGCCTTCCAAATTATATTTTTCCAATTTTTCGAAAATTTTTCCGGAAAATTTTGCACTATTTGAAATTTTTCCAAAAATTACCTTATAGTTAGTACCAAAAGCCAGTTGTACACTACATTTCTGAACGATTCCTATTCCTAATTTCAGGGTCGAATTCCAGAACTGTACTCAATGCTCAAGTCAGGATTTGAGCAGACTTGAGTATGATTTCAAGCACTGGAAATACGACCCTATGGCAAGGACTTGAGTATGATTTTCAGTGCTTTAAATCATACTCAAGTCCTGACTTGAGCATTGAGCATTGACCAGAACTTTACTCAATGCTCAATGTTCTGGAATACGACCCTAACTGTGAATTCGCTTTGGTCCTTTAGGAGGGAAAAGTGTCGTTTTTATTTCGACTTTCAATTATTTTGTGAAATCTAGTTTAAAGTGGAATAGGATACCTAGTGCTATTGTGCCTTAATCGAAGATTAAAACGCGAAATTAAACGAATCTCGAACTAAAATACCCGTATCGGCCCGTTGTAAGGAATCCCGAGTCAATCCAAGCACGCCGCCTCAAATTGCCTATCCTCTTTGTGGCGGCCATATTTACAGAAACATAATTAAACGAAGACATGCCTCAAAGGACTTGTATCCAAGCTAAAATTATTAATAAAAAAAAAAATTCGTAACTGTAATTTTTTAAACTTTGTGAGTTGTGGTGGAGGTGTTTACTGTTTAATATAATATTATTTGATTGAACATAATTTTGTATAGCTCATCGTTAAAAATGGTGTTTGCCCAGTTTATTTAATAACAGAATAATTTGATAGGACAACAGAACATTACAGCAAAGTGAAAGTTGTTCATATAGGCCAATATTTAAAGCAACTTCATGAAGAAGGTGCGTTTTGAGACGCCGATTAAAGATTTGTTTCCTAGAATGGACGACTCAGAGTGTCATTCCCCACGGCCTTTCATTGACAAGCAAGTACCGAGTTATGTATCTCAAGTACCTGATCTATTTCAGTATCAGAGATTATTGTCTTACTCTGACGATCCCGTAAAAAGATACGAATGCTGTGATAGCTCACCGTATCCTTCAGTACTTAAAACAAATCTACCTGACATCGGAGAACGGGGTTCCAAATACATGCCATCAAATGATTTAGAGTTAAGCATGTTGGACTGTCATGAACCTAGAAGGCAGCAATTATACAGAACTCCTACAGAATTACAGACCTACAGCGCATCTAGACATAATGTCTCTACGCAATCCTATGTACCTACTCCTAGACTCAGACCTTGTTTTGAAGATAAAGTAATCACAAATGATAAATCAACTAAACTCCCTAATATTCTGTCACCTATAGAGAATTCACCATCAAATGTTTTAAGGAAAGATAACAGCTTCTTCCTAAAAAGAGACAATTTAGATAAGTTTTGTGTAGATTTAGAACCACTTCAATCACAGTTCAATAGACTAGGTTTAGGCAAAGAGAATGAATCTATTAGTAGAAAAATTGACAATGTGATACCTGAAACTCAAAAACCTAATTGCCAAGAAAATGTGTATTTATATCCAGAGTCTTTAAATACTACAGAAGAAAGTGATTGCAGATGCCACCATTGCCTGAAAGCTATACAAATTAACACTCCTCAAATATCTCCACTTGTAAAAAGCGTACAAAACCATTGTCAAGTGATGGGCCATGTAAAATCACTGTGTGGTGTTCGTCAATGTTCTTGTATGCCTGTACCGGTTACCTGCTTCGGCTGTGATAATCATATGCAGAGGTCTCATAAATGTTGTTCTGTGCCGTCAAATTCGCCGCCAGTTCCACAGAATGCTGTAGAAAAGAAAAACTGGTCCATAGAGAAATTTGAACAGAGCAAAAAAGAGTGTAAGGAACTTGAAAAACAGACTAATTTGGTCAAAGAAAAAAGAGAACCAACTGTAGCTGACCTTTTTAAAATAATAAAACTACAAAATGAGCAGTTACAATTACTTCAAGAGAAAGTTGATAAGTTCATATCAACTACAAACCAAAGGACACAAAATGTACAGCCTGTACAAAATTATATGGCAGAGCATGTAGCACTTCAGACGATTGACACGGAACATAAAATATCCATTGGTGTCATGACTAGTTTTGAAATGGTGCGGACTTCAACAGTTATCAATAAGGAAATAGTGAAACAGAGCTGTGAAAATGCACAAATACAATGTAATAGATCTCAGATTAGTATAAAAGAAGTTATTTCTAAATCACAGCCTGTCAGCATGAACTTTTTAGATGGTATAATGCCTGTTAATAGAACTAATGAGACTGATGACACTGGTAGGGAATCTACTGATGAAGGGGCGATAAAAAATACTCATCAAGGAGAAAATGTAATGGAGACATTAAATGAATTAAGTCTTTATAATGTCCAAGTAGACAATGCTACGACACCTTTGATATCTCCTGAACAAAGTCTCTATTTGGATGTAAGGGATTATAGTGAGTAAGTATATGGTTATTTATATATCTTTTTTATTATTTATATTTAAATATTATTTACCACATTATATCATTGACTTACAAATAAATGGACGACGGGTCTAATACAAAAACCACGAAAAAAATGTCCCAAGTCAACCTATTCGAAATTTAAATTGTAATGTCATCGCAGTATCGCGCTGTCAGTAGAACAAATGAAGACTAAAGCGGAGATAGCGCTCTGTATACGATTTTAGCGCCTTGCAAGTGCGGACACTTTTTAGCGCGGACCCGACGTCCATATAATTGTAAGTCAATGCATTATATTGATTAATTCATTATTCATTTAATTTTTAAAAGTATGTCTTTTTGCAGATCAGATTCAGGTAGTGATACCCAATCCAATGTTGGGTGGACTTATTATAATAAAGTCATGGTAAGGCTATTTTTCATGCAATTTTAATCTTAGCTCTTGCAACTGTTCTTAATGGGAAATATTCAAAATTTAATAAAGAATTTTTCAAAGTCAAAGTTAAAATATTTATTCACAACAACACAGTACATTGTTTAACTCAAATAACAGGAAATTCAAACTTGAATTATACAGGTATATATACAGACATCATGATTTTTAGGATGTTAAGGACTCTGTACATACCTGTACATATTTTTTTTAACTTTGAAATACTTTATATGAAATCAACAAATTTATAGATTAAAATATAAATGTTATACATTTGAAACCAAAATTGGTGTCACTATTTACAATAGATAATTTTATAAATAGTAATTGTATAAATAAGTGTGCATTTGCCTGATGGGCAGTGACAATGAGGTTGATGATGGTTGAGCATGCACACCTGTACAATTTTGGAAAACATTTAATTTTGTTTATTAGAATCGTGTGAATGGACTGCTACAAGACTCGGACATGCCCTCATCCGCCAGTGCGTTGTATAGAAACACCAGACAACAGTGTGTGCAGATGCAGATTGACAAGACAAATGTCAGTGTCACTAAAAGGTATAATACATGTTTAAATTTTAAATTTAAGGACCAATAATTTTAGAGGGCTGCAAATCGCGATACAAGACATCATAGTCGGGTAATTTGTACCCATTGGTACACGAGATGTCGCGACGCGGACCAAAAAGCTATTTTGTAACTAATTTGTTTTACATTGACAAGCTGCAATTTATCAAAGCTACACTAATGTCTATTGATAACAAACAAATCAACTAGATGGCACTTATTTCATAGATTTTTGTGGATAGTGCCACCTATTCTTTTATTTTGTTTAGGATTAGCGCCATCTACTCATATTAGGAAGTGTTAATTTGTGAATTAGTTTGTAACACACGATGCCACTATTGACGAGCATATTTGTCAAAGTTTAGAGAATAATTTTAGCTCATGATCACTATTTCAATAATATTACAAGGAAAAACTGACTCCTTATACATATTTCATATTAAATGGGTATTATTCTTCCATGGCCATTTTCATAATATAAACTACTTCCAGGCTATTGACCAGTGCCGTTTAGATTTAAAGACGGAATTTCGACCTTTTCAGAGCTACGATCTGTGATTAGCAATCCTTTTGAATTATTGACCCATTATTATGCTAAACAATATAAATGAGGATAAACATGACTTAATATATTTAATAGGTATTACACTGATATTTAAGCCAGGTTGCACTCATTTAAACTGTCTCTGTGGGGTGGGATAAATATTTGTATGGCTTACATTTATTTCTCTCGTGAGTTTGAGTGTAATTTGTGGTTGTCTATGTGTGTGTCCATGGCACCTGCGACACAGGGTGTCCCTAGTGCGGGGCTATATTGAGTATGTGCGTTATTATTATTATTATCGTTGTCACGGGCTGATTGGTGATCCGACATTACGTCTTAATTCAGTGCTGGAGGCTTCATCCACCGTCTACCGTCGCACTATTATAACAAGTACCGCTATACTTTCGCACGCTTCGCTGCGGTACCGTTAGTGTGTGCAGGTTGTTATTTAATGTATACTGAATGTCGCGACTTGTATGGGCGCAGGTGTCAACTTGAGCTAGTGGGCGCCCTGGTAATTAATATAACCAACCAGTTCTAGTTTGGTGAAAGATGACATGGATAAGAAAGGTGTGAGTATGGAAATTACGGTTGATAGCAGAGAGTAGAAGAAAAATACATGTTGTGCCGACCCCACCTAGCGTGGTATAAGGACAGGAAGTCAGTTGTAGGTTTAGGTAGCAGACGCTTTAAAAACCGAGTTCTTGTATAAGAATAAAGGGTGAACGAAACACAGACCGATCCGCACCTGCCCCCGTAGCATGGCTACGCATGATAGTCGCGACGCGCGCGATAAAATTGAAATAAGCGCACGCTATTGGCTGTCTCAATCAGATCTAATTTAGATAGCCAATAACACGCACTTATTTCAATTTTATCGCACGCGTCGCGACTATCATGCATAGCCATGCTTCGGGGGCTGCTCTCTGTATGTTTCACGCTTAGGGCTTTATAGTTGGCAACTCTTACTTTTCCTTATGAAGTGTCCATTTGCGCTTGTATTTGTTAACTTTGCGCTTGTATACAAGCGGTAACAATGATTTTACAGAGTAAAATTTGGCGATGATCCCTTGGGAATTCATCAACCGCACATTTACTCGTCTGCGACCGACACAAGTATCAAGATGAACCAACTGGCTGCGAAGTATTTGAAGTGTGCTCCAGCGCCCCCAAGAATGATCAAACCTTCTACAATGCCTATTGACATGTCCTTCGCTACCAGGAATTATATGGAGAGACACAAGATTACGCAAGGTAAGATAAAATATTCGAGAGTGTTTACTTCTTGAGAATACAAAATAAAATTGATTTTAGATGTTTGTCCGGATCTTAGCTAATGAGGATACGTACTTTCTGACATTTCAACATAATACTAGTTCGTTCAATTATTGTGTGTTTTATAGCAAGTGGATATCCGTTGATTCTGAGTGCCTGGAAGGGACAAGCGCAATTAGGGCCAGTGCAAATCGGCGAACAGCAAGGTAGATGACATTAAATTTATCAATGTATATTATATGCTATTAACGCACACGCACACACGCACAGACTCAACATAGCACTCGGGAAACCCTATGTCCGCGACATCCACAAATTACACCCAAACTCATGAGAGAAATAAATGTAGGCCATACAAATATTTCTCCCGGCCCGGGAATGGAACTTGGGACCTCAGCGTTGCAGTCCAGCATGGTAATCGTTTGGTCACGAAGGCAGTTGTATTACAATTGAAATAGTATAAACAATGCTATGAGAGGCAGCTTTTGCCATTTTAATTGACACCTTATTTTAATTGGAATAGCATAAAATATAATTGCTAATTTACTGTCCTCTGCCTTCCTGTCTGCCTGTTTGCGCTGGCCTTTGTTTTGCGCTCAAAACACTACTTCTTTTTTCATACCTAGTGACGGAACGAACGTGATTCTGGTGGTAAGCGACACGCTTATCCATAATACTTGCATTGCCACTAAGAGCTTTAAATCGCAAAGATCTTAGGGGCACTGTCACAGCGTCCTGAGACGTAAGTTGACAAATCCCTTGTGCCTGTAATTTCTCCAGCACCTTCAAAACCTGTGGAAAAAGGTGGCAGTATTACCCTGGACGAACTCTTTCACAAGGAGCTCTTCTGCTACTAAATTGTTGCAGAAAATGTTTTGAAGTCTATACATATATAGACAGAAAAAAATAAATCAATGCAGTCCTTGTTACATAGTCAATTTGGTCCAATGGCATTCGGGTAATAGTTTAAATGTATTGTTTCAGGTTTCTGTACAGAATCCATATCTCCGCCATTGAGTGAGATGCCTAGATTTCTCGACATTACAGCCTTAAAACAACAACCGAAGTTTTTATGATTGTAATAGATCTAGTTTAATATTTTAACTATAATGTTGTAGTTATATGTTTGTGTGTAAACTTTATATTGTTTGACTACAGTTGTTTTTATTTCTAGTGGCTATTTTAATGACTTACAAAATAAAACGCTACGTTTTATTTAACAGACATTTATTTAAACCTCAGAGAAAATAACAGGGTAAACGTTATTTGGGAACATTTGACTTTTTTAACATTACCATTCAAACAATATTATATATTTTACTATACATGCACTTATTTGTATTATAGTTATATACTATATGTTCTAAAGTAAATATATCATATACTTTTATCTGTTATTTTGAAAATTATCTTTCCTCTGTAATAATGTGATTTATCATGTATTGGATATAATGGTATTTACATTTTTAAGCGCTGATAGGCCTATAATAGTTTATAAATAATTTATGAAATAATTTATTTTGTATATGAATAACCGATTTTTTTTATAATGTTCTTAAATATTCATAAGTTATATGTAACTTCTATTTGATGGAGGTATTTATGTTGTTTTAATTTTTATCCACTGTATTGACAATTGTTATTATGTACGTAGGTTTTACATTAATGAACTATACACTGGTAAATACTGTACTGTTAGGTTTTAACTCGAGTTGTACCTCTTTCAACACCACGCCGGGCCTTGTACTTTACTTCACGTTACATTAGGCTGAATTTGAACCTCACATAAGGCCGACGTGCTGTTGTCCGCGTACAACTCTATTAGACTCAAAAGTTATCAAAGTTTTTTATTTCTTAACCAGGATCAATTCACATAAAAAACGTTCCGGTTCCCAGATAGCAAAATAATCTCTATGTCCAAACATTAGATACCATATTACGCGGTTAGGCATTCTTAGGGAAGTTTACATGTCTACACTGTTCATTACACAGAAATACACGTAAATGTTATGTGACGCTAAAAAAGGATCAATCGATGAAACAATCGAATAAATGTTTGTTTTGATCATTCACTTAGTTTATTCACACTTCCATGGACAATTGTAACGTTCGAATTGGTTTGTGCTCACTAATTTGAGTTGCAATTCACACTAAGGCCTGGTTCAGATGACAGTCACATTAAGCTGGTCAGAAAAGGCATTAATATACATCGTTGTGTGTTTTGCGTAGGGGGTTCGCGCAGAATCAAAACTCACAATTACTTTTACGCTCTTTTAGCATCTTTTTCTGTACGGCTCAAGCCTATTCTGCATTAATGTGTGTGGACTTTAGACGCAGGTTGAGCGCGCGTTTTGCTAAGAGTGTGAGTCCTATTAAGTCTGTAATCACATCTCACGCAAGGCTTACATTATGGCGCGCGAACAGATCGCACCACGAAATGCACGTGTGCAGCAGGCGTATTCGCCAGATTTGTACGCACTACCGCGCGCTTGCAATTACACGAATTTTATTCTGGTGTTATAGTACGTGGACACCTACGGCTATTTACGAATAAAATTCGTTTAGTTATAAGCGAGTGTTGCTAAAACGCGTGTTTTTTGCGCGTCTAAGGCAACGAAATTACATAGCATAATGAACGTTGTGTCTGTGTGGAACGAATCGTGACACGTACAAACCAGAGTTGTGGCAAATGTCAAATTGCATCCGTGGATAATCGATGGATGCTGATACTAGTTACGGATATTCGCCTCATGACATTACCTAAAGGAACGGGGATTGCGGCACACTGGAATAATTTACAAACCATCCAGAAACAGACTGCTAGCTGAAATAGCAATTCAGCCTTTTATAAAATTCCAGTATGATACAAGCTTGGCAGATTGATTGACTGTTTGTAAATAATTGCCACAATCATCAATAAACCTTTTCCAAGTAGATTCAATAAAGACCTGTACACTTTTCACAATGTATTATATCCGCATCAGCATCTGCTAATGTGTAAAATACCTGTATCAGTAATAACCTTGGTACAAACCGGTTACGAGTTAAAAAACAGGTCCCGTGTCTTCGGGAGATTTCTCGCGCTGTCTCGAGAAATTTGGCAGCCACCGTCTCGTGTGAGGAGTGATATAAAATTCACTATGCTATGTATAATTTCGTTACAAAAATTAGCTTCTATTAGATTCTGCGACAATGTTAACATTTAGGTTAGTTTTTTCAACATAATTTCGGTGGCTAATTAGGGTAAATTATCGTGAAATGTTAAATAACATTTCGGGTTATTACACCCGATTATTTTTTATTCGGTTCGCAAAACTGGATACAATTCAGATTTAAACTAAACGTATTTCATTGAAATAGTGATACGATAAGAATGTATTCTACTAGATATGAACACAACATGCCAAATGAAATAAGTGTATAAACATTAATAGATTAAATAAGTGACAGTAACTGTAAATTTGTATCTAATATTTTAAGAAAACTCAACAAAGTCTAGTGTGTAGTTAACACGAATGACACTTTCTAATTGAGTTAAATAATACTTTATTCCACAATATTTAAATAATAGAAACTGCGAAATTAGGTAGAGAAAACTAACCTGAAAATTACCCAAATAGAGCCTAATGCTTGTCATGTGATCTGGCTCTAAAGAGACAATGTTTCTACATAAATATAATTTCATACGACTGTAGGGACATATCTATCTTCTTTCAGTTTAATTCTAGAATTATTTTCTACGTAGTCTATTCTACTCGTAATAACGCGTGTACTCCTATTACATTTGCAAACATTTGAATAATAATGTACATACACTTAAATTAGATTAACATCTATCAGTTTGGTTCTTTCTTTGGTATTTTACATCGTTAACCATTCAAATTTATTTGGTTAATTAAATTTGGTATATATAAGTTCACACAAAGAGTTCTTTATAATGCTTAATATTCTTAATATCAATGAATATTTCAACGCTTTACTTACTATTTATACTTACGATTGTTCCTAATATGTCTGCATGGAAATTTGATTACGGAGTCTGGATTGTTACGCCTACTCTTGTGCTATAGGTTCCATCTTTAAATTTGATAATTTAATGCGGCCTCAGATAAAGTCTGTATATCCTATTATTTCGCTCTTGTACGATGTTTTTTTAGTGCCAGTGGATTCTCTACAAACTCTATTTGAATCCTATTTTCGGTACTTAGTTTTGAAGTCAATAATTTATTAAATACATTGTATTATTGTCTAAAATTTCAAAATTACAAAGGCTAATTTTTTTGTTTTGGCTCGCTTTGAAAAATGTTTCGAATAGATTTTGCAAAGCTTTGATGACTCTTATAGATAAATAATTGATTATAATTAAGAAGTTTTATCCAAGTGTTTAACATATTGTTTGAGTAACATCAAACATCAAACTACAATATGTAAATATTTCACGCGGAAGTGATTTCTAGACGAGCGTTAAGGAGGTTTTCCACCTGCGAGGCGAAACGAGAATTGCAATCTCGCCGGTCTATTTTCACTAAAAGTTGTCATTGGTATGGCAATATTAATACTTAATTTAAGGTTGATAGTAAAATAAAAATATTGAAATACCAATAAAGCCTTTACTTGATAAATTTTGAAAACATCAACTGCAGGGCACGTTGCAATTGCAGAAAAGCCAATTTTTAAAAATTTTAAATTGTACGTTTTCTACAATCGTGTTCCCTTTGCAGAGTGTTTAACACTTTATGTAGTCAACAATACGGTTCAATTATACCAACAAATATTTCAATTTTCGTCTCGCACATCCTCGTGAATTCAGACCCTTTCCACAGAAGACATGCTAGGAGAGAAATGAATTATGCTGTACAAATTTCTATCTTCGTCTCGCCTCGCGCGCTCACTTCACGGTCGATAGAGACAGCAACATTATTATCCGCTTTCTTTTTATTACTCTCCGCCTGGTAAAGCAGTCCTAATGATCATGATCACAAACAATCGATAGTATGTAAAACGTTCAAATGTAATGTTTATAATAATGTACTATTTACAACAAAGATAAGACTTGTATCAACACTTAATAAGATTTCAATTCTCTTGCATCGCAAATGTTAAAAGTTTATATATGATTAAATCTAGAGAAATAACCAAATAATTGGATGGCACTTTTTTTCTTTTGTCCGTACATTCAGGAGACTATAAATCAATTTGCAATCACTTAATTTCTACTCAGAACTATGATACAACATCACTTTTTGTCTTGTCATTAGCTTATTATTATTATTATACACCGAGATATTTTTGAAATATAAAACAGACACACCCTTGGCCGCAATCTCATTTGATTGCAAGGGATGATGTGACCGACGATGTACGCGTTTATGTATATTTAGGTATACGCCAGATTCTGTTAACGGGAATTAATATTATTTTTAATACGTTTTGTAAATGTAGTGTACTTATTTTATAAACATTCCATATTAACATTATTAATAACGTTTCAACGTGTGAAATTCAATATGAGGCTCGATTAAAATCTTTAACTTTTTGAGCATTAATTTGTGCACAGTAACTTAAATACATACGTATCTATGTCTTACTTTGTTTAAAATCTACGTTTTGAGTACTACGTTGTTATTTATCATCCCATAGACATTCTAAATTTTAAAATAACATTCCATCGATAGACTGTTTACATTAATTACAGCTAGAGATTATCCAATATTAAATTGTATTTCGTTCCATTTAGACTAGCAGCTTATGTAGCAATGTAATCTAGCATTTTATGCTTAGCGTCTACAACATTTGGGGATAAAACATCTATATTTCAACATGGTAAAATATCGACTATTTTATAAATATATATATTTTTTCATTCACTACACATCACATCACTCGTATCACAAATAATTTTCATCTTCATACATAATTATTTCACCTAACATATATCTACAGCTAATTGCAACAAGACTACAAATATTATAAACTGTTACAGGTATATTCATAGCATTCACTCCTTAACTATCTTAGACATTGCAGTATACCAACAACTGGAATAATTAATTTTTATAATTTGTAAATTTATACGTCAAAATTGTGCACCAGATTCGATATCTAACTACATCTCCTTTAAAATTAATCAACATTCATTTTGGTGCAGGTACTGACTTTTTGTACAGCCACACGTTAGTGCGGTATTTTTTTCTAGAATGATCTTCAATTTTCGTTTTCTCCTGTCTACTTTCTTCCAGGCGATCCTATGACGTATGTCGCGTTAGTTTAATATTTACATAGTCTCGTCGTCGCCTCCGCCTCTTGATTTGCTGTCCAATCTTAACTCTGCTAATCTTTGCCGTATGCTGTTTGGTCTGAAACATAATGATTAGTTAAATTCAGTTTCGACTACGTAAGAACTTTTTCGCTGGAAATGTAACTATTTTTTCGGAACTAATTCGTACATGTTTTCAAAGAAACTACCGTCTCGGGCAGGGCGGATTTGCAGTCTTGGCCGCCCTAAGCCCCAGGCCATGTAGTCAGTACCAGCCGCCCCTTTCTCAGCACTCATGTACCTACTGTTAGACATATCTATATTTTACAAATAAAAAGTGCAAAAGTGATTTAGGAAGATTATTGTTATACGATGCGGTGCAGTGCGGCCCGCCATAATGTGCGTGAGCCTTTAAAATATTTAGGTATTTAGGTTAGTAGGTTACTTCTTGTTATCTTCAGTGAATTTTTTGTCACGATTGGTCGCCCCTAAAATCTGGCCGCCCTAGGCCCGGGCCTAGGGTGGCCTTAGGGTATATCCATTACTGGTCTCGGGCCCTTAACAAGGAACTTTTTTCCTTGAAACTTTGCAATCAGTCGACTAAACTATGGGCAGATTAGTTTTTAAGAAATGGGGTGCTTAAGAAGATTAGGGTCATTGCCCTGTCACCCCTTAATTACACAGTACATCGACTCTTTTGGTCTCCTAATTCAGCAATGGGTTAGGATGAACTCCTAGTCGACTGAATAGTATTTAGCTTCTTCGAGAACCGTTGGCCTTTCCAGATAGTTACGTAAGAACTTATATGTTCAGGAAGTTTTATATATCGACGGTTATTGTAATAGCTTTTTTTCTTATTTTGTGGTAGTTACCTATCCGAAAAGTAAGAAGTAACGACTTGATCTGCAGAAACGGACTGTCTTTGATAGGCCCCAGCACTCAGGTTGCTTTGTGGGATCTTGTAGATGCGTACGCATCGCCCGCTGTTCTCTGGAAGCACTGCAATAGACAACAGAGTGCATTGGATCCTTGACGTGGAAATCATACGTTATAAGTATAAACTATATATTTTTGCATGACTTGAAATTAACTTTTTAGCGGTGTGTAAGTGTAAGGGCGCGTTCACACTATGTCGTCACGTTTTATTATCGTTGGACGACTGTCGTGTGTATCCTGTTCCCATATCACGACTATCTGTCGTGGACGATTTTTATCGTTGAACGACAGTCGTGACTAGCTGTTCTCACTAGATCGTAACGACAATTTATCGTTTCACGACAGCCTCCTTGCCCATCTCTGGCTCAGACCAAACGCTACTGCAAAGCGAGCAGAGGGCACGGGGTACGAGAGAGGAGGGCAGGGAGCAGAATACGTGCGGACAGCGATAAATAAAACGTGACGACAATAGGAGCTGCGACAATCTGTCGTCACGTTTTTATCGTGACGTTTTTTTATCGTCTGACGACTGTCGTTTTAGCTGTTCCCACTGTGACGACAGTATGTCGTTGTAACGATAAAAAATCGTGAACGATAGTTAATCGTGTCGTGCGATATGTGAATAACTTCATTTAAATATACAAGCCACGACACTGTAAACTGCACGACAATCTGTCGTCACGACATAGTGGGAACGCGCCCTAAGGAAGCAGGTAGTGAGTTTTTTAATACAATGATATAAACAAATATCTGGAACTTCGCCTTAGGTCATACATAAGATATGCCTTGCTATCACTTTAGATTGGTGATTTGTATGTATGTCAACGTCTTCTATTTTTATCGAACGTTTTGTAACACAAAAGTGGCCTAATTTACGACCGCCATATTGAGTAATAATAATAATGTTTATTTCTCTCATAACAAATAAGTACAAACAAAGAATAGAGTTTAAGAATTCAATTTTGTGAGAGATAGGAGCCTAAACTAGGATGCCAATGAATCGCGGAATCAAAAAGGCCTAAGTCTTCTAGTCCCCCAGCCCTTGATTGTACAAATTATTAACTCTATTATGTCGCGGTTAACTTTAAATATGTTCCCACTTGACAATAATATTAGTAATTTTTAAGTTTATTGAATGTGACGTTTGTTATAAGTAATTTTACAAAAATAATTGAATATATCATGGTGTCAAACGACGTGACATTCAATAAACTTAGAAATTACAATTATTAAAGCGACATTTCTAATCAGCTGCTGGTAGCTGTGAAGGTATCTGGCTGAGTGAAGAAAAACTTTCATAGATTTCTCACAGATGGCGCTGCGGCAAAAAGTCGTTTAAAACCAAAAATAAAGATCTGCAACAAACACATATAAAAATTCGTAAGGTCCGCTAGGTCGTTCCGTGGCTTAGTTGGCATATGGAAATTTATTGATAATATATCACACATCCGTTTTTATCGTGTCCTGTGTATTTTTGAGTGTTAGCGTGTACAGGTGTGTGTGTGAATTACCCTGAGGTGAGACCGGTGGAGAAATGGGTGTCATACGCTGCAGAGGAGGTCGTATGTTCTCTTGTTCCGAAGATAAGGAGCTGCTACGGCTTGACGTTGAATTCGTTTCAGACATTGTGCGAGTCTGTGCCGTTATTTCTCCCCTGTGAACGTAATGCAAAAGCAAAAGTAATTCGAAAAGTCATAAGTCGAGTATATTTAAGAATAGTAGAAGTACAATAATTCCGGAATTTCAGGAGTCATTATCTACTTCATGTTTATTACCTTCTTTAAGTTTAGGTAAATATACACACGGGTAGGTCAAAACCTATCCAAATAACGAAGTGTTGTAGGAAAATTGCTTCTATAAAAAAGTTTCTAAAGATGCCTACAGAATTGATCGATTCTTAACAATCGTTACTATCACCTGTTACTGATCGATAAATATTAATCTTTAAATGGAACAAATTTGTAGACACGTACGCCTAATTTAAATTCCACAGTGTCAATCGACAAAAAATACGATGTCGATCATGTTGTGCAAGCAAGTTACTCGATTTCACCTTTGATCACATTTCGATTGTCAAGAAATCGAGCGACTCTGTAGGCACCTTTTCTTTCATTCTACATAGATTATAATTAACACCACTTTTAAAACAACATATCTTTTTATATTTTTTTATTAAAAATTAAGTGGGTTTTTGACCTTTATCTCACTTGATGGAAAGTGACGATGCGTCATACTCCGAGGCAGAACCACATAATCTTTAATAATTTTTTATTTTTTCAAAAATATCTGTAAGATTTCTATAAAATTCTAGTCATATTTAAAAAAATATCTATGTCACTAGACTCGTCGTAAACTTTAATTCAATGTGGTTGTGCTGCGGAGCATTCTCCCCGGCAGAACCACCAATAAATATCTATTACTACACATAGTATAAGCAAATATATGGCATCAAATAATTCTGTAACAATTCTATATTGACCTAGCACCACCAAACCCTCAATCTATTTTGAATATACGAACAAAACGACACCTCTAACTTTTTCCTCGAAAAGTCGCGAAGCGCCTACATAAAAGTTCTTAGCAAGAACATAAAATATCATATGTGCACTTCCAGGCGTTTAGGTAATTATCGAAGAAAATAAAATAAAGTAAATATTTTCTCATGTTACTGGTAAAACAGTTATTCAACCTAGTACATTTTCATGTCATTTTCCTGTTAAGCCAACATTTCACTATCATAATAAACGACGCCTGCCAAAAAATAAATCCACAGATATTATGAGGGAGCACATTTGGAATAAAATAATTCAACAGTTACAAACGCTGCACTGATTAAATTACAGTACAATATGCGAATCAACGATGATTTTACAAAAATGTCGGTAGTCGATTTACTTAAGTTCCGTGAGTAAGTTTGCTCCATGACTTTGTTTTTATTATGTACACACCTTACACATTGACAATAATAATATTTAATCATTTATAAGCCCTAACAGGAAAATGACATGAAAATGTACTAGGTTAAATAACTATCTTATCAGTACCACGAGACAATATTTATTTTAAATTACGATAATTATTAAACGCCTGGAAGTACACATTATATGATATTTCATGTCCTTGCCAAGAACTTTTAAGTAAGCGCTTAGCGACTATTTCGAATAGAAAGTTTGAGGCGTCACACGGTGGGCTGAAAATCGGCTTTCATAGACTTAGGGATTTCAATTAGCAAGTGTCAGTTTTTTTTGCCGAATATTGCTTTTTTTAGTTATTACTATGTACATATATGACACCCGAGTTGATTATGTTCAAAAACGAAGGAGTTATAATTCTTTTTCGAAAAATTTGTATGAAACTTGTATGAAAAATCGAGTTATCTTTTAAACGGCAAGGAAAACCGTAATATCCTTACAGGTGGTTATAGTGCTAATTATTTATAATTTTTGGCATACTCCAGATAACAGTCATAAATGCCGTTTTTTTTTAAAAATCATCAAAATATTTTTATTTAATTTTACATGTGAAACGAAATGATTTAGTCTTTGAGTTGAGGAACACAAGCTTTTTACATAAAATAGCATCACCCCTACTTGGTACTTGGTGTAACGGGCTGGTGTCCGCAACTCAACGTCAAGGCGCCTATTTTGCGTGTAGCATCCACCCCTATATTCCCGAAGAGTAGGCAGAGGTTTACAGTACACCCACACTTAGATAAATAATGTTTAGTTTTCTAATGAATCTAAAAACAAGGGATTAAGTAATTACAACTACCTATTTAATTGTTAAAATATTCTTGTTTATTTATATATTCTTATACATTTTCAAGTTACACACTAAAAGGAACTGTTTTTACTTTTAGTGTCTAAGTTAAGAACGTAGTATTTCCAAATAATAAGAATATACAAAACAAGATGAAATAAAAAATATATGTTTCTTATTATTTTTTTATTAATAACTTAAATAAAACAGAGGTTACAAAAATATTAAAATACTATAAAATAGATACAAAAAATATTTTAATTCAAATGAAGTTACAACACAATTTTATAAAAAATATTAAACATACAATAAAACTTTCAAGTAATATTATTAAACTGAAACAAAATTAAAAAAATTACACTTACATCAAATAATAAATACCTAAGCACTAATACTAAAACCTAACCAAAGACAAAACTAAAAATGAAACATTTCTAGTTAACTACATAAATATCTAAAAACCAAAAAAATATTTAAAAAAGTAGTACCTACATTAAATACAACATACAAAATATTTTAATAACTAATTTGATGAATTAATAACTATTTAAACCTATTGGTACAATAAACTTACAAAAATAGCAAGAAATCATAATATGTAATTAAATTTACAAATTCTCCTTATCGCTCTCGTTGTCGGACTCCAATTCCGAGTCAGAATCCAGATTGGAGATATCTAAAAACTCGAACTCAGTCTGCTGAAACTAAATTAGATCAAGAGTTTCAGCAAAAAAGCTCTGCTTTCTCTTGGCATCTAATTTAGGCCTTTGTGCACTTAGAACAGGATCCGAAGACACAAGAAGCATATTCAGGATGTCTTGATTTGAATCTTGCCTGCTTGTTTTCCGTGAATGATGTTCCCGGAATCTCCTGAAATCTCTATTTCGAGACTCTGAGGCTTCTTCCGAAAGAGTCCCAATAGGCACACTGTCGTTTTTCTCTATTACGTCAGCCACGTGAATTAATAATTTATGCACAGTTGCCGACTTGTAATACCAGTCGTATAATTCCACATATTTTTCTGCTGTTTTGCGGGCAAAATCTTTGAATTTGACAACGTCAATCTTTTCTCCAGCTGTGATTGCCTGCAACAGCAAATCTCTTGATAAGTTCTTCATCCAACCCGGTAATAGTTGCAGTTTTTTTGGGAAACTCGAAAAACTTTCTGGCTGTATTCCCATCATTCGTAGTTCCTGAACCTTGTTTCACTATATCAATCAACAGATTGAGCTCATCTTTGAATTTATTTTGAATCAGTTTCTTTCTTGTCTGCAACATTTCTTTGTGCTCATTACTTCTCGCAGCCCACTGTTTGAAGTCAAGTCTGTACGCAATGTGTAACAGACATTCCATGCAATTTATTCGGGCATGTAGGGATGACAGGCCTAACTCATATATATCAGAACACACGGTCTTTGATGTTACAGCATCTAAGTGGTTCATTTCTGTTGGTTTCGATAAACACAGGTAGCACGATGCATTTGATTTGGCTTCAGAAAGATAAGTGCAGACTTTACCGTCGATCATTGACATCATTAGTTGATGTGTCACACTGTTACTATTACTGCATTCTGTGGGGATAAGGGCCTTCATTTCATCATCCATTTGTCTTTTGTGATCAATGACAACTGCTTTGCTCTCTTTTACAAAAGTAAACTGAACTGGACGACAATACAAAGCCGAGCAAGGTTTTGGGTTCGTCCATAAAGTATTATCTCCATCTGTCAGTCTTAATGGCACTAATGTGGTCATGAAAATGCTTGAATCATCTTCCTCACTTTCCATTTTCTGTTTGTATCGACTTTGGTTGGAAGCACCATCAAATGCCACTTAGATATTAGCTTTAGCTGTTTATTTTGCACATCATCAGCAAGACTGAAGGATCCTAGTCACCGTGATGTCATGTAAAGCTTGGGTAATCCTGCCCGATGAATCCGTAACTGATACTGATTGCTTCGGAGGATAGCAATCAAGCTTAGTTTGTTGCACTTTATAGTAAGATGGATAAATACCCTCAGCACCTTCCCGAATGGCAGCCTCTCGCAACGTAATATATTGCCACTTTGACAGTTTTAGTGAAAGAAGCAATTCAAGCGCTTTCTCTGGTGTAAATATGTTTTCAATGGTTTCTTAAGCGTTTTATTAATTGTAACGGCTGCTTCTGGATTTTTCATCATGTACTCGATTACAGATGCGATATCATCATGCCTTTCTTCTTCCAAACGTGCTGCAGCTGCATATGCTAATTCACTGGAATTTTCGCCTGCAGGATTATCAGATCTTCTCTTTTTTTGTTTGCTTCCCAGATCTTCGAATGGTTTTCGGGACCTTTTCGTCATTGTTCCAACACACGATGAAGTAGACGGTTCTTGAAAGACTGAGTGTGTGTCTGGTAACTCATCAGCAGTTGGTTCTTGATGAAGTAAAGTTTGCACACAACTTGGCCAATCAATATTTGCTTGCAGCCAATTCCCGTATAGTCTTCTGAAATTATCAATGAATCGATTGGATTTCTTCCACCTCTGTAAAGCAGCTCGCGTGAATCTCCGACAAAACTCTTTCAGAGTTACTTGATCTTCATCAGAAAGGCAATCGCCTATGCGGGATACAATAGCACCAAACAATACTTCATGATTAAATGAAGTACTCTCACTTTTTAGAAGAACGAACAAGTCTAAATTGGTGATTAAACTTTCCATTTTCAAATTTTGAGCAAAGATTTAATGTTAGCAGTTACACAGTTGTGAACGATATAAATTATTAAGCAAAATGTTAGCCCTTTTATTGCAAAAAGGCGATAATTAGTTAGTTAATTAGTTAACTCTCATTAGAGCCCTCATTAGAGTTTAAAAATATGTGCGCTTAAAATATATATATTTTTTTAGAACTGAAAGCACAACTCAAAATTCAAAATTCATTTATTCAAAATTCATTTATTCACTAGATAATAATTTTACAATGTCCGATGTTGGGGCTACTTGTAAGTAAAATTTACTTGTGTTAGAAGCCCCGCTCCTCAAAGTTACATTTTTATTAACAGTAAATAAAGAATAAAAACAAAACAAAATACACTATGAACTAAGTTTAAGTGTGTGTGTGTGTGTGTGTGTGTGTGTGTGTGTGTGTGTGTGTGTGTTTTGTGTTGGTGTCTTTGAGTGCCTGTGTTGGTGTGTGTTGGTGTGTGTTTGAGTGCCTGTGTTTCTGTGTATTGGTGGGCGCACGTTTCTATGATGTGGTTGTTTGCATATAAATGTATGGGGATAAGACAACTTAATTAGACTAATTAAGTAAATAATACAAATGAGTTATTCACCCATTTTTATTAGGGCCTCAATTTCATCATATGTCTTTATCCTAAGCCAATCACCTAATGCCTTTTTACATTCTCGGGAGGTTTTCGTATAAATATTTGCTGTCTTGTTAACAAGATTGTAAAGATAAGTGGAGAGTCCAACAAATTGTCTTTGGGCATAGGTGGTACGAACTCTAGTTACGGCAGCTACCTGATAATGGCGTCGTCTGTCGAGAAGTGCATGATTTAAATGCAAAGTTTTGTGGACACAGAGGATGGTGTGTAAAACATATAACTTCCTAACAGTCAGGACATTTGCTTGTTGATAGAGAACCTCTGTGGAGAATTTATAGGGTTTAAAATAAATAACTTTCAACAAGGATCGCTGAGCCTTTTCTAAGTACAAGAAGTTCGTTTTATTTGCTCCGCCCCAAACTGGCAAGCAGTAGCTCATTACAGATTGCCCCAATGCTATATAAATGCTCCTAATAAGGCTTTTGTCTAATACATGCCTGAGTTTTTTAAATATCCATATAAGGTTTCTCACTCTAGCCGTTACCAGTTCTATATGCTGGTGCCACGATAATCGTTGGTCAACCACTATGCCCAAATATTTTGTAGACGCGACTTTTTCTATAGCTTCACAAGAACACGTATCGAGATTAGCACAGGTATGGATTTTAATTGTAAAATTGTTGTTGGGCTGAGTGGTACTGTTTATGGTGAAACAGATGTAATTGGTTTTTGTCATATTAAGAGTGAGCAAGTTTGAATTAAACCAGTTTGCTATTTTGCGAAGTCCCTTTTCTGCAGAGTTACGTACAGATTCCGACGAATGACCAGTGAACACAACTGCAGTGTCGTGAGCGTAGCAGAGGACGTGTCCATTTTCTAGTTTCATTTTACATAAACTATTAATCAACAAATTAGCTTACTCATCAGAAAAAAGCTTAATTAAGTCCATAGTTGGCATTGTTGTGCGGTATTGAGAGAGAATCATTTAATAACCTATTCTGACTCATTAGAAGACAATATCGTTGTAATTACTTACTTAATCACAACTAAACAATATTTGTCTAAGTGTGGGTGTACTGTAAACATCTGCTTACTCTTTGGGAATATACGGTTGATAGTATTTTATGTTACGTGTTGTAAAAAGTTTGTGTTCCTCAACTCAAAGACTAAATCATTTCGTTTCACATGTAAAATAAATAAAAATAATTTGATGATTTTTTTAAAAAAAAACGGCATTTATGACCGATATCTGGAGTGTGCCAAAAAATCATAAATAATTAGTGCTATAACCACCTGTAAGGATATTACGGTTTTCCTTGCCGTTTAAAAGATAATTCGATTTTTCATACAAGTTTCATACAAATTTTTCGAAAAAGAATTATAACTCCTTCGTTTTTGAACATAATCAACTCGGGTGTCATATTTGTACATAGTAATAACTAAAAGAAGCAATATTCGGCAAAAAAACTGACGCTTGCAAAGAAATCCCTAAGTCTATGAAAGCCGATTTTCAGCCCACCGTGTGTCGGTTTGTTCGTATATATTGTAAGTATTCAAAATAGATTGAGGGTTTGGTGTTGCTAGGTCAATATAGAATTGTTATAGAATTATTAGATGCCATATATTTGTTTATACTATGTGTAGTAATAGATATTTATTGGTGGTTCTGTCGGGGAGAATGCTCCGCAGCACAACCGCATTGAATTAAAGTTTACGACGAAAATAGTGATATAGATATTTTTTTAAATAGGATTAGAATTTTATAGAAATCTTATAGATATTAAAAAAAAATGTATTAAAGATTAGGTGGTTCTGCCCCGACGCGTGACGATGAGGTCGACAATGGAACATGCACACCTAATGCTTATTCATTCTCAAAGACCCAACGTTACACCGGTTATAAACGTTATACTGTTCAGAGAACAGGCAGAGAAATCCACTTCATAGCAATTCGCTATATAAATGTGGAAGCGAAACACTTCGTGCGAATCCTTGGGTTAACCACAACATAGGGGTGGAACCGCAGTCTACGTCTGCTCCACCGATGATGAAAAAGGGAAGTTTCCGCCACTTAATAACGCGTTCAAAACTCACTTGTTTTCTGTATTGTTCTCATCCTCGTCAACGGAGTAGGGCCCACATTTACTCATTTGTCGTACCAATTCGTAATTTTCGTGTTGTAATAAAGCTGGATCGATCTCCCTAGTCAGAGGTACGTATTCCGGTGCACACGCCACGTAGAAGATGTCCTATAGTAAACAATATTATGTTACCACTGATCTAGGAATACTAAGGGTGCCTTCGGATTAGACGCTTGTAGAAGCGCGGCTGCCGCACATATTATTTGCCGCACATATTATTAGGTACAATTTACATTGCGGAACGGAATAGAAGCCAAGTTTTGTAACCATTGCATAATGAACTTTATATTAATCGTGTAATGTACAAACTAGATACGAGTCAAAACACAGGTCGCTACAGGTTCCCACAGATACCATATTGTATCTAGATTGTATGTTACACAATTGACATGAGTTCATTATGCTATGTACAATTTCGTTACAAAAATTCGCTTCTATTCCCTTCCGCGGCAATGTGAATTGAGCCGTAAACAATATGTATATATACTGATGGGTATTTTTGAACAGAGAACCTTTTGTGAAATGCATCTCTATCTCGTATATAATAATAATAAAATTACTGAGTAATCCTATTGTCAATTGAGTGCCCTATGGACAAATTACCACTAATAAATCGCTGAATGCTTCCCGTATTCAATATAATAACGGATTCAGGTTGCCATTGGGCTTGCCGCGTTTCTGCAGTGCATTAGGTATGTTTGCAGAAATGCAAACGGGCGACTTTTATGTAATGATTAGGAAGAAGACAACATCCTTGCTGCGGAGGACTAGGAACAGTTAGTAACAGTCTCCTGAAAATGTTTAGTAACACATTGATGGAACCTATACTTAGGCATGATGTAACGCATGTGGCATTTTTCAAAAATACTGCCGTGTTCCGTAAAAAAAGGCCGTCACGATTTAAATTATTTCCTAAGTGGATAAGTTACAAGAGAAAAGTATATACATATTTTTTAAATTTCTTTTCATCAAACATTTGTTTCTCGGTTTTGAGGTTTTGTCACAAGCGCCCTTTCAACTAATGGCGGCAGAATTAATGTTTATTAATTATGAAAGTTTTTTTATAATATCAAGTGAAGGGACGAACAAGTCGTGGGTCTGGTGATAAGCGACACGCCTGTATATAACAGTTGCAGTGCCATGCAGAGCTTTAAACCGTAAAGACCGGAGGAGCTCTACTGCTACTGCCAAATGCATGTTACTAAAAATGGAGCTATCATGATGTCTAAATAAAGAAAAATGCATTATTATGTTATTATTTAAGTAATATTAAAAAAATACATACTCTACTCCCGCATAACAGTTTTAGGCCTGGTATGCAAGCTGCATGCACCAAAGATCCGTTTGCAACCAATCGTATTTCCAGAAGATCTTCTGCGAATGCCATTATGTATGGAAAAGCGCATACTGTAACAAGTAAGTATTTGTTTACGGTTTTTGTAAAAGAAAAACTAATAATACATCTGCAATAAGAAAAGAAAACGTTAGGATCTACACTATAAGGTTCTAACAATCTGTAAGAGAAATCGCAGTCTTTGAAATAAAAATTTATTCCATAGAACGGAATTAAACCATACATAATAATAAAAACCTTGCCAGACAGCCATAATAATTCATTTGCTTGTTTGTGAAAATACAGGTTGTACAGAAGTTCACATGTAACAAATGAAGTATATTTTTACTGTGTCTGACCAAACACTAGGCGTACGAACGTATTGAAGATATATTATACTTTTGTTTACATAATTTTGTTAATTCAAGGCGTTTTGCTCTCTTATATACTTTGAGTAGTGAGAACCGATTTTTATTATCTCCTGTGTCAAGTCCCGTATAGTGGCGAACTAGGGGATGAATCAGGGTTTGCGCACTTTCCGGTAACCGATTTAAATAAAACTTGGTAATTATATGTAATTCTACGTACTTTTGAGGTCCGTTTTTTTAGTACTCTGTACTGAGATTATTACAATATCAAATGACGGAACGAGCAAGTCGTGCGCCTGATGGTAAGCTAAACGCCTGCCTGTACATAACAGTTGCAGTGCCACTCTGAACTTTAAACCGCAAAGATCTAAGGGGCACTGCCACTGCGCCCGTCATCCTGAGACATAAGTCTCATGTGCCTGTAATTTCAGCAGCACCTTTACCCTTTACAACCGGAACACAGTAATGCTGACATTACTGCTTGGCGGAAGATACAGGTAAGGCGGCAGTACTTCTCTAGATGAACTCTTTCACAAGGAGCTATTCTGCTACTGATCTAAGTAATCTAAAAAAAATGTAAGTCGTATACCTATCGCTGCTGGAACAGTTGTCCAGTGGAAATCGTACTCTCCGTCGCTTTCCAGCCCTTTGCTTGTTAGTCTTTCAAAATGGCATGTATCTAAAACACGTACAATATATTCATGTATTAGTGTTTTTTTTAAATATTATAGTTAGTTTTCTGTTAAGTTCTTGACTTTACTTACGATTGTAGCAGAGTACAATTTGCCCGTCCCTCTCGTCTCCGATCCGTAATGCATTAACAAGAGTTCCTCGTCGGGGGCCTGTGTCGTCTGAACTATCGACTCTCTTTATTGCCTGAAATCGTAGCTTGTATCGTATATTTCGACATAAACTGCATGTTTTTTTTTCATATCAAGCTAGTCTGGATTCTAAAGTGATATATAGAAATTTTACAAGAAAACCGTTGTATTCAATTGGTACTTTACATATAGGGTAAGTGTACCAGTGAATGAAACCTTAAGGAAATTCTCAACTTTTTAAATTTATTAATAATACAATTTCAATATTCTTACAGCCTGACGTCTACCATGGTGACCTCTCACTATTTAAGATTCATTAAAACGATTCTTCAGAGTTGTATTTAGAACAGTTATCAAAATATTTGATAAAATATCTGAAAATACCCTGAATCACCAGTGAATGAACGCCTTTTGCTAGTAAATGAACGCAATAAAACCCAGTAAATGAACACAAATATTGTATTTATGAAATAATAAAAAACATAAATGTTTTAAAAACATTTCACAGTAATTGTTACACTAACTTAAGCTAAAGTTACAAATATATAACAGTGACTGAAGTCATTGTTTAAATCAACCCAAAAATGTATTTCAGTCTTAACTAAACTTTAACTCACAGGATAACATTCTTAAAGTATTGGCATAACATAATTAGGTACCTATTAAAGTTATACTTATCTAATTATTTCAGTCTCAAAATATACACCTAGTACCTATGTAACAAACATTAATAGGAACAACATAATATAATATAAAGAGATCTTTTTTCACTTACTACCTAGCTAAGAATGAAGAAGAAGGACTCACTCTATGTCTTTAAAGCTTACGTCAGTAAAAGAGATCATTCCTCGTCGTGAACAATTTGGTTCATCCAGAACACGTACAATGTCAGAAACATGTACTTCTGAAATATCTGGGACTTGGGGCTTAACAAAACTAACAACATTTTCAACAACTTTCTTCTTTCTCAAAAAATCTATCTTACATTTTAATCTTTCGTCGTCAATCATCAGAATTTTTCCAACAAAAGAACGTATTCTCTTCTCAGTCTTAAACTGCACAATAACATATTTACCACAAATTATATTATGTGGTGGATGATTATCACTGGAAACGGATGTGGACAAGAAATTTCTTTGTATATATTCATTCTCATTTTGCGCGTTTTGATCAGTTTCTTTCTTCTTTTTTTGTTGTAATCGTAACGGTGTGGTGTTTTTTTTCTGCAAATTTTTATTGTTCCGTGTAATTTCACGTCTACATTCAATTCGGGCATCTCTTTCCTTCTTTTTATTTTTTTTATCTTCTTCTTTCTTTTCCTTTGCAATATCTAGTTTTTCTAGGTATTCTTTAAATTTACGTCCTGTTAAACCAAATGGCATGGGTTCCTTTTTCATTGTTTTTTTCTTTTTGGTTTCTATTTGAGGGTAAGATAAAAAGTTTTCGATAGGAACTTTGCGTTTTGGCACAATCGTGCTCGAAGGAGTACTGGAAATATTTAAGTTACTATCGCCCAAGACATGAGTAGATACTACTTTCTCTTGAAAAGTTATTTCGGGTTTATCAGCATCACCATCATGTATAAAGGGATCTATCAAATCACCGTCATCTTTAGAATTCAAAACAGAGGGACCTTCAGAAGAAACTGTGGCAACAAAATTGGTACATTGTGAAGTGTCAGGCATAATTACTTCGCTATGATAAGTTTGGGCAGTTGAACTATTGATGTCACAAAAGCTTGTGATAAGTTCATCGGATGTGATTTGCGAAAACGTATCATACCACGGCAAGGGTATAGGAGATTTATTTTTTTCTTTTTCGATGATAAAGTTTACTATTTCGTCTGTGGTGTCAAACCGTAGCCCAATACCACTTTCAAATAGAATGTCGTCGTCTAGAAGAATACTACAAGACTTACTCAGAACAGGTGGATCTGCTTTAATATTATTTTCATCGGAGCAAACACGAGTTTGTGCTTCAGTAACAGTCACCACGACAGGACTGCTTGGATTAGGTGAGGAAGGATGTTGGTCTTTATTTGATGATTCGGCCAGACATTGAGTTGACGTATTAGATAAATCAAGGGGAATATCTGTGGCTGATGAGGTTTCCGTACTCTGACCTCGGTTTTCAAGTTTTAACTTACATTTACTCCATAAACCGTATAAATAATGTTCATGAGATCGATTTATATTATAAGACTGCATGAATTCGTTTTTGATGATGTGTCCAACTTCATTTTCAATTACCCTCATTGTACTTCTTAAATCATCCTTTTGGTCATCAGAAATGCTCGCATCCATATTATTTTGCTCTTTAGCTATTTCTTGTCTTCTTGTATTGATGCACTTAGAGTAGTCAACTGCATTAGGATCAATAGGAAATAAACCACATGTCCTGAAGGCTTTCTGTATGGTTTCGGCTTTTATTGATTTATCATAAGCTTCCTTGAACTTACCAGCAAAACTTTGTTTAGTTATCGGAGCAGTAGTTTTCTGTTTATGTTTCCTTGCAACTTTCTTCCAACTCTTCTTAAGTGGACCAAAAATACCAACGTCACAAGGCTGAATTATATGCGTAGCATTCGGATGAAGGCAGTACAAAAATATTTTTTTTTCAGAGCAGAAGTTGAACATTTTTTCATTTATATGAGATTTATGCCCATCTAGGAAGAGCAACACAGGAAATTTTGTGTTATTTTGTACGAGCCACTCGTAGAACAGGACTATATATGATAAAAAGGTTTCAGACACCATCCACCCATTATCTGATCAGCCTATATGCCAAGAATCTGGAAAATTGTGAACCACTGCAGGCGGCATCCTCTTGTAAGGATACACTACAAAAGGTGGCACATCGGTCCCATTTGCTGCAAACGTGCACAATACTGTTATGGACTCTTTTTCTGCTGAAGTTGCTATCTCGTACGTATTTTTGTAATTTTTTGGTCCAAGAATGAGACCCGTTTTTGGACATGTCATGATGCCAGTTTCGTCGGCGTTAAAAATACGACTAGGGTCTTCTTTTATATCCAGCAAGTTTTCTTCAGCTAAAAATTTATCCAACTCCAAAAACCACTTCCTTAAGCTTTCCTCAGTAACAGCAGCTCTTGCTTTTGATATGAGTTCAGCATTTCTTTTAGTTACATCTTGGTGTCTATTTAAAAAAAGTGATAGCCACTTTCTACCAGGTCTGTTATCAGTGAATTTGGTATTTCGTTGGTTTGTGTCTAAAAAATCTTTAACTGTGTCATAAACCTCTTCTGGATGCATAGGAAAACCCACTTTGGCTTTATTTAAAATCCAGCGAGCAAGTTTTCGCTCTTCTTCGAAAGGTAGTTCTGAAATTGGGCCCATTTTTCGTTGCCATGGTACTTTATTGTTGATTTTGTTATGTAGAGTTGACTTTGGTATATTATACGCTTTGCTGGCCTTATTTATACTAATTTCACCTCTGAGTATAGCATTAAGTGCTTTCTCCAGTGTCTCTTGGGTGTACCGAAATCTAGAATAGGACTTTTTGATGGGATCCATTGTGCATGCCTAAAACGATAGAAAACTTGTTTTATAAAAACAATATGTATGTAACTATGTAGACTTAGTATAACGGGCCATAAGTCCATTATTGATAGTAGATATCTACTTAATTACTTGGATCACAAAGCAAAATTTGATACCGTTCATTCATTGGTACAATAAAAGTTGAAACACCAGTACTTGAACACGTCAGTTTTTCATAGTATATTCACTGGATTGTAAAAACCAATGAAAGAACACCTATGTTCCAACACTAGCCAGAAGATTAGGAATCAGTTTTGGAACGTTATTTGCAAAAATGAACTTAATATTATCAGCCTAAGTTGGGTTATTAATAAATCTTTGAAAAGCCAACGTTCTAGTGAATGAACCATATGTTCATTCACTAGGGTTTTGGTAATTTCTTGAGCTAGTGCATGAACACGTGTTTTATTTAAATATTACTTACAAAAATGATTAAAATTGTCTGAGAGTATAAGCATTGAGTCATATATAACCTTTATCTAAACAAAAATCTATGTAAACACTGTAAATATGATGACCAAACTACGATAAGAAAAGTAATGTCTTACCTGGCCCCTAAATTCTTGCTCATACAAAAAAATTTTTAGTAGCACACCTCAACTTTCCCGTGACGCCATTTTGCAACTGAGCTGTATTTGTCATCGGAATAAGAATTGCCATGTTCGAAATTATGTTGCCAACGAAAAAAAAAAAATTGTTTACGGTAGAAATTGTTTGTTTTCTTATTTTGGAGAAAAAATCGTGTTTTGTTCATTCACAGGGGTGTGTTCATTCACTGGTACACTTACCCTACCAATGTTTTTTTTATAACAACGGAACTAAATAGAACACGTATTCTATACGATATATATATTTGAAATGGTTTTAATTTCGTTTGTAAGAAAATAAATTCTGAAATAAAGCCAGTATCCTTGTCGCTCGACCGAAGCAAAATAAACCGTATTAGTATGCGAATAATTCGATTTCGAAGAAGAGATTTATCTAAGTGTTGCAACTCATCTAACAATAAATCTAATAAAATTTACAATAACAAAAACTTGTACAAGCTATCGGCGCATAGCCGCAGAAACTTGTTCTACTTTAATTTAGACAAGCGCACATTTCTGTTTGATTTCATTCTATAAAAATGTGCCACTACTAGGCACATGTCACTTACAAAGAAAAACGTGTTAGTGCAAACACGCCGCTAGAGATTTACATAAAACTATCAAAAATTTCCTTGACGGAAGCAAACAGTATGATTAAATTTATTGTCTTAAAATGTTTGCTACAATCATTTCGATTGTTGCTCCATTGTGGTTGATGGAATCAGAACATGTTGCAGGGAAACAAGTATGATCACCTTAATCAACATTTTTTTAGTGCACCGGAAAAAAGTACAAGATCTTAGTTGTTCCACCTTACCTGTCCGTTACTAGATTCTAAAACTTCCCAATGATGTTTATACCCCACCACCATTATTCCTACTTCGAAATCTATTAGCTTAATCAGTACTGGTGATTCACATAGTTGTATATCCTGGAACAGATAAAAAATATACCTAGTTGCGTCTAACCTATTGAATAAATAGAACGTCTTATAAAGTTTTATAAGGGTAGCTTTAAGTGGGATCATCTGTATGTAAGTGGGAATGCCGCCGTGCGAAGAAAACTTTTTTTATTTGTATTGGATACTGGATTCTCACCTTGATATGTGTATATTCGAATCCCATTTCGCCATCAGTCTTTGATTCTTCGATCATCAATAGGACCCTTCTACCAACTGCTACTGCTAGAGTAGTCTTACCGCCTTCACCTGCAAAAGAAAACAATTCATTGATTCCAAAATTAATTTTGTCACTACGAACTTTCATATATGAAATTATCTTCCAAAACGTTTGTGTCTAACCTTGTTCTAATACATCGAAGTAATGAGCAGTTTTCGTCCTCGGTAATCGCGCGTGCTTGCAATCCTGCAGTGGTCTCATGGCCCAGGCTCCTGCGCATAATTCTTGCACTGGCAGTGCGTATACACCCGCACCTCCCGCGCCGCCACTCGTTGATCCACTGCCTACGACTCTGGCGCCCACGCGGAATAGGCCTGCGCGTTCAGTCACCCGAGCTGTGCGTACACATCCTTCCCAACGTAGAACCACTTTTGTCGTGCCACTCTCTAGAAAACATTTTTAAGTCAAAGTATCATTTGGTGTATGGGACATGTGAGAAATAAAAAATACACTTCTTGACACTTGTTTCAAAATTCATGAGCATAATGTACACTAATAGTAAACACTTAAGGAGATCAGTTGATGTTTCTAGGTAGCTTCATGTATGTACCTTCTAGAATGTAAGTATTAGAAGTGGTGGAGAGCAGCAACCGGCCTTCAGCCAGCTGTTCTGCACAAATCGGAGTCGCAGGCAACGGGGCTGACCTCCACACGCGACCTTCCCAGGGCGCTCTTCGTGAACCTCCTGACCCTATATAGCATTAAACAAAAGTGAGTTCTATAATTATGACTTATTTTTATATTAAATATCCATTTGGGTACGTGTTGCTTTAGTGAGCAATTAAAACGGCAAAAGCTGACCATGCATTTTTTTTCCAATACAGAAACTAAAATAGTATGACCCAAAATAATTAACACTGTTTTGTGAAAGCGAGTGACAGTGACAAATAGTGGTTTAGACGGCAAAACTAAAGCGGAAGATTAATACCATTTCTTGTCTTTCTTTTAACGCAGTTAGCCTGCGGGAAAGCAGTGATGTAAAAAGAAGCAGGCGATAAACAAATTTCTGTTGTAGTTAAGCAGGAATTACACGGAACACTTAATATCACCGGTTGTAATCTGACCAGTAGATACGAGACTCGTGGGCGCGTCTCCTCTCAATACAGCGTCTAATTTTAACGCTTGTCCTACGTGTAAGAACCGTTCTGTTCTTGCTGCGCCCGCGCCGCTGGCTCCAGCACCACCAGACCATACATCTGATAGCGCTCGCCGCGATAGCATAGGCTGGAAATAAAACCAGGACCAGAAATACAAAACCACTATAACCTTCTATTCCTAAATATCGTGACTAATGATCGCGACCACTTGTGACCACTGTGTGTTAAATTTACGAGCTGAATGGATTGCTTGTTACAACAATAAGAGATTGACTTAGACAGTACCTACTGTGTCGATTTACAAAATGTTTAAAAAACACGTAATTGGCGCTTTTAATCATGTCCAAATGTCGACCGCAAAATGTTTGGTTTTGTTTAAGAATTGAATTTTGTATTCGTGTAATTTTATGAGACTCACCACCTTATGATCGGAGCAGTGTTCAGCATAAATGTCTCTAATTAGCGTGTCCAAAGTTCTTTGTCTTTTCAAAGCGAAAGTTGGCGTTTGAAAGGCTGCCTTCTCGCCATTCATTAGTTTTACCTAGAGAAAGATGACTTGTTAGATATACGATATCTGTAGAAAATCTCTTTCATGTATTTTTATAACATTTTCCTGTTTTGTAGATATACGTAGATATTTAACGGTATATTTAGCGGCGGACTATTACAGAAACAAAACTTCAGCAAGAATGATAACAATCTGACCTTTATCAAAGCATTGTTAGATATTCTTCAAGGGGAACATAATTCTATATTATACCTTTCTCATTACCTTACTTTATACGAACCCTTTGGCAATCTAATGTTCCATCAATTACAACAACAATACACAACGAACAATACTTACTAATAAAAATTCCCTAAAAAGTTGTGGGTCGTTGAACACCGGCGGACACGGCAGTGATGGCCCGAAAGGTGGTACCGTGTCATCGCTATACACGCTTAATCGATAACCTTCACCTTCCACCTCCGAGACCACTGCGAATATGTCTGATTTTCTTTTAAGGAAAATGAAGTACTTTATACATGGCGCATTCAGGCTAAATGGCGGTATTTGCTAGACGAAGTTGAGACAAAATATTAGGCGAGTTTATCAAGTCAAATACGCGCGCTGCACAGGTACTGAAAATTCATGACAGCGCCAAAGACGTAGCACTATTGCCTCTACGACGTAGCAGTATTTTGTGAAGATTTTGTGCTACACTTGCATATTTAACTAATTTATATCAGTATGTTTTTTTTGTGAATAGTTGGATAAATTTTTATTCTCGTTCATAAATAGAGTAGAGAAGTAATACCTTACGCAATACAGTCAGCGACAAATGTGAATAATATTTATGTCATTGATATATATCCTTCCAATATCTTTCGTTTTACGGCGCAGTAAACTATTGCCAAAGCTGTTATCTCGCTCGAGATAGACAACAATATTACGTGAACAAAAGGCAACTTTGTGGAACAAAAGGGCAACGATGAAGTTGCTACTGCTAGTAGGGTTGTCCACATAATAATCTTTTTTGGAAAAAGAACGTTAGTTACACACGATAGGTATGAAACATAAGTGTCTCTTTAATTCGAATAAAGTATTTATTTATCACATAAAAAAGGTTTCTTCAAACTTTCTGTCTTGAAGTCGTTGAATGCGAGCAGCCTGAGACCCTTTGAAATGAGTCTGTAGGCTAAGAAAATGTTGATTATAAACTATTTGTGGAGACCCTTATAGTTTATATTTTGAAAGATACTTACCTAGTGCTTAAGGTACGAAGGTCATTACGTAGCACGCATTGTCTAGAGTACAGCCTCAAAGATGTGTTCCAAATGTCAATGTTGAAATGTGGTATTGTTAACCGTACTAAAGACAAAAGGATACGAGTGAAGTGACTCTTGACACACAGCGGGTTGAAGGTGTTGTGGACCGAGTCTTCGGTGAATACGATGTTGACAATATCATTGCCGATATGTCGTTTCCTTTCCAACTGTAGACATTAAGAATGGATATTAGTTTCAAATTTAGCATATATCTTATTAGCTGGAAGAATTTAATAAAGACTGCTCATAAAAACAATTAGCAAATACCGACCAAAAACAATTGTTTCAAATTCTAATATATTCTCGAAATGTTATTAGTGCAATGGTGGATAGAACATTGATGAATATGCGCCGATGTGTTACTTTTTCAGAGTGCGAACACCGTAACCCCATATTTTCATATTTGCGCGAGTGGGGAGGTGAAACATGAACACGCGTATGTAAGCAGTACTTTTACCATTCTGCCCGTGGAGTCAAAAAAAGCACAACTAATATTTATTTATATATTTTTGTGAAAGTACTATGTTGTTATAATTGATACACAGATCGAACAAACGCTCATGAAAAAACTATGAAAGTAGGTGGCACGGCAAAAAACCCATTAAAACTAAAAACAATGATCTACAGCAGGCTTATAGAGAATGTGATCACTAGCGCCCTTTATCCTTCAAAACTGGAACGTTGAATTATATACACATTCGGGATCGAGTAAAAATGGTCTACCTAATTTTTTTGCAGAAATTTATCTCAATAATTGTTGGATATGCAGTATGCTCAAAAGACACAACTGATTTCAATAATCATATTTTCTTCGAAAAAAGTCGACATTTACTAAGTTATAAACACTAATTGAAAGGGTTTCACTTAGTAATGTACGGAACTGTGCCCTTATTATATAGGTCAGTTACAATAATTACATCATAAACAACATAAAAATGACACAACTGGCTATGATCGTGCCCTTTACTTCTATTACAAGTCAAGTATTAAAATCCACATTTAAGTAAGTTATGCCACTTAAGTAAATTATAGTAGTATTTTTTGTCTACTTAAGTTAGAAGAGAAACTTGAGGGTTTTTTAAATGGTTCATTAAAATACAATAAAGTTTATGTATAAAATGTGTCTTATGTATAATTTAACATTAATAAACTACGTAATATAACAAATATATTTCAACTATTCTTTTGAACAAAAACGTATAAAATTTTTAATCTCATCTCGAAATTTTGAATTTGATGATTGTGCCATTTTTTTGACTCTGCCCGTATTCGTCTCGCGAGTCGCCTTACTCAATGCCAAAAACACGTGTGTCAGCATTCTTACATGAATATTTCGTTGAATATTTTGAGGCGAGTAGCGAGCACAAAGGGCACTACTAACATTTTTATCAAAATCAAGTTACAAACATATTCGGAGTCAGTAAACAAAGACCAATCTAACTACTTTTTTTTGTAGAAATACATCTCAATAATTGTTGAATATATAGCAAGCTCAAACGGGATAACTGACTTCAATAATATGATTTTTTATATTCTATATTCTATTGGAGATAGGGTCACACAAAGTACGCTTTAGAACCATTCGGCGATTTAAGACTTTTCTAACTAAGTAATTGAAAACAATCACTATCTTGTACACCTTCTAAACGCTATACATATTATTATTTAGATTACCTGTTGCTTATTATCCTTGGAGAAAGGCAGCATTGTAGAGACGTGGAACATAATCTCATGCCCTTGGTGCATCGTGTAGATTGAATGGCTGCCAGTCATGTCACCTACAATGTTAGCAAACAACTTTACTTGCCTTGTAAACACAACGCCTTGAACGAACAAAGCACAATTTATAAGTAAATAAGTATGGCTTTGGGACATTCTTTCTATTCGAGAAATTTTTTCTTTTTTTACTTTTGTACAATGTATAATAATCATTGTCTAAATAAATTTAAAAATACAGAAAGAGAAAGGAATCGAATCGTATAATTCGCGGAAGTAAGCAGAAGGTAGCTTCATTCAATTCTAATATTAAAATTCGGATGTTTTTTGAAAGGAACCTTCGTAACTAATGATGGAAAAATTTTTGTTTGTAACGGAAAAAGTTCTCAGAATATCTTTGTTCGAAGAGGGTCGTCAAACTGCCCAAGTTTGGGTCACCTTTCGCATAAGTAGGTAGGTGATCTCCTTAATCTTCGAAATTATATTTCTTTCCTATATTTAATGTTACATTATTGGCAAAATTTTAGAGAATTTAACTTCTCGTACGATGCCTTTTTTATTAAAGAATAATTGTAAAATGGTCGATATATATACTTGTGTAACCATTCCAGATAATACATTTTAATTGTTCGTTCCAATTATCTAAAATTCATTACATTACCTATTAGAATAAGCTCAGTACAGAGTACTAAAAATTTGATTTTGAAAGGCATTCATCCCCTAGTTTGCCACCCTAAGAGGTGAAATATTTTCTTCAATTTTAAATTCAACGGCTAATGAGGTACCCTCTTTCCAATAAAAGAATCATCGAAATCGGTTCACAAATTATCGGGTAATATACATAAAAAAAACATGCAGTCGAATTGAGAACCTCCTCCTTTTTAAAATCCTGTTAAAAGTAATGTTAATATACAATTTTAAAGAAATGGTTAATGGTTCAAGTGAAATAAGGATATATTTAATGGGCTAGGTATTCAAAATGGTTTCTGACCTTTAACGTCGAGGCCGCCTCGAAAGCGGTTCCAGCTTCTTAATCGAATCTTGTCTCCCAAAAGTGAAACAAATCGGTCCCATTTCTCGTCGCCTTTCTCTGAAATATTCCAATACACTCAAAAAATGTCCAAATCGAATTTACTGTCATAAATCAGCGGTCGAGTTGTCTCATCAAGCAGCTGGTTCAGGCTTTTTATTAGCACAAATTTCCTTGCGTTTATTTCGCATCACTTGACATAATTAGTTTAGCTATTTTATAAGTACATTAAAAAAAAAAATTACTTATATTCTTAAACTTCTAACTCCAAGTTAGATGTTTAAAGGACATTTTTAAAAAAGTTCAGAGTCATTTTCATAACAACGAAAATATAATTACCGTTAGAAAGCATTTCGTCGTCAGTCTTCTGCCCGGGTTTCATCAACATTATACCAATCTTGAAGTTTACGGACCCCTCTTGCTCTTCAAGTAATAGGATATCCTTTTGAAGCTCGGCACACGTAATCTAACAATCAAATGTTGGGATTTGCTACAGGAATGGCCCCTGATAACATTGTACTTCGGACAAGCTCCTTCATTAGATCTTAACGTTGTTTACGTGTGTCTGAACTATTGCTAAGGTGTTTTTTACTACAGGGTGCAATAAAAATGATGTGGTCTAAATTTGGGCCATAAAAGTAACCACTGCGCTGAATAGCTTGTGCCAGACATATTTTTTTATTCAAAAAAGAACAAAAAGGTTGAAGTTGAAAGACTTTTTGCGAATAAAAATTAATTTATGTACCCTTAGAAGGTTAAGACTCAAAAAAATTTTCAGGTTTATTTGGAAAGTAAAGAAAAATATTTTAATAAATTTTTTTATAATGAAATTTGTTCGATGTTATAGGCACTTTTATAAATGAAATAAAGTATAATATATTTCGTTACACCTTTTATACCTGACACGCGTAATGTAAAAGTTTTGTAACAGAGAGTTGTACTTTATATCAGGAGTTACTAAATAGGAAATTATTTGAGTAATCTTATAAAAACTTACTTCTCTAGGAACTTTATCTACCCTTTCCATGGACGGGAATTGTGCCAGGATCTGTTTCACTGTGGGTCTGGTTGGTGCCTGCCCGCTTCCGCTGCTCCATGCGCTCGGAGGTAAGTAAATTTTGTGTGCGCCCTACGACAGAAGGTATTCTTGCTCTTTGTTCATTGATATTTACTTAGTGACATAATCACCACACATACGCGTAATGATTACGTATTGTCATTAAAAAAAACCTGACTTCGACTAAGTTAAAGATAAAAAACAAAGCTCTCCGACGAGGTTTCTCCGCGAGACCTAAGAGGTATCTTTAATCTGTATGCGCATAACTACAGCAAACCGTAGAACACGCATTTGGAATTTGTATTCCAATCGCAGGTTTTGGTTGTACAAGCAGAACATCACAAAATGAATAGAGCAAATATATTCATTTTGTGATGTTCTAAATAAACAACAGATGTTATTAAAAACTTCCCATTTTAATATCCCGTTTCCAGGTTATAGTGCGAGATTTCTATTCGGTCCATTTCCGGAGTTCTCGCAGCCGTGGAAGAATGTACCGGAAATTATACTTGTACTGCCATTTAAAGAGCTGCTAAAAGGACACTATTTCCTTGAAATGCGATATCTTGTGAGATTTCAATGTATGTTTTACCTTTTTCTATACATATATGTATTTACCTGTTAATGACTGAATTCGGGAATAGGTCGAATTAAAGTGATGTCACAGAGTTGGAAGTGTGTTTATAAGCTCACCATCTTGTTGAAGAGTATGGCTCGTAAAAGGCCGGCACCCCCTTCCTGCACGACACTCAGCAGATAAGGTTCCCGCGCCCCGTCCACTCCTATGTAGTTCTGATGCACTGTAAACATACATTACTTAGTTGTGTTACCTTGCTGGCTTAATGCACTGTTAATATTATGCATCATTTGTTGTTAGACATATCGTGCCCTCATACTGATTTGGCAAACAAATTATTACTGCACAACAATGACAAATAAAGATAAATTAAGCCAAGTTTTGATGTACGTACTACTTAGACTTAAAAATTTTGAGTTCACGCAACTAGTCCTAACAATTCCCGCAAATCTTATAAAGTTTTGAGGAAACTAGTAGTTGGCTTAGAGTTTCTAAGCGCTGAACATTCGTTTACATTAGCCAATTCGTCGTCAGAAATAGTAGAGCTTTCGCAGCGGTAAAGCGAAAACTATTTTGTGCCTGCAGAGATAAGCAGCTCTTCATATGATTTAGACACATTTCAGAAGCAATAATGTTTAAGATTAAGCAAGTATGTCCTTATTAAGTAATTTTCTGTTTAATTTATATATATATATATATATACATATATAAAAAATTATAATAATTTAATTTAAAAAACAAGTTAAGGTCAAGATTTATGTGAAAAATTACCTAGTTTAAGGTTTTAACTTTTTTATTCTATTCAAACAAACACACGGTCCACCTTACAGTAGTTACGGCAGCATAAATTTGTGACCCTAAGAAAGTGTCTCTAATGTAGTAAATACTTCGCAAGCACTGGTTCTTCTTGGTTATCAATAAGTGCTGACGTGTGATGTAAATAGGTAGGGCGGTGCTACAGTCGATGCCCTAAGATACCTGACCCGTCTACTAGGTCTGGTGTTGAATAAACGTAACCTTTAACCTGTAAGCCGTAAAATTAATTTTGGTATGATTTCCTTTTTGCGTCATTTTTAAGCAATTTTGATATTTAACCAAAATGCTGGAATCCATTTATACATTTCTGTTGAATGCGTAAGAAGGCTCTCAGAATGAAAAGGTCGGCTAACGGTCGGTAACTTAGGGCATCAACTGTACATATCCAAACAGGTTCTATACAAATAGGTAACCCTACCACTTGTAAAACCAACATATATAGAAACTCAAATAAATAAACCAGGCGTATATTTTACCTATACAGTTATAGTCGAAGCTACAGCGAAGTTTGAAAAGTAACAGTTGCACCTCTCAAGTCGCCTTACTGTAACTTTGCGGTTTCTGTCCATAGCAATTTAAGTGCTTTTCTATTAACTTCAGAATTCCTCCTCGTAGAATCACTTGGTCTAACTTAATGTTGTAATACCCTGGTACTTTAATTGTGAAGATTTTATTGAATTTATTGTAAATGTAGATTTTCTTCAATAACTCTGGCTCGCTTGACGGCAAGTGTTATTTCTCTAGGGACTCTCGTCAATTTCGAATATTGTAGACAATATTCGTAGCGGAGAAGCTTATTTGATATCTAATTGCGTTTGCTTCGCAATATTAGGCAAGCATTATTGTGCGAAACTGGGTATCATTAATAATTGAAAATGTTCATAATGTGAAGTAATTGAATGTGTATATGCATTTGTAATTATTCTATTATAGAGATTGAGAACAGCGCATCATTGAAAATCAACCGAAGTTAGAGTAAAGCGATTCTTTAGCAATTGTGGCTTTGGAACTTTGTACCACGGCTTCAAAACGTTTCAATACAGACACAAGCTCTGTAAATAACAAATCACATATTTTTATTTATTTATTTATTTATTTAAACACTTTATTGTACCACAAAGTAACTTACAAATTTTCAGAAAACAATTGAAGTATTTGTGTACAAAGGCGTTTAAAGGTTTAAAGGTTTTTAAAGTAGAAAGCAACTCCATCTTCACTCGAAAGAGTGTTTCATTTGTCCATAGATAACTTTTGGAACTGAACATGTTTAGTGCAATATTTAAACTGAGATACAAGCGATTTATCAACAAATTCAGTATAGAGTGAGCGTGCGAATGACGACGGAGAACTTGTAGAAAACTAAAGTTGTTTGCAACCTCGTAGATTATCAATCTTCCACATTAAATTGAATATTCAATAACACTTTATGAAATACGGCGTTGAGATTTAAGATTTGTTCAATATGTTTTTGAATGTTTTCATATAAAACTTCTCTGGGTAATTTTCACGTTAGTTTTCTCTACCGAATTTCGGTGGCAATTTTAAATTTTTAAATTTCTAGAATATTATCATGAAATATTATTTAATATTCGAGTGTAGTATTCTGGTACACTTTCTAGCGAGTGAAAATTGTTTCTGAACTACGTTACTGTATCTATCTCGTTACAGTTACAGCTAAAATTAAAAGCTAGTTAATGAGTACCCGGCTTTATGTTATTAATTTACATTTTTATGACGGAAGTTTGCAAGGCAGACAAAAATACAGTAACGACTATCCAATTAATGAAACATTGCATCTACATCACAGACTAAAATACAAATTACATTTTAATGATATTTATGTATTTGTTACAACAAACGTTTAAACATTTTTATTTCATGATTCTTTGGATTCGTGTTCTTCAGTCGAATTATTTATAGATAATAAACATAGAAACTGATATTCATATTATAAAAGTATTACTGCGCCCATTTGTCATAAGATTCTGGTAGACTTACGTGTAATGGCGGATTATATTGGAAGTTAGTTGGCTCTTTAGTTATCATCATCATCATAACAGCCGGAAGACATCCACTGCTGAACATAGGCCTCCCCCAAATATTGCTAGACTAGTCGGTCGGACGCGACGTGCATCCATCGGTTACCCGCTGCCCTTACCAGGTCATCCGTCCATCTAGAAGGGGCCGTCCCACTGAACGCCTTCCAGTTCGTGGTGTCCATTTTCTGTCCCAACGACCGTCAGTTCTACTAGCTCTGTACCCTGCCCACTGCCACTTCAACTTGCTAATCCTTTGGGCTATGTCGGTGACTTTCGTTCTTCTACGGATCGCCTCATTTTGCTCGCTCCATATGGAGCGAGCCCATAGTAAGTGACCACGTCTCTGAGTCTTAGGTCATCGCTGGCAACACGCACTGACGACTGCGGTATTGTGGACGAGAAGACGTCTAAGAATTTCCCGAAAGCTGCCCTACCGAGTCGAATTCGAAAGCTGGGTCTGCCTAATTTGACGATTTGTCCGAGGTAGACATTTCTCGTCAACAACTTCGAGAGTAGAGGTTCCCACTGTTATAGGGGTGGGTACGCCATGGACATTCGACATAAGTTTCGTCTTGTCCATGTTCATTGTTAGACCCACCTGCTGGGGTACTCTATTGAGGTCACCGAGCATGGTGCCAAGCTCTTCCAATGATTCTGCCATGACCACGATATCGTCAGCAAATCGAAGGTGAGTGATGTAATCGCATCTTCCAATGCAGTGGTGAACAGTTTCGGAGAAGTGACGTCTCCCTGTCGCACCCCTCTTTGCAATTGGATAGGCCTTGTGCACTGGTCCTGTAGTGACTCTCGAACTGACATACTGGCGTTTCTGTACAAACACTTCAACACTTCGATGTATCGATAGTCAATGTGGCACCGTTGTAGAGACTAGCACCACCCAAATCTCAATCGAATCAAAGGCTTTCTCATAGTCCACAAACGCTAAGCATAATGGCAGGTGCAGGTACTCCTCAGTGTTCTGTATAACCTGTGGCTTTTTCTTATAGAAAGAAAAAAAGAAAGAAAATACATTTATTTGTTCACGAAGACACCAGAAAAGAAAAAAGAAAACGAAACAAAACAGAACAAAAACAAAACATAATCATACAATTCTACTGTAGCTCATACAAATAATAAAAACAACACTAGATATAGAGATACTTTGTGTGGTGCTAGCCGCGATATCAAAAGGGTCACAAACTCAGTATTTGCTGAAAAACGCAATGCGTTCCCAGCATTGATTTCCAGTTAGGACCCTAAGTGAGGTCACAGAACAACATACGCAAGCATAATTAATTGAATATAACAATAAAATAATTATAGATTAGTTCTTTATATAGCCATTCGTGAATATTATGTCATTCTTTCAAATGTCTTCAGTGTGGAAAATGATTACGCGATATTTCAGTTCTAAAAGTTTGCTGACGACATGAACAATCCTTTCATGTCAATGTTGCGCAACTCGTTTATGTAATGACACTCTGTTATAAAACTATAGACTAGTTTCAAAATTATTTATAAGGAAACACTTTAAATAAATGTTTTCTATTTCATTGTTATGTAAACTGTTTCAATAAAGATTCATGATATTGTATTGACTTGTATACGTTGTTCTGTGTATTTAGTTCAGCGCACATAAGACAATTGATTTAGGTACTACTGATCATTTAAATCCGTAGATAATCTCAATCAATTGAATGAGTGAATAAATGAACGAACTTGATACTTGGTCTTAAACTAGGGAATCCCCTGCACTATGAGTATTAGAGCAACGGTATTCACTCTGGGGCACTACTGACTGGGTACTGGGTAGTGGACCCAGAGCACCCAGATCAGAATCAATTCAGAAAAGTTCATTTCTCGAATTGGTCCTACCGGACATCGAACCCGAGACTACTACGAGGTACTGTTGGACCGTTTGACTACCGAGTTTGTCAAATTATCACATAATACATGTGGGATTGTAGACAACAAATAAATCGAATTTTCTAATCATGTTCTTTAATTTGTGCGGCAAACAACATAATGATATGTCACAAAACGGACAACTTTTGACACCCTTATTATTTATTTTTAATAATACCTCTAAGCAAAGGTAGAAACACGAACAGCCTACAATTAAATAAGAAAAGTACAACTAATCCCACATATATGATCAAAATATGAACTTGCAAAGTGAAGTTCGATCGATATTATACGAGTACGGGCATACTTTCAACATGAAAATATTAATTGACATACTTAATTTAATCTAAAAGTGCGACGTAACCTGCAGGATTAAGGGGCTACATGTATTACATGTATTATTATAACTGAAGAATGATGTGACGAAATATAATTATTATTGATTTTGTTTTCTAATGTAATTTTTCAAAAACATTGGATACTATCTTCTAGTAGAAGGTACTTAATTTACGTTTTCACTATGTAGTAGTTTACTTATATGGGCACAAAGTTAATACAAGATATAACGTAGTGAATATGGGTGTTCCATTGCTGTCTTGTGGGATATGTGGAAGACAATAAAGACAGAAATGTTAAATTATTGAAATTTCTCGGATGACGTCGAAAAACAAATACTTATGTATACCGATTCTATTGCCGTAGACGTAAGCACACGTTTCTAGTATATATATAAAAGTAGAATACGCGAGTGGGCTAGTGTGTATTAATTTTTGGGTTAAAACTTTAAAGCTAAACCAAATCGAAGACTAGCTCGAATCGAATCGAAGGCTAAACTGGAAATCGTTTAGCATGACGAGCATACAGAAATAATAAAGTTCGAAAGTGTGAAACGACGAAATCTTTATAAATGGCGTTCCACAATACAAATTATTGTATTATGAATAAATCGCCATTCACATCGCGATTATACAAACTCGCACTTCTTTATCAAATTTTAATCAACCTTCTGCTTTTTTTAATGATTCCCTTCAAACGATTTAAAGGAAAATTAAACATACAACACGCCGAGAGCTTCAAAGAGAATCTATTAAATGCTAATTAAACTTGATTCAGACAAACGGGTGGCTTCCATACCGGTCGGAGACAGGAATTGCGCTAACTTCGCGAGCATTGGGGCGTATAACTCGTTATGTGCTCACTCGGTGAGCTAATGAGATCGGGGTTAGTCCGGGCGTCTGCTGGGACGTTTCTAGTTAATCATATGAAGTCACTAAACACTATTGATACGTTTCTAATCCCTGAGTAAAGTCCTACTGTTGAATTGCGTAGTCATTTGTTTCGTGTGATATGGTAGGCAGATCCAAACTAATAAGTGCGAAGCTAACTCTGTTACGTTTTTATGCCTAAATCGCTGAACCAAATTTGATAAATTTTGTATACAATCATCATCTATAGAGATAGATGGGTCCTAGGGCAAGGGCTTAAGCTAATTTTTGTCACAAAAATATATTTCAAAGGGGATGAAATAGAGGATGAAAGTTAGTACGGAGAATTTCACAAGTACGGGATTTAAAAATTCACATTTATTTTGTAAGAAATAAACATGTTACCAGTGTTTTTGAGCAATTACCCCTTAAAGTAAAACAGGGGATGAGAAGGCTACTCGAAGTACTTAAGCCGGATTTACATTTGTATGAAATGTCGTGTCGTGACGCGTTCTGACGCGCCACAACACGACACGTCAGACGGTTTCACGGTATCGGTTTCATATACACAGCATTACGTCAATTGCGACACTAATATAAATCCAACCATATTAAATCTATGAATGCGATTCTGTTCTAACACGTCACGACACGACACGACACGTTAGACAAATGTAAATCCGGCTTTATTCTACGCAGACGAAATTGCGGGCACCAACTAGTACATTATAATTTTGTTACGTCATTACAAATTCGAGGAAGACTAAGTGCCACACATAATCACGAAACTAGTGTGTACTTTTTGGTACTAGATTTTCTCTTCACAAAAAAATGTATAGCTACTCTTGTGTGTTTATGTTTTCTTTCTTGAAATCTTTTAGCGTTCAATCGTTTTTATTAACCGGCCGTGTAGCTATTTCCTCCTAAAAACGGAACGGAAATGAGAATTGTTTTCTTATTTCCTTAAAAGTGATAGAAAATTTTAGGGAGCGAATTATAACTAAGATAAAATCGCGTAAAATTTCCGCATTAAATATAAAATATGTAGCGAGTTCCACATAATATCGTTGTCATAACAATGTCCTTTACTTACCTAAGCTAAACTAGACACCATGGTACTTAACGGGCCATTATCATTCGTACAAAACACCTCACAAAGAAATAATATCCATGCATGCAAAGATCTGTACAATATACCTACTCGTAGATATAGCCATAAATAATAGCATGAGGATTTCCATGGTCAAGTGGCTTGTACACCGGTTTCATCTCGTTATCAGGTCCCGGATTCGATCCCCAGCTGGGTCAATGTAGAAAGTTACTTAAATTTTCGACATTATCTCGTGTTCGTAGTGCCGTTGTTGTTTCCGATTTCCAAAAACAAGCACTTTAGTTGCTTACTTTGAGATTAGAACAACGTATGTGATATTGTCGAATATTTACAATACTTATTATTTTTATTATTCATACTTAACAAATAGTGTCTATAGATACATTAGTAAATGTTCAAATTGCAGGGATATAAACTGTGGCCAAGAGAGGAAAAAAAGGGAGGAAATCCATAGTGTCGAAAGTGTCGAAGGCTTAAAAAACCGTTTTCACAAGTATGAAAGCGTGTGACAGTTTCCGATTATACTTCTTCTCCTTCTAACATATACCCATGCTTACCTACTCTTGCTTGCTCACGCTTCCTTGTGTCCTATTTTACATAATAGTTGTCCTTAATGATATAAAAATTGTTTCCATTTTTATTTTGCGTAATTTAGGCATTTTCTTTAAATCAAAATGATTCTTATATTTACTTGTCATATTTACTATACACTCATTTTACCTTGGCTTTGGATAATTTTTTTTCGCTTTTGTTTTTTCGTCGTCCGTTTTTTAAACTTATTTTGACATTGGCACAAGATATCATAGAGCCAATAGAGCTATTAAAAATATGTACCTCTATTGTGATTTTCGTTTATTCCAATATACCACCACTCATGTTATTATTAAAACGTAGTGGTTATATGCTCAGTGGTTATTATTTACTAGGTATTTGATACAACAACATACTGCGGGTATACTTTACTTTTAATAATCACCTACGCAGATTAGAGTGAATGTTTATTTAAACGGCGGTGTACTGAATAATGCATACGTACAAAGATATTATACTTCTGCATACGTATATAAACGATGTTTCTGTAAGGCGCTTAAATAAGGGTCAACCGAGTTAAGGGATTCCAAAAAAATAATATCGGTAAGTGTCATACACTGTTCAATTAAATGAAGATATTACGCCTTAAGTGGTAGCTTTATCAAGCAAAGAAAATATACCGCGTTCTGATCGATACTTACATACGAATGTTTGTGTGTATGACGTTGCTGGCCGTACACAAAAGGCTTCTTTTCGAGTAAATTTTTCTATCTATGAATTTAATTTCATGATTCAGGTGGCCCAACAGTTTGAACTGTTGGCGCTGGATGAGGAAGTACTGGTTCGATTCTCGGTAAGACCAATTTGGAAAATGAACTTTTCTAAATTGGTCCTGCTTAGGGAGATCCGGATAAATAAAAATTGTTTTTCTGGTAATAATAGTACAGGGAATTGGTGTGATTGTCTGTCACGCAATTGTGAATTGAGATTTTGATTTTATTTGCAAGTTTCTTACCGTACTAAGATCAGAATATCAGCATATCTTGTTCATAATATTTTTGGCATCAAATGCAAATCAACCTAAATCTTCAAGTATCACAATGTATTAGTAGTTGTTCGATGTACTCGTATACTCGTATAAATGAATAGTATTTGGAGAAAATTAAAAAATACAGGAATGGCTACTGTATTTTAATCTACAGTTTTATAGGTAGGGAGGACGATACGCAATTAAAACGAAAGAAATTTCACAAATTTACGTTAATGCAATAGAACAAAGCTGTAATTATTCAAAAACAACACATTGGGTCAAGGCAACAGAAGGAAAAAAACATCTTGAAAACACTTACTTTTTCCGAGAAAATATTTGAAGTACCATCTCGTTTGGAACTCGGGATTTTCAAGCACCGGTGCACTCGGGGGCCCGAAAAGCTGTACAAAAAATAATTATACCACATGTTAGTCATTTTATTTCCTGTTAAAGTGATGTTTTTTATGTTAAAACCATTTTCGTGAAAGTAAATACTTCAAAATACTTTTATTACCTACTGTCACTTTTCTAGTGATCAATAAGCCGCTAAGATGTAAGTACCTATACCATTATAAAGTGTATAATCTTACTCTGAGTTTAATTTTTTAAATCTTTATTTATTTAGGAACTTTTATACAACGTCTCAGTTTCATCCTAAATAGCTTACATGTCTGGGCGGCGCTGCTGAAGAACCGATTCAACAAATCATTATATAGTTGGCGAAATATTATTTGCACCGATTCGTCTAGTCACTTCATCTCTAGTGTACAATAGGTAAAAGAGTGAACAGTGAACCGTCTCGGTAACCTGCATGCCATCTGTACAGTGCAAACAACAAGTTTAAATACTTTTACGCATTAATTCTAAACTTCATAATCTTATGCGTAAATAACTTGTAGAATAAGTAAGAAAAGAATTGGCAGTCGGTATTTTACGAAGTACCTACTCTTAAAAAAAAGTAAAGAAATAATTGGACATAGTTAAGCAAAAAGGATCCAATCCACAAAATTATCAAAAAATGAGTTATGTGTACCAAACGGTTCTTAAAGTCTAACCTCTTCGACCAGCAAAAAAATCAACATATAAACCTAAATAAATATCTCTGGAGCTACATAACATTATATAAGTTTTGGAAATAAAACAAGAGTGAGAAACACTTATAAACTTCAAACTGCCATATTATCTCGAAAGTGACTGGATGTCTATTGGATCTTTTTTGTTTAACTACGTCCAATTGAAAACTAGGATTTAGAAAATGCATTTAGTACACCCATAACTGGTACGATGGACCAAGATCGTTAAAGCCGTGTACGCTTTAAGTAAAAGAAGTGTTAATGGTTTTATTGCCCTATTGCAATAGAAATGATAAGCCGTTCCAAGAGATAACATTCATCGGTGCAAATAATAATTTTCTTCAACTGTACCGTCTTTTGCCTACGGATGTTCGATTAATCTGCACGTATCTCAATCATGCTGCCCTCTGTACCGGACACATTCCAGTAATAAGTGATAGGTATGCATCTTCCACTACTCCGTATAACTCGCAATTTAGAGAATTTTTCTTCTTATACCAAGTGACAGCACGAACAAGTCGTGCACTTGGTGGTGAGTTACATGCCTGTCCATAGCAATTGCAGTCTCACTCAGAGCGTTAAATCGCAAAGATCACACAAGTTGAGAAGTCTCATTTAATTTTATCACTTTTTTTTTTTATTAAGAAAGCATAACTGTTTAGTGAAACGTGTTCAGTTCTCATCATGACAACTCTCTTCCTTCTATAGTCGCATTCTGCAAATCAAGGTAACCGAGTAGCGACACTGAATTGTGCGATACCACAATGAGTTGAGATGAGTTTCATATTGTTACGGAAATTTGTAACACAATTTTATCAGTGAAGTAGACAACTAACTTTTTCTTCGCATTGAACGAATTAATGAATCAAATACCCTTTATGGCACATAAAATTACAGTAACAACATAGAATAGTAACATAAGTATACAATTATCGGTATTCTACAGGATACATTACGGAGAGTGTGCGATGGAATCGCATTATTTGATTCCGCCTTCCCCTTTCCATCATCGGGGGACTCGACGTGGGCTGGGGTTCCACCCCTGTATTATGGATATTCCCGGGATTCGCATGAAGCGTTTCGCTTCCACATTTATATGGCGAGCGGCTAGAGAGTGGAATTCGCTGCCTGCGGACTTGTTCTCCGAACGCAATAACTTGGACCTTTTCAAGGCGAGAGTGAATAGGCATTATTTAGGTGTGCATGCTACATCGTCGACCTCATCGTCACTTTCCATCAGGTGAGATAGAGGTGAAATGCGCACTTATTTTTTATAAAAAAAAAGTAAGTTAATGTGGAACAGGCGCCAATAGCAATTTCTTCCAGGCAACCTTAGGATAAACATTTGGGATATGCAAAATAGGTGCAACCAAAGAATATCTTCAAAAATAGTCTACAAAATACTACTAATAATACTAATAAAATATATATCGCACTGTTAATACAATAGTGTATTAACTCAAAAAGTTTATTTTCTCAGAATCGACGAAAAAGGAATTATTCGCTTACCGTGAAAGATCTGTGTAAATTCATGTAACAGTTATTTCCTACTTGCCAAATATACATATTTAAAAATAAAAGAGAAAAAATAGTTTCATGTTTTTGAATAAGGACTATTTTGGCCAGAACTAGCTCACATAAAGCGTGTCTCATTTTGAGTTAAGTATATATCTTTTAGTTGTTTTTTACAATATTCTAACGACGGTTTTATTGACGTGTGGAGAATCAAATTTTACGTTCAACAATGGTATAATCTTGAATTTCACTTATTTTGAGTTATAACACTATTGTAATAGCAGTGCGATATGTAGACAGATGTAGAAAGATATAGATAATTTTAATATATAATTCGCATTGTACCTGGCATCTATTTTACGTTTGCTTTATTGTGATAACCTGTTACATACAGTTTCAAGGGCTTAAAACTTATAAGTCAATTTTTCAATACCTCGACAATCGGTCTCATTCAACTTAGTCAAAATAGGTCAAGCTATTGCTTCCACACCCGCCATGACCAGCCTCTAGGTTATAAGGTCACTGTATTACGCATTCATCAATATAATTATAACAGCTTGATAGGCTTTACGACATTGAAGATAATGTATTATGGTTGATAACTTCTGGTCTGTATATTGGTGGTGTAAACAATTAATTAATGAATATTATTGACTCATTTACATTTATTTTTTTTAGTCTGTTATTTTCAAGTGGAGTTTGAGATGTTTTAGCGGTCGTGAGTGTGTATCTGGTATTTATCATCAGGACTATTAAACAGAAAAGCGGTTCGCCTACTTTAGTGATGAAATATTTGGTGTTGTAGGCCGTAATCAAGGGTAAGATAGTCCAAACATGCATTCTTATTTGTAAAATATTACATAGGAACATTCATACTGAGCTTAGATCTTAGGTACATACGTAAAGAAAAAACAATCGCATATAATCCTGCCCATGACTGTAACTACGGCAAGAGGTCGATAAGTTTTAAGGTAGTGCAAAACTTTAACAAACTGCCCTGAAATGTAAAGGATGCGGAGTCATTTAGTTTATTTAAATCTAAATTCTATAAACTATTGTTTACGATCATTCACCACTGAAATAAAGGTTTAATTCGCATAATAATAACGACTATTTTATAATATTTTATATATTTACGACTATTATATAACTTGTGTTTGTATCAAATAGTAATATTCATTGTGTAGTTTGTACTGTAGCTTAGGGTGGGATATTGTTAATTTACTGATTAGTTTGAAGTTCTCATCTAAGCGATAAATAATCTTAATGAGAATAAAGTATTTTAGAACCTAAAGTATTTTAAGGCTGAAAAGGTTAGATGCCCTAGTTCTGGAACATTCGATACTGGACAGACAGGAAACTGTATTGTTTTATTAACTTTTTGCTCATATAACCACGAACTTCTTTTTTTATACCAATAGGAGTGGAACCCCAGCCTAATGATGGAAAGGGGAAGGTGGACTTAAATCATGCAATTCCATCGCACACGTCATATCCTGTAGAATACTGGTACACAGGCAACTTTACGGCGGTGTTCGGTGTGAGCCACGAACTCCCTTGACATGCTCTTCTACTGAATCCAAGATGGCCCATTGGTTTTAGCAGAGCCATCCTATAGGTGGCAGTTGAACCTACTACATTACTACAGTACAGATATTGACTTGATACTGCACGTACTTTTGCCAACCCAATATCTTGTTCTATGTATTGACATACATACACATCATCACGCCTGTCACTCACCGGGGTAGGCCGAAATCATGGATCTACATATATAATTATGTACTTTATTACGTTAATGTATTTAGAACAATAGTTTTGTAATTGTAAGGTTAAAAAGAATTATTTAAGTGATTTTTGGGATTTTAGAGGTAGGTAGGTAGGCACTTTATGTATAGCACTTATTGGTTATTGTCATTTCATATTAAAATGAAATGTGTATATTTAAAAAAAAACTCAAAATAATGCTTACCTCATCCTTTTCCCCGAGCGAGTTTCCATTCTCCAGGCGGTACCGCCTGGCGACAGCGTCAAGCGCGCCCGCCTCGCCTGCTGTGCCCGACAGCTGCAACAAAACAAATACCGCTAAATATCTGCCGCTCACGCATTGTAATCAATCTTCGTATATTTAAATTCACGTCATAGAAAGACATTCATTCTGTCTGCATTTTTATAATATACACTCTGCAGATACCTAGGTACAGCCCTATTTTCTTAAGCAAGCTTCGGAGACGTCTTAGTTTTACGGAAACAGGTGAATATAATTTATTACAGTCAAACTCTTTTATATGGGAATACATCATTACACTATAAACCTTATATCTAAATGGTTACGGCAAACTTTTCGTTTTGGTTTCGATATTCCATGATATACAGTAGCAGTAGAGCCCGTTGTGAAAGAATTCGTCCAGGGAAGCTCTGCCACCATACCAATTTCTGCCGCAGTAATGTAAGAATTACTGCGTGGAAGGATAACGGTGTTGGTGAAATTATAGGCAAATGGGACTTCAGACGTCGGGCGCAGTGCCTCTCAGATCTTTGAGATTTAAAGCTCTGAGTGGCACAGCAACTGTTACGGACAGGCGTGTCGCTTACTATCAGAAACACGACTTGTTCGTCCCGTCATTTAGTATCATTAAAAAAACGTATATCTAGGACACCCAGATCAGAATCAATTCACATAAGTTTATTTCCCAAATTGTCCTACCTGGAATCAAACCCGGGACCTCCTCATACAGCGCCCACGGTGTATGCACCGTGTGCTCGTGCACCGTGTACCGAGGTCGTCATAAATTATAAATATTAGACAACATTGCTCTGATCCCAAAGTAACTTATCTTATGGGAATCGGAAACAACGAATGGAACCACAAGGATCCAGACCCGAGACAATATAGAATAGTTTTGTTTCTATATTGACCCAGCCGGGGATATGAGTGTGCGCGTTATTATTATTGATGTCCCCGGGACCTCGGAGAGAGCGACTTCATGAAAATCGGTGTGCAAGCCACTCGACTACGGAGGTCATCATAAATAGTAATAACTTATTAACCGACTTCAAAAAAGGAGAAGGTTTTCAATTCGACGGTATTTTTATTGCGTGTATGTTACGCGATAACTATGCGATTTGTCGGTTCCGATTTTGATAATTCTTTTTTTGTTGGAAAGTATTGGTCCCATAAA
>NW_020653945.1:7278177-7288654 GCF_003589595.1 Hyposmocoma kahamanoa
GGTTCGAATCCGACCGGATCGAAGGAATTTCTTCTGAGTGTTCATCTTTGTATTAATAATTATAACAAACTAGTGGAGTAATTTCACAAAAAATAATTGAATATCAATTCAATAAAAATTTAATTAATACAGTGAACAGCGACATCTCTCGACAGGACTGGTAGCTGTAACGGTACTAACTGGGTGATAAATCTTTCATAGATTTCTCATAGATGGCGCTACGATTAAAAAGTCGTTGAAAAACCAAATACAAAGACACGACGCAAGCACATAGAAAAATTCGTGAGGTCCGTTTTTTTGTTCCGTGGCTTAGTTGGTATAGCGCCTGCCACGGTATGCAAGAAGACCTCGGTTCGAATCCGACCGGATCGAAGGAATTTTTTCTGAGTGTCCGACCTTTGTATTAATAATTATAACAAACTATTGCATAATATAGTTTTTGATAAATTAAACATTTTTCAAACTGAGGACAATTAATACTGAAAATGATGTGTCCACGAGTATTTAATTATCGTTTTTGTTCATGTATCACATACGAACACACTAGCCATCACTGAACTCGACAGGATATCAACGAGGAGTGCATAGTTTTTGCACTATTTCCTATTCTGTCTATTCTGAGCTGTTAATAATAATACACAATGCAGTATTCCTTCGTAAGTGTAGAGAACCTTTGTCATTCAACATATCCCACTGTTAATACAATAGTGTATTAACTCAAAAAGTGTATTTTTGGAGAATCGATGAAAAACAAATTACTTGCAGCGAAATATTATTAGTATAGTATGTATAGTAGGAAATTGTTTAAATGTCTGTAATATATAGGTTAAACTTTATTTATTACAGACATTTAAACAATTTCCTACTTGCCAAATAAAAGGAAAAAATAACTTAATATTTTTTAGAAACTTATTTATTAAGACTATTTTATCTAGAACTAGTTCGCAAAAAGTTTGTCTCATTTTGAATTAAGTAGATTTATTTTAATTGTTTCTTACAATATTTAAAGGACGATTTTATTGACGTGTAGAGAATCAAATTTTACGTTCAGCAATATTATAATCTTTAATGTCACATATTTTGAGTTACAACAATATTGTAATAGCAGTGCTATATGTAACAGCATTTCATAACACTGGCTCACTTAAACACAAGATGGCTGACCACAGCACATCCAACCTAGTCGAGTCCCTCTACCAACCAAATCTTTTTTTTTAAGATACCAAGGGACAGGATGAACAAGTCTAGCGCCTGGTGGTAAGCTAGTGGTAAGCTCCTGTCCGTAATAGTTGCAGTACCACTCAGAGCAATAATCATAAAGTTTTGAAGGGCACCGCCTCTGCGCCCGTGAGACATAAGTTGACAAATCCTATGTGCCAGTAATTTCACCAGCACCCTTACCCTTCAAAATCGAAGCACGGTAACGCAGACATTACTGCATGGCGGCAGAAATATGTAAGGTGGCAGTAATTCTACTGCTATTAAAATCACGCCTTTTTTCTACGTGAGACTATGTATTTATATGTACTGAATAGAATTATATGTACTGAATAGATAGAGATTCAATCATTTATTGTACAGAAAAAACAAAAACACATTTAGTAACACGGAAAACACAAAGAAAAGGTAGTAACACGGAAAACACAAAGAAAAGGTACTGCTTATATGTAACAGAAATTTCTTCCCGCAGACCTAAATACAGGAGACAATAATTATAATAACGGGTTTTCGTGCTCAACAAAACAACAATTTTGTAATAAAAAAAACAATATGAAGAATATTAAATTATTAAAACTTATAATAAGTAGTATAACGTACTTAGATACTTATAATGAGTACTTAAGATAAATACATATTTCGTAATAATACCTATAAAATGGATAGAACAGTCGATAAATAGTGCTCCTTAACTTTCATTTTGAAAATTGTTACGGATTTACTATCATGAACAGTAAGGGCGCGTTTCCACTAAGTCGTCACGTTTTATTATCGTTGGACGATTGTCGTGTCTAGCCTGTTCCCATATCACGACTATCTGTCTTGGACGATTTTTTATCGTTGAACGACTGTCGTGACTAGCTGTTCCCACTAGATCGTGACGACAATTCATCGTTTCACGACAGCCTCCTTGCCCATCTCTGGCTACGACCCAACGCTACTGCAAAGCGAGCAGAGGGCGCGGGGTACGACAGGGGAGGGCAGGGAGCGGAATATGTGCGGACAGCGATAAATAAAATGTGACGACAACAGGAGCTGCGACAATCTGTCGTCACGTTTTTATCGTCCGACGACTGTCGTTCTAGCTGTTCCCATTGTGACGACAGTTTGTCGTTGTAACGATAAAAAATCGTGAACGACAGTTAATCGTGTCGTGCTATAAGTGAACAACTTCATTTAAATATACAAGCCACGACACTGTACGACAATCTGTCGTCACGACATGGTAGGAACGCGCCCTAATGGGAAGTGCGTTCCAAAGTCTGACCGCATGAACAGTGAAGGAGAAAAAAACCGGAATTGAAGCATGGAATAGATACATAATTATCACTTCAAGTTTCATGAATTTACCTAAACATTGTTTTACGCTACTTGTATACCGTTTTCCCCTTCGTATTATATACATATATCTAGTAGTACTCATAGTAATAAAATCTTCACATAAATCTGATACGTTATTAACCCTTAACGACCAAAATAGCCATAGGACCTATTTATAGTATCGGCTACAACTAAAAATAATGGACAAAAGTGAATATCGTAAACAGGAATCAGTGTATCATTAACCCTGTAATAAACCGTTTTGTAGACTTCCCATCGGTCGTCAATCACCATACAACTTTGCTGCCTATTGATATTGTAGTATCTGTTCTTATACAGTTAATAAAGTTTTCAATATCCGAGATAATGTGAAATAATATCACCGTTGCTATGGATCGATAAATCATATGAAACGTAGATTTTGCCCTAGCGAATATTTACCTTACAGAAAAAGCAATCAATGCAAATTTGAAAAGACAAAAGCAGACTGATTAACGCAACCCTATAAATGTACTACCTACTTAGCAAAGATCCTGGTATTGAGCTTGGGCACAGGTGTCAGTGATATGCAAATCGCACCCCTCATGGACGAATGACGTAAGTGAAGTTACGTCAAAAATGTGTAGCCTGTCCAATTCTTCTAACTCTATCGACTAATGTTGTCGATAAAGTTACAAGAATTGAACAGGATGTGGGTTATATTTTTTTGTATCCAATGGAGCAATAAACATTTTTGACGTAACTTCAGTTATGCCATTCTTCCTTGAGTCGTGCGAAATTACTAATTTTGCGCGATCTGGCAGTTAGAACTTGTAGTGTGGATTCCTACCAAAGTCATTTCTCTCATTATACGTTTTCTAGGAAACGCCCTTGCTTTTCCTGATTCCTGAAAGAGTCCCAACTAATAATTATATTACTGTCTAAATTACTTCAATTTTCTATTGTAAGCTATTTCTCGCAGTTTGACAATTTACTCACTTTTCATGTTTGATCTCCCGACCTTGGCATATCTAGCGTACTGATAGTATCTCCGAATTTTGCTATTCGAATCTCCAATTCTAAATACCTACTATTTCATAAATTTCATTTTGAAACATATTTGTTTCGGATTTAATATTTTTATATGTTGACATTGATTGACAGATATGTTACCCCTCTACAATCTATTCTTCCATTATCCTATAAATTACTCTTCTTTTGATATGCAATCTTAGCAGTAGAAGCATTTCCGCTCCTGGCTGTTTTCACTGTGGCTGCTCATTTCAAATTCAAAATGGACTATCCGAATTTCGATGCACTTTCTCGCTCTACCATTCGCTCATCATTCCTATACCGACCGTCGAGCTATCTGGTCTTCAGGACGAAGTATATGAAGCCTCATATTTTTTAAGCCTGGAGTGACTCCTGCCGCACTTACGCGTCTGCCTGAGCTGACGTCCAAGGTTCTCGTTAACCTAAACCAGCTCTTCACCATAGCGTTCTGCCTGCCTAGACTGAGCCTTTCGCCCTCCGAGTGTGGAGCCCCTGACTACGGGCTCAGCCTCGCCCCAGGAACAACTGAAGCCAGTGCTGGGTGGCCGCTACTGTTAGTGCAACTCTCCGGCTCTCCGAAGTCAGTGCTGTATAACCACCGTTGTTTCTGCGAGAGCCTCTCCATTCTCCGCCTCCGTGCCGAACCCGCTGCGCTCTGTTTCTGCACTTCTGCCCTCGGTCTTCAAGCTTGGAGGGCGGAGGCCCGCAACTCCGTGCAACCCACTCGACTGACCTACATAATAACACTCTCAGGTTCTTTTGGTCTAAATTTATTGTTATATTTTATCATTCCCCATTCTTTGATTGCATGCCTTTCGACCTTCTAGCTCTCCACCCCCACAAATTATGGGCGTTATACGTGTCACAGGTTCGATTCCCGGCAGAAACAATTTGAGGAGTGTACTTTTTTAAATTTGGTTCTACCCTCTTTATTAATCTGGTACTCGTAGTACAAGGAATTTATAAGTTTGAGATCGCGTTATTCAAGTGCTTGTCTAACACTTTATTATAATTACATAGTTGTTGTATACGATAAGACATCTACAATTTTACCGAATAATTTTAGTAGCTGTAGAGCTCCTTGTGGAAGAGTACGTCCAGAGAAGTACTGCCACCTTACTTATTTCTGCCGCCAAGCAGTGCTGAGCATTACTGGGTTCCAATTTGGATGGGTAAGGGAGCTGGTGAAATTACAGGCACCTTGTCAATTTACGTCTCAGGATGATGGGCGTAGTGGTAATGCCTCTAAGATATTTGCGATTTAAAGCTCTGAGTGGCACTGCAACTGTTATGGATAGGCGTGTCGCTTACCCCCAGGCGCACGACTTATCCGTCCCTGCAATTGGTATTATAAAAAAAATATATACATATACAGGGTGTAAATTTGAGACGGGGCAGCAAGGCCACTTACCTTAATCGTTGTAGTTACTGGAAAACGGTTCTAAAAGACTATCCATGAATTTTGACGATATTTTGATTGGCATTTATAGATTTTGAAAAAACTGGTAGAGCAAAATAAAAGGCAATTTTTACAAAACTTTTTTTATGCCACTCGATCCGGTCTCTGGTAAGGATCAATAATCTCTATGGTACAAACTGAGATAAGCTTTGGTTTCCATAGTCTAAGGAGGTAAGAGTACTCGATATGTCAGAAATCGCAAAAACCTTTTTACCACACATTTTCAATGAAAACTTTTTGTTAGAAAAGAAACTGGCCACTACTCTACAAATAACAATTAAGTTAAACCAAATTTTAATCATATCATTATGTTTAAATTTGGAACAGCTTTGTTTTGTTTTGTTAATAGAGAATTGTCACTTTTATTACGATTTTTAATCAAAATGTTTTCGAATTTGTAAACAAATGAATTGGAACACATGGTCCTATCAAATGGCCACCGCGCAGTACTGAACTGACGCCCCTTTCTTTGGGTCTATGTAAAAAATGAAATTTATAAAAAAATACAACAGTGTTCAATAATTGAAAGACGCACTTGCAGCAATTTTCAATGGAATCCATCCGAGTAAAATTTCAGCCGCTACTTGCTCTTTGCGGAAGAGAGCGAATCGATGCATCTGTCAAGGCGGCAATCAATTCGAGCACTTACTATCATAATTTTTTTATGTTATTTTCCTTTTTGTTATTGTTTTTATTTTGAAATACATAATACGTTGTCAATTTGATAGTTTCCTTAACTACCTAGAATAACTGATTATTAAATATGTCCCTACAAAATGTATGGTAAGAAGTTTTTTGCGATTTCTGACATTTCGAGTACTCTTACCACAGTTGGTCTCATAGAGACTATTGATCTTTACCAGAAACCGGATCGAATGGCATAATTTTTTTTTTAATTGTCATTTATTTTGCTGACTGTACCATTTTTTCAAAATCTGTGAATGCAAATCAAAATATCTTCATTTCATTCAAATTCAATAGTCTTCTAGAACCGTATTCCTGTAACTACAACGATTAAGGTTGGACTTTCTGCCCCTTCTCAAATTTACACCCTGTATAATAAATTCAAAGCGACATCATTCGTACAAAGACGATCAAAAAATGTTAAATAACATTCAAACTCAAAGGTTTCATTACGATTGATTGAGTTATTGCTTCAAAATTGCTTTTTAGATCACATTTTAATAAACCAAGGTCTTTACCCTGCTTTTCAATGGCTTGATTCCCACAAATTGAAATTCTTTGGAACAAATCACGGTTGCGAGGTATTATGTAACAATTTTGTTGCTTATGTATTTTTGTATAGGTAGGGTTGCTGCTGATGCAGTTTTTTTTTACATCAGTGTATGCTAATTTTATTTATTTAAAAAAATGTACACCTTAATGAATCTATCTACATGAGCTTTCTAATTTCTTTGGTATTGTAATAAAATAGTATTTCAATAATTTTGTGATATTTATTAACACATGAATCAATCTGCATGAAAATATACAATCTGCTTAGCTAAATCGTTGTGGAATTTTATGAGTTATATTTAATAAAAACATCCCTGGTAGACATATGGGTACATAATGCATAATTTGACAGTTGGAGTAACGCAATTCGGAATTGTGATGGCGATGTAAAGTCGGTCTCTTATGGTCTGTCATATTAGAGAATTTCTGGCACTGCCGGTGAGCACGGCCAGGCACACACCAGCTAATAATTAACCAATTACAGAGAGACAACTCGTTGCCTCACTACGGACGCAACCGCGTTATCGCGGATGTGCCTCTCCCTATGGTGCGTACATAGATATAGGTGCGCAGGTGCGAGTCTCCATGATTATAAATTAGTCTATGGGTTCGAGCTCGTGTGAGGTGATCGGAAAAATCACAGACCGTGAGAGATCGCCTTAAATACATACTTTCCTTTTTTTTTAATAAGCCTATTACTCACACATTTAGAAACAGTTTCTAATGATGTGTATTTCGCAGTTTTAGATCTGAGTGTGTGAGATCTGATTAAAATCTAATGAAAATAAAATAAGGAAACTAATTTTTCGGGTCTAAATCGCATATAACGACGATTTCGGTGGCCCAACGACGGTTTTCATTGTGGCCACTGGATGAGAAGATCTCGGGTTCGACTCCCGGCAAGATCAATTTAGGAAATGAACTTTTCTAAATTGACTTTTCTGGGAAGTTCCCCAGAGTGAATTCCGTTGCCCTGGTAGTCATAGTACGGGGAATTCCCTAGTTTAAAACCAGGCAGTTGATGTGGCTCTCTGGCAACTCCGCATCAAAAGTTAGGTCGCTTGCTTTTCCTAACAATTATGTGGACTTCAATTATCGAGGAAATAGAAGCACGGCCACTAAACTAAAGCAAAAGTTGTCACGCGAGCATAAATGGAGCGAATTGTTAGCAACATGTCGTGTTTCAAACAATGTTTACCATAGTATACAGTAATTTATTGTTCCGATTAAATCTTTCAAGTTGTGGGTAACATTGTGTTGACGAAGACATAGAAGAGATATAAACACACATAAAAGTGAGACCGTAGCTCCTGCTAGGGAGGTTCTGGCTGAAAATCAGTGCTGTGCAAACCAAGTAGCATTTATATCCACTAACAACTTCGATTACTTTATTTGTAGTTGCTTAATTTGTTGTAGATAAGACGTAAGTGTACGCCCATAATTACTTAGACCATACGAGAGAATACATTCAGCAAGCACGTAATATACAGTATAAAAATATAATGCTAACCTTATTTTATTAAATAAGCGTGCGTAACAAAGGACTTTTACGTTTTTAGTTTGAAGCTTACAAAATCGTTTAGAAAAACTTTTAAACCCGTAGACTTTATAGCAAAAGAAACTATTTTTTCGCGTATATTTGTTTTTGAAACAAACCAACGTTTTGGGCCTTTACAGATTCCGTGACCATGGGACCTGTTCAGCTTAGTAAATAAAGAGGTTTATGGTCAAGACTTTATAAACAAGCGCGCATTTTTGACTAATAGTACTTTTTGTGGGATACTTAAAAAAATAGATATCCGTGCGCGGCAAACCATGCAAACTGATGCGTGATATTTTAAATCCGTTTTAACCTGACCTATCTTTTGTACGGCTGTCAGTCGACTGACCATATTATTCACCATCGCGCGTTGGTTTAACGAATTGATATTGTAAAGTGAATTTGCCATTTCTTTTTATTTTTTATTTTTTTATTTATTATTTGCCTGACAAAATCAGCGATGAGGGTTTTTTATGAAATAATGAAATATGAAATATTTATTTATTCGCAAGCAAACACGGTAAGAAAAGATATTATTATACAAGGTGCCAAGAACACGTGTTGCACCAGATACTGGCACGCAAATATTAAAATAAATTGAAGTTAAATAATGTCATAAATTAAAATTATACAATTTGTCAAACAAGCAATGTAATATAAAATTAAGTAAAAATGCCAAGAAATAGCAACATCAATAAAATCATAAATTAAACAATATCAAAGAAGTAAGAACAGCACAAATATAAACAAAATGTCAAATACAAATAAAATGTCAATTTCTTTTTATTATTAAAAAATCTTTGATATTGTATAAACACAGATCACATACCAGATCAAATAACTTAAAAAATATATTTTATAGGTAAATCTGCGATAGCTGCAGGCAAAGCATTATATATTTGTATGGACATGTTATAGCAATTCCTATAAAAGCAAGTAGTCTTATGGGAGGGGCAAGCTATGCGGTTTGGATATCTAGTTAAAACATTACATACTTCACGTTTCCTAGTAAATAATAGTAAAAAATAATAATAGTAAAAAAAGTTTAAAGTACTAAGTGATGGGACGAACAAGTCGTACGCCTGATGGTAAACGACACGCCTCTCCATAACAGTTGCAGTGCCACTCAGAGCTTTAAATCGCAAGGATCTGAGGTGCACTGCCTCTACGCCCATCACACTGAGACATAAGTTGAAAAGTCCCATGTGCCTGTAATTTCACCTTTAATTTCACAAACCGGAAGGTTTCTGCCTGTAAATTACAGGCAGTAATGTTAACATTGCTGCTTGGCGGCAGAAATAGGTAAGGTGGTAGTACTTACTTGATGAACTCTTTCACAAGGAGCTCTACTGCTACTAAACTGGGTGTTTCTCTCAACGTTTCTCATACGTCTTCATCCGATATACTCTTGCCTTGATAATTGCCTCCGTGGCCGAACGGTTATCATGCTGGACTGCCACGCAGTCCCAGGTTCGATTCTCCGGAGAAATACTTGTAGGGACTACGTTTATTTCTCTCGTGAGTTTGGGTGTAATTTGTGGTTGTCTGTGAGTGTGTCCATAGCACCCGCGATACAGGATTTCCCTAGTGCGGGGTTATGAGTGTGTGCGTTATAAAAAAAATATTAAAAAAAGATATATAAATGCCTGCTGTAAAATAGTTAAACACACCCTACAAACTGATACCTGTTGGAAGCAAGAAACGTGCCAAATGTTTATTGCGTAGAACGAGTTAATTGCAAACGACGTTGTTTAGGCAATCGAGGTTTACACGGTCTCTGTAGTTTCTTGCCAACTCCTAACTAGATTGCGGCATACCTTATATTCCATGCTCCAGATCAGGTAGAACCCTCCCATTACCTCATTACTTGCGGTTGACAGGCGTACCGCAAGTATTGGACGGGTTCGTAAAACTTATTTATGGGAAAATAGTTATATGAGTGCTTACATGATCTCAAATCGACCCTAAAATTGTTACTGGTAAAGGATGACCTAATATGGTGCCAGGTATGTTAACGTTTGCAGTAGAAACAGTTAACAGCACGCTCAGTTTCACGCTTTAAATTTACATACAGCTCAATTCCACTTATAGTAAAAAGTTTCTTGTCAAATGTCAACTTAACGAATAAAAAACTCAATTCCATAATATGCTTTCTGTTTTTCATCATTAATTGTTAAATTTTAGTGAAGTATGGTTCTGATAAGGTGAAGCAAATAAGGTGTGTGTCTCTATTTAAGATTTAGTTTAAAATCTTCATTCAAAAACACGGACAGCAGGATAGTAGGTAGGTAGGACAGTAGGTAGTTGATAGTAGGGCTACTTGGCGTGACGTCATGAGTAGAGGCGCAGAGGCACGTATTGGCCTTTATGGGCTAAAGTGCGTCACATAAGCTATAGATAGCGTATCTGAAACTGTTTTGAACCATCCCAAATTTTCAATATTTGTACAACAAATTAAATTTATCAGTACATATTTATAAACTTCGCAAATATGATCATAAACCAATTATAACATAGATTGGCTGTGAAAACTTGACTATTCTGAAATCGAAAAACTTATTACCGATGTTGCACGCACGCACGTACGCACGCACGCACGCACGCACGCACGCACGAACGCACGCTCGCACGCACGCACGCACGCACGCACGCACGCACGCACGCACGCACGC
>NW_020653945.1:7288664-7313457 GCF_003589595.1 Hyposmocoma kahamanoa
ACACACACACACACACACACACAAACACGTGCGCGTGCGCACCCGCAGTGAGCTGTAATAGGTGAGTTTACCTAGTACAGACTCCAGTCTCTCACATTTGCTCTTATTTACAACTGTTACAATTTAACATAAGATATGTATTTATATTTGAGAAAATTATTATTATTATGAATTTATCAGAAAATAGATATTAATTTTGATATTATTTGTAAAGTATCCGAAACTTCTACTATTAAATTATTGAAATTACTACAATGTATAGACAATAATTACATCTGTCAAGTATTGTACAAAAAATTATAATGTGGATGCGTACGTGAGTACTTTAAGTATGAAGCATATCTTTTGTCATCAGTATATATATAGTAAAATCCTTAACTGTGGCTAACTTCGTCACTTGCATTCGACCGTCGAGCGACACCCAGACTCAGCAAATTTAATGAGAATTTGACGGTTCTCTGTCCCAATCAACTTCTTGACGTGGAAATTTTTTACTAATTAATTCGAAATGTAACTTGTATTTTAAATTTACTTTATTAATCACCCACACTAAGGTCAAAGATAATATATTAGACTATATGAATTACAAAATAAATAACTAAATTTTAAGACCACTACTCACAAGACTTTATTTTACTAGAATAAAGCGCAGGGGTTTAGTTCAATGTCCTGCAAAATAGAAATTATAGCTCCGAAAGCAGTGTTTGCATCCTCGTAGCCGATGCTACGTAGCTCCGCCGTAATAAAATGACTTGAACCTCCATAAAAGAGCTCGTTTCTCTGTTATTTTCTGACTTATAAAATTAAAAATTCTATTATTTTGGATCTGCACGAGGCTGCGTGCTTCTGACAAGCTGACGTATTATTCAAGAAAGTTCTACGACTTTTATTGTAAGTAAAAAAACATTTGTTATAATTATTAATACAAAGATCGAAACTTAGAAAAAAATTTCTTCGATACGGCTGGATTCGAACCGACGTCTTCTAGCAAACCGTGTCAGACGCTATGCCAACTAAGCAACGGAACGAACCAAAAATCCAACAACAATTTGTTTAAATTAAATGCAAAGATCCAACAACAACGTCCAAAGGAATTTTTCTAAGTGTTCGTTCTTTGTAAAACTAGTGGAGTAGGTTCACAAAAAATAATTGAATATCAGTTCAATAAAAACTTAATTAAAAAACATTTTTTCATCTATGCAATAAATAAAACGAGTTTTATATTCATCGAGATTAGCAAGAGACATATATAGCTACCAAGAGCTTGGATAGTGTGCTGAGCAATCATGACCTGGATGTTGATTTATTTAATTGTAATGTTGATGCGCTAAAACGTAAACTCATGGACATTCTAATTAATTTTATTTAATAATTTGTGACTATTGGCGCAGGTATTTATATGAGTACATGTTGTTAACAAATACTGTTTATTGTTCGTTTATTTAATGCTCGTGTTTGATTTGTCTGAAACTATGGGTGGAAACCTACAGTTGGCTTTATGTTTCTCTCCCTGTTTTTATTAAATGGTTGAAGCCGTTGGTTTTCCATGAATAAATGAATAAATATCCGAACCAGTATTCACCAAATATACCTAAATTTAGTATAATTTCATGTTAGGTTCTAGCATTTTTTGTACATTATACAGGGTTATTTGCAAAACATTAACAACCTAACAGCAGTAGAGCTCGTTGTGAAAGAGCTCGTCCAGGGAAGTACAGCCACCTAACCTATTTCTGCCACCAAGTTGTAATGTCAGCATTACTGTGTTCCGGTTGTGAAGGGTAATGGTGCTGGTGAAATTACAGGCACATGGGACTTGTCAACTTACGTCTCAGGGTGACCGGCGCAGTGGCAGTGCCCCTCTTAATTTACCATCAGGCACACGACTCGTTCGTTCCGTCACTTCATATTATAAAAAAAACCCTCTGCGAACTGCTCGTATGTCTATCTAACATCATAAACAGCAATTTCCATGACTTTTAACTACTCATCAGATTTTACTACTGTGCGGTAACAAAAACAAAATGAGAGTCGTCTAGGAGGACGTTTGCACGTTTGAACTTACTTACCAAATACCTCTACCATGACATCTATCTATCTACAGTGACAGTTCTCGCTAGCGACCGCGTAAAATGTTTGTATAGGAAATGTTGTTTCTTCTTGTGACCGCTAAGAGTACTGTATAATTTGCCATCCAAAATTGCGAAGAGATTTACGCGGTAATCTCGTGGTAGCGGCACGGATATAAAAACTGTCGGATATTACAACAAAAACTTAAAAGTTTATTTTTGGTAAATTAATATGTTTTGTTAAAAGTCATGGATCAAAAGTTATGTATGATATTTGTAATGTAGCCCTGGGAGGTTTTCAATATTTTGTAAATAACGCTGTACAACACGAGGTAAAAACCCATATGCTAAATACACATTACTCTAATATAGAAGATGAATTGGTACAAGATTTATAGGTAGAAAATTTAATCAAGGACTGCGCCCTAAGGAATCGTGCAAAGGAACGCAAATAAAGAATACTGAATTGAATATAGAAGCCCGGTAACGTTTTTCCTTTGGATCACGCGACTTAACCTTGAGCGAAAGCATCCAGGTCACTGAAAGTTTTGATGAGGCGAATTGAAAGCTCGTTAGCGTGTAACTTCACTTGTGGCCAACAGATACTCAGGATTTCCATCGTAAAAGGCACAAATCTGTATATTGTATATTGTTTTATGTAACACCATGTCAATACTTGTTATTATTCTTAAATATACACTATCTTTCCTATTAATCAATAGCCCGCCTCTTTTATAAACGCCCGTTGTTCATGTCTATACGAACCTATTGACAGCGGAGTGTTAATAAATTCATGCGGTCACTACATGATTGATCGCTAGCAATGTGTTATAGAACACTATTACATTGTATAAAGGATTTAATTAAAGGCCGCGCCCTATGGAGGCATCGCCGTCATTTAGGGCCGGTTTAGATGATATGTGTTAAACACGGGTACTCCGCGCGCTTATCGTTTGTTTTCAAGACCCCGATTCAGAACTCTTCGTTATTTTAAGCGAATCGTTGGATTGGATATCGTTTTCCAATCGAAGGGCGGTTTCCGTGGTATTCAGAACATTCTGAGTTAAACGTTCGTATCGGATTCGGATACGGTATCGTTATCCAACAGCGTATAAGGAGGTAGTCGGTGAAATAGATTATAAGAAAAATGAAAATCTTTTTATATGTACATTTTTAAGACATTAAAGGCCTGAAATATAGGTTTGCATTAGTCTTGTATTAAAATACATCAATAAAATTGGATAAAATCCAGGCTTTATTTAAAATAATAAGAGATTTCGATATTACATTCTTGCTTTGTAAACAATATGACGTTCGGTAACGTTCATTCTTTTGCCGGTCGAGAGGTTCGAGTAATCGTACGGGTGTGACGTCATTTCGGTTCGGTTTCGAATACTACAGTTTGACGTTCGATTCGGATGTTGTGAATAAAAATGAAAAGAAATCGTATGATATCAATCGAATAGGTCGACAACTGAGTTATCGTACAGTTCTGAATTGACCCCCAACCTGCCCTTATTCGTCGTATTTCACGATTGTACAATATATTGCTTTTTATTACCAGATTCTACTCGTACATCTTTTTACTCAGTTGGTATAATACCTATGACGGGACGGGGATTTTTGAGGGGTTACTTCTTATATACATATACCATAAATATGTATACAGTACAACTCCCAATTTTTAACTACGCAATTGGTATTTTAAATGGTATTTTGTCTAATACAACGATATTGTACAGTATTACATTCTGGCAGAGTGATTTTCTACAGTAGTAGGGTCTGGCACAAGTATTATTTAATTGTTAGTCCATAACACGTCTACTGTGGAATATGGGTATCGTCTCGACGAGACGTAATATAATTAATTATTCTTATCTTGATTCAGTGTACCATGCTCGCCAGAAATTTCGGTAAATGCTCGGATGCTTCGGAAAATGAAAATGAAAAAGAAGTCAAGTTGACGCCATTCCAGGGATACTACCAGTGCTTTTATTGCCAATTATGGGCTAACTTCTAAAGAACAAGCTTCAGTGCTTTAACAGTGTAATACAATGATAAGTTCCGCATTTTTATGTAGTTACCACGCTACTGTAGTGCAACGAGCATATTCTTTTCCGTTGTCAGGGGTATACATTCCTTTTGAAACAAGGTTTTGGTTATGATTTGTAAGAGTTATTTATGCTGATGTCTGATCCAATTTTTAAGTACTGGTATTCAGTCAACCCAAAGCCACCCAAAGCTTTAAATCTCAAAGATCTGAGGGCTCTGCCACTGCGCCCGTCACCGTGAGACATAAGTTGTCAAGTCCCATGTACTTGTAATTTTACCAGCACCCTTACTTACCTTTCAAAACCGGAACGGGGAAGCAGAAATAGGTAAGAGGGCAGTATTTTCCTGAACGAACTCTTTCACGAGGAGCTCTAGTGCCATATCTTATTATTTTATTTTAGTCTAATATATTTTAGTCTATTTGGGGTTTTTTGGCTGAAAATAAACTATTGTTACAGGGACATGTACGTACATAATGAATTGAATGACAAACAGGCTAAATTAATGTTTCTATTGCCACGTTGGCGTTGTCTATGGCAATTATCGCATTAATAAATATAGTATTGTTTATGATTCTCAAAGTGGTCTACATCGACCCCAGAGGTCCACTCTAACCTAGTGGGGGTCGTTACCAACGAAAAAATAGGGATGCATGTTGTAAGTCAATGGGTGCATGAGACTTTGATGGAGGTCCACAAGAGTAGGGTCCATTTAGATAGGTCGTGACTGAAATTTTGACTTTCCATAAATGGAATTATCCACATTAATCCACAGTACCTTTGTGTGTATATACAGAATACTTTCTTTTAATAGACATAAATTACCCATGAAATAATCATTTTCACAACGAATAACATCTTCGGTTAGATAAATGTATAAAAAGTGTTTTTTTTTTTATAAACTTTCTCACTTTACAGTTAAATTTATCGAAGTGAGTAGCACTGTGTTAGCAGTCAAAAATACATCTGAAGTTGGTGTACAAAGGCAAAAAAAAAAAAGGTCTACGCAAAACAGAAAAAATGGCACGTGGTTTACGGGATGAAGAAATTCGGGAATCTCTGGTTTACAGCTGGTGTAGATCGATATTCATGGATTTTTTTTGTTATATTCCAATCGGCGGGACGAATAAGTCGTGCGCCTGGTGGTAAGCGACACGCCTGTCCACAGCAGTTAAAAAATTCGTCAAAAATGTAATCTTTTTATAAAAGTAGATATAAAAATTGAAAAGGAAGCAAAGCGTTTTTATCTTATTACTTTAATCTGTCACTTATAATTTCATAAACCATAAATCATGAAGGCGCTCTTTTTAGTTCTGAATCAAAATTCTGTTGTCTATTGTACTCGCCACTGAGCTGAAAAATGTAATTTAAGTTTTCTTTTTCTTCACTTTGCAAACTTTGTAGTTTGGCTATTACGCCTTTTCTTTCTTGAAGTATTGATATTTTTAACATGCAATACAATAGATTTTGGTCTCCTAATTACATTGGGTGACAAATTTCAAACAAAGTTGAGTACGCCTCTGTTCTGTTCTGTTTTTTACATATTGTTTTTCTAACGCGTATTTTTTTTAGTTACGACTATTAGTAAATGAAGTAAAAATAAACACCCAGTATACACGAATTTTATTTCATAAAGTAATTATTTCAGAAAAACTAGCGATGTGAATTCTAATTGATATATCGCAGCATAAATCACAAAAATAAAGGTTGTAAATTTTTTTCTTTTATCTTGAGACGAATCTTCTATATAACTTACCTATATCTAAGAACTTAAAAAAAGTTGGTTAGATCTCCTCATAGAAATGTTGTTGGTCCGCTGCAATGTGTCCTACACTGTACATCAGTCTTCCCAATACAATGTCACTGGTGTATAAACTATATGTATACATAATGTATGTACGGTCCTTGGTCACACGCAAACAAAGACCTCTCGCAGACTTTACGAGGTCACTCCTCATCAGATGATGGTTGTCCTTTATCGTTGGGTTTCTGTTTGAAATTCATATACTAACCGTGTAACGTCATATTTAAATATAGGTACATAAGGTACTTTGAAAAGGAAACGCGCTCATAGATCAAAGCAAGTAATTTGTTTACATTTTGATGGTAGGCGTAATATCTATTAAGGAGAATTAGTAGCCAAGTAATTGAGGCTTATTATGCTTTGATAGCATTCTCAATTAGATTTGTTCCTTGTTTCAGTTGTTACGTGGGCTTTTCCTGGACGGATGAGGCATATCATATCACATCTCATAGCATCTGCTGTTTTTGTAAAATTTTCCATGTGCTTTCTTATTGGTTTTGGCCAGAAGTAGAAATGCAATATGTAAAAAATTGAGTTTTTTTTATGATATCAAGTGACGGGACGAACAAGTCGTGCGCCTGATGGTAAGCTACACGCCTGTCCATAACAGTTGCAGTGCTACTCAGAGCTTTAAATCGCAAAGTTGTGAGGGGCACTGCCAGTGCGCCCATCACACTGACAAATAAGTTGACATATCCCATGTGCCTGTAATTTCACCAGCACCCTTGCCCTTCAAAACCGGTACATAGTAATGCTGACATTATTGCTTGGCGGCAGAAATAGGTAAGGTGGCAGTACTTCCCTGGACGAACTCTTTCACAATGATCTCTACTGCTAAGAAGTTACAAATTGGTACAGAAACATTCACGGAAACGATGAAAAACGAGCAGCAGGAAAAAAAATTGATAACTTCGCCTATGTAGGAAATCTATGTAGGAAGTTATTAATGATTGTCAATAAATATAAAATCGTTTAATTGCTTGGAAAAGGGGCTATTAGTGCCATCTACATTAATAAAAGACATAATCGGGTTTACTTAGGGCACGATAGCACTGATTACTTAATAGTTACTACGTGACAGATACATCACTCTCATACAAAATCGAAAATACCTACGCTGTAATAGCCTACTAAATCTCACTAACAGAACAAGGCGGTAACTACAAGTAAAAAGGAACCTAAGCACGTGCTCAGAGAATGGATACTAAACTGTCCTTTATTACATTAAAATTTTTGTTAAACTTTTTTGCATAATACAATATAGTACAAATGGCGGGCTAAATGCCATAAGACATTCTCTACCAGTCTACCATTAGGTCAAACTGAAAAAAAAACAATAGGTTGGTGCTAAACTTACAACAAGAATAACTAATAACTATTATAAGCAAAAATTTCATAGATAATTTATATTATACTGATGAAATTTACTAATAATAAATATAACATATTCTGTAACATTCATATAAACATATGAATGTTACAGAATATCTATTTAATAACATTGTGTAATATGTAACCACGAGTCTTGATCTTGAAGATTGTCAAAAAGAAATCTGCGCAACATGCGCTTGAAAGATAATTTGGTCTGAGCATGCTTAAGAGCCGTTCCAAATTTTCAATTCCAAAGTTTCCAAATTCACGGATTCCGTGAAGGGTGAAAGAGTTAGACTATGAGAAGGAACAGAAAGCTCAGGGCTACGGAATGATCGTAGTTAGTCGAGCGGTTTAAAATTGAAATTAACTTAATGTAAGGTAATCAAGTGCAGCCGTGTCGAACAAAATGGAGAAAAGAGTTGTTAAAATTAAAAATGTATAATAATAGGCCAGACAACCGCACCAACTACCTGGTCACAAACCTGTATTATGAGTACCCGAGCAAGAAGTTAAAAACCAAAAACAAAGATCTGCAAGCACAAAGAAAAACTCGTAAGGTCCGCTGATTCGTTCCGTGGCTTAGTTGGCATAGCGTCTGACACGGTTTGCTGGAAAACATTGGTTTGAATCCAGCCGTATAGAAGGATTTTTTTTAAGTAATTCGATCTTTGAATTATTCTCTATTCTCATTTATTTGCATACCATACCATGTATTAATAATTATAACAAACTAGTGGAGTAATTTCACAAAAATAATTGAATAATGTGGTGGTCAAATATCGTGACATTCAACAACTTTTTATTCATTACTTATTTAGGCTTTGATCGTTAGTGAACATATTAGCCCCATTAGGAAAGCAATACTTTAAGAAAATACTTAATAAAATCCTGATATTAAAAGATAATTTCTCGAAATGCTCCTACCGAGGACCTCTTCATCCAGTGCCCACAGGGCAAACCTTCGGGTTACGGAGGTCGTCAATTATATATGATTAGAACGAAAAGGCATTTAAGTACATGCACGTCGAAATGATTGACGATGCACCATTGTTTAGAGTGAGGTATGGATGGATCGTTATCGCTAGAACAAAACCGTTCTTGAAACAGTGAAGCTGAGCAGATATATTTTACAACATCAACATGTTTTCATTATCGGGTGACGTGAAGGAGACAAATGACTAGTAATTTGAGTAACGTTTATTTTGTTATATATTCGTTCAACAATACCTTACTTAAATACATATAAATCTGTATACTTCTGATGATTGGAAGGAGTTTCTAAATTTATATTGAAATCATATTAATACTTAAGAGATGAAGAGGGACTCTATGCATATTATAATAAAACAACTAATGTAACTTCATATAAAAGCAGCAGCACGGCTTGTAGGTGTGCACTCCCACCACGCGCCGTTTACGAACGGGACGGACGCACACATTCGCATAGTCTCGCCGTGCACTCGAATTGCAGAGCGCGGATTGACGCCCCATTCAATATAGAACTGAATCGTTCGCTCGGTGTTTAAAATATTTTGCGTGTCATGTTTATAATTTTTTGAGTTATAAATGTATTGCTATGTATACACAAACTTTATACGCATTTCATTTCTATTTCATGATAATACTTCCATAATCGAGATGCTTATTTGCAATGCTGGTAACAAATATATCAGTGGGTAAGTACTGCATTTCACAAAACTTATTTCAATAAAACACGAGAAAATTTGTATGAATATCTTAATTTTTTCATACTACATAAAATAGTTGGAATATAAAAAAGTTTATTTACAGTTTTGCAAAATATCCCCCTCCAACACTTATGCACTCATGCATTCGGGTGAACCAGCTTTCATAATACTTAAAAAAACATATTTTAACTAACGAAAAATAACTGTCGAAATTCTTCGACGACCTCATCTGTGGTGTTAAATTTTCGCCAACGAAGCATTTTTTCACTGGGGAAGATAAAAAGAAATCGCATGGAGCTAAATCTGGGCTGTACGGAGGATGGAGTAGCATTTATAACCCTGAAGTCCGCTCCAATCGCGAACATCTTTTATGGTCAACTCATTGCGTAGATTGTTGCTTCGTGAGAGGATTGTATCTGTAGATCCAACATTCCTCAGGTGTAAGGATCTAGGATTGGTTTTGCAAAGTTCCTCCTTCGAACTTTGATGAAAAAATGAGTTTATACAACGCGAAGAAATCTTCCTAACTTTAAGGTGTTCATGCAGGATGGTGGAAACTGCCTGGTGGCCTGTAGACACTATACTCGTAAAATAATAATGTGGCAACGCTACGTTGCGAGAGACGTGCAGGCATTGACGCACCGAACGGAGTTGCATTCCTGTTTATTATATTATGGTACGTATTACTAGAACAATTGTTTGGTTTTATCCATTACAGTATGCATGCTGCGCATAGTTACAACGATATATGAGTGCTATAGCGACAGTGATTGGCAATCAAAACCAAATTGGGCACAAATTGCTTTCGAGCTTCCATAAAGCGTTTTGAACAGTCCTTTCAATGCGATATTAACAATCGACTATTTTCTTTTATGATGACCTATAGCTAAGAGTGAGTTGAATAATTTATGGAGGCAACTGTATGAAGTGCGTACATAATGTATAAATTATATATAAAAATATACTTTAAGTCTTAGTCAAAATCGTACCCTTAATAAGGCCACATGAGGAGACCAGAGAAATAATGATCATACTCATTTAAAACACGTTTTGAGTTAATACCGCCATCCCGTTCTGTAAACGCTGAGCGTACTTAGCCTAAATCAGAAAAAGGCTAAAAAGTTTCAATGTCCTTAAAAATTACCTTTTACTTTTAGTCATAAAATGCTTGCGACTAAATGTTAGAAAAGTTAAGAATGTGTTTTGTTAAAATTGATTACGTAGCGTGACATACATTTATGTCAACATTGACTTTATTTAAGGTAGTATTTGTGCGTTTCCTTTTCACCAATATTTAAAAGTTTTCCAAATTAAAAATTCTTTTTTCCTAAAATTCTCTCTCTCTTCTCTCTCTTCACATGTCAAAAGTGCTTTTATTAAATAAAAGTTATGGACATAATACGAAATACACGAAACAAATTATGTCTATATTGTGTGAAATTTTATGTCTCTCCTATTTTAGCATAAGAAAGTTATCGACTAATGTACCTCGTGGAATCTATAAGCCTCCTGAAAAATTATAATATACTAGATTTGGCCTTATTAGACCTTGGGAGCGAAATTAATAACCTAATACCCTAGAAATGTATTCTGGAAACTTCGTAAGATAAAAGTACTCACATATTTTCAGCTAAGCAATTTGAAACGGAAGTCTATTTTATTTTTATCTTTTTAAATATGTCTCTCAACTCAATTTACTGTAACAGTATGTAAAGAAATTATACGATTATTTACAAGTGTGGACACTCGTTTCAATACTTATCATTATTGTAAAAGTACTTCGTGAATTTCCCTAAAATCGGCGGAATGTCGATTCCCTATCGAAACGTAATATAAATTTTTCTTCTTATAGAGTTCTGCATATTTGCGCGCTTAAAATTGTACAATTTTGAGGTTAGTTTTGTTTACCTAATTTCTGTGGCAATTTTATTATTTAAGTTTTTGAGTATATTAAACGTTGAAATAATGAAATTAGGTAGAAAAATCGAACCTGAATTATTGAATATTTTTCCCACAGAAATAACATGGTAATTTTTCACCTCAAATATTTCTTAGGTCAAAAGTCGACATTCAATTTGGGCCCGACCCACAGATTGAACTTTATGTGCAAGTTTAAAATTTCATGTACATTGGCTGAGGAACGCCCGAGTAATTCCGTTCGAAAATTGTGCAATTTCGGTGAACGCCAAGAAAGCTCCGCTCGCTCCGCTCACTGGGCTTCGATAAAATTAATTAAAATAGCAAAGCTTACCATCGTTTTTTATTTCAAATTCAAATTAATTTATTTATATCAGACAACATAGTTCATAATAATTATAATAAGTAGAATTACACCACATTGGTTACATTAATTATATCGGAACATAAATGAAATTTTAAATAATGTACATACAAATAAATGAAATAAAATCCATTTAAGTAATTCAATTTAATTATATTAAATTACAATCCAATAAGTTCATGGTACATAATGGGAAAGTATGATTGGTACAACAGGAAATTGTTTCCTTTTATGTACATTGATACACACGGGTGGCAATAGTTATTTTAATAACTTAATTCTAAGCAGTTTTCATAGGAATGAGGTACAGCTGCTTACCCACTAATACGTCGGCATAGCAATAGTTATTTTAATAAATTAATTCTATGCAGTTGACTCACTCTCAAGTGAGGTACTGCTGCATATTGATACATATATATTGATGGCAATAGTTACTTTAGAAATTTAATTCTATGCAGTAGTCGTAGCAGTGGGGTACTGCTGTTTATTATACCTTGTTATCCTTCCACTTTTATGATTTTATGTGAGTGGACATAAGCTAATGGTTGATAGACGCCTCGACATTACTTTCATTTGTGACCGTGCATTGACGTGATGTTAGATGATAATAATCTATCTACAGTTATTGTACAAAAATTGTGTCGGTTATGTTTTCCCGTTTCAGGGAGAATATGGATGTGGCTGAAAAATCTTCTCGTGGACGACGATCGTGGGTACCATCACAATCGAGGGCAGAGACCCCATATGAAAACGAAGAATGGTTGGATGAAGAAATTTTAAGGGAATCTGTAACTCGTTCCTTGAGAAACAGACGGAGCAGGAGCCGAGCTCGTCGTACTAAATCACGATCTAGAGATTCCAGACATCGCAGCCGATCACACAGACGTTTTGATCAGCGACGTGAGCACGCTTCACGTGAAGATGAACATAATACTACCAGGTCACCCCGAGCACGGTATCAGGAGCGAAGACGCGAACGAGTACTTGAACCATCATATCGAAGTCGTAGCCGGTCACCAGCTGGGAGGCATAGGAGGACTCCAGAAGGCGACGGCGATACACGTGAGTTGTTTACTAAGTTTGCTAATATGATTCAAGGGTTGAGACAAAGTAAAAACAAGGAATCTTTTTCGAATTCCAACCTTATTCCGGAATTTGATCCTTCGTTGAAGAATCAGACTATAAATACCTGGTTAATGAAAGTTAATGAGAGTGCTATATTGTATGAATGGACTGATAGGCAAATTGTACATTACGCATTACCAAAGCTCGCCGGTATTGCTAAACTTTGGTATGAAGGATTACCATCCGTTTTGTTTAACTGGTCCGAATGGCAGGGCAAGCTTAGGAATGCATTCCCTGCCGACGAAAACTATGGGCAAATGCTCTCTGATATGTTGCAAAAACGCGCTAGGTTTGGAGATTCGTTAGAGACCTACTTCTATGAAAAAGTTGCCCTAATTAATCGCTGTGGCATTACGGGTAAAAGAGCTGCGGAATGCATACTACATGGAATTGATGATAGGTCTGTACGGGTAGGTGCAGAAGCGGCACAGTTTGAAGACCCTGACAAATTATTAGCATACTTACGAAACGTGAAGGTTAGGAAATCCGATTCAGTTGTTAGGCGGACTAACAGGGATGAGAAGAAGAGCATTACGTCCACCAACAGACCCCCTATAAGATGCTACAACTGCAAGGAAGAGGGACATCCTGTATCTAAGTGCACGAAACCTATTAAGAGGTGTAGTAAATGTAACGCTGTTGGTCACTTAGATTCAGAATGCTTTCGTTCCTCAAACTCTCAACAGACGAAAACGATTTTAACGATTAATGAACCTCCTACTAATGTTTCTGACAAATACATACAAGAGGTAACGATTAACGGTAAGGTGAGGGTAGGATTTATCGATTTAGGAAGTGAGTTAACGTTAATACGTCATAGTGACGCTAAGGAAATTTTTGGCGAGTTTGATAGTACTGACAGTCGTCCTATGGTTGGTTTTGGAGGTGCTGTCGTGAATTCTATAGGATCTCATCTAGCAGAGATAAAGATACAGGCGGTTATAGCTAAAGTCTTATGTGTTATTGTCCCAGATTTATATCTTCGTCATTCTTTGTTGATTGGCCAGAGTTTTAGTGAACAACCGCATGTGCGCATTGTTAAAACTGATCTCGATTTATTGGTAGTGAATGCTGATGATCTAGGAAAATGCGAGGGTCGTCAGCGTTTAACACTAATGATTGCAAATGACTCAGTGGTTGCGGGGACAGATGTTGTGGATGTATGTTGTGACTCTAAGTATACTGGGTCAGTCTATGTACGGAGTAGTTATAGAGGAGAACCAAAGAGAGAGTATTGCGTGGCTGAAGGTTTGTATAAGTTAGAAAATGGAATAGGGTCTTTTATAATTATACCTGCTACAGATAAACCGATAACGTTAAAAAAGAATGAGTTGATTGCTAGAGTTGAGATTGTATTAGAATCATTTGGTCTATCTGAAGTTAATAAAATAGAGTCTCGCCCACAAAATTTTCAACCGTTTACATTAAATGATTTGAATGTCGGTGATATAACTAACGTTCAAAAATTAAAACTGTTAAATTTAGTAAACAAGTTTAGAGATTGTTTTGCAATTTCGTTACAAGAATTGGGTTGCACTAGTGTTGAAGAGATGTCGATTGATTTATATGATAATCAGCCAGTAGTTTATAGACCGTACCGTTTGTCGCATGCTGAACGTTGCGAAGTGCAAAGTATGGTTAATGACCTAGCTGATAGTGGTATAGTACGCGAATCAAATTCACCCTACGCCAGCCCAATTATATTAGTACGTAAGAAAACCGGTGATAAGAGGCTGTGCGTTGATTATAGAGCACTCAACAAGAAAACTGTCAAACAACACTATCCGTTGCCTTGCATGGAAGATCAAATGAATAGATTAGCAGGAAATAGTTTCTATACTACACTAGATCTTGCTAGCGGTTATTACCAGATACCCTTGACTGAGGAATCGAGGTCTAAAACGGCATTCGTGACTCCTGACGGACAGTGGGAGTTTAACAGAATGCCATTTGGCTTAGCTAATGCACCAGCCGTGTTTCAGCGGACTGTCAACAAAGCGCTGGGGTCTCTTAGGTTCGATACAGCTGTAGCATATATGGATGATATCCTTGTTCCGTCTGTGTCATTTGATGAGGGGTTGGAAAGGTTAGCAACCATTTTTACAAAATTTAGAGAAGCTAATTTAACTTTAAAGTTGTCTAAGTGTTATTTTTTTCAAACATCTGTAGATTTTTTGGGATTTGAAATTACATCCAGTGGAATTAGACCGGGCTCCAAAAAAATTGAAGCTGTCAAGGACTTTCCCACTCCTCAAAATGCACACAATGTAAGACAATTTGTAGGCTTAGCCAGTTTTTTCCGAAAATTTATTAAAAATTTTGCCACTTTAGCTAAGCCTCTTACAGGTTTACTTAAAAATGACACACCTTGGATTTGGGGAGAGGAGCAGCAAAATGCATTCCAAGACCTCAAAGATAAATTGATTTCTCGTCCAATTTTAGCTTTGTATAACCCTTCATTAGCCACAGAATTACATACGGACGCTAGTAAGATGGGCGTAGGCGGTATTTTATTCCAAAAGCAAGAATCTAGCGAGCTTAAGCCAGTAGCATACTATAGCCGTCAGACTTCACCTGAGGAGCAGCACTTCTCTGCTTATGAACTGGAGACTTTGGCTGTGGTATCAGCATTAAGTAAATTTCGATCGTATTTGTTTGGTATGTCTTTTGTCGTTGTAACCGATTGCAATTCATTACGTGCTACGTTTATGAAACGTGATATGATACCAAGGGTTGCCCGCTGGTGGAGTTTAATACAGGAATTCGACTGTGATGTCATTTATAAATCAGGAAAGACTATGCTTCATGTAGACGCTCTTAGTAGGAATCCCGTACCGAACGATCCCATTGATTTAGACTTGCCTTGCGTTTTAAATATCACAGATGAATGGCTGAAAACGGTCCAGATTAGTGACAGTGAAGTTTGCAGAATTAAAGACATACTATTAGATCCAAAAACCAGTAATATCGTTGAAATTAACAAGAATTATTGCGTTAAAAATGATAATGTTTTCAGAGTTACAGAAAAAGGTCTTAAATGGTTAGTACCAAAGGGTGTTAGATGGCAGATCCTCAAGTCTTGTCATGACGAAATTGGTCATTTTTCAACGGAGAAAACCTTAGATAAGGTGTCCGAAAAGTTTTGGTTCTCTAAAATGAGAAAGTTCGTAAAGAAATATGTGCAAGCGTGTCTAGAGTGTGCGCACAGTAAAGCCCCAGCTGGGAGAAAATCTGGATTCTTACATCCTATTCCTAAAGTTTCTATGCCATTTAACACCATTCACGCTGACCATTTGGGACCATTTAATCCAAGTAAAACTAAGAATAAATATCTTTTGATAATTATAGACTCTTATAGCAAATTTATCGTATTGAAGCCTGTTAAGAGTACAAAGGCGAGTACAACAATAAGAATCTTGAAAGAATACTTTAGCACATTTGGATTACCTGTGCGACTTATTACGGACAGATATTCTTCATTTACTGGAAAGAAACTAAAAGTATTCTTAAACGATTTGGGTGTGCAGCATATAATGAACGCGGTATCTACCCCCCGTGCAAATGGACAAGTAGAACGATACAATCGGACAGTACTGGATTCACTCACGGCGATGAATCATGGACTTGACGAATCGCTGTGGGATGAGAAGGTGTTAGACGTTCAGTGGGGTCTAAATAATACGATAAACAAAGGTATAGGTCGTACACCTGCAGAAGTTCTTTTTGGTTTGCGATTAGTTGGTCAGAGTGAAGGGAAAGTAACAGCAGCTTTAGGCTCAGACGAAATAGGTAGAGAAATAGATCTTAACGCGGTTAGGGCGGATGTAGACCGTCAAGTTGCCGAAAATCAAAGAAAACAAAAGGAAAGGTTTGATAAGTCGAGATGTGCTCCCCGAAGGTTTAAGGTTGGTGATTTAGTAAGGGTAGAGAGAAATGTGCTATGTCCTGGTAAAAGTAGAAAATTGATATCTAAATGTTCGGGACCATATAAGGTAGCAAAAGTATTCGAAAATGATAGGTATTTAGTTGAAGATACCCCTGTGACTCGGAAAAAGGGTAAGGCATCTTATAAAGGAGTTCATCCAGTAGAAAGAATTCATCCTTGGTTAACATTTAATAATTTAGATGAAAGTAGTGATAGTGATGTGAGTGAGAAGAATGATAGTGAAAGTGAAAGGGATAGTTTGATAAAGGATTCCGAAGATAATACTGATAACAATGACGTCGTCGATATGGACGTCGATGAGTGACTTGATTTTATTAAATACACAGCGAAGGATTTGATTCTTGAATTCACATAATATCAGCTTACTGCATAGGAATATTAATGGAAGGATATTGTGCAAATAATGGAAGGATATTATTAATACAATGGAAGGATACTATTAATACCTGTTATGGAAGGATATTGTTACACGATGGAAGGATATTGTTACACGATGGAAGGATAATGTTATAAAACTTAGAAATATTGTTATAATGTTGAGGTATAGTTTACTATGGATATTATATACATAGAAAGAGTATTTAATAATTACGGAAGGATATTTTATAATGTAATTGTTTGCTTTGTTTACTATAACTAATGATTTAATTTATTTATTCTTTACACGTTTACTATTTAAAAGACATTACTATTTACAACGCATGTTTTAAGAATTTTTCAATAGAATTTTATTAAATGTAATTTTTTTTAGTTTAATTAAAATGTAGTAGTGTTTCTGTAATACTGTAATAGCAACAAATTTTAATATTGTATTAAATTTTTAGTGATGTTAATTCACGAGGTCGTGATATGTTGTCAGGATGGACGAGTTGTAAGAAATATATAATCGTAAAATAGAAAAATTATTTTCATTATCATTTATTTAAATATTATAAGGGTAAATAAGCTTATTCCATATACTAATTTAAAAGGTTTGTTAATTGATAATATTAGGTTTCCGAAATGTTACCGTGTAGATGGCGTGTCGGTGTTGATTGTGATTGGTCCGAACACTTCATCTACCGGTTCGACTAGCCAATGACATTGCTTTTAAAGTTCCCTACTTGCGAAAAATGGCGGGAATTGAAAAAGAAGGGATTTACGAGGCAATGTCTTGAGGTGAAAGAAAAATTTATGCATTCGTATCTCATCAAATGTTAAAGTTACATTGGTCAGGAATTATAACGGTATTTTGTGGTTACAAATCTTGTTGAGTATATTTTAAAAGTTCTAGTATAAATTGTTGGAGGAATAGATACTTTAATAAATCAGTTTGGTTAATACGGCGTTTTATTGGAGTGTTTGGAAGGAGTCTACAGTACCTATGCGAATGACACCGCTGACGATGATGTGGACGAAAGCCCAGGGGAAGAAATCTCTTATTATCATGACACTATGGCCACTGAAGATCATTTGATCGGGCCTTAAGAGTCGATATTAGGTACCTCAGTTCGAATTAAAATTTTTGCCGTACTAACATGGTTCATTGTGCTTGTGTCGCGCGACAGGAATAATGGCTTTATTTCAGAATTTATTTTTTTACGATAATTAAAGCCATTTGAAGAATAATCTCAGTACAGAGTACTAAAAAAACCGACCTCAAAAGTACGTGGAATTACGTCTATTTGCTAAGTTTCATTGAAATATCCCCTAGTTCGCCACTACACAGGACTTGATACTGGAGATAATAAAAATAAGTTCTCACTACGACACTACTCAAAGTATATCGAGAGAAAAACTCCTTGAATTGGAGAAATAGCAAAATCAAATAATAATTGCTAAAAGTAATTGCTCCTAAATTAAAGTTAGGCGCTATTTATAAAAATGAATCTTCATGCGTGAACAGCCACCCTTTGAGGTGGATGATTTTCTTCAAAATGAAATGGGACCACTATGGAAATACCCCCTTTCCAACAAAAAAAGAATCATGAAAATAGGTTCACAAATACCGGAGTTATCGCGTAACATACATACAAAAAAAAAATACAAAAAAAAGAACATAATGACGAAATGAGAACCTCCTCCTTTATTAAAGTCGGTTAAAAAAATCATTGGCATGTGTAAAATACCTATTAAATACAACGGTTTTCTTGTGAAATTTAGTTAGTAAGTTTGGGTGTTTTTTTCTATTGTGAAATTTTTAGGAATCGTGTTTTCACACCACATACGTGTTTTCACACTACAAGTTTCCTGAATGAATAAGAAAAAAATAATATAAATGGTCAGAAATGAATTTATTATTTCTCAAAATATTCTCCGTTGGCGTTAATGCACTTTTTCATACGAATGAACCAATTTTGAAAACATTTATGCTACTCCTCCGTGACAATCTCTGAAACATATTTTTCATACTCTTCGACAGCCTCTTAAGGTGATGAAAATCGTTGACCGCGTAACTGGTTCTTAATTTTTGAAAATAAATAAAAGTCACAAGGTTTTATTAGGTCAGGCTCATAAGGGCAACGTTATTCACCTTCAACTACTTCACAGATAAATGAATTTTTCAATTCAATTTGTCTGTCTGGCCGTGTGAGAACTGGCATTATCGTGGTGCAAGATGATACGGCGTTTACGGTTATTTTTACGGAGTTTGTCAATAACTTCCAGCCAACAAATTGTCGTGTACCAATCACTATTCACGGTACAACAATTCTCCAAAGCAACAGTAGCCACGTGTCCAGTTTTATTAAAAAAGGAAGCAATCATCCGCTTAGAGCTCATCTCGAAAGGCCTATACGCTCGAATGCTGCTTTGTTTTAGGATCGTAACTATAAATCCATGTTTCCATGTCCCACACCAAATTTAACGCCCCTTCGTTGAATCTGGTAAGCATGGCATTGCACCAAGTAACACGATCCGTTTTTTAAGTCTCAGTCAAATTGTGTGGGTACTACCGAGGGCACAGCTTTTTTACACCCAAATGTTTGTGTTGTATTGATTGTATTTGACTCATGCCTATGCCTAAAGATGCCCGAATCTCATGGTATGTCACATGCCTGTCTGTTTTGATCATACGGCGCACAGCATCGATGTTTTTGTTGTTCACAGCAGTGGACGGGCGACCATTACGAAATTCGTCACTGAGATTCACACGACCGCGTTTGAATTCTGCAAACCAGCTATAAATACTCGTCTTGCATGGTGCTTCATCGCCAAAAGCAGTTTGAAGCCAAGCGAAGCTCCGCTGAGCTGTTAAATTACACTTAAAGTCGTAGAAAAGAACTATGAAAATTTTCACAAGTTAAATCCATGGTGATGTAGACAACCAATATCTAAAGTGACGCCACAATTTAAAAACAAGTGACAGTCAGATGAAACAAACTATTTTCAAATGTTTTAATTACTTTTTAAATATTGTTTATGTAAGTGGCCAGTTCCGGAAACTTATAGCGCGCGGTATGTAGTAAGTAATCATAGTATATCCTCAATTTTACTATATATATATTTTTTAATTGATTGATTAAACACTTTCACTGTCATGCGGAATCAATGAAAGCCATTTGAGGTTGTATAGATTCTTAATGTATATCGCTAATCTAGCTAATCCGACCATAGTTTGGAATGTCTACTCCTAACCGGAGTCTAACTATTATATTAACGTTTTGCTTATCCTTCTATCTATTACTAACCATTTTGAAAAGTTAAGAAGTATGGATTTGTATTTGGGATAGTAAATTATATAGAAGACTATTAGAGGGTAGGCGGTATTTCTCACCGGGACAGCTTCTTCAAGTCTATCAAGATTAATTTTGACCCTATGTGAATAGCACTTTTGGGACGGATCTGATAAATAACATCATTATAACAATAACTGCCTGATGGTGTCTGATTAGGTACTTGCACAGACATAATCAGGCACTCAAAATATTACACCAAGAGCTCACACTGAAGCACGGACTTGTGCAACAGAGGATGCTGTATTACAAGTATTTACCGGAGCCAATACTTTAAAACGACCTCATGAAAATCTATTGGGACCGATTCATTATCACAGACAGCACTATTTTTGCGAATAAGCCTGATATTGCGATATTGGATCGATCGCAGTCGAGGATATTTCTTGTGAACGTTACTGTCCCGCATGATCAGAGTCTCTTGAAAGCCAGAAACTAGCAACGTCGGAAGTATGTCGATCTTGCGCATGAGATCACCGACATGTGGGATGTTGTCTCCACCGAAATAATCCCAATTGTTTTGTCCGCAAACGGGTTAATTCCAGTCAGGCTCGCTAGCAGCTTGAGAACCGCCTCTGTGGCGCGTCGCCTCCAGCACAAATGCAGAAGGCGGTCCTGCTCGATACGGCACGTATTGTTCGCCGGTTCTTGAACCTGAGTTCTTGACTCCAACCGACTGTGCCATTGTCGGAAAATACCGTGTCTCCCATTAAAAATTCAAAATTAATCTTTTAGGCCTTGGGAGAGGCGAGAGTCCAAAATAGATATAATAATTATAACCAGCCAACAGGCTGAGAAAGAAGAAAATAATAATATTTGTATTCTTATTTTTATATCGTGTAGATGACGACTGCACAATGTGCGAAGAATCTGTATGGATTTATGCACATTGGTTTTCTTGTGTTCATTGTAAATTTAAAAATGAAATAAATAAATAAAAAATTAATGCAACTTCTGTCACTAAGCTGATCTTCTTTATTGTCATCCCATCTTTTTATCGCCGCCTTTTCTTTCACTATTCCTACGTTTATTCTATCCAGCGTCATTGCCATCAAAATTATTGAAACTCGAGGACGTACCCATGAACCACAAATTACCTGCATTTCTCTTTTGTAAAACTTCAAGTCGATTACTATTAATTATATAGTTATGCCCTTTTGGGGTGAGTATCGTGTATTATGCTATTTGGTTGTATAGGGAGAGTTTTATAATAAATGTACAGAATTATTTTATTATTAATCTTTTATATATCTTTTACAATAAATCTTGTGGACCGAACCTTTTGCATACTCTTTATGCTAAGACTAAGCTCTACAGCTGGCCGCCTTGGGCTTCGTGGAGAACAGTGTCGAGAAGCTCAATGATAATACTGCCCCTGGTAGTTGTTAAATTACGAAACCTCAAGAACCGGCGTAAAGCTACCTATTTACTGGTATTTTATCGTATTGATTTATACGGAGAGTGCACACTCGGTGGAATGGCATGATTTCATTTCGTCTTCCCCTTTCCATCTTCGCCGAACTAGACGTGATCACTTATATATTTCAGAAATTCGCAAGAAAATGGTACAAGCACTTTCAGTCAGGAAATTTGAAATTTTCTATACTAATAATCTATACGAACGAAGCGTTCAATTTCTGATTATCAATGCGAATACCTAAAATAATTAGTGAGACAGTAGTGTATAAAATTGAACGACTTTACAGTTTCATGGCTTCTTAGCTGAACAAACATCGTTTTCGTTATTATTTCGGCAACTTTAATGTGGAGTCGACTGCTATCTTTCGTTTAAACTTTCGGGCAGTGATGCTCTAATAACTTTATGAAAAATGTACTCGAATAGCTAAAGAAGATTAATAACATTTTCTTGAAACTTGATTATTTTGAGCTAGAAACAGCAATAAAGATTACATTATTATAGTATATTATACATAGAAGACAATCATTTACTAACACATACACTAACATATGCCTAGTTCAATCTATTTTTAGTTCGTCAAGAAAAAATAACGTAATAAGTTAAGATCGTTTTAACATTTGTTCTAGTAGAAATAATATTCAAATTAAGAGTAAATTGTAACTATCTATATCATAGCTTCCCAAAGTGGTCCTTACCGCCCCCCAGTGGGCGCTGAAGAGTCCTAGGGGGCGTTGATGTTGCCCTACTACTGCATTTGAAAAAAACCTGAATGAACTATATAAAATACACTACATAATTATGTAATTTTTTTCATTGTGATTTTTGGTGTCAAGTTAATATAAAAATACATGTTTTCAATTATTTTCTGGTGGTGGTTTTTATCTTGCCTATGTGGGCGGTGTGCTAAAAAGTTTGGGAACCTATGACCTATATAGAAGAGCGGTGTCTCGTAACACAGGCCCTGTACAGCTTAAAAGGAAACATCAGCCCCTAAATTAAGCTTATGTGAAGTTAAGAAATAAAACTTTTTTTAAATTAGTTTTATCAATGACTAGACTTTACGAAATAATCCGCGTCATCCTACCAATGAATGTCTGAGATTTTAATTTATGTTAGTTAATGTTACAGAAATTTATAACATGTCTGTATGAAAAATTAATGTTCCGTTAACGGCCTTGGTACAATGGATTACGCAAATCGTAGCACCTGTTACCACGAGTTGAGGTTAACAAGGCGTTTGCGGTTTATATGTTTATATGATGAACCTGAAAGAAAAATGAAACTGAAAGAAAAATATAGTAAATACATTTATCTGTTTACCACAATGACACCACAAAAGAAAAACAAAGAAAATGACACAACAGAATAAAAACAAAACACGATCAAAACATTCAACGTAAAACTAATAAATAATTACGAAACAAAAACACAAACAAAGCAAAAAAGGAAAATGCATATAATAAAAAAAAGATTAAATTTAAACACGAACTATTCACACAAAACAATAAAAATAACATTAGATATAGAGATACTTTGTGTGGTGCCAGCCGCGGTAACAAAAGGGTCACAAACTCAGTATTTGCTGGGAACGCATTGCGTTTTCTGAATGCGTGACCAGCACTGAAACTGCGGAGCACCATGTGAAAGAATTTATGAAAACTCTCTAAGTGGTTATCATTCTTTATTGAAAAGTAAATCATCATCGTCAACCCATTTATACGTCTCACTACTGGGCACGGGTCTCCTCTCAGGCGAGAGTTTATGTCATGGTCCGCCACCCTGGATTGGGATTTTTCTTATCCACGACTCTTGACGACCGCCGTGGTCGAGTGGCTTGCACACCGGTTTTCATGATATCGCCATCTGAGGCCCCTGGTTCGGTCCCCGGCCGGGTCAACGTAGAAAACTAAATTTTCTATATTGTCTCGGGTCTGGATGCTTGTAGTCGTTGTTTCCGATTTCCATAACCCAAATACTTTAGCTACTTGCCTCAGAGCAACCTATGTGATGTTGTTTAATATTTATTTATTTATTCTTCGACGACCATGTTTCATCATGATGTTTTCCTTCAATGAACAGCTCATGGTGAATTCCAAATTAAATTTTGCTCATAAATTCCGAGAAACTCAGATGTGTTGTCTGGATTCGAAACCACGGCTTCTGCTTGAGAGGCGGTAGGTCAAACTACAACATACTTTTCAAAGTAGCCACTTTGAAAAGTATGTATGGCTTTTAGTATTTTGTAAATTATCGCACGCCGACGACGATCTTAGAAGCTTACAAGCATTACTTTGTACCTAGAATCAGAATCAGAATCATTTATTGTTTCGATGCCTCTAACAAACACTGCGCCAACTTAATTTTTGGACCTGGGGCCTTACCATGAACTCTTATTACGATTCAGTTTAGGACCTAAAATGAATCGTTGTGAAACAGCATACATGAAATGTATATCACCATCCCACTTTTTTGTCGTTACAAACCTATACTGAACTGTAATAAGAGTTCATGGTAAGGCCCCAGTTCTGTTTTTATTTTGTTTTTGTTTCTTTATTTTTTTTTCACATATTCGTTTTTTCGTTTTTGTTTTAGAATTTTGTTTTTTGATTTTTTTTCTTAAAATTCGGGGAGAATAGTAAATAAATATGGACGTTTATAAAAATAACAGAAAATGACCAAAAAATAAAGTTGGCTTAGTTTTAATTGAATGTGTCGGTTTGTCTTACTGTTTTCAAATATGAATGTTTATTAATCATTATAGCAATCGGTAACAATGAGTAACAAAAACAATTTTATTTATAACGTCTCCCAGTTCGTCGACCTGTCGCAGCTGTATTTAAATTATGCTATAACTTCTATTGTCTCGCCCACCTTGTATTTATTTTCTTCAGCAATTTATGGTTGGACTTAACAAGTATTTGCTGCTGTTTTAATTTAACTTCTAAAGCTGGTGCCTTTTCTAGGATATTATTTCTAGAATATATCTGTTATTGTATTATATCGAAAGTCATCCTATACGTCTCATTATGAGATAGTTCTCTTATCTGGAACGTGTTCAATATGTTTGTATTCATATCAGGTCACTCATTCGAGGCGGTATATAAAACTTTAGTCACAAATATATATTTTTAACACATTCCTGTTTCTTATAATTATTAATACAAGGATTGAACACTTAGAAAAAATTCCTTCAATGCGGCCGGATTCGAACCGAAGCGACGTCTTCTAGCAAACCGCTGAGATGCTATGCCAACTAAGCCACTGAACGAACCAGCGGACGTCACGAATTCTTCTATTAGCTTGTTGTTCGGATCTTTGTATT
>NW_020653945.1:7318457-7334080 GCF_003589595.1 Hyposmocoma kahamanoa
AAAAAAAATTGAATATCAGTTCAATACAAATTTACGTTCCTGTTTCATTCTTACAAATGTACGTAATGTTCTACGCACGTATTGTTGTTGGTAAATCACAAGTTTTTTTTTAAATCAAGATACGGTATAGGGTTTATTGCTAGATTTTTACGCTCGTTATTATTAAACGTTTACAGAACACGGATTTTAAAAAGTACTACACAAAGATCTGAGGGGCACTGCCACTGCGCCCGTCACCCTGAGACATATTAAGTTGATAAGTCGTTCTTGTAATTTCATTGTAATATGAAGTTTAATATTCTTTTCAGTAATATATTAAAAAATATATAAAACATATATAAAAAAATTGTTTTCACAAAATCTGTTTCGTCACATAGGAGAATTTCGCAAAAATGTGTTATATGTGGTTAAACCATAAATGCGAATTACACCACATGCATTTCAACGTGGTTTGAAACTATTTAGTTTAAGTACGCTTAACACGTACAACTTGTTTGAAAAATGTAAATACTTTAAATTTTGTCGATGATATGGACAGACTGGAAAATGATATCGATAAATTCTGAAACTGAGGATTGGGCGATAAGAATAATCCTTTTACTGTTAAAATAAGAATTTAGCTAATGGCGCACCTTTCGAGATATTTATTGCGAAAACTGAAGCTTAATTGGTTTATTCCAATCTGAAAGAAAAGGAATGAAGGCGAATGGAGTAAGGCGAATGGAGTAAGCCGAAGGTGATGGTAATTGAAAGGGATAAAAGTGGAAAAGTGGGGACAACATTCGTAGCGAGAAGGTACAACATGTAAAAAAAATTGTGTATATGGTATGAATATATATATATGTAAAGAAAGAGGCAAACAAACAGACGAGCCACTTGATGGGAGGTGGTCATTGTCGCCCAAGGACATTTGCAACATCAGATGAGCTGCCTATGCGTTGCCAGCCTTTGAGAGCCCGTAAATACGCTTTTTGAAGAACCCCATGTCATAGCGCAAAGGAAATACTTCAGGAGGAAGATTATTCCACACTTTGCAGGTTCGAGGAAGGAACGAACGAGATGCCAGGCATCTAAGATGTGGGGATGGACTCCATTCCTTTGGCGGGAGGTGTGATGGTGGAAACGAGACGGTGGTACCAGTTCGAAAAGTTCCTCAGACCACTACCCATTGTAAAGACAGTAAAACACGCACAGAGAGCCAACGTCTCTCCATAGGCTAAGGGGCTCCATACCGTCTACGAGTTTGTGATCATCGACAATACGAACAGCCCTACGTTGGATGGATTCAAGTGGGTCAAGCTGGTGTTTGGGAGCTCCTGTCAAGAGATGCGAGCAATACGCCATATGGGGCCGTTCCTGTATTTTATACAACAATGGTCAGTGGTGAGGAATACTGCTTCGCACTATTGAGCATTTCGAGCTTTTTGGAAGCCAGTTTGGCTTTCCTCTCCAAATGACCCCGGAACTGGACTTCGTTCGTGATGTCGAGTCCAATAAAAAAAGTCCAAGTATCCCAATACTCTTAAAGATGGTAAGGCCAAAAGGGTAAAGGTGTTCTGGAACTTTAGCGCTATTACAAATGGGGATTTTTTAGTGGTGAACGAGCACACTTGTGTCTTTGCGGGGTTAAATTTGACAAGATTCTGTTGGCCCCATTCTGAGACCTGCTCCAAAGAAGTCTCGATTTTCAACACAAGTTGCTATCTGTTTTGTTCCACTTGCTGGTATATATTTGTGCGACCTGTATAATAGGCATCACTGGTACTGTCATCCGTATAGCAATGAATGTTACTAGTTAATAACATATCATATATGAAGCGAGAACAAGGTTGGCGATGGCACAGATCTTTGTGGTGCGTCGGCGTTAATGAGCATACTGTCCGAGCACAATCCGCCCACAGCGACTTTTAAGCTCCGCTCAGACAGGAAGCTGGCGATCCAAGTGCACAGTAAGATGGTAGCTTCGATAGAAGTGCCTTGTGGCAGACTCAATCAAAAGCCTTGGCGATGTTGAAGCTCACGGCCATTGTTTCCCCATTGATTTCGATGGCAGCTGGTCATGAGTGTGTGAGATACACGAGAAAATCACTAGCACTACGACCGCAGCTATATTAATAAGAGATGGTTAGTGTGATGATATAGAACGGAAAGTAACAGCAGAAATCAGGTAAATGGAGTTTTGTATACCTTTGTCGATAGCCGGAACGTGTCAAGAAAGTGCGGGAACCAACCCTGATGTACGGTAGCGAGTATTAGGTGTGACAGAAGAAGCATTAAATTAGGGTAAATGCTGTTAGTATAAGAACTTGAGTAGTATGTGCACTGTTAGTGCGTCTGCAAATTAGGCGTTTATAGAACCGCTACAGTGCGCCACTGTGGCGCTGCATCCGCGCCACTACGAAAAAGTAATAAGAGAACGTCGTGTAGTGAAAGATTAGAGTGGTTAAGTTAAACGGATGGATGTTGGTAGAGTTAAACGTGGGAAGAGGTAGACCCTCGACCCACATGTCTCGATCAAATCTCGTAAAAGTAAGGAATGTTACGTCGTGCGGGGAGGCTCCTTTCGGGCAGCCCCGATGGTTGCTGGTCAAAGAAGAAGGGCTATTAATTATTGAAAACAAAATACGGTAACTGACAAAAATAAAACTACTGTTACTTGGTTTAATACATCATCACTATGAAAATGTGATTTGTAAGTGTTTGCAAGGATTAAGTTACACTTTATACGTTCTTTTCCGCTTTTAGCATTTAGCAAAAATGTGTTAACCACACTTGACACCTAAAGTAATAATTTTGTTGATATATCGAATTGTGCATGAAACCATTTTCATTTAATTCCTAATCATAAGTTTGTTAACTTAAAAAAATGGTAATAAATTGAACGTAATGCTTACTTCATTATAAATCTTTTGATATACAATTGGCCTGTAAACTTCATTAATTAAATAAGTGACAAACAGTTGCAAAAAATCTTTATGCTCAATATTTCGAAACTGTCATTTTGTGGGTTAACTCATTTATGCAGAACACGGCCCACTAATTTTCGTAAAGTTCTGGTTACCTGTTCAACGGATCCATACTGCCTCCTCGAGAACACTCCGCGCCTCGAAATGAGTTCACTCGCTGACGAACTGCGAACAAGAGAATGTAATTTAGATGAATAAGGACAATACCTGCTGTACTTACGAGGGGCGGTAAAAAATATATTTTTCACCTCACTTGCTCGGAAGGCTTTGTTTCTCATTAGAAATCTGCGCGTCAAAAGTGTTTTCAGCACGCTAGCGTGTAAAAGGTTTTTGAAACTCGAACTTGTCGATGTACTGTGGTTTTTCTTATGATGAAAAAAAACAAGATAAGACACGTTGAACTACGCGATTTTACTTACTTATGTACCTAATATACATCCGTTGGTATACTTCACGGAAGAAAGAAAAAGATATGTGGTCTGTGGTAGATATATTTTATTCTCATTATTGTTGACATTAAATTGACAATGATTACTAATTGTGTTTATTAAATAATTTTAACTCATCGAAGGACTAAAATAATTTCAATAATCATTTAATCACACAAAATTATAAACGTACAAGCAAGAATAAAATTGATGAGGTGTAAATTCACGTATCCGAAGGTAAACTTTTTCTTTTGATTTAGAAAACTGATGTTTTATAGTTCAACTGTTTTTCTTTCATCTATCATTTTCTTCGCTATAATGAGGTGAAATGTTATGTATTTCGCTCGGCAAAATTGTTTTACGTCTCGTGCGTTGAAACCCTCGCTACGCTCAGGAATGTATTTTTGAATCACTCACTTCGCAAGCACTCGCGTCAAAACTATTTTTTAACACGCGCACTCATAGCCACGAGTGCCATGGACACAAACATAGATAACCACAAATTACACCCAAACTCACGAGAGAAATAAATGTGGGCCATACAAATATTTCTCCCTGCCCGGGAATCGAACCCGGGATCTCTGCGTGACAGGCAGACCAGCATGGTAACCGTTCGGCCACCAAATTGAAGGCGAGAGTGAATGGGCATTATTTAGGTGTGCATTCTCCATGATGAGATGAAATTTAAATGCACACTCATTTTATCATAAAATAAGTCAATATGACCAAAAGTTACCTAACAAACAAACAAACAAAACAACACACAACAAACAAACTAACAAAAGTAACATAGTTAAAAACCCACAGACACGAATGCTTCATCAAACAAAAGTCCGTGTGAAATTGGATAAAAAATAACTTAAAGTTCTATCTTTCTAGAAAACTGTCATTTAAAGCTGCGGCAAGCTTTATGTCTTAGAATCTTGTAAGACTCAAGGAGAAAATTAATGTTGACTTATACCACATTTACATGACATTGTTTTGAAATATAAAAACCGAACCGTAAGCATGAGATTCTAACATTAGAAAACTCGAATAACTTATAAGTCAATGCTTTTAGAGCAGAATAAAAAAAATCTTGGAAGCGGTGCGTAGTTGAGCGTAAAAGATGACTTGACAGGATTCGAGAATTAAATATTGCTTTAACCGGAGCCTGAAATATGAGGGGCGGATAGCTTTTGGTTTACAAACCGGGAAGACCGTATTGCATGGATTTTTAGCGTAAATAACTTTGATTAGTATTGGAGATGAGTAAAATACTTAATCGGGCAAACTCTTCCTCTCGGAAGGTTTATTGCTCTTACCCTTAAGTAGGAGAATTAAATATGGCTCGAACCGGAGTATGACATATGAAGGATGTAAAAGCTTTCGGTTCATACCTAACCAGGAACACGGTAATTGCATGGATTTATGGCGAAAATAATAATGTAACTCTAATTAGTTTTGGTGATGCGTAATATACTTAATTGTGCCAATTTTTTTCTAGTAGGTATATTGCCCTTGGCCTAGAGTAAGAGAATTATGAATTGGACTCTAACAGGAGCATGAAATATAAGGGACGGGATAGATTCTGGTTCATATATAAACCCGGAACAAGGATTTTTATGTTGTATGTTCTCACATTGTAATTACATGGAACTATGGCGAAAATAATAATGTAACTTTGATTAGTATTGCAAGTGCATAAAATAATTAAATGTGCAAGCTCTTTTGTTCCAAATGTTTACTGCCCTTAGCCTTAAATAGGAGAATTAAATAAACAACCCAACAAAAGGTCCCTAACCGGATAATGAAATATGAGGGACGGAATAGTTCTTGGTTTATAGACCCTGTTCCACATGGTTATTGCAAGGATTTATAGCGTCAATAGTAATGTAACTTTTTATTAATATTAGACATGCGCAAAATATTTATTTAGATATATTTAATAGAAATATTTATTTATTGCATTTAGTTCTAAGTTACCTTCAATTATAATTTTTATTCAAATTAGAAATGCGAAATATGACCGCTATCTCGTATTTCAAATCTGAGTATCGTTGAATGAATTTATTGAATAGTCTGACGCGCAGTTAATTTTCAATTAAGGTCGAATACGATTCCACTAATTTATAGCTTACAAAGAACGTTTCGCTTTGATGAGTCTACAACTGAATTAGAACCAGCTGTAGTGGATCTCTGTAAATTTGTCAATGGTATTTGCGCGTCGCTTTTGTCTACCAATTAAGTTGTAATTGATATAAACGCATGGCTAACCTGACCTCCTATTTGACGGATGTCGCTTTACGACTAACATCTATTCTACTTATGTAGAGCGATAACATTATTGAGTATTAGGATCTTCAAAGCTTTGAGGTTCTGTATTAAAAAAATACAAAAGTAAGCCATGCAATTTGTTGGCGACTGTACAATATTTCAGGGGAAATCGTCTTCGTAAATTAATAAAGTGTATGTGTGTGTGCGTGCGTGCGTGCGTGCGTGCGTGCGTGCATGTGCGTGGGCGTGCGCGTGCGCTTGCGGGTGTGGGTGTGTGTGTGTGTGTATGTATTAGTGAATAATGCATATGAGTATTGGAGTAACAAAGTACAAAACTATTGTTTTGGAGAACAGTCGATTTCACGGATTAAACAGGAACATTAAAAAATGATTCACTTTCGTCATTGTTCAATAATTTTCACTTTATTACACCGTTTTTACAGTCGTAATAATTCATTGGATAAATTTGTATTATTTTATTAACTTCATTGTACAAATAGGCAGATTGTTTAGAGTACTGTTTTCTTGCAAAAGTTCCATTTGTTTGTTGGGAAGGAACTACTATATCGTTTCTTTTTATTTTAAAACTTTATAAATAAAATAAGATAGGCGGAGAAAATTTTTTCCGCTTCTCCTTCGCCGGTAACTCACCTTGAGGCGTTTTCGATAAAGCATTTGTATATTGGAGCGTTTTCACATGTTGACGAACGACGACGACAAGTAGTGTTTTATTCTACAGACATGTTTTATTCAGTATGTCGTATATTTAGAAGAAAACACTTTTTTTAGATATGACTTGTTTAATGAAAGAACTGACAGCATGATACGATATATTTTATTCAATGTATGATGATTTGACACCCATGAATGACCGTGTTTGTACTTTTCTTATTATCATTTCGAACGACATTATGACACAATATTATATTCCAGAAGAATCATATTCACACATTAAACATGAAAGTAAAATGGTTATTACTTTGCATTACTACATACAGTAGTACATTAGTACATAAAGTATAACCAAAAATATTAAACCACATTAATTATTTAAGTAAAATGTATTTTACATGATTTTACAACTATTTTGGCGTTACAAACTGACATTAAAAAGAATAGTTGCTATCATGAGAAATTGAAAAATATAGTAGAAGTTGTTATTCTGTTCTCAAACAAAATAAAACGATCTATGTATCGTCCCTGCGAAGATCTTGCCCTTGAGCGGCCGACTCTGATTGGTGAATAGGTACACTAAAATCCCGCTCTAGTGAAAATTAGGTACGCTGCACGGGACAACCTACGCTCCATGCGAACCTTGAACGTTCCGCCAAATGCCCCGCACAGGTGCGAATTTGCTGCCTCAGTCCAGTTTCCAAACTTTTTTATCTTGTAAACCACTTGCCAATTTACTCTGTTTTGCATAGACCCCTTGCCCTTCTAAACTGGGATTTTATAATTTGTAATATCCAATAAACTTATACAGGGTATTTATTTATTATATCGAATAGGGGTGATTCTACTCATTAATACGGAGAACGATTATTATGCAGACCCCTCTGAATTCACCAAAAAAGCACAACGACCTACCGACTCAAGGGTTTCGAACATGTGATTTGGAATCATTTCGGGTGTAACGCAATTAAGTTAACAACCTGTATAACACCTAACGTTTAACTTACAACGCAATCAATAAAACTTGTGTATTTACACAATACATTAACATATATTTACATCAAATGTTTCTACATATTATATACCTACAACAAGTCGCGGGCCTGGTGGTAGGCGACACGCCTGTCTATAACAGTGGCAATGCTGCTCAGAGCTTTAAGTCGCTAAGATCCGAGGGGCACAATCACTGCTCTTGTCACCCTGATACATAAGTTGACAAGTCTCATGTGCCTGTATTTTTACCAGCACCCTTACCCTTCAAAACCAGAACACGGTAACATTTGATGAATAAATAATTAAATTAAATGTATAGAAATTAGACGTAATGTCTTCGAGCATTTATTTTTTCGTACACCGTACACTACACTATTGGGGCCTTACCATGAACTCTTATTACAGTTCAGTATAGGTTCGTAACGACAAAAAAGCGGGATAGTGATATACACTTCATGTAGCGCTGTCTCACAACGATTCATTTTAGGTCCTAAACTGAATCGTAATAACAGTAAATATTATTCTAGATATTTTAATTTAAATTTTCCGCATTTGACGTTGACACCTGTCCAAAGTTGAACTTTACTGAACGATAACAATGGAGTCATTGTTATTACTTATACTATAAGTGATTTCACAACAGCGAAAAAATGAAATCTCGTTTTTATCTACGTGGCTTTTCACTGATAGAAAAACGAGTTTTTTTCACGCTAAATAAAACTTCAAAAGATATTTCTAAACATTCTTAGAAACATTATTCTTCCAATTATTCAAATTTTTCCCATTTTTCGGGAAATTTTCCGGAAAAATTTGCACTATTTGAAATATTTCGTATAATTACCCAACAGTACCGAAAACTAACAGACAATCAAACAATTATAAGCGATTTAGATCCGAAAAAATAGTTTCATGTACAACCATGTTATCTGGAATTGGCTTTATCAAGCTTCTTTTAAAAGACTATCAGCCTGAGCATTTTAATCACACGCGAAGAGCGCATTATTCAAACGACTTTAGTAGTGATTGTATTGGAAGTCTTGACACCTTGCCCCAGCCAGTTTATTTGCGTATGCAGAGAAATTGAATCCTTGACCTTTCGTTCGCAGGTTCGATAAATTAGTATTGCAGGGTAGCGTGGTCTATAGAGTTGCCAAGTAAGTTTGAAATTTCCGAATTTAATTATTTTTCTTGAGAACTTTTGTATATAATTATATTTTTGATGAGGAATTTGGGAAATAAACTTTTCCAAATTGGTTTTGATCTTAGAGTTCTGGGTAGGGCCCCCTAGTGATTTTTGTTGCTCTGGTACTCGCAGTACAGGGAATTCCCTACTTTGAGATGTAATTGGCACATTGTTATGTTATTATGATCATTAGATATACCTCTATTATTATGAGTATGATTAATTGTCAGATAAGATCCTTATTTCTTTTTTTCGGTTTACGTACTTTTAAAGACCAGGTTCAGTATAAAATAACCATACAACTTTCAGTATATGAAAGAAAAAAATCAAAAAGTGATTCATGGTAAATGTTAACCCAGTCGACCAATATAATAGTAACATTTTTTGGGATTTCACCGAAGTAGCCGTAGTAAAACTTGATTAGTTTCATGTACTGAATCTACTGTTTAAATAATGTAATATAATAAATTTGGACCTATGTATAAACAAAAATAGTTATTTTTGATACAAGTGCGGAAAGTTAGTCATTATTCACGAGTCTCGAGGCATCGAGACTCGAGACAAGTGAAAATGACAAATCCGCATGTGTATCAAACAACGTTTTTTAATACATTTGCGAAAAACCTACATTGAAAGTAAAATAAAAGTCTTTAAAAAAACCAATTTATTATTATTCCTTTGTTTATAAGAAAGTCAAATCGTAAAAAAGTTAATGAAAAAGGCGGGAATGTAAACGATGAAAAAAATTAGTACTTTTTTTGGCCGACTTTTTTCAATATGGCAACTGTTGCCAGTATTCAGCAACATTAAAATTACTATTTTATATTACTTTATTTTCTACATAATCGCTACTAAGGAGCATTTACTACATAGGTGTAAAAATGTGGTCTCTCCATAGATATAGTATAGTAATGACGAATGACTTACGTCACAAAGCACATAAATATGAAATAAATATACAACCTCTTTAGTTGTATGTTTAAGACTTAAAACAACAGTAAATTTAAAAAAAACTGGAAAAGTAAAAAGCACTACAAAATACCACGTTTTGAGCAACTGTATTAAAAAATATATTTTATTTAATCACCTCATCGTTGCATTACTTTTTCAAACTCGTATCTTTTAGCACAAAATAACAGAAATGCAAAAAGTGCATTTTATATACAAATTTACACGCTGATTTCACTTCGTGTTTCCTTCATATTCACACGCATGTGGCTTTTACTGATTCTTGAAGTAATGTATCCAAATTAACAACGTAACAGGAAACAACCATGGTAAGAAACTGAAAAAAAAAGAAGTTTTTTCCATCTCCTGAATAATCACTGTTTATAAGAAACGTGTTTGAGAAAGTAAAGCTTCGTCTTGTTAGAGCGATGCCACATGGCCATTGCATTGGCATGGCATTATGACGCTGCGTTGTACCTACTATGCATAAATCAGAACGATGTCCCACATGGTGCGTTGAAACGATGCGCCACCACGACCGCAAGCAATTTAGTACGTTGAATTGATAGCATCGCGACGACGTAACGCACCGGCAATGCCCGTGTGGCATCGCTCGAGGGTGTGATTGGACCCATCAATACTAATCACTTTTACTTTGTACTAAGTTATTGTTGCTGATGGGTCAATACAATCACATTCTAAAATATGGTGGTCCATGTGGATCTTCCTAATATCAGAAAATAAAATATATATTTAGGAAATGAACGGACGGTTGTCACGGTTGTCACCGTGACAACCGTCCGTGACCTTGGGACCTGTAAAGGGCCTGAAACGTTGGTTTGTTTGAAAAAACAAATATACGCGATTTAAATCCGGAAAAATAATTTCATTTCCTATGTGTAACAATCGCGAAAATCTAAGAACTCGATAAAATATATATTTATTTAAATAAATTTTTAAAATTATGAAGAATAAAAAGGTAACGAATGTAAGGTTAATAGTAGTTATTCACGAGAATGTACATACGTATGAATGTCCCTCTAATTAATGTTGCGTAAATGAATAAAGATAAACTGTAGTCTAACTAGTTTCACAGACTTTCTTTCCTCAGCTAGGGTTGGGTTGAAGAGGTGTCTTCTATAGATTAGCTAACCTTAGTATTGTGTCCTTTGTAACATGTGCCTTTAAATATCGTTTCTTTCTGCAATAAACAATTTATTAAATAAAATTAGTTGGGTGGTACAGAATCGAAAGCATGACAAGTGACACTCACACAAATTCACAAATTTTTTATATTATCGCTTAATATAAAAAACACCAAATTGAGAACCTCCTCCTTTTTGAAGTCGTTTAATGAGCTAAATGTTCTTACGCATTCGACCAAAATGCGTATTATAAACTTAATAGAGCGGTACGGTGATAGGTAAGGAAAGTTTCATCAACAATGCTGTTATTAACTTCTAACCTTCTCACCCGTGTATTTATATAAAAGTGTAAGATTTATACCAACCCTACGTTCAGACTCTACGTTGCCGGACTTCTAAAACTACTATGCAGCCGCTTTGTACAGTGAGTAGCAAATTGCAATTCATGGAGCGTGTTTCTGTTTGACGCAGAATGTCGAACATGTGAACTCATCGCTTTAATTAATGTGGCTGGCGACTAGTTTGACACTGTACAGAACTGGCTTCGAGGTTGCTTGGGTTAAATCACGAACGTCTTTTGAAACTGAAAATTTCATAGTATATATATATATATATATATACTATGAAATTATATATATATATATATATATATATATATATACATTGGTTTCGTATTATGAACATTTTAGTAGGATTTCTAATATAACTTTAATTTTCTTTATCAGAGTTGCTTTTCTTTAGTACATATTTTATGACAAATGGAAAATTAAATAAAAAAAGTATTGGGAAAACATAAAGCGTATATCAAAAATATTTTTTTACATCAACTCGAACAATTTTTCATCCGATATGACAAGAATAGATTGAACAAACGACACACTTCAAAGGTTAAAAACAGGCGCACTTCCTCCTATGTGGTGCTACATTTTTTTTTGGTAAAATATTGCGTAAAGAAGTTTTTTAAATAAAGTAGTATAGTACAGCTTGTAGCAGATTTTTTTTACAATGCAAAAGAATGTTTTGCAATCTCTCTTCACTCAAGAAAATGCAACAATACCTTATATATTCCAAGTTCCATAAGAGGTAATTCAATCAACCCTTTCTAACCGCTGCAAAATATATATCTCATTAAAAGGAAACTAATCTTCGTAGTGGTGTTTACGTTACCTATGAATATGTATGTACATTGGCCCGCGAACCACCATTAATCAATTAATCAGGAGTGATTGAACTTTGACTATAGTTTAAAAAAACTCATACCATTAGAAGTAGATTCTAGGAATTAATACATACGCTGTCTGTCGGTAGTTATTTCTATTTGAATGGAAGTCAACCCTTAATTATTTTAAAGAACCAAATTGTAATAGTTACTCGCACTGAGCCACCAATTCTAACTAGAACGTGTTATAGAGCAGTCTAAAGTGTAAGTTCATGACATCAAGTGGCGACATGGACAAGTCGTGGGCCTGGTGGTAAGCGAGAGGCCTCCATGTATACCAATAGCAGCTCAAAGATCTGAAGGGCATTGCCATGGCGCTCGTCATTCTGAGAAATAAAGTTGACAAGTTCCATATGCCTTTAGTTTCATTAGCATCTTTCAAAATTGGAACGCAGTACTACTCACATTATAGCTTGGCGGTAAAAATAAGTATGGCGGCAGTAGTTCCCTGGATGAACTTTTATAAGTAGCTCTAATGCTACTAAGCATGCTACTAATCAAAATGTTAGAACACTCCAGTGTTTTATTCCACGTGAAAATGAATTCAGTAATTATAGTGTCTGAAAGACGTAACTTGAATGAAATAACCATTTGTCCGAAGAAAACATCATTTTAGTCTATTACAAGCAAGCATCTACTTTATGTTCAAGATTTTCCACGTGTATTTGGGTTCAAGGTGGTGGCTGAATAAACAATATGTTTATGTAATTCAAGGACACTCTTTCAGGAAAGGTATTCCTTTAGGTCTTTCAGTTTTCATGTGCCTACCTTTTTATTCGAGGGGATTTCAAAGAAGGGTTTTTCGTGTTAAATGGATTTTCTGCTACATATATGTTATATATTGTATACATAGCACACTAGCTGCAATTCGCCAAGACGTAAAAAGACCGTCGAAATCAAAATGATGACACTAAAGGCTTGGTAAAAGTTATTTCATAAATACATATATTTATATAACTATTAGTTGGCCGGACGGTTACCAAGTCGGACTGTCACGCAGAGGTCCCGAGCTCTATTCCCGGGCCGGGAGAAATATTTGTATGGCCTAAATTTATTTCTCTCATGTATTTGGGTGTCGTTTGTGGCTGTCTATGTGTGTGTCCATGGTACTCGTGATTCAAGATTTCCCTAGTGTTGGGACTGATTGTGTGCGTTATTATGAATTGTCTTATTGTTAAATAAACATAAAAAATCTGTTTTAAGCTTTAACATAAAAAAAGTATGCACAAACAAGATGCCTCAAATACAGGTACTTATTTACTTAGTTTAGGCATCGCAACTACACTATTAGAGTTCTAAGTTGTAAATGTATGCTTTATGAAGATAGAAATATAATTAAAGTACCTTTTCCTTTTTATTTTAATGTTGTACTTCCTTTTGATTTGTTTTACTTGTATTAGATTAAGTCATAATGACATAAATTTGTCTTATCTTTAACTTAATATAAGATATAGTGTTAGTTACTTATGGTACGCGAAATATTAATGGGTCGATATGTAAAATCAATTGGACCTGCTTATTTACTTACTGTGTTTCAATTGGGGAATAATGGAATAAACCGATAATAGATCGTGGTGATACGCCTGTCCATAACATTTACAATTCCACTCAGAGCTTTAAATCACAAAGATCTGTAGGGCAGCAAGGCTGGGCGCAACTTGCACGAGAGCGACAAAAGCGCGAAATCTTTATGCGAGAAAAGCAGTATTGCCCTCTTTATGTCGATTTCGCGCAAGTTGCGCCCAGTTGTACCTACTAGCCTCACTGAAAGACTATGCCACTTCGCCCTTCAGTCACCCTGAGACATAAGTTTATAAGTCCCACGTGTTTGTAATTTCACCAGCACCCTTACCCTTCAAAACCGCATACCCAGCCTTGCTGCCCTACAGATCTTTGTGATTTAAAGCTCTGAGTGGAATTGTAAATGTTATGGACAGGCGTATCACCACGATCTATTATCGGTTCAAAACGCAGTAATACTCACATTATAAGGTACAGTACTTCCCTGGACGCACTCTATCACAAGGAGCTTTACTGCTACAATGTCTTGCTACATACTATATAAATTTGTACTAATTAGAATTTCTTGAGTTAGTTGTAATTTTCCTGTAAATCAGAGTTTTTTACGTAATGTAGTTAAACTTTCACGTTACATACCATCCATACTGATTATGTACAGTATAGGAAAATCCTCACCGAACCGACTGACTCTTTTGTTCTATTCGAGAAGGACTTAGATAAGCCAAATCGACCCAAATATCTTCACAAACTATAACTATTGTTGTAGAAATTGTATCAACGTTAATCGATAAGGTTCCAATTCGGCTTAGTACTGAAAGACACTCTGAAATCAAGTTACATGCTAGATTCGAAGCTAATATGTAAATTCCTTTTGTTACATTAGTACGAAATTGAACTTGATAGTTGTTTTGAACATCGAGGTAATTTCAAACATTACGTGTGTTTGTAGCTTCGTACATGTGTACCTATATCTGTAATAGAAGTTAAGTTTTTTTTAATCGTCTAACAACTGGGAATTTTAATCGAATATACATAAGTAAGACGCAGTACTATTTCCTGCAAATTGTGACGCTTTGTCACTTGCTGCAGATTGTCAAAGATGCGTTTAGTGTCCTTTTTTGCGACGCAGAAGGCATATCGGGGTTTTTCCTATATCTATGGGTTTAATTCCCGCTAATACATATATTATTTTCGGACTTGTCCTAAACAGTCTTAGTATCCTAAACGTCCCGCCTTTTATCCTAAGCCCTTAGGTATACATGAGACGGTGTCTGGTTGTATCACATTGACAAACGAAATACGATCCCACAAAAAACACGTACCATATTTGATTTACTTTAGTTTTTCTGTGTTTTCGGCTAATGTATGTACGTACGATGGGCTTATTGCCTCGCCCACGTACGAAACCGAGACTTATTCCCGCCTTTCTTGTCTACATTCTCCAACCTTTGGTTTTGTCTCGACTTTTACGAACGGGATAATGAGATTCAAGACCCTCTCCTTATCTAGTAACTTTTTTATCTAGACAGAGATTTGCATGGAAACGCGTCTATCTGCAAGAGACTGTTGCAGAAGGTTTCTAACCCGGTTTCAAAAAGGTCCAATTTAGTGTTAAGAGCAATTAAGATAACAATATTCAAAGAGCACGCCTTGCAAAGTTCCCAGCTCTTGCGTTTTCCACGGTCAGCGGTTCAATTCTTCGGTAATTTTCCAATATTCCCCGTCAGTGGAGTGGAGGGCTTGAAATATCGCTAACCGCGTAGCTTGAGATCTACGAGATGGCCCTCCACACTTTCAAATTGAATATAGACTGAAACTGTCAATATAGGAAAGATCGTTCCCGTATTCTTATGTAACAGATGTAATGGTGATTTGCATATTTATCCTCTAAACAAGTTCGAATGTAAGAACGTGGTCACTAAAAGGCTATTGACTTTGTCATATGAGGAAACCGAAAATCTCCTTCATGTTCCATTATAGTTAATTCCCACACACACTCTCACTCACACACACACACACACAAACTCACAAACACACACTCTCACACACATACTCACACACACACAACAAAATACTTGCCCTCTAGTCTTGAATTTTAATTATAATTATAATTTTTTTATTTGTATAAACTAAATTTTGGATTAACTTTCATAGCAATCATTCGGGACGCAGTCAATGCTTTATTGATACTTTATCCGTAGGCGGAGGCCTGGAGACCTTGTAACGAAAAACGTTACATACCTCTTTTTTTTACATAATCGGTTAACGAGTGCTAATGCGAACGCGTGGATT
>NW_020653945.1:7334090-7361174 GCF_003589595.1 Hyposmocoma kahamanoa
CTTTTATTTTCACCCTTATTAGGGAAAGGTAGGGAACCCAGGTTACAACCTATAGCACAGGGTATCCTAGTTTAGGCTCCAGCCTTCACAGACAACAAATGTAATAAAACATTTGAACTTAAGAAAGTTTAATTATGGCTGAAATTGTGTGTGAAGGAAATAAATTTACAATTATTATTATTATTCTGTTCGCCGACGTTCACCTTGTATATTGCTTGTAAATATCAATTTAGGAGTTTATCGTTGCTAAGTGTGAAGTACTGTTGAAATCTCCACAATTTCATACATATAAAAATAACACTTGAAACCGTCACATTAAACAGAAAATGAATAAGAAATTCCAAAATTTGCTCTTTGTAAGTATTGTAAGATATTGTTCATTATTATCATTTACAATATTTATGAGAAATATATATCACAGCTAAAAACAACTAAATAAGCTAAATGGGTCACTACCACGGATTTTTGTCATCAAAGTTTGTAGTCATCTACGTCGTAGTTGTATAAATGCATCTTTAGTTTAAAGTTTTTGTTTATGCAGTAACTACTAACTAATAACTGTCCCATAGTTTTAAACTCGTAATAGTATATTTTTTATCGAGGACTAAAACGAGCTAACATACCCGAGGTGCTACTTATTACTCCGAGGGTTTATATTGGTTTTTAGTCTTGATGTGAAAACTTTACTTTTCCTTCGATTGCGAGAAAAAATAGTCAAGTTTAATAGAATACAATGTTTTACTTAAAGTTGGAATTATTTTTAATATTATAAATTACGATCCTTCATAAATATATTAAATATTCCACAATGTCGTTGGTTGATATTTTTTCGACATCTCGCCAAAATAATATTTAAATAATTCGTTTTTTGTTCCTCCAATCCATAATTTCGTCGCCAAAAGATTATCAATTAAATCCTTTTCTCTTTGATGGCGATAGTTAACTCATATTCCCTGTCACTTGACGACATTTTAAAAATAAATTTTCAATCGTTTATGCTCTACAACAACATCATGAACCAAAATTCAGAAGTTTTCGCGGTAATTTTTTTCCAACCAGACAGTTAGAACAAATGCACTAACGCGGAAAAATAATATACCGCCACCGTATATGCGGAAAAGGTACTATGTAAAACCAGTATTTATGTGGTCTGTGGTAAAACCGAACGTACTAACTGTCTGTTTGAATTTGTGTCACTCGCAGTAAATTTAAAAATTAGGTACTATTTACTCCGGGATTCACTTTATTCCCGTTACACAGGGCTATATTGACGTTTAATTCCATCGCACACTCTCCGTGATATGTCCTGTAAAATACCGATAAGCAGGCAATTTTGCGACGGTGTTCAAGGCTCTGCAGCTTCGACTAGATTGCTGTTACTTATAATATATGTATTGTACATAACTTATGTTTTTGTCATGTTTTGTTTTTGGCGTACCTGCCGACCGCTGATTATCTTTTTTAACTATCTTCATTGTACGGTTAATAGTAAAAACTAAAGTAATTGAAGAAATATTGTTTATTACGTACAAAATACTATTATATTTTGGTGATACATTATTGATTGGAGAAACGATTTACTAAGATATCTTCGAATCAGATTAACTAGTTTAGGCATTGACCTACCAACAAATGGACGACGGTCTTAATGCAAAAAACTACGAAAAAAATATTGAAATATAAGGAAACTATGACATTTAATTTTAGAATGTATTTTGCTATTGTAAACACGCTTTGACAAGATGAGTTTTTTGTGTGAGTTATTGGGAAAGTAAACAACCTAGTGGGGCTGCTCACTGTGAATTTGCTGCTTGACATTTAAAATCCGTTTTAATCTGATCCATATTTTGTACTTTTGAGTTAATTACTGTGAAAAGTGTATAAACGAATTAATTGCAAACAACTAACGTTATTCATTTACCGCCGACTGAACAAATTGATAAATGAATAGGCCAATTATCAACCCACGAAGGTATATTATTTAATTCCTGACTAAATTAGTAATAAGGGTGTACCTCGCATCGTTTGCCTTACGGTTATATTTCAACATATAATATATATAGTATAATAATAGGCGTTCACTGACATAACACCCACTCCACTTTTGAGAACAGGATATTGAGCTGATTGTCTCTGCAAGTTCCGTGAAGCACTTTTGCCATAAGCATTGTGAAACCGGAATTTGCAAAATTTACCACAAAGTCACAAAGGGAGGTACAATGAACGAATGATATTGAATAATGTGTACCCATACCAATAGCTTTAAAATCCCAATGGATCCTATTGCAATGAAGTGTATTCGGCCTCTAGCCGAATACCAAATATTCAGCCGGTAGAGTCGCCGAATAGCCGAACATTTAGCCAAACTGGTTAATTCGGCCTGATTAACGCACGTACGAAAATTGGTAATAAAAATGCCGCTTATTAACTTCAGTTCCGATGAATAATTTTGTACAATGAAACAAAAAAAGGGTACTTTAATTTACAAGTATATAATTTAGTCTTCAGTACTTCAGTTAGATTTAACTTTCAAAATCCTAATTTTATTTTGGTTTGTAAGCATTTTATAAGTACTTGGTTGATTTTGTTGGAGTTTATTTGGTCATGGTTAAGCTACATAATAAATAGGTAATTTTCATTTGATATGTCACATTTCTTTGATCCCTTACAAAAATAAGTTCGCTATGTTTCATTTCATTATTTTTTCTACCTATTTTTAGGTATTCGGTCGAATAGTAATTCAATATACGGTATTCGGCTCAATAGCTAAAACAAGCAGAATAAGCGGTATACCGAAAAAAAAAAAAAAAGATTTTGTTGCAACTCTAGCTCCTACGTTCCTTCAGTGAAATATCATATTACGGAATAACTGTAATTCGGTTGAATATTTCTTTGTCTTGTGTAAATGGACGCGTGAATTATAATAGTACATATTTTATATACTATAAGGTAAAATCATCAAATCAAAAGTAATTGGATCACAAAATTCTCACTTTTTTTATATCCTCTACCAAGGTAAACCCTTATTAGGAGCGATTTGTATCAAAATGGCGAAGCTTTTTGGTAGAATTGAGTTCAAGTTTGGTAGAGCATTATGTAAATTGAGTACAAAAAATCCATCCCTTAAAATGTTCACTATTAGTGAACTTTGATGAAGTTATTTTATAGTGATGCAGAGTCGTCTCTGAGAAAAGTTTAAGGAGACTGGTATCATGACTGTGGCATCACAGAACATTTACTCAAATATTTTATAATATAATCATAATAATTATTACTAGGAATAGTTATAATTTCGCTAAGAAAGAAGTAATCTATAATGTTATCCTTAGAACTAAGTTCAAACTCATGGTACCACGATTTCCTTCAACTAAAGAAAGCGATTATTTTATAGAGAACTGTAAACGTTTTTACAGTGAGATTCCAGAGCATATATAAAGATTAGCAGTTCCTAAGTTTAAAACTTACATTAAAAGTATTTTAATTGAAATGTCATATTACAAAATTGTAGACTACGTGTTAGATAAGGATGTATGGAAAGACAACATGAGTCCTAGATTCCAAACAAATACGATTCAAAATGTATCTATAGCATATAATTCTGTTTGAAAAGAGCAATTCATAGAGTTTTTTACTCGTTCTTCTCAGGGAAGTCGGCACAGTGAACGAGCAGTTGACCTTTATTGAGACCATTTGCACCATTTTCTTACGGAAATTGCAATGTCAGGAGAGTCTTTTTTACAGTGTAATATAAGAAGTCATTTTAAAAAACTCCTCGTAAATTCAAAGAATAGAAATCTTTTACGCTAGGATTAATTGCTTGGCCCAAATTGCGACTTCAGATTTCCATAAAGGCCGTTAAAACGTAACATAAATTCTCCAAATCCACCTCATATGACGACATGCAACACAACGCGACAAACCTTAATTTGTATTCCCAGTTTTTATACTAAATAACGCCATAATTGTCGCGTTTTATAGCTGTAGCTGATGACACAATACAACTAAAATGGAATTGTAGCTGCTTCTCCGGAGAGTAGTAAACTCTACAGTAATAATAATAAAAGTTGTACGTTTTCGGATGCCATTAACCCGAGAATACCTGTCTGGGCATTCAAGGTGGTAAATAAGAAGCCACTTTGGTTTCTAGTGTTTTATTATTATTGTCCGAATTGTTGAACGAATTATAATATGAATGACGTCTCTATTTGAGAGTTTTATTTATTTATTTTTATTTAAACACTTTATTGTACCACAAAGTAACTTACAAATTTTCAGAAACAATTTAAATATTTGTGTACAAAGGCGAGCTTATCCCATAAAGAGATTTCTTCCAACTAACCTTTGGTTTGGTTATATTTGGAGTATGTATATCGTGCCTGATTATCGTTTATATTTTTCAGAAAATGCCTGCTTAATAAAATAGTGTTAAATAAGAACAGCAAATTATAAAAAAAATAAGAAAAATTATTTAGTCCTTCAACAAATTACTCTATTAAATTACTAGTAGAGTAGACGCGCATCACGCACATATTTGATTTAACACTAGCAATACAAACAAATATACTATATTGTTTGTTATAAGTGTTGTCTAAATAGACAGTACCTATTAATAAAAAACTCAAGTGATTAACTAAAATAAATTAAGTAACAAAATTAAAACAATAGAGTTTGCGCTGTGCTATTACAGAATCTGTCATACACTCAACTCAATGTCTTCTTCGCATTGAAAAGTGCTACGACATCGATTTCCAGTAGACCCAGCAACAGTATATACATGCTGCACGGAACACAGCACAGACGTATTTATCTAAATAGGTACCATGTCATACGGTATTAATTACAATACAATAGATTTTAAATTAATTTGAAAAAATTAGGAAAGTGTAAATATTTCATTTGATTAAATTACAAATAAAAGGTTATATTCTCGTTCAGATAGTTAAAAGGTATAGTCGTTTCTCGCAGTAACATAAGCAGAGATCAAGCTTCCTTAGTTAAATTACGATTTTGGCAAAATTAATAATAATAATGTAATAAGGAATTAATAATCAGGAAACGTAGGAATTCCCTGTACTATGAGTAGGAGGTAGTAGATACCAGAGAATAGAGTACACCCACATCAGAATCAATTTAGAAATAGATATCTCCCAAATTGATCATGGATCAATGGTCAAAAAAACGTATTACGTATTTTATAACTCGTATATTATAAAACATTTTGTTTTAAAAAAGTGTTTAAAAGCTATTTTATTACTATTATTACTATTGTATTACTGTTTATTATTATTATTATTATTATACAATTACATGACACAATTAAACTCCACTTATAACTGGACCCGGCGTGTGATATATGTAGCCAAAATAACCCTTTCATTGCCTGCTCCAACGCTTTTGACACCATTACAATGCCAGTGTACGACAAATGGAAATTATCTCAGTGATATATTTCTTACGGCTTACGGCGTCGTATGAAACGTACCGTATGGCTACTTAGTTATGGAACCATAGACTTAACACAAAGTATGTGTGGATGGAACAGAAGAAAATGAAGCAAAAAGTATTTTAAAGCTAACTTGGATGCTTATAAACCAGATTTGTCATCTTTTTCTTCCCATATTATCCTAACACGCAAAACATCACATGGTAATCATTTTCAGGTTAGTTTTTTGTACCTAATTTCGGTGGCAATTTTTGTTATTATAATATATTCTAGAATATTATCATGAAGTAGTATTTAATGTTGGAGTGTAGTATCCTGAAATATTATTCAATATTTCACGATAACACTCTCGAATACTTAAATAATAAAATTGCCACCGAAATTAAGTAGAGAAAACTAACCTGAGAATTATTCCCCAGTTTTCCATGTTAAAATTGTCACATACCATTTCTTGTATAAAATCAAGCTTCAATAAATTAAAAAAATAGAAAGTAAATTCAACTAACGATAAACTGCTAATTAATAAGAAACTTGATTTGAAACAAGAAATTCGAATCAAGAAACTAGTTTATAAATTGTTTACGCGAAGTTACGCTATACTAACAAAACCTTAGAGGAAACTATTAATTTTCTCAGAAACAAATTAACTGAGAGATAACTAAGCATATTAGAATGAGAGAACGACGAAACATTTAATTAAAGTCGAAAGTCCGGACAATATTGCTCAAAAGGGGATGCTGTGTACCTATTTCTATGCAACAAATACCTCTTTCTAATAAATGACAAGGTTATAAGTATTTTCGAAGCAACTCGAGCACATTATCCTCTCGCAAAGACAACCAATTTATATTTAATATGTTGGTATTGTAACAACAAAGAAACGAAAACATATCTCAAATAAACATATCAATGTGCTTCGTATCGTCAAGTAGCAAGAGGCTTTATTTTATTTTACTCGTCTACTGTAGAACAGAAGTCTTTATATACTAAAGAAATTAGGTATATTTTTGTCTCATGCCTACCTTTTTTCAGTCTGCTCTAGAGGTGGAGGGGTGAGAGCCTGGTGCTCTACAACGCAAGTTAATCCTAGTATGGACATCAGATTTTCACAAACGATGCTGTTCTTCAGTAAAATGTGAGAACCATAAGTATAAGTTTCCTTTGTGATAGACAATAAAAACATTTTCATTGTTTTCATCAGAAATAGTTTTAAGAAATAGCGCTGAACGCTTGCCCATGTCCCAGAAACACGAGTTTCAATAATTACATTTGCATTCACTCTATATTTCAACTACGACAGGGTTAATTTGGGGATGCCCAAACAGAGAGAGCTTAATTCGATTGTCTATTTTGACAAGTGATCAAATAAATATTTTATGACCCGTCTGTTTCCGACTAGTCAGTAAAGGACTTGTGTTGTACTTCTAAGCAGTTTGTAAAATTATGAAAGCAAAACAATATCTTCTAATAGAAATGTAAGAAAACTTGTAGGCCTACTTTTTTTATACCGTTTTTGTTTTTTTATGAATTCTAACATAAATAATATTTAAATGTTATTTTGTTATTAAAAGAACTTATTTGTTTTCATAAACATCAACAAAAAATTCAAAAAGTATTTATTTTGGTGCTATATTTGACGCTGACAAAATAATATGTAACATTTCCATTAAAATTAAAAAAATCCATTACAAAACAGTGTATTTCAAAAAGTCGGTAAAATCACCACCTTGTAAGCTAACAACTGGTCGAGCTCAATTAAATGGGCTCAAAATGGGCCCAAACAAGATATTTCTACTGTAAGTATGTGCTTGAAGAGTTGGTTAGTCTGCAAACTATACCGGTTGCAGTGTCAGATCAAAGTTACCATATTATTGTAATGTCATCTAATTTGTAAAGTATAACAAATTTTAAGCTGACCGAAGTAGTGGCAGTAAATTAAATATTAGTTTATGGCAGAGTAGTGCTGATGATCTTTAAACAGTTGAACAAAAGTTCATCAAACAAAGTAAGTTTGAGAGCTACATAGACAGACAAACACAACAATACACAGAAAAAGGCTTCAAGCTTATACACACAACTCCCTTTTTTTTGCGTCAGACCTTAAGAATAAGACAGGAATAAGAAATATGACATATCAAAGGTGGAGGTTTAACGTTCTAATTTTTCACATAAACAATTAATTAAGATCGAACACAAAGAAAAATTTCTGCAATCTGGCAGGACTCTGCCGCCAAGCAGTAATGTGGGTATTACTGCGTTTCGGTTTTGAAGCGTGCAAGTGAAATTACAGGCACATGGGACTTGTCAACTTACGCCTCAGGGTGACAGGCGCAGTGGCAGTGCCCCTCAGATCTTTGCTATTTAAAGCTCTGAGTGGCATTGCAACTATTAGGGACAGGCGTGTAGCTTACCACCAGGCACACGATTTATTCGTCCCGTCACTTGATATTATAAAATAAACTCGATCCAACGACCTCGCCATACTGTAGCTGACGCTCTCTCAACAGAGCTACGGAATAAACAAGCCGAACCGAACCAGCAAATCTGACAAATTTCTCTATGCTTGCTCTTTGTTTTTGGTTTTACCGACCTTTTTTAGCTGTAGCACCATCTGTGAGAAATCTATGAAAGTTTATAATTATAACAAACTACAAAGTAATTTTACAAAAATAAATTACCTTTTTTTATATTTTATTTGCGCGTTCAGAAATTCGATAGTATTAATCATAACATCACTTCTGTGACGAAGACAGTGTCGCAATTCTCCATAAAGATTACTGGCGCAGAAATTCACTGTGCCACCAAGGCCGTGGACTCAATTAGGGGTGTGTGAGGGGTTATCAAGATTACACGTCGTTGTCTTTGGCATTTGAATTTTACAGCTCAGTTCCGTTGTAGATACTAGTTTATAGCGTATGGCTTTGGCCTATTTCCACGTTCCTTATACACGGAAGAAAAAACAATGGAAGGGCCTCGATTGGTATCAGAACCACTGTTGCCGAAACTCACACTTACATAATGTTAAACACTATGAAATATTGATAATTATTGGTCGTACTTTAAAATTTAATGAAATGTATATCAAGTTTTTAGGTTATCGCAAATGTTTCACAAAGGAAATAAAACTATTTTTCTAGATTCAATCGTGACCATGGGACCTGTAAAGGGCCCGAAACGTAAGTTTGAAAAAATAAACAAATATATTTGATTTAAATATAGACAAATAGTTTCATTTTTATGAGATGTAATAAATTCTGAACTGTGAATATAATTTAAACTTTACCTAGCACATCGTTAAAAGTTCAATATCTATTATTACTAGTTAGGACGTTTTGATTTTTAATTGTAATTTCATTAAATGTAAAGCCATCTAGTAACAACAGGATGATAATAATATGAAACAGCACCACTGTACCATGGATAATACTACAGGTGCGACTATCATTTGTGCACTCCTAATTAGCACAAATTGTATCTCATGTGTCTCATGACATTTAGCTGACAAAACTAAATAATTTAGGTATTAGAGGGGTGACTCTTAACTGGTTGGTTTCTTATTTGGAAAATAGGACGCAAGCTGAAGAAATAAAACATTAAAAAAAGGCTGTGTTGTGTCAGCAAGAACACAATATAAAGTCAATGCGTGTGGTGTCCCGCAAGGTAGTGTTCTCGAACCATTATTATTCTTGCTCTACATAAATGACCTATCAGGGGTTACACGACACAAATGCATATTGTTAGCATCTGATATTTCACTCGTAATTCTTTACAAAAATAACATAATTGACTACGAATTAGACATAAACAATTCAATACATGTAATAATAAATTGGCTTAAACTTAATAATTTGACTGTTAACTTGACTACAACTAAATTCATTCAATTTGATACAAATCGACAAACAAAAATTAAACACAACATAAATTACAAGGATATCAATATTCAGGAGACAGATTCTACAACATTGTTAGGCGTGGAAATGGACAGTAGTTGCAACTGTAAACAACACGTTGAACCACTGGTAGATAAAATACGTCGTACGTACATCGTTACGTACACGTCTTAATGAGGTTGCGAAATATACCTACCTACGAAATAACTGCCTCGGTGGCCGAACGGTTACCATGCCGGACTGCCATGCAGAGGTCCCAGGTTCGATTCCCGGGTCGGGAGAAATATTTGTATGGCCTACATTTATTTCCCTCGTGAGTTTTGGTGTAATTTGTGGTTGTCTACGTGTGTGTCCATGGCACCCGCGACACAGGGTATCCCTAATGCGGGGCTACGTTGAGTGTGTACGTTAAAAAAAATAAATAAAAAAAATATATATCATCACCATCTACACTTTTGACCGCTTATCATGGTTAAGTTGTGTCTCTGCTTAGATATGGACTCTTGGTTTGGGGTAATGCAACTAAGTGTAAAAAATTGTTCACAGCTCAGAAAAAGTGTGTTCGAGCAATGACCGGTGTTTCCCCACGGGGACCTTGTGCACCTTTGTTTAAAGAATTGGGAATTTTGCCGTAAGTGGCATGGTTTGTAAAACAAAATCTATACCTTTTAAAAAAATTACACAAGTAGTTGTAAGTAGAGGTGTAAGGGACCCAAATAGACTGGTGTACAATAATAAACCTAGATAGTGTTATGAAAAAAATAAATGTAACGGTATGTGTATTCGAATTTATAATGCTCTACTAAAAGACATTAAAACGTTACCAAATAATTTGTTCAGAAACAGACTTAGTGAATGGCTTAGAGATAAAAAATTATTACAAAGTGACTGATTTTTCTTCAAATCAAATCAAACATTTATCTTTTTTTGAGTTCACATGAAATTAGTGCTTAATATACATGCATGTACAATGTAATAATGATGTATAAATATTTAATAGTTTGACATAGGTTATTATTTCGTTGTTTTTAATTAATTGATTATTCTTTATTGATTATTAGATGTCGACATGAAATTATAAGTTGTATGTATGTTTAATGTAATAATGATGTATGATATTTAATAGTTTGACATTGATAGTTTATTATTTTGTTGTTATTAATTGATCGATTATTCCTTGTACACGTCAGATGACAGTGCTATAATTAAATTATATTTAAGTAATATGTTGCATGCCTAATCGGGTAAAACATGTGTTCTGTAATAGTTGTTCCATCTTTCACACTATGTTTTAACCAAATAAAATTTCATTTCATTTCATATAAGGCATTTCACCACGATTTTCGTGGTTTTGCGCGAATGAAGAGCAAAGCGTAAAAGGCCGACTGAGCTCAAGTACGTGGAATTCCGTTTATCTACTTGTCTTAGGTTCAAATGTATTGTACCATCTGCTTTTGTGTAATTACGATTGATAAAAGATGAAGCACTCGATCACATATTTATTTATTTTATATTAGATAAAATGTCACTAGACAATCTAAGTGATTCTACATACGCATGAATACATACCATACTTTAACAATAAAGCGGAAAGTTTTACTTTCGCAGCAGTTCGTCTTTATCGAGTTCTTATATAGTTTTCGCGATTGATAGATATTGGGAAGGAAACTATTTTCGCATTTAAATAGCATATATTTTTTATACAAACTAATGTTGCGGCCCCTTTACAGTTACAATGGTCACGGCTAACTGAAATGGTGAAGTCATCAACAAGTCACGTCTAATATTAATGCAATTCATAACGTCACCATTATTTTTTTCCCTCAAGGCATAAAGCCCGCAAAATTTATTATTGTTTTAAATTTAAAACACATGTTTATAGTAGTTACGAAATTTTTAATGATTAAAAAATACTTAAAAATGTTTAGATAAACAATTAAAAAAGCAGTCCGGTACACCACGCCACCGATACTTTCTTGCCAATGCACATCGAGCATGGACGCACGTACAACTAAATAAAAGGTGCGGGCGACTAAGTCTACTTGCTGCTACGCTTTTGCGCGTGTGTTTAATTATTTAATTAATTTATTGTCACGTGTGTCCCGTTTTGTCAAAGAGACGAAGCTTAAAAGCGGGACTGTTCCGCTCAAAGCGGGAAGTATGGTCACGTTAGCAATACACCATATTATTTTTAATTTACCAAAGAACATAGCAATTTTCGTACGTTTTGCAAATATTTTATTTTAACAATATGAATTTTTACAAAATTAAAATGATTAGTTAAAAGGAATTAGAAATAAATTAAAACATAATTATTAATGTGTAGTAATACAGCCTTATTTATTTGCTTGGGTTTTCTCATTAGAGAAAATACTGAATCCCAAACTGGTGGTATGGAGAAACCATCTTCCCTGCTGAAGGACGATTTTTAATTACAATGGCCTCTCGTAGCATCCTGAGTAGTAAACGGACTTATTTTGTTAATTATTCCTATTGTCTTTTATGAATTTTATCATAAATATTACGATGTTATTAATCGAATAGTTACGAGTATCTGACATACCAATAATAATTTATTTTAATTCGATTATTTGTACGTGTACGAGTAGTGTTGACTACTGTCAATGACGCGCGATCGCATGATTACGAATACAAGGGCGAGTCTATCGGGCCCTAGTATCATCATACTGATTAACATGCATATGGTGGTCAGAATTTACAAGGGACGTGAGAAAATAGGGCAACGTTAATAAACGCTAGTACGATGCTCACACAGAAGGCTGTGTTAGTTGAGCAATAAGTTACAGAAGGCTGTGTACAGAATGACAGTTGCACAGAGAGCGATGGAGCGAGGCGTCAAACTTACAGATCGAGTTCCAAATTCCGAAATCTGAAGATGAACTAAGGTCGTAGTAGATCGGATAACGAACTTAAAATGGCGCTCGGCAAGATATATTGCGAAACGTGGTGAAGAAAGATGGAGTAAAGCTATTACCGAATGTAATGAAAATGAAAAAGTTTATTTCTGCTTTTTAAAATGTTTTTACACAAGGTAGGGACTTCCTAGTAGGTGTCATCCACCTGTGACAGGAAGTCCCGCTCTTCCGTTATCTTTTATTTGTATGAAACATACTTGATTTAATTTAATAATTATCTAAGGTACAAAATGCTGCACCAGATGGTAACCCTGACATAGTTATAGAATCGTGAGACGTCTTGTAGCGAGATCGGTGGCCGACAACGTCAAAGTTGCGCGCCGTAGATTAGTGAGAGACTAGCATGGAATCGTGGTGAATGACACAAACTATGGGAGACCTATACCCAGCAGTGGGTGAAGTCGGGCTGGGGATGATGATAATGAGTACTATCTTAGAAAAGCAAAGACAGTAGGTGTTAACTCCTCATCGTAGATAGTAGTTACACAGGAACTAAACGGCAGCTTTCTAAGTATAAGTTATACATTGCCAGCATGTTTAACTTGGGTAGAGTGTGCAACTTGATCACTTTGACTATCCTAAACTTGAGTCAATGGTTTCTTGAAACTGCAAATTATAATATTCATACATATATTATGTAGCTTGTTATGTAGCTCTTCCTCATCTACACCTTTCCTTGATAAAAATAATTAAATAATAAATAATAAAAAAAAATAATAAATTGTGTGAGTTGTAAAAATTGAGAGAATAGTTACTTGTTACACAAGGCTGTAAAGTTGTTGTTGCTTGTATTGAAAAACCTGAGCTAGCGAAGGGGATCCTTCAGTGGTTCAAAAATATAATTCTGAGCGTAGCGAAGGTTTGAAGGCATGAGACGCAACAACTTTGCTGTCGAGCGAACACACAACTTTTCACCTCATCGTCAATGGTAGATGAAAAAAAAAATATTTGAACTATAACAGATCAGTTTTAATAAATAAAATTAGTTATCATTGTCAATTTAATGTCAACAATAATAAGAATAAAATGTACCGGATGTAATGTAATGTAACGGATTTATATTACACAAAGAATGTACGAGAAATCGCGTAGTTGAACGTGTCATTATATTCTGTAAGAAAAAGTTAGGTGCACCACAGACAGTACATTGTCAAGTTCGAATTTCAAAAACCTTTTACCTTTACCTTATAAAACGCTTTTGCCCGCAGATTTCTAATGAGAAAAAAGTCTTTCTGAGCTAGTGAGGTAAAATAAATCTTGTCAAGTTCTTAGGTTTTCGTGATTGTTGAACATAGGAAATGAAAGTATTGCTTTGGAATGAAATGGCGTATACTTGTTTTTTCAAACAAAGTAACGTGTCGAGCCATTTTCAGGTACCATGGTCACAGCTGACATGACAGATATCGAAAAATATTTTTGTTTCTTAAAAATAAGTCTTGATTTTTCGTAGTATAGCAAAGTGTTTTTATCGTTCTTTAGATGAGATTTGAACGTGAAATAAGAGCACATCGGAAACTGATTAGGAAAGATGGCGAGCGGAATAATGATGTGAATGAAAGCAGTTGAGAAGGGTCGCCAGTGACAATAATTGCCCTGTGTAGATGTGACGTCGGAGCAGGTGAGTGTCTTGTTATCCCAAATGGACCTCGGTCGGTTGTTAAATGCCTTGGGAAGAACTTTCACAACGCTTTTACATCTAGCTCATATTTTGTGTTAACTTGAATAAAATTCGAACATATACGAAAAGATCTTTAAAACATACCTTCTGAAAAAAGCATTTAAATACATTAAATTACTTTAATTTAAAAAAAGGAGGAGGTGTATGTTGCGCGATTACTTTGACATCTGTGAACCGATTTCGATCATTTTTCTTTTGTTGTAAATAAGGTACCTCAGTAGTGGTCTCATCCTAATTTGAAGAAAATAGTCCATCTCTAAAGGTGACAAACTAGGGGATGATTCCGGTTTATTAGATTTCATCCACTATCCGATAACCGATTACAATAAAACTTGGCAAATAGATTCCACAAATTTTTGAGGTTTTTTTTAAAATAAAAAATATTATTTATCGACAATAATAACGTACACACTCATGGCCCTGCACTAGGGAAACCTTTGTCGCGGGTGCTATGGACACACACATAGACAACCACAAATTACACCCAAACTCACGAGAGAAATAATTGTGGGTCATACAGTTCGCCCACGGAGGCAGTTATACATATATCACGATAATACACAAAAACTAATTTAAACATAATTTGTTATAATTGACATATAATATACAATTATACAATACAACATACATAAAATTTAACACAATATGCATGTGATGATATCACTATTATTATTTTTACTTAAACAAGAAAAGTGCCCCAACGGGGTGTTACATCTCTAAAGTGCAAAGTTATGTAAATAGATCTAAGACAACCCTGTGGCAATGATATAAATATGAATATGAAACAGGAAGAAAATAGCTTTTTTTATAATACTAGATGACGGGGGGAACAAAGTCGTGCGCCTCGTGGTAAGCGACACGCCTATCCATGACAGTTGTAATGCTATTCAAAACTTAAAATCGCAAAGATCTTCGAGGCACTGCCCCTGCACCAGACATCCTGAGACATAAGTTGACAAGTCCCACGTGCCTGTCATTTCACCAGCTACCTTACCCTTCTAAACCGGGACGCAGTAATGCTCACATTAGTGCTTGGTAGCAGAAATAGGTAAGGTGGCAGTACTTCTCTGGACGAACTCTATCACAACGAGCTCTACTGCTACTAAACTACCTCCGGTGATCGAGGTTCCTAGTTTGTTCACTAACCCAACCGGAGATCGAACCCGGAACCTCAGAAATGGCGACATCATGTCTCCACTCGACCTCGAAGTTCGTGAAGACTGTGAATAATGTTTTATTGAAAGTACTACTGAGAATTTAGAGATTTATTTAATTTTGAATTACAATCTTCATTTGGTTGTAAACAATACGTAACTTACTCAATTGCGCAAGTTTGTGATTTCTTTAATGGCAACGTCTACTGCAACAACTATGCTGTTTAAAAGTTAAAATAGTTCTATAATTAAATCTGTTCTCTCCTTACGAGAGCTGGGCTGATATTAGGCGGGACTCGATTAAGTAACTTCGTTCAATCACTCCAAAGTCAAACTGAATTTTCTGCGGCACAGCAGCTGTCTTTTACTTGCATATTGGCCCAATTGCTTTACAATTTACAGGATCAATACGTAGATAGTACGGTATTGTATGATACGGTGTAACGTACTGGTTTCCGTGACTCAACGAAGTAGCTCCTATTTTACTTATGATAAGTGGTATATATACCGAACCTACCCAATACCTCCCGTTTAGTAGCAGTAGAGCTCCTTGTGAAAGAGTTCGTCCAGGGAAGTAGTGCCATCTTACAGGTTTAAGTTGCTGGTGAAATTACAGGTACAGCGGAATTTTCAACTTATGTCTCAGGGTGACAGACGCAGTGACAGTGTTCCTCAGATGTTTGAGATTAAAAGCTCTGAGCTGACTGTTATGGACAGGCGTGTCGCTTGCCACCAGGCGCACGGCTTGTTCATCCCGGCACTTGGCATCATAAAAAAAAGAAAATTAAAAATTAGCAAATTGCAGTGATTGGACTAGAGTTAGTTGGAGAAATCTTTGTGTACGTGCCGTAGAAACCGAGTTAGATTCCCAGCGAAGCCTGCACCGCGGAGATTTTTCAAATTAGGTGCGGTTTAGATTATTTACGAGCTCTAACGGTGACAGCAATATCGCGAAATAAATTTGCATGAAAGAGACGGTTCAAAATTGTTCGAGAACATACAAATTATCCAGCCTATCTTTACGGTTAACTTTGTCCCATGGAAGACCTGTGTATATAGGTTGATGCAGAGATAATCAATCCAATAATTTACTTAATTTGTAACCACTTACATAAGAACAGTGACAAGTAATATTAAGTTTATTAAATTTCGTGATGTTTTACTATCATGATATTTACAATCATTTTTAGTGAATTTACTCCATTAGTTTTTTTTATAATATCAAGTGACGGGACGAACAAATCGTGGTGGTAAATCCTGATGGCAAGCTACACGCCAGTTCATAAAGTTACAGTGCCACTCAGAGCTTTAAATCGCAAAGATCTGGGGGGCCTACCATAACCTTTCCAAAAACAATCTTATTTCAATGTAAGCACAAAGTAATCTTATTGTAATGTTACTCATTTTCGTACCATGACAAACCTATCAACCAAGTCTTAGTAATGTATTATTGCTAAAGTCACTGAAAGAATGAATGATTTCCCAATAATGTCTATTCCTTACTAAAAGTAGGAAAGAAATAACGCTATATGAACTGTATAATGCCATCTCTTTCTTTTTTGATCTTCCGAATCGTGTTATCGTAGTATAATGATAAAGTACTTAATATTATTTATACCCTGAAATATAAATTGACAAGTTCCATGTGCAAGTAATTTCACCAGCAACCTTGTCCTTCAAAACCGGAAAACAGTAAAGCTGACAGTAATGTCAGCAGTAATGCTAGGCGGCAGAATTAGTTGTTATAACTGTTAATACAAAGAGTTCCGTAGCTCAGTTGGGAGAGCGATAGCCACGGTATACTGAAGGTACTGGTCCGAGTCCAGCCGGATCGAATGAATTTTCTCTTTGTGTTCAATGTTTGTTTTAATAATTATAACAAACTAGTAATTATTAAAGCTATATCTCAGTAGTCAGTCACTGGTAGCTGCAAACGTACCTGGCTGAGGGAAGAAAAACTTTCATAGTTTTGTCACAGATGGCGCTACAATAAAGTCAAAAAGACAATAAAGTCGTTAAACACCAAAAACAAAAGATCTGCAACAAGCATAATAGAAAAATTCGTAAGGTTCACTGTAGTATGTCTGTAGCTCAGTCGAGAGAGCGTCAGTCACGGTATGGCGAAGGTACTGGCTCAAGTCGAGCCGGATCAAAATATTTTTTTCTTTTTATTCTTTGTGTTAATAAACAGTGAACGTAACGAAACAGTGCTGCAGTAGAATGCATTGAAAGTCAGCGTGTAGTAGTTCAATATTATTTTCTGGTAGTAAATTTTACCTAAACGAAAATCTCTAAATCAGTGGAGGAAAGAGTATATCCGAGCAAGCAGCAGCAGTTGCAATTAATGAAAGTGCAGCAGGATCTCTAAACTTTTCGTACACAATCCTTTTAGGTAAATAGAAGGTAAAGTGGGGACGAAGTCGAGCACTAATTAGAAGTCCGCATTGTCACTTTTAATTAGCACCAGTTAGTTTCCGAGTTAATGAGGTCTCAGGAAAGTTCTTTACTGGGGTAATGAAAAAAGTTTTTCAACTCCTTTTAAATGGAAACGATGTTCGACTGTTCTATTCACATGGCTTCATATAATCGGTTGTTGTTTTTTTAGCTGTATATCACACAACACATTTCGTCGGCTACATTTGTAAACTTCGTATCTCCATTAATGTGAACTTTTTAGTAGGTACGAAAAACAGAATTACTAGAAATAAATAATAAATATAGCACACACTCATAGCCGCGCATTAGGGGAACCCTGTATTAGGGCGAATTCCCATTATGTCGCAACGTTTTATATGTCGTGAACGACTGTCGCGACTAGCTGTTCGCACTAGATCCTGACGACAATTTATCGGTTCACGGCAGCCGCTTTGTCGTTTACATGACAGAGTCGTTTGAAACTGCGATCTCATTCTGTCTCACATTTTTATTGTGACGTTAAATGTTGTAGCTGTTCCCATTGTCAAGACAGAATATCGTCATAACGTTGAAAGAGTCGTGAACGGCAGTTAATCGCGTTGTACTATATGTGAACAACTACATTTAAATGTACAAGTCACGACACTTTAAAGTGCGTCATGACATAATGGGAACGCGTCCTACCCTATGACATGACAATCTATGATTTTGATTATGAAGTGTCTAGGTTCAAGCAAGTTTTTGCGAGTTTCTGAAAAATCTGGTTTTATAATTATTTTTTTAACACCGATTAAAAAAAATCATTAAAAAATATGATTTTCAGTAATTAACAAAAACGCTTGATCCCTAGACACTTTTGATGTGTGTAGATTGTCATATAATAATAATAATAATAACGCACACACTCATACATAATTGTTATATTATGTAACTAAAAACTGGGCCAAAAATTATTATGAGAAATGAAACTATTTTTCCGGATTTAAACCGCGTATATTTGTTTTTTGAAACAAACCAACGTTTCGGGCCCTTTACAGGTCCCATGATCACGGTTGACTGAATTATTTATTATTAATATAAATTATTATAACCTTTAAGTGCCCGATATTGCGCTTCAAGAGTAAAAGGGGATTTCATCCAAAAACGTAATCACGAGTTTTTAAAATTTATGCGATGAGTTATTGCCAACTTACATATGTCTCAGGGTGAAGGGCGCAGTGGCAGTGCCCCTTAGGTCTTTGTGATTTAAAGCTCTGAGTGGCACTGCAACTGTTATGGACAAGCGTGTCGTTCATCACCAGGTGCACGATTTTTTCGTCCCGTCACTTGGTATCATAAAAAATACCTGCTTGTATAGTACTCTATTTTGTCTACGAATAAATAGAGTATTATATAAGCAGGTATTGTCTCTGGTATAACAAATACGCGTTATCGTGAACATAAATAGCAATTAAAATTAACATCAAAGAACACGTAGCTCCGGGCCAGATAAAATCCCACACAAAATCAGTCACGGGGAAACAATTGCAGATCGTTTAGATTTATTTTTGTGTTTAATTAGTCAACTGATGAATTGGAAAAAAGAGTTTATAAGAGATTGTTACCACTGCTTGGTGGCGGGATGAACAAGGCGTGCGCAAAGTGGTAAGGAACAAGCCTTCCCATAACTGTCGTAGTGCCACTCAGAGCTTTAAATCGCAAAGATCTGACGGGCACTGCCACTGCATCAGTCACCCTGAGACAAGTTGACAAGTCTCATGTGCCTGTAATTTCACCAGCACCCTAACCCTTCAAAACCGGCACGCAGTAATGTTCACATTACCGCTTTTCGGCAGAAATAGGTAAGGTGGCAGTACTTCCCTGTACGAACTCTTTCACGAGGAGCTCTACTGCTACTAGTGCTAACTGCTTCTAACGTTACTCGCTCCCAACAAAAAATTACATTGCTATAAGGTAAGTCAATGTTGCTGGCTATGTCACCTGGAGTTCTAAAAACATACAAGTTAATATTGTTTATTTACATCAAGCGCATAATTATTTTTTACAGTGGTGATACGGCGATTTTTAGCAGCGGTGCAAACGCACGTTCGTGTGTTCGTAGAAGATTAACGACTGCATCACGTTGCATCGCTGCTAAAAATCACCGTAACCGCCGTGTGTAACCGCTCTTAAAATTATATTTATTCTAACAACAATTTAAAAGCAAAGTAAAAAATTGCAATAAAGTACAAATAAAAAAACAAAAACAGTTCTATAGTCTGTCAGATATACTGAGCCAGAGTCTTTCAGCATAAAATTGGGCAGGTTTTTGTATTGGTAAATTTTGTTATTTGGGTTTGTTTGGGTAAATTTTGGGTTTTCTTTGACTTTAATTAGTGCCATGAAAATATGTTGATGCTAAATAAACGTTATATTCGTCTTAAATTTCGACGCAAAACAATAACATTTAGGTTGCTAAAAAGTTTTATACTTTTTCGTGGTACATGAATAAGTTAAACATCGTTTTAATATAAAGTCTTGGAGTTTGAGAAAGTTTAATGAATTTCTAATCTGCGGCGCGGCCCACATGTGAGAACATTATTTAATTACGCTGTACCAAACTCATGGCATGGATAAGGGTCAGACTGGATTTCATTAATATTTTTTGAGCTGACATGTATTAAATGACAAGGATATTTACATTGAAAACTGGAATACTTCAGTTGTTGACTTAAAAGACTTCATTTTGTACTAGGATAGGAACTTTATTTTTTAGAGACATATTTTTCACTACGACGCAAGCATCCCAAAAAAAATGTGACGACCAATTTTTTGCATGCCTATCTTTATTGTCTGGCGAAACCACCATGTTTCTTACAAATAAACCGATTTCATGTTTGATGTCTCTAAAAATATAATAGTTGACTGTACTCCCGGGCACAATTCAAGTCACCTTGCGTATTGTTCGTTTTCCCCGGCTTTACGAATTGAAATTTTCAACTAGGACATACCGAAATGACGTTTAGTTTTTATTTATTATGTTGAGTAGGTATATTAGATTTCTTCTTTTCAAATTGCATTAATAGTTGATGAATGAAACTTTTTTGAAGCTCAGGCAGGACATTCAATACTGAAATTGCAAAGTGGCTCCAATTATGTGTCCGGCCCAGAGGGTGTATACAAATTACATCTTACCTTTAGTAGCAGTAGAGCTCCTTGTTCGTCTAGGAAAGTACTCTCAACTTATCAGTTTCTGCCCCGAAACAATAATGTGAGCATTACTGCGTTCCGATTTTGAAGGGTAAGGGTGCTAGTGAAATTACTGGCACATGGGACTTGTCAGCTTATATCTCACGGTGACGGGCGCAGTGACAGTGCATTCTCGATCTTTGCGATTTAAAGCTCACAGCGGCACTGCGACTGTTGTGGACAGGCGTGTCGCTTACCACCAGGCGCACGATTTGTTCGTCCCGTCACTTGATATTATAAAAAAAAAATTAGTTTTTTTTATAATAAGTAAATTCACTAAAAATGATTGTAAATATCAAGATAGTAAAACATCATGAAATTTAATAAAGTTAATATTACTTGTCACTGTTATTATGCAAGTGGTTACAAATTAAGTAAATGATTGGAATGACTATCTCTGCATCAGCCTATATACACAGGTCTTCCATGGGACAAAGTTAACCGTAAAGGTAGGTTGGACAATTTGCATGTTCTCGAACAATTTTGAACCCTCTCTTTCATGCAAATTTATTTCGCGATATTACTGTCACCGTTAGAGCTCGTAAATAATCTAAACCGCACCTAATTTGAAAAATCTCCGTGGTGCAGGCTTCGCTGGGAATCTAACTCGGTTTTTACGACGCGTACACCAAGATTTCTCCAACTAACTCTAGTCCAGTCACTGCAATTTGCTAATTTTTAAATTTCTTTTTTTTATGATGCCAAGTGCCGGGATGAATAAGTCGTGCGCCTGGTAGTAAGCGACACGCCTGTCCATAACAGTCAGTTCAGAGCTTTAAATCTCAAACATCACGGCTTGTTCGCTCACTTGGAATAATAAAAAAATAATTTCGGTAACATAACAAAACAGTTTAACGAATTAATAATTAATTTAATAACGCATTTCATAATTAAGCACTTATAATAATTATTATAACGCGCGCACTAGGGAAACCCTGCATCGCGGGTGCCATGGACACACACATAGACAACCACAAATTACCCCCAAAAATAAATAAATGTAGGCCAAACAAATATTTCTCTCCGCCCGGAAATCGAACCCTAGACCTCTGCGTGGCAGTACAGCATGGTAACCGTTCGGCCACAGAGGCCTATATAGCTATGATAGTGGCAGTCGTGGAGTCGTGACGCGTAATATCATTGAACGTGTATAACAATAATGCTTGTTGTGACTCGTCGTTGTTACCATTAAACACGAAAACAAAAACTATATGTAGAGTAGGGATAATAAAGACATGTGTAATCTACGTTCATATGCGAAACGGTATATATAAATATAACTCTCTGACGTTTTTCACTCTTATTTCGCTGTTGTCAGGTATTTTTCACAGCGAACAGACATAATCTGATATCACGGGCCCTTCACACTGAATTACAGTTTACTAGTGTTCTTTTTTATCGTTATTTACTATGTTGATCTGGTATCTATTAGGTGTTTTTGCTTCTTCTGCTTTTTACTCATGAAGATCATAGACGTGTCTAGAAGGTTTTCTGGACGCCGTTACAAAACTTTCTAGATAGGTCTATGATCTTTTTTGATGCAATAACCATCATATTTTTATATAATAATATCAATAACATCAGTATTATATAAAGTTTCATAGATTAAGAATAAATATTTAATATGGAACGAGTGCCTTTAGATACTTGTTACCTTTGCTGACCCTTGTTACGCTTCCATGAAATCGTGAAAAATGTCAAAAACTTCGAAAGAGTTACTAATAAATTAAAGGGACCAGCAGTACATCCAGTTGAGAAAAGTCCTGGCTGTGCTCAACATATTTAGTTTGGATACGCCAGCAATATACGAATAAAAAACGTTATATTACGTTATTTCGAGGTCCATAAAAACAACGAAAAATAAATCTCGTTCAGCAAAAATGGCACCTGTAAACTTTGGTCCCTCGGGACCGCTAATATCTCTTTTTATACCATCGTAGTTTTCAAAGTTGATTAAATCCCGAGATTGTAACGTAGTAGTAGTAGTAGTCCGAAATGACATTATCCAGAAATAACGTTTGGTCGAAATTTCATAACCTCGAAAGGAATTTTGAGAGGAAAATGTTTATCTTTTAAACGTAACTTAACCTAACCTAACCGAACCTAATCGTGTCTTTGCGATAAACATTCAATATGTCTTGAAAGAACAACTGTTTCGTTATAATTCGGTTTTCGGTGTAATGAAAATTCGAAAAAGCGTTATTTTGGACAAAAAAATTTCAATGTTGTGATAGGTTACCTATTACAGGCATAGAGATATTCAAGTAACATTGAGCAACAGTTTTAATGCTACATTCTAAGTCTTGGTTAAATAAACTAATATACTTCTAAAAATTGAATCCACTTTGTAATCGAATGAGAAAAGAAGTGAAATTTGTGTCCAAATGGATAAAATTTTCCCCGGGACACGCGACGAGGAAAAACTACTCGGAGAGGTATCAGCGGGCGTGGCCTCATATTTTGGGCCCCTGCCTTCGTAAAATACGTAAAAAGCCGTTAGCTGCGATTTATAACCAACCCCAGCTATGGTTGTCCAACTTCACAAGTGGTCCAGTTTGTTTTTTGGTAGGTACTGAAAATAGTTACTGAGTGTTTTTATAACAACGTCGAATGACTACGTAAAATATAACAAATATAACAAGCGCAGATAATGAAGCTGAGACCGCTATAGCTTGCACTCACACTCATTGAAAAAGTAATGCAAAGATTGGATTACAATATGTGAATCGTAAATGATTTTGTTATTGATTTCTTTTGTGATAAACAAATTTTTCGAAGAAAAACTTAACCGAAACTTACTCAAAGAAATTCCTGAACTATGAAACGTCGCCCATAGTATTTATCTTGTCGCGTCTAATCTGATGTTTTTATATGCGTGTGAAATTAAATTGAGTTCTAGGTTAAGTCAAGTTACTATTCAGCTATAGGCACATAAAACTAATTGATCCCTGCCGAGCATCGAGATCGAGCTAAATCAATTGACACAGGTGCCCGTATTGTGAACGTGCGCTGTGTACGAATCAATGATCGCTCGCTTATGCGTCGCTTACGTATTGTCTATTTTGAGTTTTATGGACGACACCATTAGGGTAAAGCCCTTCGCCCGCAGATTCTTTTTCCCATTTCTTTCTAAATAGTCGCTTAGAAAAGCAGTGTCACGTCCGTTTTGATATATCTCTTTGAAGTCAACACCTTATACAATCGTCACTTATTAAGTGGTTATGATACAAGCAAAGTAAAACAAGCTTCAAGTACTATTTACAGAGTAATTCTTGAGAAGAATAAAAGATAAGAAAAATAAAAATCCTTTATATACATTTTTAAGACTTCAAGGGATAAAATATAGGAATGCATTAGTCTTGCATTAAAATAAATTAATAAAATTGAATAAAATCCAGACTTTATTTAAAATAATAACAGATTTCCATATTACATTTTTGCTTTGTAAATAATAGGACGTTCGGTAACTTTCATTCGATAAAGCATTCAGAATAACGTTTGTAGCCTTTGCCGGTCGAGAAGTTCGAGTAATCATACGGGTGTGACGTCATTCCGGTTCGGTTTCGAATATGACAGTTTGACGTTCGATTCGGGTGTTGAGAATAAAAATGAAAAGATATCGGCCGACCACGACGGTTGCAATCTGCGGTGGCCCGTGTGGAAGTCCTTAAATCGACTTCGCACTCAGGTAGGACGCTGCAGAGACACGATGTGTAAATGGGGATTCAGGAATGCTAGTCTAACCCAATGTGACTGCGGTGCCCCAAAACAGTCCATGCAGCACTTACCGTTGTGCCTCTTGTGTCCTAATTGGTATTAAGAGGGAAGATCTCTACGCGGCCACAGACAGCGCAGTCAAGACCGCAACGTACTATTCAGGGTCAATATAGTCCTAAAATAAAAGAAGTATCGACACGATAATAAGATTTGAGTTTTGTTCGCTAATTAACATAATCTTGTATTTGCATACATTTAAATGCATGCATTGTATAAACATTTATGTAAATTATGTGTTATATATAAAACACCAAATGTGTATTTTTCACTGATTGTAGTTTGTTTACTTTTATGTGTTTACTTTTTAAACGGTGTCATTATTACATATTTTTGTACACAACACATGGTAACACAACAATTATCTCATATTTTTAACGTTTACATTTCATTGCACGCTACCGTACTTATGTTTTAATTTTTAAATTAGGTGCATTTGTAAATGTTTAGTAGCTATGCCTCTTGGTTATGGTAAAGGAAAACATCATGATGAAACCAGCAAGCCGAAAAACATTCACAATCCATTGTAAGCGTGCGATGTCAACGCGATGGGCCATTGTGCTAGACTATGGCCTAAACCATCTTCTTAGGGTAGACTTCGAGAGTAGTCCTCCCTACTCTCGAGCACGAAATCCGTAGTTACGGCCATTTTTCCACAGATTTGAATTTCGATCGGGGCTAGAACTAAGAATGTATGACAACGCGCTTTAACAGTTTCGAACGGGGCCGTCTTTTCGTTGACATTTACTTCGAGAGTAGTCCCGTAGGTCGAAGAAAGGGAGTAGACCCCCAGCAGTGGGATGTGCAATGGGTTCATATCGATGATATTAAGAATTTAAAACAAGTTTTGAATTACAGGCACTTGGAATTTGTTAACTTACGTCTCAGGGTTGACGTGCGCAGTGACGGACGGGTGACCACTGTGCCCGTCAATCTTATACATACAGATCTTAGGGATCTTAGCGATTTAAAGCTCTGAGTGATATTATGCATAGGCACGATATGCGTGTCGTTTGCCACCAGATACACGATGTATTCGTCCAGTCACTTGGTATTATAAAAAAAAGTTCGTTATTTTGTAAGTAACTTAAGATGGCTACAGATTTGCTAAAATTTATCGATCGTTACTGTCGATCGACAATGTCGATTGTTTTTGTCGTTTGATGTGTTTTGTCGATCGATAGGTGCGATCGAGAAAATCTGCAGGCACTTTGTGTTGATGGACAATGTCGATCGTCTGTTGCAACTACATTTGCTCGATTTGTTTGATCACAAGTGTCACTCGTCAAAAAATCGAGCAAATTTGTAAGCACCTCAAAATACAGGTATTGAAAGGGTTAATTGTGTCACTTATCTCGGTATGAAAGTAGATGAACATTTTTCTTGGTCAACTCACATTGATTTTATTTATAGTAAGCCTAGAATATTCTTGAACAAGTTCTACCATTTAAGTTTTAAGCCAGCACATAAAAGTGTTTATATATGGCATTGGTTGACTCCATACTAAGTTATGCTCTAGATTGTTATGGACTTACATTTAATTCATACAGAAACAGACTTGAGAATATGCAAGTTAGATTTTTGAAACAATAAAACTAAAGAAAAATGTAATGGAAACTACAATAAATTATTTAAAATTTGTGAAATCCTACCTGTTAGCTTAAATCACAAATATTTGGTAGCTGTCAACAACTCTGGAGCACAGGAGCGTAGCTCTTTTTTGTATCCTGTTATCAATAACTGTAACACAAGGTCAATGACCTCTGGTAAGTTTGTGGTACCAAAAGTTAATAATTACTATGGAGATAGAACTCTAAAGAAACGTATTCCATATTTACTAAACAGTTTGCCTGAGGTTATTGGGCTTGATTCATATCGCGTAGACGCTACGCGACGCGACGCGACGCTACGTTAAAACGGGCAATGCAACTTTAACTTTATCCGCTACAAAATAAGGCAACATTTCATTAAACAAACTGCTGCAGAGAAGGAGCTGCGGTAGGCGCACTTTATAAAATGCAATATACTATAGAACATATTCTCCACTAAATAAAATATACATTTCTTCAAACAACAAAAAACAAAACAGTAAAGCCGCGCTGCGTCGCCTACGGTACGTGACGTAGCGACAGCGCCGCTAAGCATTGATTCATATGCTTTAAAGCGAGCAATGCAACATAAACTTTATTCTCAACAGAATAAGGCAACATTTCATTAAACAAACACATGAAAACGAAGCTCCTTCAAGAGGCGGCGGGCTGCAGAGAGGTGTGGCAGGCGCAATTTATAAAATGCAATATACTATAGAAAATATTCTTTATTTAATAAAGTATACATTTTTTCACACTACAAAAAACAAAAGAGTAAAGCCGCGTGACGCGTCGTGACTGATGACTCCGAAATCTGAATCGCCTCTGACAATTCAAAATGTAACTTAGCTTCTCAACAATAAGGTATACTTCTTTGAAAGGCAGATTGCGTAGTAGATGCAATGTAGCATATAATATTATATATAAAACTAGATGCCGCGCGATGCGCCGGGCCGCTAAAGCGGCCCGCGAGG
>NW_020653945.1:7361184-7420474 GCF_003589595.1 Hyposmocoma kahamanoa
ACCGGCACTCCTTCTGGGAGAACAATTATGTCAGTATCTAGATCAGTGGTAATCGAGCTATATATAGTATAATAAACTAAACAAAGTCGATATTTCTTTGAAAGCCAAGCAAAATATCTTTTGATAGAAGCTATATACTTTATTTAGTATTTTATAAGGCATAATTTAAAGTGCGCCCGGCGAAGCTCGGACTCTTGCTGCATCTACTTTATGGATGAGTGGTCGTGTTTAAGCAATTTGTAGATTATACACGCAAATACTATTGCGTGGATGAGAAGGTCACGGGTTTCATTACCGGTAGAACCAATTTAAAAAATGTACTTTTCTAACGTGGTTTTGACCTAGGTGCTCTGGGTAATGCCGCGGAGTGAGTTCCGTAGCTCTAGGTTCCGGCCTCGATTCCCGGTAAAACCAATTTTGAGCATGATTTTTTTTAAATGGTATTAGCCTGGGTGTTCTGAGTAGTGCCGCGGAGTAAATTCCGTAACTCTTGGTTCCGGGTTCGATTCCCGGTAGAATCAATTTTGAAAATGAACTATTCTAAAACGGTTTTGGCGTAGCTGTACTGAGTAGTGCCGCAAACTGAAGTCCGTAGCTCTTGGTTCCGGGTTCGATTTCCGGTAGAACCAATTTGGAAAATGAACTTTTCTGATGTGGTTTTGGCCTGGATATTCTGGTAATGCCTCTGTTTGGATTTCATTGTTCTGGTGCTCATAAGGAATACAGAGAGTTCCCTTGTGTGAACCCAGAATGCTTAGCATGGCGGTATATCGCATACGATATGTGATAAGCCTCCCTCTGGCATATATAATGCAGTCCATAAAGCGATTTATTTCCAGTAGTTCCATATACTCAGTCGCCCATGGAGCAGTTGTAATACAAAAGTTCCAATAACTATGTTGTCATTATTAAAATTTTATTTTTTATTGTGAGTACTGAATCGGTAAAATACCGCACTAGCGCCATTTGTTCTTTTGTTTATTTGATAATGACGCTTGTTATACATTATGAAGAACAAGAATAGCGATATGTAATTGGGTGTATAGCTTATCTTTGTCATTTAATCATTGCGGGGAAAAATGTAATCCTTTTAATTGCATCGTTGTAAAACGATGAAACAGAATAAAATTTTAATAAAGGCAACATAACTTTATGGAGTGTATGTCACGGGGATGTTTATCACATACTGCATGTGATATGCTGTCATACGACGCATGCTGTTTCTTTTTATTGTTTTTGTTTATTTTGTTTGTCGCGTTTAATTTTTACGTTGATAAAATTACCGTGCAGTAGTGACAAAATGTTTTAAAATCAGCTGTGACATGTTTGACACTGCGATATTGCTATTGATTGAGGCGCGCGCTGTGCGTCGAAAATGTGACGTTATGGTGCTCGCCATATTCGTTATAGTGAAAAATAAAAATAACAGCTTTATCAATTTAAATTGACAGCTACATGTGGCTATAATAGGTTTATTGCGGCGTCATGCTACGGACACTGGTGGTTGTCTGACAACAGATTAGGGAAAAGTTCATCCACTTTTTTTTAAATTTAGTTCATCAAGTTAACCCAGACCACCTAGACCAAAACCACTTTAGAAAAGTTCATTTCCCAAATTGGTTCTACCGGGATCGAACCCGGAACCAAGAGCTACGGAATTTACTTCGCGGCACTACCCAGAACACCCAGGCCAAAACCACTTTAACAAAGTTCATTTTCGAAATTGGTTCGACCGGGAGTCGAACCCGGAACATAAGACTACGAAGTTCGCTCCGCGGCAGTACCCAAAATACCTAGGCGGCTAAAAACAGTTTACAAAAAGTTCATTTCCCAAAATTGATTCTACCGGTAATGAAACCCGGGACTTTCTCATCCATGCAATATTATTTGCATGTATAATCTACAAATTGCTTAAACACGAGCACAGTAGAGGCGGCAGCAAGCGGCCGCGGGAGACGTCAAGCTATGCCAGGCGCACTTTATAATGGGCATTATAATATAGAACATATTTTCTACCGAATAAAGTATATATTGCTTCTATCAAAAGAGAAAAGCCGCGCTGCATCGGCGACGGTAGGCCACTGTCGGCGGCGCAGGGCGACGCAGCGCTGCTTTTTGCTTTGCTTTCAAAGAAATATCGACTTTGTTTAGTAAATTTGAAATTCTATACTACATTACATCTACCACACCTTTCAAAAAAAATATACCTTATTGTTAAGAAGCTAAGTTACAGTTTGCATTGCTGGAGGCGGAACAAGTCGCCGACGCTTAGTGACTTCGCGCTGCGTCGCCGATCGTTACCTGCCGTAGGCGATGCAGCGCGGCTTTACTCTTTTGTTTTTTGTTGTTTGAAGAAATGTATTCTTTATTAAGTGGAGAATATGTTCTATGGTATATTGCATTTTATAAAATGCGCCTACCGCATCTCTCTGCAGCCCGCCGTCGGTTACTGCATCTTCGTTTTCATTTGATTGTTTAATGAAATGTTGCCTTATTTTGTTGAGAATAAAGTTTATCTTGCATTGGTCACTTGAATGCAGCCCGCGCCGCGTCGCGTAGCGTCTACGCGATATGAATCAAGCCTTAGACTTCAACCTAAAAAAGTAAATATAAACATCTTTTGTTTCAGCATTGGTTGTCAAACTTAGAGTAGATTATTGGTAAAATATGTGTTAGGAAAAATATATGTATTAGTAATTTTAAGATTACTACGTACATAAAAGCGAGATTCATTTGAGCCCACAGTCAAACTGAATACTCAGTTTTGTGGGACTACGTATTTATCTAACGGAAACTGTAATGTTTTTTTTTGTCAAGGAAAAAGTTCGTGACGTTTTTTCGTCAAATTACTTTTTCTTTTATTTTTATTATACTTTATTAAACTAAATATATGCCATTTTGATCGATCACCTTTTGCCATTTTTCTGGTAAAATCATTATACCATCAGCGTAAAACTTCTGGGATTTCTGGGCGATAAACTGAACTAAATAATTTTCGCAGGCCTCTTTAGAAGTCATCTTTACACCATTAAGCGAGTTCTGCAGAGAGCGAAACAAATGATAGTCGGATGGGCCAAGGTCCGGGCTATATGGTGGATGCATCAGAACTGTCCAGCCAAGATCTGTAAATTTTTGCCGAGTCGTTAAAAATGTATGTGGTCTCGCATTGTCTTGATGGAAGACACCTTTTCTATTGATCAATTATGGCCGCTTTTGCTCAATTGTACACTTTAATTGCATTAGTTGTTGACAATAAAGAGTCAATCATCTGACCTGGTTGGAGCAGCTCATAATGCACGATACCTTTCCAATCCCACCAAACACAAAGCATTATCTTGCGTGGCGTCAATCCACGCTTGGACGCCGTTTGTGCAGCTTCATTCATCTTGGACCACGATCTTTTTCTCCAATTATTATTGTATGTGATCCATCGCCCGATTTTTCATCGCCCATTATTAATTTCTTCAAAAATGGCTCGATTTCATTTCGTTTGAGCAGCGATTCGCACATGTTAATTAGGTCCATTAAATTTTTCACTGACAACTCATGAGGTACCCAAATATCGAGTTTCTTTTTGTACACAGCCTTATGTAAATGGTTTAAAACTGTTTTTTGATCAATGTTTAGTTTAGTTCTACAGCGATGTCATAAGACGAAATGTGCCGGTTTTCCTGAATTTTTTTAAGAATTTCTCAACTTTTTCAACGGTTCGTCGACCAGAATGGCCGCGTCCTTAACATTGAAATTTCCAGAGCGAAAACGAGCAAACCATTTGCTTGCTGCTGATTTTGATACAGCATCTTCACCATAAACACCATAATTTTTTTACAAGCCTGCGAAGCGTTATCGCCTTGATGAAAGTGATATTGTAAAATATATCGGATTTTTTCACAATGTTGGCTCATTTTTAAAACGCGATTACTTTCGCGCCGAATTGAGAAATGTCTTTTTTTTTAGTAATCTATGGTCTCTTACTTTTTAATTAAATGCTCGATAACATGGCTTGATAGGATCAGTGTTAATAAATTTATGCGACTCTAAAGTCAACTATTGGAAAAAGCGACACAAACTTTTTCCTTCACCTTATTATTTTAAATAAAAAACATGAAAGGCTAAAGATGTTTTGATAAATATACCTACACATAATATGTATAAACGATACCTACACATAGTATTTCACTACCTTTTATTCTGAAATCTTTGAAATGTATTTCGTAACATATTTGTAAAGTAATAAGCACACTTTAGGAAATGTCCTCGTTCAACTTCACTAGATTTTTTTACATGGTGAGTTGTAAAGTAAAAATCTAAAAAAGGAATGCGACGTGACTATACTAAATCTATGGACCTAGTTTTATAATGTAGAGTTTTCAATATATTTTTAAACTTTTTTTTTAATATGTTGTAAGGTGAAGTTATACATGTTTGTCAATTACAATAAAACATTCAAGAGTGTTTGTTCCCACGCCCACAAAAGTTTCTGAAGTACTAGAAGCACTTTAAAATATCAGCTCAATTGGCCCAGTTGTTGCAATAAATATGTACACAGCCCAAAAGGTTGTTCACTGCAATATCTGGTTTGCAGTGTTTTATATTAAAAAAAACTGTTTACAGAAGTACGTACTAGCTTTAAAAATGGGATAAGCCCATTGACTTACAAATAAACGGACGACGGGTCTAATACACAAACCACGAAAAAAATGTCCCAAGTCAACCTATTTAAACGTAGTGCATGTAAAGGAATATGAAAAAGTTAAAACGTTGAATTTAAATTGTAATGTCATCGCACTACTGTCTAATTTTGCTTGCTTCGCTGTCAGTCGAACAAACGAAGACTAAAGCGTGAATGACGCTCTGTATACGATTTTAACGCCCTATAAGTTCGGACACTTTTTAGCGCGGACCCGACGTCCATATAATTGTAAGTCAATGGATAAACCATACTTTAACAGCAAACACGATCTTTTTGCTTATATTTAGTATTATAAAAAAATATCTAACATCCGGTGAATTCAAAATTTCGCTAAGAGTATAATATGTTTCTGATGCTTGAAATGAAAATGTTTTTAATTGACGCCGAGAACAAACACTATACTGTAATATACCCTTCCGAATGTGTTGGGTTTTCAAACGAAAACGAATGACTTAATTTGCTCGGATTTCATTTTATACACATTTAATTAAATACTGTTTATAAATTAATTATCTACGGAAGCCGCAAGAGAGTACAATTTTAAAAGATAATTGGGTACCGGTTTTTAGATGGAATCCGTTCTACCATTAGCTTAGGAATACAAGTAAGACACGTTTTTTCCACGCGATGTTTTTTCGAATATATTTTTTTTCTACCTAAAATTTGTATCTGGAACATTCTGTTTTGAGTTTCAATATAATAACTTCAATTTCACATGCCCTTGGAGTGTTTTTGTTGTCACGCCTGTCTCGCGTCTTTCATAAAGTTTCCCTGGCAAGCCGACGAATTCGTGCGACTATATCGGTATACAACTAATGCTTATTATATTTTCGCTAGATATGCGATGTCGGGGATTGTGAATGAAAGGTCTCAGAAGGTGTTTCAGAAGCTGCCTTATTCAGTATTACGCGATTCGTCGTGATTCGTCGTAAATATGGTCCAAAAGTGTCGTAAATACTTAATCATGTTAAATTGGAATTCCGGCACTATTCTTAAGGCGTAATGGTATCATGGTATCATAGTTGGTTGGCGTAGGCTTTCAAGCGTCTGAGGTAGACGTGGAGAAATTCGTTACACGATATTTAAACATTTGCCTTTTAGAAATGAAATACATATTTTCTAACTGTAAAATAAGCTCATAGTCCCCCGACGCATTTATTATGGAACATAGGAGAAAAAAATAATTGAAATGTTTGTGCCTAACAATCGCATGAATAGATTTTTCCGTAAATGAATGTAGTATGTAGTATGAAAATTTTGCAGAATTTTGTGATTTTGAAGTTTAGTCAATCGTATTTCGGGCCCCATAGAGTTCACTACCGGTACCTTCTGTTTTCATTATCAACAAAAAAAGGTTAAATTCGTATTTTTTAAATGTCGAAAAACCTATTTTCCGTGTAGGCGAAATACGTCTAAACCACCTTAATTTGTTTTCGTTGTTGTAAATATGCGAGAATGTCTTATGAAATAACATGTCGCTTAAATTTGCTTAAATTTTGTTTTCTTAAATAAACCAATGTTTCGGGTTCTCTACAGGTCCCATGACTGACTAAGATGGTATTAGCCGTCAAGCAGTTACGTCTAATATTGAAAAATGTTTAACCACCCTATTCTGTTCAGTTATAATAATAATAATAATAAATTTATTTACCATAATAATAACACATGTACAGTGTACAGTAAGTAAGTAAGTATCAAAGAATCTTTACATATGACCGCTGGTATTTAAAAAAGGAAAACCTGTGCTATAGCCAACCGTGCAATGCCATAGTAAAACATACAATTATCGTTATTTTATTGAAAAATTATGCAAAAATTATTTACACCAATGCAATAGCATAATAAGAAAAAATAATAATTGGTGGAGGCAGCAAATGAGTAAAATTAAATTAATCTAACCTTATACAAAAATAATTCATTCTAACAAGCTTATTTTTAATTTACCAAAAATACATATCCCAATTTTTACTACTTACCATCTACATACCTACATGATGATGATTTATACATATATTTGTAAAATATTTTACCAATATTATTTATAAGGCATAACACGCAACTGTGTTTTTTAAAAGACATACAAAAACTGCAATCATATGGCCATGATTGTAGTTGAGTATTTACTCACGTTAAACTGTCTCTGAAATCTATCAGAATGATAGTAAAGTAACCATTTATTGTACTTGCTAAGCATCGAATCCACTTTGAACATGTTCACATACATAATGCTACAATAGCTACAAAGTGCGGAACGAAACTGTCACAGAATACACGTGTAAGATATATTTACTACACTCAAGGTAATTCGCGCCCGACGTTGAATTAATTGTTGTTTACTTTTTGTAAAATATCCAAAATTTTAAACCTTCTTTGATGTCTTCGGTCAACTCGTTTATTCATGGACTATTCTAAAATTTTATAACAAGTTGTCACCGAAATTCGATCTTCAAACATTCTCTTTGATGTGTTATAAGTTGCTGCATAATTTTTTAATTAAATTTAAGAAACAATATTTTTTTAGCCCGAAGAAAGAATTATTATTATTATAAGAATTATTAATATTATTATTCTCTAGTAAAATGTAAATATACTTATTTACTTATAACTCTTTTGAAGCCAAGTAACGGGACGAACGCCTGGTGGTAAGCGACTCGCTGTCAGATAATAAATATCTGATCGGATATGAGGAGCACCGCTACTGCGCCCGTCACCCCGAGACATAAGTTGACAAGTCCCATGTGCCAGTAATTTCATGAGCACCCTTATTCTTCAAAACCGAAACGCAGTAATGGATATGAACTAATTAAGCACTTTTGGGCTTGTTGTCACTCGCTCCATCAGTAGTTTACAGTCAACCTAAAATGCTATTTCTGAACGCATCTTGTGATGTGCAGGCTGGTGGTGGAGTGACAACATGGCGAAAGGAATTTTTGAACAAGATATTTTGGTTGAGCGGACGAAGGAGCATTGGGTGAATTTCACTTTCCGAATTTCAATTGCACTTTTTGAGTGATTTTTGTAAAACCCTTTTTTCTTTTGGTTTTAAGGTCTTAAAAGTGCAAATAAGTTCAAGCAATGTCAATAATTATAAAATCACACAACAAAAAAAAAACGATATTTTAGGTCACACGAATGAGATTGCAGTAACACGAATGACTTTCTCATAAACATAAATGAAAAAGACGGCACAGTAATGAGAAATTATTATTACAACACACATTTTATCGTTCACAAAAGAACATTTAACGTCATTTATAACTTCTTGTATCAAAATCCTTCTCATCCGTGTAAGACCATCTATCTATCTATAAGTAATTAATAAATAAATCTAGACAATTATTTATTTTACTATTTTGTTAATGTCGTATAAACTTTGTTGTACATCAATATATCATCATCACCACAATCAATATCATCACCATGATCACCATTCTCATCAGCATCATTACCATTCACATCATCATCATAATCATCGTCATCATCACTACAATCATCATCGTCATCATCACCACCATCATCATCGCCACCACCGTCAACACCACTATCACCATCTAATTGTTATATTTCAAGTAAATGTTCGGCTTAAAGTAACTATTTGACTTAAAAGTAGACAAGAATGAGAGCGACAATAATTATATTTGGATACATTTTTAATTGTCAAGTGTGTAAAATATGCTGAACCGTTATAAAAGTGCATGGATTTTAATGTTCCTTTTGTCTGATTGCTGTACAATGAAGTTTATAAAACTATTACTTAATACTTATTTGGACAGATTGCTTTACATGAATGAGAACAATTTGGTCACTAGCGCTGAAATTGGTATTTAAGTCGACTTTTTGCTAAAACGGAGAAGCACAGGTTACTTCACTGTGTACACTCCAATCCAACAGGAGCCCCTTTTCACGTGTGCGAAGGATGAAGGTGATGCGGTATGAACTTTTGTTATTAGGAGGCTTTTAGTTGAAGTGGCACTAATGATAAGAAAAATTGAAACACATTTTGTATTCCCAAGAAAACATGTTTGTTTATAATAAATTGGAAAGTTACGATATGTATTCGTCGTGAAAGTTATTAGAGTTTTTAGAGTTATTAGAGTGGAAATATTGCGATTTTCACGAGTGTTTAATTTTTTTTCTTCTTTTCTTAAAATTAGGGCGACGTGGAACCGGTTCCCATGAATGAGAAATTGCCCACTTTTTAATTTTTATATACTATGACGTAGTGAAGTAGTCTTTTTATGTATAACACAAACTAAGTAAGCAAGCAATCACATTAAATAAATAATGCTTAGCAATAACATAAAAATTATTGAAAGGATCACATTTTTGGAGGTTATCTGAAAACGACCCCACTGCTTTCTTAAAGGGAGTGCTAATTAATTTATTGTTCAATAAATATATGTAGTTTAAGCATGTGTAATTTATAACGTATGTATCATGGAATGCCCGTTCTACCAGTAGAATTACGGGTAATGGTACTTACTCGTAGTCCTACTGGTAAAACCATGAGCTAAAAAGATTGCCGTTGGTACAACCAGTAGAACTACACAGTAGAGCCACGAGCAAAGAAGGGATGATAGAGGTGTCAATAAATAGATATTGTTTGTGACAAGCGATTTCTTACAGGTTCATAAATATTTTGTGTAAAAACTTGTGATTAAAGTCGAGAGTAAACACAGGGAAGACAGGATACTATATAAATACGATATGTTGTTTTATCGAAGATATAAATAACGCTAGGGTTACATTACTAGGTTTTGAAGGGAAAGCAGGATAGAATAACAAATGGTTTTTATTTTAATAAATACCTGGAAGGTGTTGAGAAGTTTCATAGGTAAGTCTAAAACTTAGATAGTAATTCATAACGTTCTGAAGTTATAGAGTTGTACAGTCACTCATGCAATTTTCGACAAATACGCGTACATAACCCCTATCACGATTGTTGAGTGGAGACCACGGCTCGGCGAACGCAGTGTAGAACGCCGTCTGGCCAGATGGAATGACGATCCGCGAAGGGCTACAGGCAACAGATGGATGCAACAATGCGGACAGGGCGAAATGGCTATTTATTTCTTTTTTTATGATACCAAGAGACGGGACGAACAAGTTGTGCGCCTGGTGGTAAGCGACACGCTTAGCCATAACAGTTGCAGTGCCACTCAAAGCCACTCATGTTCAGGCCACATAGAAGCGGCCGCAGAATCGTATCAGTGTGACAGGGTTCATATAAACTCGTACTTTATAAAGATTTCCGCGCCCGGAACGCCTCCGCGGCCGCCTCTGTGTTGCCAAAGCATTAAATCGCAAATATCTGAGGGGTATTGCCACAGCGCCAGTCGTCGCCCTGAGACATACGTGGATAAGGCTCATGTGCCTGTAATTTCACGAGTACCCTTATCCTTCAAAACCGGAACGCAGTAATGTTCGCATTACTGCTTGGCGGCAGAAAAAGGTACGGTTGCAGTACTTCCCCGGACGAACTTTCACAAGGAGCTCTACTGCTTCTAAAACATTCAGAGGCGTCTATGCCCAGCAGTGGACTGCGGTAGACTGATGATGATGATGATGAACACGATTTTAACTAAGAATTTTAAGTACCAAGTACTTACGAAAATAGTGAAAAGCTTACACATTTTTATAAAAAGCAGCTACTCGTACTTTCAACAATATTACTTTTAGTTTTTAATGTGGATCATGAGAAAACTTAGGAAAATATCTGTGTAAAAAGCATTGACTTACAATTATAGTAAAAAGCGTTTAATATTATTTTTAATCTTATAAAATTTTGTTATGTTTCGTTTATAATATCCATTGGTTTATAATATATATTCATAATTATCCAATATAAAGTGACTAAGGGGCGTCAGATATCAAAATAACCAAATACTAGATTGATGAATTACAGTTCTTTTCCGCTTCGCTGTGATTACATTAAAGGCCCAATAAACCATTGATTGTAAACAAAAACATATCAAGAAAAACAGAGATTTCATTATGTGTTTTTGTTGATGTGTTAACATAATGTAGTGTACCTTCGATTAGTTTTCTAATCTGGCTAGTGCATCGCATGTGCGTCAGAGACCAGAAATGAGAACTGGGTCAACAATATTTATCATTTTGGCGGCTAACAGCATCCAATTGCCGCCTACTAACTCGCGGCGTTACGTGCCTTACCTTACGTGCCGTTGTCGTGGTACTCAGTATTTCATGTTTACAAACTACTTTGCCTTATTAATGGATTAATGGTGTATGTTGTTGAGGACATGTCGTAAACATATGTATATATATGTACTATATATATATATATATATATATATATATATATATATATGTGTGTGTGTACTATATAACTAGCTACCTAGGTACATAAACAATATTTAAAAAGTAATTACAACATTTGAAAATGGAACTCTTTGGTTGTAGAATACAGTTTGAACTCGTGAAAATTTTCGTAGTATGATTTTCTACGACTTTAAGTGTAATGTAACAACTCAGCGGAGCTTCGTTCGGCTTCAAACTGCTTTTGGCGATGAAGCACCATACAAGACGACTATTTATGGCTGGTTTGTAGAATTCAAATGCGATCATGTGAAAATCAGTGACGAATTTCGTGCACAGCTGTGAACAACAAAAACATCGATTCTGTGCGCCGCATGATCAAAACATACAGGCATGTGACATACCATGAGATTCGGGCATCGTTAGGCATAGGCGTGAGTCAAATACAATCTATAATACTACACAAACATTTGGGTATCAAAAAGCTCTGCTCTCGGTGAATACCACACAATTTGACTGAGGCTCAAAAAAACGGATCGCGTCACTTGGTGTAATGCCATACTTACCAGATTCAACGAAGGGGCATCAAATTTGGTGTGGGACGTAGTAATAGGTGACGAAACATGGATTTATAGTTACGATCCATCCACGAAAACAAAGCAGCAATCGAGCGTATAAGTCTTTCGAGATGAGCCGAAACCAACCAAAGTGGCGCGCGTGCAAAGCGGCTCTAAGCGGATGATTGCTTCATTTTTTAATAAAACTGGACACGTGGCTACTGTTGCTTTAGAGAATCGTTGTACCGAGAATAGTGATTGGTAAACGACCATTTGTTTGCCGGAAGTTATTGACAAACTCCGTAGAAATAATCGTAAACGCCGTATCATCTTGCACCGAGATAATGCCAGTTCTCACACGGCCAGACAGATAAATTAATTTTTGAAGGTGAACAACGATGACCTTATGAACCATCCCGCGTACAGTTCCGTTCTGGCATCTTGTGACTTTTATTTATTTCCAAAAATTAAGAACAAGTTACGCGGTCAACTATTTTCATCATCGGAAGAGGCTATCGAAGAGTACAACAGTACAAGAGAATAATGTTTCAGAGATTGTCACGGTGGAGTGGCATAAATATTTTGAAAATTGATTCATTCGTATGAAAAAGTTCATTAACGCTGACGGAGAATATTTTGAGAAACAATAAATTCATTTCTGACCATTTATAGTATTTTTTTCTTACGTAATAGCACTAGAGCTACTTGTGAAAGAATTCATCCAGTGAAGTACCGCCACCTTACTTATTTCTGCCGCCAAACAGTAATGTGGTGGTGAAATTAAAGGCACATGGGACTTGTCAACATATGTCTCAGGGTGACAGTCGCAGTGGCAGTGCCCCTCCGGTCTTTGTGGCTTAAAGCTCTGAGTGGCACTGCAACTGTTATGAACAGGCGTGTCGTTTACCACCAGGCCCACAACTCGTTCGTCCCGTCACTTGATATTATAAAAAAACAAATAAGCCTAAACTAAGTTGAAATTCTTATTAGGCTCAACTGTTCCGCGCGACAACACTCGCATTAGTGCGCCGGGATCATAGTTTGGTCGGCGTCAGACGCCTTACGGCGCCCAAGTGACGTGCGGCGACGCGAGTCTACGCGCGTCGCCGCTCGGTTCCATATTTGCAAAACACAAATTTGTACCTTAATAATTGGAAAATATAGATGAATATGCTATAGGCGAAAAACATGACGCGTCGCGACGCTTCGACTCTGCACCAATGTGAGTTGAGCCTTATAGCCACGTTAACATAGGAGGCTTGGATTAGTATAGTTGTACTAATTTTCGGGTATTATACTACATTATGAGGTATTAGCTCATCTTGTAGTATATTTCACAAGTACATAAATTGTTAGGTGAAATACGAGTAAATAACATTGTAGACCTGCTACGAAAATGCTGTTATTCTAATGAATACAAGCAATAGCCCTCCGGATAGAACAAGGAATATTAAATCACGATCATTACTCAGATACCATAATAAAAATGTGTAGTAAGTAAGGAAAGCACATATATTATTCAAGGTACGCAAGTGGCAAGCTAGTGAGAATGCCAGTGTGTACGTCATGACTGGTCTGAAGATGTACGTCTTGGCCTACACTATAAAAACTTACCCTAGCTCCGCATAGGCATGAACCTTTACTAAGAAATATAATTTACCTATAGCATGATGAACTTAAGGCGAGGAAACTGTACACCTAAATTTTAGGAGGAGAGCCTGTGCGCTTAAAATTAATATTGATAAAATATGAACAGACGGAGAAACTTTGTCACGGATCCGACGTTGACAAACGCCCGATGTCGACTGACGGAGCAGCGAGTGGCGCAGCGTATCATTAAACCGCTGAGGAATTTTCAAGTTTTATGGATAGGATAAATGCCAATTTAATAAAGATAAATGTCTCCATATAAAAATTATGTGCAAAAATAATTCGTTGTAGACTCTTTTTTGGCCTATTTTCGAGATTTTATATGATCGAGTAAAGTACCTCCTATCGTGTAACGAATTAGCACATTCTTTAGACAATATCCTAAAGTGTATCATATACTTTTAGTAAAAACGTTACTTAATAGTAAATACCTAAACTACTTCATCTACCAAAACAGTTTTTCCCGCGTCTCCTACGATGATTTGCCTGAATGTAATTCGCTGATTATTAAAAATTTTCACTTTCTTGACATTAATAATAAACATAGCTTTACTGTCATTCAATAATATAATTCATGAACAGTAGAGCTCCTTGTGAAATAGTTCGACCAGGGAAGTATTGCCGCTTTACCTATTTCTTCCGCCAAGCAGTAATGTGAGCATTATTGCGTTCCCGTTTGGGTGCTGGTGAAATTAACCATACATGGGACTTGTCAACTTATGTGTCAAATTTATTATAAGATCTTTTTTTTATAATAATGTCAAGTAACGGGACGAACAAGTCGTGCGCCTGGTGGTAAGCTAGACGCTAGTCCATAACAATTGTAGTGCCACTCAGAGCTTTAAATCGCAAAGATCTGAGGGGCACTGCTACTGCGCGCTTAACCCTGAGACATAAGTTGATAAGTCCCATGTGCCTGTAATTTCACCAAGTCAAGCTCTGAGTGGCACTGCAACTGTTATGGACAGACGTGTCGCTTATTACCAAGCGTACGAGTTGTTCGACCCGTCACTTGTTATTATAAAAAAAAGAAGATATCCCCCGCTCAAACATAGTTGTGTCGTCAACCCTCCATGACATATGTAATGAATTATATAAGAATGGCCGCCTTTTTCATCAAAACAAGGAAAAACCTACTATATAAAGAGGCTAAAGGGTAGAACTTTTGCGTGATGCTGTGGCCATTTATAATAGGAATGAAACTTAAAAGAAGGCGACAATAAAAGCATGGAATACTTTTCAAATACTGAAAAATTTGTCTAAGAAATGATGATTTTTTGATGACGATCAAAAAATTTGTACTCGTAAACTCCGTAAAACTACAAATTTTTTGATCGTTTGGTTTGTTAACAAAATCGACTGACTGTGAATGAGACACTACGTGACTTTGGCACTACCTACGATATGTACTAGCCTACTAGATTTAAAAAACGATATTTTAATGGAAAAAAGGAAATATAGATACAAGAGGTACAGTATCGATAATTTTACATTGCACGTAAGCTCGTGGAGTATCAAATGATTTACGTACATTTACATTCATTTACAAACACGGATTAGTTAATACGTATTTGTACTCGTATAACTAAAAAAATATACGGATTTTTTTATTATTTTAAATAAATGGTTATTATTATTAGGTCACGAGGCTTTAACGATTGCATAAAATACTATTATTTAGTCCTTGGTTATGATGTTTCATTAAAAAAAATGTTCTCTCCAATCAGGACGGCAAAACAATGATCAGCAAGTGTATAAAGTTCAAGTAGATACTACTGTACAAAAAAAAAGAGTACACGAAAACAATTTCTATAGATTTAACCCAATATACTACAGCACGAAACTGATTACTCACACGCTAACACGACGCTTTTACACGATGAAGTTATCTCCTATCACAAATCTTGATTTACAATTTACGCATGTGTGCGTGACTAGTACAAAATCCATACAAGCATCTACAAATGTTGTTTTATTTGGCGGACATTGTTAAGTAATTACCGCAAAAGTGTTTTTTTAATATTTTTAGATGAATTTTTGATATTATAAAACCTGCAGCTGTGCAGAAGTGGCTCCATCTGTAGCCTAGCCTTAACGAAATTACAATGCAGAAGCCCCGGTCTACGCAATTTATTATAAAAGGAGGAAAAGAGGCTCTAATGAATAAAATGATGTAAAAAAATACAATTAATATATAAAACTCCCTATACACAACTGAACACAATACAAAATAGTCAGCCCCAAAAGGGCCTAAATATGTATATTATTTTAAAAGTAGACGACATGAAGTTTAGAAATAAATAAAGGTGATGATTTATGGGCACGTACCTCTCGTTTCCAGAATTTTGATGGCGTGGCGACGCGTCGAACCAACGTTAAAATAGTGAAGGAAAAGAGAATTCGAGAACTATTCAAAATTTTAAAAGTAAGTGGCCAGGAACCAGTAAGGAGGGTGATAAAAAGGTAGGATGATGATGAAGGGGGTCAGCATCGTCACACATCTATTGAAAAATAGCCGTCTACGGAACTTACAAGATACGTAAAACGTGCTTTATAAAACATATACACCATTATATCTTAAACGAAGTAGATGCATACACATGCTACCTACCCGCAAGGAATAACAAAAAACAGCAAAAAGAACTATCAATAGGAATATCATTATTAATACTATGATACTACAAAACTAAACTACGTTACTTGGTGTTATAAAAAAAACTAGTAATGAAATAATTGGGGCAAATATAGAAAAAATTCAAACTGAAATTCGAGCAACATTTCAAAGGCCGACATATTTTTCGTATCCACAGAAAAATTTCGGTTTATTACAGCATTAACTTTTATGAAACTACTTTTCATGTTGTAGGAATTGGAAAACACACATGCGTTTATAAAGCATCGAAACTTTGTTTTAATTACTACTTCAAAGTTGTTAAAACTGGAAGTTACAGAAAAATATTGAAAGAATACTACGCCAACTTACTTTTTGGACCTGTTGTGAGTTTATGTTGTTTTTGGTTCTTAATTTTTTATTAACAAATTTCGTGGAGCATGTTATTAATAAATAAATATGACTGTTTATAAAAATAACAGAAAATGACCAAAAAATAAAACACCGTACAGTAAAAAGTAGAAACCCTATTTGAAGGTAACAGGAATTTATTTCACACGAGTTTCATTTGTAGGTCTACCTCTTACAAATGTTCGTATTTTAAAAATTTTACGAAAATAAGCAATTAGTTTTGGAAGTTAATTTGAAATGTAAGTCAACAGTAATTATCGCTTTGCAAAGGGCATTATTCCTTGGACTAAAAGATAGTCATATAGAATAGAGAGATACTTAGTGCCTGATAGGACAATTTCTCAGACTTTACGTACCCATGAAAATCCGACGCTCGAAGTTCCATGAAGCAATTATTCTAGTCAAATCAAGCAATCTTTAACTAATCAGAAGTGAAGGTTATTGTGTTCAAAGTAATAAGAAATAGTGTTATCTTTAGGCAATGAATCAGCCCTTACAACGGTATCGCATCTACCCTATAGCCCCAAGGTGAGGCGCCGAGGTCACTTCACCCTGTCAGAATTAATAACGGCGATCAATCTCAAAAGAAAACTTTTAAAAGCCTACGAATGTTAGCAACTTTTTACAGGTTAGTCGTTATATCAATAAACTAATAAAAATTGGGAAAGTTTTCTAGCATATTATCGGGAAAATTATAATAATGTTATGGAGACGAACGTATTTTGTTAAACGACTTCAAAAAAAGGAGGAGGTTCTCAATTCGACTGTATGTTTTTTTTGTATGTATGTTACGCGATAACTCCGCCATTTGTGTACCGATTTTTATGATTCTTTTTTGTTGGAAAGAGGGTACCTCAGAACTGGTGCCACTTTAATTTGAAGAAAATATTCGACCTCTAAGGGTGGTAAACTAGGGGATGAATGACTTTTGAGGTCGGTTTTTTAGTACTCTGTACTGAAGTTAGGTTATTCAGCTCTTAAAAATAAATCCTCCGCAAAAATGGCTTTAGTGACAATACAAGCTCCTTGTGCAAGACTTCGTCCATGGAAGTACTGCCACCTTTCCTATTTCTGCCACCAATCAGTAATGCGAGCATTACTGTGTTCCGGTTTTGAAGGGTAAAGGTGCTGGTGAAATTAATAATAATAATAAATAACGCACACACTCAACATAGCCCCGCACTAGGGAAACCCTGTGTCGCGGGTGCCATGGACACACACATAGACAACCACAAATTACACCCAAACTCACGAGAGAAATAAATGTAAGCCATACAAACATTTCTCCCGGCCCGGGAATCGAACCTGGGACCTCTGCGTGGCAGTCCGGCATGGTAACCGTTCGGCCACGGAGGCAGTTCACAAAAAATTACAAGCACATGGGCCTTTTCAATTTATGTCTCAGGGTGTCGGGCGCAGTGGTAGTGCCTCTCAGATCTTTACGAATTAAAGCACTGAGCGGCACTGTTATAGACAGGCGTCACGTTTACCATCAGGCGCACGACTTGTTCGTCCCGCAACTTGGTATTGTAAAAAAAATAGTTTTTTAATAGGAATGTTAATACAGAATTCCTTGAAACAATCAGTTTAATAAATAACAATGTTATCGTTACGAAGTTATCAGATTTTCCATTTTAAGGCATATTTACGATCAAAAATTCACCATGAATTCATTGCTCGTAAATGTTTATGAAGATTGATTTATTAAACTCTACTACCCACGGCACGAAAACGGTACTATCAAAGTAAGCTTAGCACATTTTTATCAAAATTGAGTTATACATATATGTTAAAGTTAAGGCCTTATGGGAGACGTTGAAGGAAATACACTCCTCGCTGATTTAGTCAGGAATTATTTGATAATTGGCTTATTCCACGGAAGAAAGAAAATATGGTCTGTGGCTTATTCACTGTTCGTTATCAATTCGTTCAGCCGGTGGTGAAATAATAACGTCAGTTGAATGCAATTAGTTGTTTTATCCACTTCTCACAGTAATTAGTTCAAAAGTACAAAAGATGGATGAGGTTAAATCGGATTCTAAATATCACGCGGCAAGTTCACAGAAAGCGAGGCAGCCTCACGCCTTCACTTTCCAAGCAACTTACACAAAAAACTCCCTTGTTTAGAAGCCTTGATCTTCATGGCATGGCAACCCTGCCAGCGACCATCATGTCATAGAATCACGTCAGACGACTAATTTAACTCAACAGTGAAAGTAAAAAATAAATTATTTCATAGGTAAAATAAATTTACACTTAAAACTACGCTATGTTGACTTGAAAACGTCATTTTTTAAGCTGCTGTTCGTTCACTAAACTTACTTTCCTGAGAAGAACGAGCAAGAAACTTTTAGGAATTGATCCTTTCAAATAAACTTAAATGCTGTGGAATAAATACACTTTGAATCAAATTTGTGTGGAATCTAGGCCCATGTTGTCTTCCCATATATCTTTATCTAACACGTAGTCTTTAATTGACGTGACATTTCTAAGCAAAGTGACCATGATCTGGACTAGTTAATATAATTCGTAGGTAGCCCAGTAAATTGTTTATCTAATAATTAGAAAACAACACGTAATAATATTAGCTAAGATTTATCAATCTCGTAAAGCACATTACGTAAACTTTTAAAAATTATGTTACATTACATTTGAACTGATAACTGGCTCCGACAAGTCCGTATTCGAGATCAGGAAAAAATCTACCTAGTTTTTTGTAGAAATCTATCTCAATAATTGCTGGATATACAGTAAGATCAAATCGTTAATCAGATTTTCAACGATAAAAAATCATGTTTGACGTTTAATAAGATAAGAACACTAATATCAAAGAATTTTACAGTAATGTACGGAACTGTGCCCTTATTATGCAATTCAATTACAATAATTACTTTATAAATGACACAAAAAAGATACTCGTACAAGTTACTATAATTGTGCCCTTTAGTTTTATTACATCAAGTTTAGTGTTAAAAGTCACATTTAGTTAATTACGCCCTTTATTTATGCAGTAATGAATCATTAGTGATAAATTTTTTTTATAAACATGCTTTATGTGAAAGTTTTTTCCGGGTCCACTGAAAATCAGCGTCGTAGCACTATATATGTGACGAGAAGAAGCTGAGTGGGTCACGGTTTTCTTAGTAGCACAGCACACACGCTTTGTACTTTTTTATTATTTGTAATTTAGTTCTTTGTCTAAATCTTTATATTATTCTTATTATAAAAGTCATGTCCATTGTGTTGTTGTTCTTTTAAAGAAACTAATAATTTATATTTTTATTTTTTTCAAGTGACTAATAAATACAACAACGTTTAAGTATAAAGTATGTGTTGTGTGTACACAAAGAAACCATTTAATCAACAACATCATCATCAACCCATTTATACGTCCCTATGCTGGGCACGGGTCTCGGGCGAGGGTTTAGGCCATAGTCCGCCACGCTGCTGGCCCAATGGCGATTGAAGACTTCACATGTTTATCATCAAGATGCTCTCTTTCACCGAAAAGCTCATGGTAAATTTCAAATTAAATTTCCCACATAAATTCCGAAAAATTCAGAGGTGCGAGCCCGGACTCGAAACCACGGCTTCTGCTTGGACGCGGTAGGTCAAACTAATTTGGCTACTATGGCTTTTTTATCAAAAAAATGTTATATTCCTTTTTTATCAGAAAAATCTGGAAAAATTTTAAACTCATTTATTACCGGATTTTGTTGCTAGTGCTCTTTCTTCCAAGGGCAGTATAATTATTCTTCAGATCACTTTGCTACGTGTCAAAACTAATCGCTCTACGTAATATGACCGAAAAAAGAACAGATAACAACGTTGTTACCGTACCACACCATTTATTCCCTTGTCGTAAATAGTTTTCTAGATTCGTATTGATTGTCATGTTTTGTCGGCTTGTATCTTTTCGTTATTCAGTGCACGTGCGACACGCGTGATTTCATTCTGATACACAGTGTGGTTTCATCGCCTTGTTACTGCCGCTGACTTGCTGTTTATTTCGCGTCGTAGTTGTCGTTGAAAGATGTTCTCTTTTCGAATCTGTGCCAAGATCTAGGTTCTTTGACATCGGATCTGCTGATGCATATGATATCAATTCAATGCAGATTTGTTTTTTTATTTATTGTATAGGAAAACCAACATGATGCATATACAATAACAACAAATGTACAATGCGTTACAAAGTTTAAAGGTAGATAGATGTACACCGTACATATTGGCTAACACAGCAAGCTATACAGATTCAAGGATCAATGAAAATTAATTATTCAATTACTCTCTATAATTATAATTCCTATTTTATAGTTAAAAAGAAAAAAATTAAAAGCAATATAATCCCTACACTAGAATAAGAATTTAAATAAACGATATGGTACAAAACAAATCATTCAGAATTTTGAATAAAATATTTTATTTTATTCAAATTTATAATTAAATTCATAAAACAATCATAAAAAAATAGATTAATTCAAATATTTTATTCAAAAATTTAATAAATAAATTATTAATAAAATATTAATTTTATTTTTAAAGATAGCTAAATATGTCGAGATTCATGACTTCAAATACATTGTTTTTTTTTTTAATTCTCGGATTATGATGTACACATAAACTAAATGCTGTCATAATTCAAATTTATGAAATTGAGAAGACACGATTTGAAAATTTAAAATAAAATACTGATAAAACAATATCTACTATGTAATTATATTCTCGTTTGTAAATGGATAACTAAATATCATGTATAAATAAATTTAATCACAGTATTGGCTGTGAAATGAAAGATGATGTAGTGACAAGGATAGAGAGAGGGATGCATCGATGGTTTGGTCGTGTAGAAAGAATCAATGTTGGTAGATTGACGGCAGAAATTTATAGAGCGTATTGTATGTGGATAGAAGTGGGGAGAGGTAGACCTCGGCGAACATATCTCAATCAGATTGAGGATGTCCTTAAAAAAGACCGGGTTAAAAGTACCAATCGATGGGAGTGGAGGAGGCGAAGGAAATTTGTCGGGAGCGTGGCAAGTGGAGGTCCATAGTCTCTGCCTATCACGGTGGGAGACAGGCATGATGATATATCATGTCATTATTTGCATACGAACCATTCAGTATACAGTTTAAATTTTTAAATAATTTTTTCTCAATTTCACGATTTTGAATTACGACAGTAATTTGTTTCATGTGCACAATTTCACACAATTTCACGATTTTCAGTTACGACAGTAATTTGTTTAATTTGCGATATTAAAGTAGGTATTTAACAACACTGATCTAATTATAAGAAACAATCAGTCTTGATACATACACTTTCGGATTCAGCTACAGATCACATAAATGTGATTCCAGTCCTAACCTTATTTATAGGGCTTATTTTGTGTGATATTGTCCTCATTAAAAGTAATGTAGCGTACTCGGCGTCTACGGACTGTCGCTTGCGGCAATTATTTCATTTTACAGATTACTGTTATTTATTGCCTCTCACCGTAATGGAAGAATTTTGAGACTCGAATATTGATAGGAAAAAAAACATTGAAATCGGGAAATTTTATATTGACCTCCTTACTGCTATGTCAATAGGTACATTAGGCGTAATAAAAAAAATGCTTCTGTTTTTCAATTGACTTCAAAGAAAGGTGTCAATTCGACAGTATTTTTTTAGCGTATTGTATGGGACTATTCCGACATTTGTGTTATCGATGATTCTTTTTTTGTTGGAAAGGGGTTACCCCAGTCGAGGTTCCATTAAAATTAGAAGTAAATGTTTCACGTCTAAGGGTAACAAATTGGGAATGAGTCTGATTTATTGGATTTCACTCAATTTCTGCTAACCGATTTCAATAAAACTTGACACATAAATGTAATTGGACATACTTGTAAGGTTTTTAACTGACTTCAAAAAGAGGAGGAGGTTCTCAATTCGTCTGTATGTTTTTTTATTTTTTATTTTGCATGTATGTTACGCGATAACTCCGCCGTTTGTGAACCAATTTTGATGATTCTTTTTTTGTTGGAAAGAAGATACCTCAGGTGTGGTCCCATTTAAATTTCAAGAAAATATTCCACCTCTAAGGGTGGGTAAACTAGGGGATAAATGACTCTTGAGGTCGACTTTTTTAACCGGAGGTTAGGTTGTTTAATATTTCTTTATTTTGTTATAGATTTCGACAGCTATCGTTATATGTAGGTACGCCAGTGGCGTGCACAAGATTTTTAGTTGGGATAGGCACAAAGAAAACTGTTTAAAAAAAATTAAGCACTTATCACAAACTGTAACAACGATGTGGCAAGCAATTTAAATTTATTTAAATTTAAATTTATTTTATTTAAACCGCGCCAATGTTAAATTGTACAAATATAAATTAATTAAGTATTAATCGGAGAATATTAAAGTAGCTTTCGGTATTATGAGTATTACTTTTTGCTAGGGTAGGCAGTGCCTATTTGCCTATAAGAGGTGCACGCCACTGCAGGTTATATATATACATATTTTGCATACATTTATTTATACTACACCAAATATTAAAAAATACCGCAAAATAATATTACTTACGACACATACACATAATACATATCATATAATATATGTATACAACACGTATTTTATTATTTTGGGGCGGGTCAAATAACAATGTTTACGGGTCGCGGGCTGTGAATGAGCGCGCGATGTTTTCCTCAAAATGCAATAGTGTTTTGATAAGCCTCGTCATTCCGGCAATTAATGTGCGATTTCAATTTGAATATTTATTTTGCCAACTCCGATAGCAAAACGTTAGGGAACAGACACGTAGTTATTAGAAGTTAGCGAGGGTTAATTATCAGAACTAAATCCACGAGCAATGTTTGCAAAACCAGCCGTGGCGACATGATCCAAAATAAACCGATTATATGTCCGTACGTAACTATATGCAGACAGTTTATCTACATTCCTAATCACCCCTTAAAAAGTGGTCGGGATTGGGAGACGACCAAGTTGGTAATTTAAAGCATCCAGATACAAATTGGCGAGAACTAAAGCGATAATATAATTCAGAAACCCATTTGCTATTGCATTGGTGTATAGGGATTTAGTAGCAGTAGAGTACCTTGTGAAAGAGTAATAATAATAATAATATCTTTATTGCAAAACACACAAAAATAGGTACAGAGATGTGCCTAGCTCCCAAACTAAGACCCCCTGTACTAGGTAGCTAGGTGTTACGTCCGTCAAGTGTATTGCCTAAAAATAACAATAACTTATTCTATTACAATAACTAAGTATATTACAATGAGCTTATAAAATATGAATGGTAAAACACAAAGAGAGGTGGTTTATATTTAATTTTGGTACATTCACAAATGTCTTATATAATCCCGTAAAGTTAGTTTTTATTAAGCTAGTTTTTATAAACAACAAAAACCAGCCAACTTCAGTACCTACCAAGAAAGAACAAAAACATTGTTACAATTATTAATACAAAGATCGAAGAAAAAATTCCTGAGGTCCGCTGGTTCGTTCCGTGGCTTAGTTGGTATAGCGTCTGGTACGGTAAGCTAGAAGAGGTCGGTTCGAATCCGGCCGGATCGAAGGATTTTTTTCTGGGTGTTCGATCTTTGTATTATTAATTATAACAAACTAGTGGAATAATTTCACAAAAAATAATTTAATATAAATTCAATAAATTTTTTAAATACAGTGAATAGCGACATCTCTCGCCAGGGCTGGTAACTGAAAAGATATCTAACTGGGTGATAAAACTTTCATAGATTTCTCATAGATGGCGCTACGACTAAAAAGTCGTTGAAAAAACCAAATACAAAGATACGACTCAAGCACATAGAAAAATTCGTGATGTCCGCTGGTTCGTTCCGTGGCTTAGTTGGTATAGCGTCTAGAAGCTAGAAGACGTCGGTTCGAAGGAATTTTTCTGGGTGTTCGATCTTTGTATTAATAATTATAACAAACTAGTGGAATAATTTGACAAAAAATAATTGAATATCAATTGAATAAAAATTTAAAACAAAAACATTGACAGCAAATTTTATAAGGGTAAGAAGGGCGAAATTGGTGCTAAGTTTGGTTAAAGCTCAGAATGATAATCCAACTGCTATAGACAGGCTATCACTTACCATCAGGCGCACGACTTGTTGGTCCCATCACTTGGTATTTATAACAAAATAGGGAGGTTCGTCTAGCGAATAAAGTACACCTGTTTCGGTCCAATTATGCATTATTTAGCGAGTATAAAAAGCCCTCGGTAGGACACCAGGTGTCCCTGGAGCGACAAAGTTAAAACAAAATAATTAAAACTAATAATCCAGATGGTACAAAGCAAACTACGGTTTACCTAAAATATATCAGGGAAATTACCTTTGCTTTATTGAACAGGACATTGCGCCATGCATTGTCCTTTATAACAAAACTAATAAAAAGAACAAATTGTGTGTGCTTCTATGGTCGGGAACAAAAATTATTATTTATTTATTAGCCAACAAAAAGATGGAATAAAAAGAAAAATAAAAAGTGCTTTTTTATTACCTCAGCTACGCAACGACGACGTCGCGAATTAGCAAGGCAGCAATTTTTCAAATGTATGGGAAAATAGTGCCACCTTACTTGTGGTTAAATAAGGCAGACAGTATGGAATTATCTTTATAACAATTCAAGCAAAGGACTGTTTTAGAGAACAACACTCCTTGCTATTAATACACTTCCGCCTGGCGGTAGAATTGCAGCTGTGGAATTGCCAGCAACATTGCAAGAACCTCATTAGTTCTTGTGCCGCAGAAATTAGAGAACAGGACTCAGTTTTGAATGCTTCACAGGAACTAAATTGTTTTCTTCATGAATCCGTGTCAGGAGAGTATGAAAGGTGGCTAAGAGGTTTAATATGCGAGTCCTGTTAGGTTTTTTTTAAGATACAAAGTAACGACACGAAGAAGTCGTGTGTCCGGCTGCAAACGACACGCAGTCGCAGACGCCTGTGCATAGCATTTGCATGCCAGTTAGACCTTTACATCACAACGATCTGAGGGGCACTGCCACTGCGTCTGTTACCCTAAGATACAAATTGACAAGTCTCATGTGCCTATAATTTCACCAGGTTGTACGAGCTCTAAAGAAGCTATTGTTGATTACTCTGCCACTGGACTACCAATCTTCAATAACTCTCAACTTGTCATTATGCACAATGTATGTCTAGTAAGTTGTAAGCTGGAATACGTTTCCGGTTGATACTCAAAATTTGCTACGGGGCTTAAAACTATAGTGAAACGCAAACTTTATACAGTAGTTTATTGTATACAGCTTCTGATTTCTTATGAGGATTTTTGTCACCCCAATATGCCTTGGATGATAAATAACCATGGTAGTGAACCGTTTAGCTCTTGCAGGCTGTCTCGATTTATTGGTGTTTGAAATCAATATTGTAAATGATAAATATGTAAAAATGTTTATTTACAAAGAACAACCCCTAGAGTTTCTTACAGATATTTCTCAGGGGAGTTTACCTTGCGCTCAATTTATATTGCAGAACTGAATGGAATGGCAGCGTCAATTTCGCCTTACTGCGCGAGAAGGCGCACGCGGTCGTTGGAATGCTCGACCTCGCCTTGAGGCTATACTATTTCGTCAACGATTCACGTCACACTTCGTCTGCCTTCTTCACACTCGTTCGTCACACTTCCTGCGCATCCGCCAAGCGTCGCTGACGGCAGCTACGGAATATCGCGAACGCTTGCGCATTCTCCGGCATGCGCGAGAATTCCGCAGAAGGCGCGTGACGTGATTTTCGGCTCGTTTCAAGTTTGTACGTTACACAATTGACCATAAAGTTAATTATGCTATTATAATATCGTTGCAAAAGTTCGCTACCATAGCATTCCGCCGCAATATAAATTGAGCCTTACGAATGAGTAATATAGTTTAATCAATGTGACGATTTCAAGTGTAGTTTTCTTACCTATAATATAATATTTAAACACTGATCTGTGGATACAAGTCTTATTTGCCAGGTTAAAATGTCCACTATGGAATTTGGCAAACCCAAAACGCAAAGTGTGTCCGTTTGTTGGGTCCACTTCATCCATGTTGCAAGTTGCGTTGTACGTACGTCACAATTTGTATTAAAAATTTACACGACCTTTGGCAGTATTCCAATTTGATTTCAAAGCAAATGCAAAATTGATCATAACGAAAACAAATGAATTAAAACCAAAAAACTTTACTACGAAATCTTACGATTTTATTTGAAAAAGTTTTCTATTTGAATCTTATACTATAAAGCCTTTTTATTTCATTTCGAAGGGTCCAGATGTTCAGAACTGTAATTTCGTACATTAATATAAAACATCGTTGTGTACGATGTAATGGAAAATAAATGAAAGATCTTAATTAATCAATAGGTCCGAAGGGGCAGAATCCAGAGTGAAGCTTAACATGGATATTGTACAGCTACGTCACTGTAAATTTCGTTCGCAGATGGTCGTAAATATTTAATTAATGAAAGTTATCTTCTACTTTGAATCCTTTTAAAATATTCTGAAAAGGGGTCTTTGCCTTGTTCTTTTCTATTTAAATAAAGTGAATATTCAAATATATTGAGTTACTTTTTGAGACAAAATTGAGACGAAAGTTCAGGATGCTAGGAGATTGGAACTCACAAGGGGTAGGGCGCGACACTTAGCAGGACAAGGCGATGACAGGTGGAGCAAGAAGTCGACTGATTGGTGGCCGAGGATGGGCAAAAGAAACGTCGGGCGCCCTGTTACAAGGTGGGTCGACGACATAGTATGCGTCGCGAGGCGTCAATGGGTGCGGCTAGTATAAGACCGTGGTGCATGGCACAAACTTCGGGAGGCCAGCAGGGGGTGAATTCAGGCTGTGGATGATGATGATGATGAGTTACTTACAAAGACGATTAGATTCAAGTAAATAGTGGATAATTTCTACAATAGCTCATGAAATACAACTCTCAGTACTGGGGGTCTACTATGAGCTCTTAGAGCAATCCTATTTATGCTAGTTGGATTGCCTGTCAAACTCGTACTATGATCTCACAAAAACAATTCACTGTCCATGCAGTTTACATTCCACATTCGAAATCCGTTCACATTTTCTTTCATAGCAAAATCGTATCATGACGTGCCATTTGCCATGCACATCTGTAAAAATAAGCAATTCCAAAAAAGTTACTTCGTGACTACCTTTTTTTAGATTTTGTTATATTTTTAAGAAATTTCGTTTAATTTTTATTATATTTTCAGTTTCATAATTATTTGTTATCTTTATATGCTGTTAAATACTAAGTATTAATTATTGAGCGTTTTTTGAAAATTTTAGTTTGAGTTTCCACTCTTTAAAGTATTCTTGATAAATTATTGGCATGAATGTTATTGCAATTTTTAAATGGAATTTTAATCATTTTAATAATTTTATTGACCGAAAATCTAAAAAAAAATAGTAAAATAGCGCCAAATTTGACTTTATTGCAATCAATGAAAATGTACGAATACAAGATATGTTCCAATTATGTCATCAAATTTCAAACTCACCTTATTAATTTCAATGATAATGACTAAACTTGACATGTAATTTTAAAGTATGATTGTAAAATTGTAAAGTATGATTGAAAAGGTGCCGATATTACAAAACAACGTAATAAGTATAATTAATAATACAAAAATATAATTATTCTCATTTTGAACACAATCGGTTAAAAGTGCTTGAACGCTCGCAGTATAGTACATCTGTCTATTTCTTTCATATGATTTAGTATGTAGTTCCATCTCGCTCTTGTTAGATGTCAGCTAGCCAGCCAGAGACAATAATTAACGTTTAAAAAGTAAAATTCATCATCCTGACATGTCATTCCCGTTCAACTTTGTGTAGGTCATGATATGAATTTAAGCAATTCAGTTTTACCACGTCAAGTGAATTGCATGGCTGATTATAAGCTCATAGTAGGCCCCCTGAAGGAACGATTGAGGAGGGTGGAGGAAAGTTACAAAAAAAAAATTAAGATATGTAAATATCATCATCTTTAGCAACTCAAGATTCATCCTTCCTTTTTTGTACAAAAATAAGCGCATGATTGACCACCATTTCACCCGATGGAAAGTGACGATGAGGTCGACGACGTAGCATGCACACCTAAATAATGCATATTCTCTCGTGCTTTCAAAAGGCCCAAGTTACAGCGTTCAGGGCAAAAGTTCGCAGGCAGGGAATTCCTCTCTCTAACCGCTAGCCATACAAATATGGAAGTGAAACATTTCGTGCGAATCCTGGGAATATCCATAACATAGAGGTGGAACCCCAGCCCACATCTAGTCCCCCGATGATGGAAAAGGGAAGGCAGAATCAAATCATGCAATTCCATCGCACACTCTCCGTGATGATATCCTGTAGATTACCAATAATCCAGGGTAGTACTGCCACCTTACCTATTTCTGCCGCTAAGCAGTAATGTAAGTAAGGGTGAAATTACAGGCACATGGGACTTGTCAACTTATGTCTCAGGGTGACGGGCGCAGTGGTAGAGCTCCTCAGATCTTTGCAATTTAAAGCTGTGAGTGGCACTGTAACTTTCATGGACAGGCGTGTAACTTACCATCAAGCGCACGATGTCCCGTCACTTGATGTTATAAAAAAAAATGTTGAATAATTTTATGAACAATAAATTATTATTGAAAAGCAATATGGGCTTAGTGTATAATATATAGTGAAATCATTAAATTGGCTAAAGTCTGATAGTATCGCGTTCTTGTAAACTTTGAAAAGTTTACGTACTTTTTACCGTACAAAAGTCAATTTATTACTAGGAAAACTTTTTTGAAAATTGTGCTCTGAGATTTACATCGTTATTATTAGATTTTTTTTAAACTTTGATGGTTTTGATACCGATAATACGAAACGTCTATCAATATCGGCATTGACTTGAAGTCAAAGGCATTATTACCTAACGTCCATGTCTGAATTAGACGTAACTGTGAGACGCAAGAGTCTCAGAGACTCCATGTAGTGTGTAGTGTAGTGTAGTGTAGCTCAAATCTTGCAGATTCGGTCTTGGTTTTGCTACATTGGTCTAGATCATGGAGTTGGTCTTGCAAAAATGCAAGAACAAGACACTAGTCCAAAAAATTTGTATACGAACCAACGATATCTGTTGATAGGAACGTTATACAATAAACTTAAAATGTAATGTATAATACAATAGAAATTTCCCTGAAGGTAGAACGAACGGCCTTTTTATATTATGTTCCTAAACGGTCGATTTGCATTACAAAATACTTATTTCATACTTACCAACATTTTCAGTTAAAGTCAGTTGAAATTAACTTTGTTTCACTTCTCGTAAAAATAAGAAGGAAATTTTCCATAATAATTCGTATCCATTTTTGAAAAATAGTGCTGCAAAAGAAATTGTTTTTTTCCCATACGTGATGTATAAAAATAAGGGTTGATGGATTGTTTTTTAAACATAATGGTTCAGTGCAACTATTTTTTCAACATTCAAAAAGTGTTAGAAATAAATTTGTGAGGGACGACTGAACAAATAATTGCGACAATAATGTTAAACAAGAAGCTAAACCTTATTCCCTTTAAAAGAACTCTGTCTAGCCGTACGGCCCCCTTTTTTACGGGTTAATTACCCTCTTTACTAGTAAATACTATTTAAAAAAGTTTAAAAAATACTATTTGAAAATGTTACTATTGAAATACTAACTTAAGAAATACTTTAATTTAAATTTTCAAGATTTTCACATATTATTTGATTTTTAATTCGAGACTTAATCACGTATAAAACATATTTTTATTACCTCGACGTTTCGAAACGTCGAGCTAATTAAAATATGTTTTATACGTAATTAACTACCGAATTAAAAATCATATAACTTAAGAAATATGTAATTTACTAATTGTCAATATATTAAAAGAATTTTCAAGCGGGTAATATAATATATAACGTACACAAATACATCAATCAATTATTAGTAGCAGTAGATGGAATGTGAGCATTACTGCGTTCCGATTTTCAAGGGTAAGGGTGCCGGTGAAATTACAGGCACATGGGACTTGTCAACTTATGTCTCAGGGTGGCGGGCGGGCCAAGCCCCTCAGATCTTTGGGATTTAAAGCACTGCAACTGATATAGATCACCTCGTGTCACTTGGTATCTTATCATAAAAAAAAAAAATTCTAAATTAGGAACTGCAAAACCACTTGTACTTGAGAACTCAGGATAAAGAATGTACAGCATCTGTATTCAATATGCATGCAGCGTGTGATACGCTATATTGGTCACATTGAACGTAGAGGTACTGATAATCTGGAGCGTTTGATGGGAAGGTGGAAAGAAAGAGAACTGGAGGTAGGAATCCCAAACGATGATCAGATCAGGTCTCCGAACCACTGGAGCTACTTTGATAAGTACTCGTTGCGTTGCGTTGCACTCCACCAGGCGATTGAGCGCAACCGATGGAGACAAATGATGAGCAGAATGAAATGGAGTCATGATTCTCAGCAGTGTATAAACGATTGAAAAAAAGAATTGCATAACAAGTATTCTTCGTAGTTTCATTTTACAGGATTGATGTTCTAAGTACAGTCGCATATTCATTACCTACTCTCAAGTAATTCGAAGTTGCCGTAAATAGTTTGGACATCATAACCGTACCATCAAGAAACTTTGATTACAGAGTTTCCAACCTTATTTCCCCCAATTTTGAACTTAATTTGCATTGAAGGTCTCGTAGAAATGAAAGGATATAAAATACTTCCATTATTACTATTATAAATTTACAAATAAATGTTCACGACATTTTCTTAGTTTAGTTAATAAATTAAATAGCTAAGCTTTTCAATTGTAATGAATTTTAAATAGCACTAGAGCTTTTTATCGAGTTCTCAGGTTTTCGCGATTGTTACACATAGGAAATGAAACTATTTTTCCGGATTTAAATCGCGTATATTTGTTTTTTTCAAACAAACCGACGTTTCGGGCCCTTTACAGGTGCCATGGTCATGGTAGACGCAAATATACGCGATTTAAATCCGGAAAAATAGTTTCATTTCCTAAGTAGAGCTTTTTGTGAAAGTGTTCGTCCAAGGAAGTACTGTCACCTTACCTATTTCTGCCACTAAGCAGTAGGTAATGTAAGCATTACTGCGTTCCGGTTTTGAAGGATACCTAAGAGTGCTGATGAAATTACGGACACATGAAACTTTAACCTTATGTCTCAGGGTGACGGGCGCTGTGGTAGTGCCCCTCAGACCTTTGCGATATGAAGCTCTGAGCGGCGCTGCAACTGGTGTGGACAGGCGTGTCGCTTAAAACCAGGTGCACGTCTTGTTGGTCTCGTCACTTGATAACGTAATTAAAAAAAAACAGTTAGTTTGACCGATTAAACTAAAAATAAACATGTGAAATCAAAACTACGTAAAATCTGATTAATTAAAACCAAAATGAATTATTTTTAAAATAAGTGGAACTTGACATATTATCTAAATTATATGTAATTAAGTATCTTATTAAAGATACAGGATTATCTCTCAGTGGAGTACGCAGTGACAATTGGTCTTCACTTACTACGATCCTTCATTAGCATCAATTCTTTTCATGGACGCTCTATTTCGGGGCACTACTTTTGATGTAGTCCGTTATTACAGTCCGCCATAAAAATATTAGTGCACTTTGTACGCGTACGCAATTTGTTCTCGCTTTTTCGAAGTTTTAACAACCGAAGAGAATGCTATAATGGTGATTTTTAATTTCTTAATCTTTATACAAAAGACAGAAGGACTATGACGGTTAAAACATTACAGTTATCTGAAACAAAAAAGTTGAAATCTTTTGAAAATGAATTTAGAACATTTAGGTAGCTATATGAAACGCACAATTTTTTATATTGTCTCGGGTCTGGGTGTTTGTGGTGCCGTGTAGTTGTTTGCGACGTCCACAACACATGTGCTTTATTACTTACTTTGGGAACAGAGCAATGTATTGTCTAATATTTATTTAATTTTATTATAATTTGTGAGCGTCTCACATCACGGGTATTAATCGTCATAGTAGTGACTTCATTTGGAAGTGGTACAGTAACGTTATTGCTATAAATGGATAATAAATGGAAACTATTTTGGGAGACTAAGGCATGAGGACTCAAGTGCATACTACTATTTAATATGATGTTTAATTAGTAAACAAGGCATTACTTTTAATTTGCTTCTCATCCTCAATGCTTCTCTTCTTCAATGTGTAAGTTGGTAATTTTAATAATAATAACACACACACGCTCAACATAGCCCCGCACTAGGGAAACTGTGTGCTGCTGGTGCCCTGGACACACACATAAACAACCACAAATTACATCGAAACTCACGAGAGAAATAAATGTAGGCCGTACAAATGTCTACCGGCCCGGGAATTGTACCTGGGACCCATGCGTCGCAGAATTTTAAGGAAACCGTTTCATATATGTGCTGAATAAATGTGTTATCTATCTATCTATATACACATATATTTCTACGAATAATTTATATAGCATAGAGCACAGTGTTGTAAGCGTTAATACAACCTTATTGTGACATTCTTTTCAACTTTCCCTCTTTATTTAATACCAAGTACGAACAAGTTATGCGCTGTAAATTGTTTTCCTCGTATATCCAAATCAGGTGAATATGAAAGGTGGTGATAACTTTCAATATGTGATTCTGTAAGGTTTTTTATAGTCCTAAGTGACGACACGAAGAAATCGTGCGTCTGTTGGCAAGCGACACGTTTTTCCACAACAGTAGCAGTGCCACTCAGAGTTTAAAAAGATCTGAGGGATACCGCCCCTGCGCCTGTCACCCCGAGACAGTTCCATATGCCTGTAATTTCACCGGCACCCTTACCGTGGCAGTACTTCCCAGGACGAACTCTTTCGGAATGAGCTCTAATGGTACTTTCTCTGGCTCTGTCTTTCTACCTATTTCACCCTTCCATCTTTTTGTTTTGCAGTTTTATGCTAATAAAGCTTTATTTCTGGCCTTGTTTTAATTGTCATTTTGGTTAAAATAATTACGTACGTATTTGTTACGACGAAAGAAATCACTTGGATTCGACGTGACCTACTTGTCACTTAGGGCAAAGCTTTTTACGATTTCAACGAAATACATGTAGAGTTTAAAAGGTTAGTGCGATATAATCAGGTCAAAAATATAAAAAAGTATGAAAATTACAATAACAATAGAGGTACCGAAAATTCGTCAACTTTAGCAACTCATTTTACGCGAAAGAAAAGGAAAATATATTAGCAAAATAATTAGATTTTATATGACGACACCACGTAATAACTGTAGCAAGCAAATGAATGGACGTGATACGCAAATTAAGCGAATAACAGCTTCTTTATTACAATGTCGTGAAGTAACAAACAAATAAACAACGGAGTGGTTCACTATTAAAAGATTTTGTTAAAAATAGCTTATTTAAGACTATATTGTGTGTATAATGGCCAAATGAAAATAATTAGTAAATGAAACAGCTTGTTTATTACGATTTCGTGTAATAACGAAATAGTATAAACCAATGGAGAAGCGATTTGTATTCGTTTTACAGCCAAGAATACTGCCTAATTAAAAAGGAAGAATTTATAAACGAGAGAAGTCACATCGCTGTGGGATGAGGAACTCTGACTGGAACACTGCATCTCATTGCCGATTTGAGATGACCCAATTTGCACTATTACTTAAGTAGGCCAGCAGCGTACTGCAAGTTATTATCCCACATTCCCACCCGCTGTCTGACATGGAAAAATTCCACAATCTACCAACGTGCATTGATTACGCCTCGCTTTTGATGGAAAAGTGTAATAGTTTCATATCTGAATTGACGTTGACGATGTTTAATTACTTATAAGAAAAGTAATTTATTAGTTTTGAAAAAAAATCTTCATTAGGTTTTTAGGTACTTTTATAGAGTACATAATATGCAATTCTAAGTCATCTTTATAAGATATCATTGATAGTGAAAATTATGACCATTAGCATCATAATATTGACAATGGAGCGGTGTGCATTTTACACAATATCAACAACATAAAATGTACTAGCTGTAATACTTATTTATATTTATTTTGGACGTCATTAGCCACGCTAATGAAGTACAATAAAATAAAAAACAGTGTAACTGCTTTTTTTGTGTGTCTGAAAAGTACCGCCAACATTGCCAAGTATAATCCATTTACTTTATAGGTCGGGAATGTATCGCAACTCGCGATAAGATTTATGCAGTTTTCAAAATTCGCGATGTTCAACGGTTGTGAAAAGCGATGGTGATTAACGTCCAAACCTTTTATTACATAAGTAGGCAAGCATATTCTGCCGCGACATTCTTTACCTAAAATTACAATACTCTATAAATAAAATGCAGCGATCACGCGAGGTAGTCTGAATGCAAACTACTTAATGCTTGTTTTTTTTCTTGTAGGTAATTACTTCGAACTTACAACTCGAATTCGTCGCTGCTTTTGAAGTATAGTGACCAAAAAGAAAACTTACACAATTTTGCTTATTAAGCAGTTGTATTAAGAATGTACCAAATTTGATTGTTAATAAGACACTCTGAAAACCACATAAGAGCCGTAAGTTTCAACTAATAAAATGGCGGGTTTTATAGTTACAGTTTTCATACGAATTAATTGTTAGTATTACGTTTTGAGTTTCTTAATTATTTGTTTCCTTTTTATGCTGATGGCTATAGATAGCCAACGTTTAATAAATAAATAATAATAAACTGTCGTTTCGTTGTGTTTGACAGCTTCCAGAATTAAAATAAACAATTAATTACTGTCATTATACATGTGTAACATTTTTAACCGACTAAAGAAAGGAGGTGGTTCTCAATACGACTGTATGTTACGCGATAGGTAACTGCGGCCATGTGTGAACTGATTTTGATGATTCTTTTTAGTTGGTAAGTGGGTACCTTACTAGTGTTCCCATTTAAATCTGAAGAAAATATTCCACCTCCAAGGGCGGCAAACTAGGGGATGAATCCGGTTTCGCGCACTTTCCGGTAACCGATTTCAATAAAACTTCGCAAATAGATGTAATTCCACGAACTTTTGAGGTCGGTTTTTAGTACTCTATACTGAGATTATGATAATTTTAATTTCGTTTATTTATATTATTTAATTAATTCGGAAATCTACACACGGCGGTTGCAGAAGGTCTGCCCGCGTCTTAGTAATGGTACTACTAACACGTTTTGAATTTCTTAATTATTTTATCTTTTAAGCTGATGGCCTTATAGCCAAGAAATAAATAATATGATATGGTCAGAGTTCGCGTTGGATTTTACATTTCGCCTTATTTGGTAGTGATTTATTTTATATTTTTTATGGTGTGATTGACGTATTGTGACGCCGTACGCGAGTCCATTAAAGCTTGAGCTAAGTGTCCCTTATTAGCGAGCAATTACTGAGCTACACCAATAAATTTGGTATTGTTGAAATAGACCGCTATTCTAGAAAACCATCGATGTATTGTAAAATACGAGACAAAATTATTTGATAAGGGTACATCCAAATGATAATTGAGATTGTGAGGAATGTGTTTGTTGTTGTTTTCTGTAAGAATAATTTGTATCAAATTACGGCGTAGACAGAATCACTCCACCCAATTTTTCGAGATGTCAACAATTAACAGAAGTAAATGAAAATTAAACGCCCTCATGGTGAGACGTGACAAATGTTCGTGATGAGTGTTCACTTTTATTTGGCGGATTATTTACTTGCACTGCGTGGCCTTGCGTCACCCAATCCTAATGAGGGTTATTTGTTATGGCGCCCCAGTGTTTTCTGTCCGCTTACCTTGCTAAATTGGATGACACTTTGCCTTTTACGGCAAACATTCGCACCCTATTTTAAACGTGTTTAGTCTGAGAGGTTCATAATTTACCACGATGAGCCATTAAGTGCTTTATTAGCGTTTCGTGGTCACGAAGAGTGCGTGTTAATGTTGATCAATTATTTTGGAATATTTTTCTTGCTTCCATTTATCGTCTGTTCTAATACATAGTTTTGTGTAAAGCCTCTCACAGACTTTATTGGGCTTGTAGGAGATGCTGCATCAGTCCACGGTATGTTACAGATGGAGGCGCCCTATGATTCAGTAAAATTAGTACAGTATGTACAGAGGGTACTTACATGGCACTACTTGCCCGTCTGTGCAGCAGCTGCAGCAGACTGCCATCAGCGGAGGAACAGAGGCTGTGCGAGCGCGCTCTTCGCTCTCCCTCCCGGTCACCGCGCTCGCGCCACCGTGCCATCAGCGACTCGAGGCACAACATCGCTCCACCATCGCACACCATCCGGACCCGCCACGTTCAAAAGTCAGCGCCCACACCGATGTTTTGTTCAATAATACTACCGTTTTTGACATTCACACTTAATATATGTATGTTTTTTTCTTCTTCTTTTGTTATTTTCGCAGGCAATTATTTTTTTATCAATTTACCTAGTGTTGTATTTCATGTTCAACGCTGTTTTCGCTCTTGTCTCTCGTTGGAAGAGCACTATGGGTACATTTTTTTAAAGTAACGTAAAAAGTTTATAATAATATTATAAGCGTTTTAAGTTGCGTGACGTTTTGAATATTGTCCTTGAAATATTTGTTATTTCGAAGTTTCTGTTGTATGTATTATTTATACTATAATGGTTATTGGACAAAAGTTTCGTATTTTATACCCCAACACAAAGTACGACGGGTACAGATCCATTCAATATGATAATTTAGCTAATCTCGTCAGTTACTAAAATTGCACTTTCACACGTGTCTACACAGTTAATAAAAGCTCACGTGCGAGTTATCACGTGAAATACCGCTGACGATAAATCTGACTTACACTAAGAAACAATCGCATTAGTAAATAGGGCAAATATGTTACATCACGCGAGGTAGGTCCGAGTTCAGCGACTTCGTAATGCAGAGGACCGCATCACAACAGAAACGTTTTCACGATAAATAACGTTGTTTAGGTTAAATTTCGCACTTGAAAGTTTATTTACATAGAGTTTCCGATCGCAGTTGCGTGGGCGGGCGGCTGTGTAGCGTCCCGAGCAAGCGTCACTCCGCGACTAACTGAAGAATGCCAGCAGTACGGGATGGCGAGCAAGCAACCTTATGACACCCTTTTCTACCACAGCGCACACTCAGTTGCATTTGGCACGGGAGAAGCTGTGTCATTGTCTTAACAAGGTTTTAACCTATACAAAGTTTGCCGCAAGCGAAAATAGTCGAAATATAAATGTTGTAAAATAAGTATGTGTCAGTTACGTAAGCACAGTCGATTTGGAAGCTGACCAATCACTGACATTCGTTATGGACGCTTAAAATTTGCGTAACCTACACAGCGGTTCAACGAGAATTAATAGTATGTCAAATTCATAGATGTCAACAGTTTAAATACTCTTTATATAAGTCGCACGAATGTACTGAAAAGTGTAGGCGTGTACTTATTGTAAAACTGGTATTTGATTCTATTATCTAAGCCCTTTTTAGTATTTATTGTCCAGCAGAAGGACACACGTTGGTCAATGAAGGTGCTATATATCATCAGAATTATACATATTTATTCACATCGAATTAGTTCTATCATGATATTTAATAAATGACATCACAATAACGAATATCTATTTTGTAAGGCAACATCACGAGTTTTTTTACTCATTGTTCAGGGAATTTGCCTTACTTAATTATTAAAACAAGATAATTTGAATTAGAGTGTGACACATGTTGAACATTTTTGAAAATGTTGATTGTTGTTAGATATACGTGAGGCGCACTATAATTTCCGGAATTAATAAGAAAAAAATACTATAAATAGTCAGAAATGAATTTCTTGTTTCTCAAAATATTCTCCGTTAACGTTAATGTACTTTTTCATACGAATGAACCAACTTTGAAAACATTTACGCCACTCCTCCGTAACATTCTCTAAAACATATTTTACATACTCTTCGGCAGCCTCTTCGGGTGATGAAAATCGTTGACCGCGTAACTGGTTCTTAATTTTTGGAAATAAATAAAAGTCACAAGGTGCCAGGTCGGGACTGTACGCAGGATTGGTAATAAGGTCAACATTGTTCACCTTCAAAAATTCATTTGTCTATCTGGCCTTGTGAGAACTGGCATTATCGTGGTGCAAGATGATAAGGCGTTTACGGTTATTTTTACGGAGTTTGTCAATAACTTTCGGCAAACAAATGGTCGTGTACCAATCACTATTCACGGTACAACGATTCTCCGAAGCAACACGTGTCCAGTTTTATTAAAAAAATAAGCAATCATCCGCTTAGAGGTACTTTACACGCGCGCCACTTTGGTTGGTTTCGGCTCATCTCTCTCGTAACTATAAATCCATGTTTCGTTACTATTACTATGTCCCACACCAAATTTGACGTCCCTTCGTTGAATTTGGTAAGCATAGCATTGCACCAAGTGACGCGATCCGTTTTTTGAGTCTCAGTTAAATTGTGTGGGATCCACCGAGAGCACAGCTTTTTCACACGCAAATGTTTGTGTAGTATTGATTGTATTTGACTCATGCCTATGCCTAAAGATGCCCGAATCTCATAATATATCACATGCCTGTCTGTTTTGATCATACGGCGCACAACATCGATGTTTATGTTGTTCACAGCAGTGGACGGGCGACCATCACGAAATTCGTCGCTGAGATTCACATGACCGCATTCGAATTCTGCAAACTAGCTATAAATAGTCGTCTTGCATGGTGCTTCATCGACAAAAGCAGTCTGAAGCCGAGCGAAGCTCCGCTGAGCTGTTAAATTACACTTACAAGTCGTAGAAAATCATACTATGAAAATTTTCACCAGTTAAATCTATGGTGATGTAGACAACCAATTTCTAAAATGACGCCACAATGTAAAAACAAGTGACAGTCAGATGAAACAAACTGTATTCTACAACATTTAAAAAGTAATGAGAACATTTGAAAATGGAACTATTTCCATTTTCAAATGTTCTCATTACTTTTTAAATATTGTTTATGTAAGTGGCCAGTTCCGGAAACTTATGGTGCGCCCTATGTATCATACACGAGTTTACACGCCACCGGAAAATTATATGAACGAAAATGAATTGATTGATTGATAATATAGAGTTCTTAAACTTCTTAGGTTTTAGCGATTGTTACACATAGGCATCTCCCCTCTCTAGAGCTGTGTCGTCAGTACTACCAAAACGAGTAGACCAGTGTGACGAGGACGGTTTCATGAAAAGAACAAGAAGTAGGTACACCAGATGCAACCATAATGTGGATTTTAATTCATTTGTGTTGAGTGTACCTACTCAACATCTGTCGATCTTCATGAAGGAGGACTTTTGCCTGAAGGGTGTCATGTAGGTACCGGCGTTTCCGAGGACGTTACCGGACACCCACATTGCATCACACGTCGCGGTCCATACGTGTACATGAATAAATAATGTATTATGTATGTTAGTCTATAAAGTATTTACGGGTAACCTGAGCATAAATAAAAAAACATAAGAAATGAATGTATGAATGAATGAATTCATTGATCAATAATATAAAGTTCTTAAACTTCTTAGGTTTTAGCCATTGTTGAAATATTATGTATAATATTATTGAAATATTACTAAACAATTTCAATATTCTAAAACTGGGTTATGGTTTTTTATGACATATCAAAAAATATTTTCTCAGTTTTAGTTAACGGACGGCAGCACTGCGGTTACCCACTACACTCGTATTCCACCAGAACTTTGCTAAGAGTGACATCGCTCATCATGTCATACACTATACTGGTTTTATCTTTTCACTTAAAGAAAATGAGGACAAAACAAATTTAGGAAACGAAAATATTTTTTTCGGATATTTATTTTAAATAACGTTTCAAGTTTATAATATTTAGTCATTTATTTATTTATAATATTTTGAAATAATTGTTGATGTAATATTGAACCGTGTTGCTGCCTAAATCGAATAGTATACTCTGTAACGGAAACACGATTTCTGACGCTAGCTCGCGATGACCATTAATTTTTATCGCGAGGTTGTGGGGTTACGATTTACGATTTCAGATGGTTTCATCTTATTCTTCTTCCGTTAATATATTTAATAATAATAATTTACGCGACATGTTACTTCAGCCACCTATAAATGGCTAGATGTACTGATCATCAGCTCACGCGAACTAATAATGGCAATTTTTGGTGGAAATAGGTCGGCGAGATTTCAATTCTAGTGTCTCCCCGTCTCGTCTCGCCTCGCCGGCGGAAAACCACCTTTAGATCCAAAAAAATAGTTTCATTTCCCATAAATTTGATAATGCTCGTAAAAGGAAACATTCATATTTACTTACATGGTTATTTCAAATGAACTCGACACCTCTGAACACTTCATTTCCTCTTCTAACAGAATTTATAATCATCCCTGGTACGTATGTATGAGCTATTTATCTTTATTTCTATTCTTCATGAGAAATAGTTATAACATTTTCATAAAATTGTTTAATTTAATACCTGACTATGTAAAACAAATGCCTCAAAGGGAATTTAAAAATTATATGTCAGTTTAGATGAATTTCTCACTTATAAATTTATTTAAATTATTATGATCAGAATACATTAAATATTGTAAATTAAACTTTATATTGTAATTAACATAACTAATGACAACAAATTACATAAATTAATAAATAATAAAGATAGATGATAAAATAATATTGTAAGTGTTTATTATAACGACTGCTATGATATAATATTGTAAAATTTTGCATGTCAGAAATGGCATAATGAAATAGCATGTCACGCTTGTACTTATGATACCAAGTATTATGCACTTTTACCATTACCAATGCCATGTTTGCTAGCAAAAAAACCATTTTCATTTCATTATGATTTCATGTAAATTTATACTCGACGCCCACGGTGGCACAAAGGCTTGCGTTGTGATTTCTAGAGGATGAGGTGCCGATTTCGATTCCCGGTAAGATAAATTAATTTTTCTAAATTGGTTCAGCAGACCGATTCAATTTGATATCGTACGATTTCTTTTCATTTTTATTCACAGTAATCGAATCGAATGTCAAACTGTCATATAACCGAACCGAAATTACGTCACACTCGTACGACTACTCGAACTTCTCGACCGGCAAAGGCTACAAACGTTATTCAGAACACAGATATCGAATGAAAGTTACCGAACGTCCGATTGTTTTCTTCGAGTGGTCCTAAGCATCCAATATGTATATCTACAATTGATATAAATATTATTAAGTGCCTCACTATCATCATGGAAGGTGTGACAAGTATTAGAAGAAGATGCAGACGTCAGACGACGTAATATGAAAGTCTCTCATTCTTTTAAATAAAGTCTGGATTTTATTAATTTATTTTAATGTAAAACTAATGCATTCCTATATTTTAGGCCTTTGAAGTCTTAAAAATGTACATAAAATTGTTTTCATTTTTCTTATAGTTTATTTCACCGACTAACTCCGTAAACGCTGTTGGATGACGATATTGTACCGAATCCGAATTGAATGTTTAATGCGAACGTTCTGAATAGCTCGGTAAGCGTCCTTCGATTCGAGAACATAAAATAAAATAATAAAATACCGAAGAGTTCCGAATCGGGCTGCGCGTCTGGATGTTCTGAGTAGTGACCCGGAATGAGTTCCTTTGCTTTGGTACTCATAGTACAGGGAAATGCCTAGTTTGAGTCATCACAGTACCAAGTGGTACCATAAGGGTTGTAGGCGGGCAATTGGACTTCAGGATTGCCAAAAAGGGAGAGTTTATTGTGCCATAAGCGTACCTCACTTATTTTTTTTTAGAAGGACATTTTGCAGTTGGCCGCTGATTGCCTTAATTGCGTGACCGAATGATAGAACGAACTGAAGGCTCTTAACCCGTGTACAAAATTTAAGTAGCGGGCCTGAAGGCGCCCAGGTAAGCACTCGTCACCTCACACCTCGGCTCAGGACGCTACTTGACACGTCCCCAGAAGCACGCGCTAAGGGAAGACACGCTGGACTGGGGAGTTCTCTTATACGGAAAATGCAACCGCTTAATACCGAAATGTGTAAATATGTCGATAGCACGAAGCAGAATACTGTAATATTATTTAGCGGCGGTCGTATCACACTTTTAATTTATCACCAATCACCATCGAGTATATAACCAGATATACACTCGATGCTAATCAATTACATAGGTACAGGGTCAAGAGCACGTCAAGCTTGACACATAAGATTTAAATCCAACTCTATACCGCTTATGATAAGAACGAGAAATACAAAGTAACAAGCTTGACATACTCTTGACTGTACAAAACAAACAATTATTACAACATTTGAAAACCACCAAGGTTTGAGTCAATGTGCCATATGTTGTGTAAAATCGACAATACATAAATCTTACTATAATAAAGTATACTATATGCATACTGTACCTATGCTATACCATACATACTATTATACTACTATTACTATTATAATAAAGTATTTTTAAGCAAATAAGAAACAAAACAATACGTCTATATACATCGTCCTTTAACAGGAGTCAAGTCATATAACATTAAAAAACAGTACATAGATCACAGTGAGCAGTCCCATATTTTTCTAATTAAGTTTTGATTGTAGTGTCCCTCCCTATCAATCCTTTTTTCGTTATGCGGGAAGGGCATTATAACCTATGCAAGAACAATGACCTTATAAGTTCGGGTTCTGACGCCAGATCAGCCTGTGAGCAGGATTGCCGCAGACCGTTGTCACGGATATCAACCGGTTCTCAAGAGTCTAGTGCACGTACAATATCCCCCCTATTTTCCAGATAGGTATCAGAGCTGTTGGCACCCTCCCTTCCCGTGCATTGCACAACTAACAGTTGCCGCCTTTAAGCCATTCGCTTTAAAGCTACATCACAGCGAGCAGTCGCAGACACAGATCAAATAGTAGTAGAGCTCCTTGTGAAAGAGTTCGTCCAGGGTAGTACTGCCATCTTACCTATTTCTGCCGCTAAGCATTAATGTGAGCATTTCCGTGTTTCGATTTTGCAGGGTAAGGATTCTGGTGAAATTACAGGCACAAGGTATTTGTCAACTTATGTCTCGGGCTTATGTGACGGGCGCAGTGGCAGTGCCCCTCAAATCTTTGCGATTTATAGCTCTCAACTGCCTGAAACTGCCATAGACAGGCGTTTCGCTTACACCAGGTGCACTATTTATTCATCCCGTCACTTATATCATTAAAAATAGCCTTACACTTGCTGCAATCTTGACACAACCCTTCGCCTCATCAACGCGCATTTATAATTATTACAGTTGAATTTACCTACTGTGTCATTTGTCCATGAACATTTCGTGTTTTATATTGAAGTATAGACAAGTTTTGTTTTTAATCTAACTGCAACTAGTTATTAAGGTACTACTACTACTTAGTAATTAAAGTAACACTTTATTTTAAGTTATGTCGTCACTTATATTCTGGAGATCGAACAATAAACAGTGTGGAGACACTGACGTATGCAATAATTCGACATATAAACCAACGTATTTCAGTCTACCACCTAATCTTTCCATCCTAATAAATATGAGATTATTGTATTATGCATTGGTGTCAATCTGTTTTCGAAAATATTTTGAAAACATAGACACTTAAGTAATAAGCCCACATAATTACTTCAAACAGACGTTTTGTGAAAAGCTATTGAGAAAATACGTAATTCACTTGGAGGTGAGAGCAAAGATGAATCTCATAAATATTCTTAATAAAAAACGACAATCGACCTTCATTTCACTCTCAGACCTTCTCACATCTTCATCTTAAAGTTCGTTTCAGTAAAATTGTAAAATGTTCTTATTAAATACCTATTTCATTGTCAAACGATCCTTATTTCTTTTATTTCGTTGTTGGTAGGTTATGGACGCTACGTAATTAAGTCACAGAAGAGCAAGATGAAAGATTACGAAATTAATTAATCGTTACTAATTATCATTTATTATTTCCTACAAATATCAAATGCGAGGCAATTTGTTGGAAAAACGAAGCAATTCCGTCAAGGCAAAGCTTTGTCAAAATTTTGTTGTCCATATCCATTTTTTTTTTAATTATATTTTATTTTGTATAGTTACAAAGGACATCATGTCACGAGGATTCATTTTCAATTGAATGTTTTTTTACGATATCAAGTGATAGAACCGACAAGTTGTGCGCCTCGTGGTAATCGACACGATACGACACGATACGAGTGGTAATGTGAGCATTACAGCTTGGCGGCAGAAATAAGTATGATGGCAGTGAACTGCTAAAATGTATAAAGTGCTCCTAGTATATTTACAAATAACCTGTTTGTTTAATATACCGCATTCAATGCAGACAAAGCATTATGAGCTCCATCTCCCAATCGTTGCCAAAATTTTGCTTATCTGTTACACTGCACAAGTAGACTTTTTTTTGATGGACGCTTTAGCAACTGGCTAGCTAGGACCGCATGGTCGAATATTCCCGTATATAACATTTTCATGTGTGTGAAAAATGCACCAATATTTCGGTAAAACTGCATTTATATTTCAAATGACCATAATCACAAGTTGACGCGATAATCGGTAGGCTGTAGCTACTTTTGGATGGTGTCCCAACAAAGTATTGCGTAATGACAAATTACTATTCCTACATGAATTTATTTTCAGATGTTAGTAGTATCAAAATATTGAGTCAAGTGTAATAAAACCTGAGAGAAACGTTTTGCAGAATCAAAAGAAAAGACAGCTCTACCCTCCAAAGCTTACAGATTATTTTCCAAATAATCTACGTATTGGCGAGGACCAATGGAATCTATTTCATACATTCGAAGTCCCTGAACGGCAACATAAATCCGTCCTAAGCCAAGATTCCTTGAAAGGCTACAAATAAGCGAAGGATTTTATGGCCTACTTAAGCTCGACTTCGAAAAATTTATATTTTATTTTATTTGGGGAGTTAGCTTCATTTACATGGTATAGGGAAGGTAAATCCAACATAGTTGCTGTACAAAATATAGTGGACTATATTATTACCATTAATAGATGATAAGTATGAAACTGCAGGCAGTTCTGTTGATCTTACAAGGGCTTTCGATGTGGTTGGGAATTACTTATTGATTAAAATATTAGCTATGTATGGTGTAACCGGGATTGCCCACAATTTATTAAAGCCTTTTTTAACAAACCGAAGGCAAACGGTTCAAGTCAGTACAAACAGCAATACATGTAGGTCAACTGCTAGTGATATCATTATTGGTGTCCCTCAAGGATTAGCCTTAGGCAAAATGCTATTCCTAACTTTCATAAACAATCCGCCATACTTTATATCAGGGGACCTAGTAGTTTTATAGGCGACGACATAACAGTTGTTTGATGTGTACTATCAAAAAATAGCATACACGTACAGTTATCAGTATGTATAAGTGGATAAAAATGGAAGTAAATTAATTTACTCTACTACTTACTATTAATTTACTCTACTAGCTACTCCGCGAACCCAGTGAAGGTCGTGCAAAATAGCTGAGCTTGTGTTGAATATTTTCATGAAGTTTTGTTTTATACATAGCAGGCAAATGACTCCACTCTACCTGATGTTAAGTGGAAAGTGGTATCCAAACGCGAAGGAACCTATTGCAGCGATGAAACCCTCACTGCACTAGCCACCTCCACCCTGCCTGCCTACAATATGCCTAATGAAGTTAATTATAACACCCTCCCTCCGCATAAAATTAATAAAATAAATAACACAAGCGCAACTACAGTCACATACCACCACCAAAAATATACCCGACACGTGTTTCGCCTCACCACGATGCCTGGTGGCTGCCTCAGGGGCTGTTGACTGCTCGTGGTTTGTGACTGTAGTTGCGCTTATGTTATTTATTTTAAGCGGAGGGAGGGTGGGATAAGTAACTGCATGAAAATATTCAATTGGACTCGCGGAGTAGCAAATTAATTTACTTACATTTTTTTTAACATGGACTTCCGCAAAGTAACGCCTGAATCTATTAATTACTTGTATGAGTGGTTCTCTGCGAAACGACTTATCCTTCATACGTCGAAGTCGAATCCTATGTTGTCCTCAGGAAGAAATTCTATATCAAGACCAACAATCACGTTTGTAGTTCCACTATACAACACATGCAAATTCTTAGGTTTCAAGTTCATCAATCAAATTTAAACTGGCAAGCACATATTCAATATCTGTGCGAAAAACTTGAAAGTGCGACATACGTACTCAGGAAACTGCGTCTTCTTGTTTAGTCAGACGTACTGTGCATACTTTCATTCCCTCATGTCATGCGGTACCGCAATGTGAGGTAAACTCAACTCAGTCGAATAGGACGTTTATTCCTCAAAAACGGACGTTTATTCCTCAAAAACAGTCACAGCGTGTTTTTACTCTTTTTGTAGAAAAGTGTATTATGTAGAGAATATGTTCCATATTATATTGTACTATATAAATAGCGGCGGCGCAATTACTGCTTCACTTTGTTCTTCATCTTTTATTTAAAGAAAATTAACCTTATCTCGTAAAACGTAAGTTTATATTGCATGGCTCGTTTTAATGCATCACAGCGTTGCGTCGCTTGATGGCGGTAATTTGAGGCGAACCTTATGAGCGATTTAGGCAGAGGCCTAGCGTTACGAAACGCAGGGAAACGAAAATCCCTTACCTTCCCTCGAACTCGCAACGGGAAACCACGCGTTCTTTCTGTCGAAGAAATTGTAATTTTATTTTTATTACATGGCGTTGTATTTCGACAGTACGTATTTATAACATATACACATTTGGTTTTTAGTTATACTATTATTTTAGTTTTATATTGATTATTATTGTTTATATTAGAGACGATCATATTATTCCTTGACATTATATTTTAACATTGTGACATTGATAATATGAAATAAATAATAATATTACTTTCTATTTTACCTACCTACGAGTAAAAGTCAACTACCAGCTTGTCGAGATATTTAGTTGGGATTGGATTGCAGTGTGCCAATCTGAATGCAAACGTCTACGACCCGATTAAGAAATAAGAACCTATAAAATTTGTATGTATAATAGCAGCCAATGACCTTCGTTAATGCTTAAAATTTTAAATTGCATACTAAGCACTCAGAAATACATTTTTGAACTCCTTAGGTACCTACTAATGACATTGTTTCAAAACGGCAGCTTAAGACATCTCGAATGAATAAAAAATAGCGCGTTTTTCACGTTGAGCATTTTGTGTGTGTGTTCTGGGTTTGAAGGGTAAGGGTTCTGGTGATATTAGAGGCACATGGGACTTGTTAACTTATGTCTCAGGGTGACGGGCGCAGAGGCAGTGCTCCTCAGATCTTTGCGATTTAAAGTTATGGACAGGCGTGTAGCTTACCATCCGGCGCACGACTTGTTCGTCATTTTTATAATATCACTTGATATTATAAAAAAAAACCTCAATAAACGCCGTCACATCAAACTACTATAGAACTTGTTAGTAATTTTTGCTGAGTTTTATAATTTTAACTCGCAAATGTATCTGTATTGTAAACTGCTGTTCAAAACGAAATCGCTTGTATATTCTAGTTGTGGTTATATCTCCCAATAGAATGAACGTAATTTGACGTGATAAAAGAGATGTATGAAATAGTTTTACTTTTAGTTTCAAAGTTCGGATTGGGACAGTATTGTTTAAAATTTACGGGGCACATTCATATATATACAGTGACACCTGACTACAACATATGATTCACTCCAAATAATATTACTTCAGGTTATCAAAGCCCGAACCGAAGCCCTACCATTTTTCCAGAAATGCTTTCACGAAAGTAATCAAGTCGAATGTGCAGATTTGACAAATCGTCCCTACGAACAAATTTGAACTATGAAAACAATTGGTACGATAGATTTTAAGATAGTGAAACAAAAGTTGACGGTGAGCAGCTTCTGCATAACAAATTCAGTATTTTTAAAATAGTGAGCAGCCAGCTTAAATTGCTGTATGAAAATGCTGTATAAAATAATTAATAGATTCAGGATACTTGCATGCGAATCCAGTGAAGTTTCGACGGTTTAAGACGGTTCACAATAGGAAAGGACCACAATTAAAAAGGATCACTTCTCAAATTGACCATTTCTTGATCACGCAAATAGCTGCGCTTGTATTGAATATTTTTTTCATGCATTTGATCAACAACAATTCCTGAGGTCGCTTCCTGATTCTTGAGAGAGGCGAAACACGTGTAGGGTTTATTTTTGGTGGCGGTGTTTGTGACTGTAGTTGAGCTTGTATTATTTGTTTTATTAACTTTATGCGGAGGGAGGGTGGGAAAATTAACTGCATAAAAATATTCAAAACAAGCGCAGCTATTTTCTACTATTTAACCGTCATTGCGTTCGCAGAGTAGCAAATTAAGTTACTTCCATTTTTAGTACTGTATTACTTGAATCGCTTTGTTTATCTGATATATTAAGAAATTTCCCTAAAGCAATTCCGCGTACGAAAGGGTCAAGAAAGTATCACCGTAGGAACGACCGAAAACTTTAGAAATAGGTTACACATTTATGTTTATTTAATTGTCAACTACAAATTATCTACAGGACAGTAAAAACATTTGAAGAAGTTTGTAAGACATTTATCTAGCAAGATAATCATTATTATATCACCAAATAATAAAAGATGATAATTATCATTGTTTTCCACTAGAAGTCCCAACTGCGGCGGGCGCCGTACTGTACTTTCCTTACAGCGAAAGGAATTGGGACAGATGGAACAATTTTCCAACATATAAAACAACGTACTACTATCAATTATGTTTGTTTTGTCACATGTTTATATTGAGCACTACCAAATTAACTTATAATTCTATCAGTGAACATTTAGAATTTTAGAAATTAAAAAATATTATCTATATAAAGTGTTCTATATTCTGTGCTTTCTCCTATATAAGTATTAATTTAGGTAACGCACCTATTTATTCTGTTTTTGTCATGATTAGTATAATAATGTTAGGTAGGTTTATTTATTACACATTCCGATGTCAGTCATGTAACCAATAGAATCTTAATCCGATCTCATCAAAGAAGTACTAGAGAGAATACTACCTTTGCAATTGCGACTGCACTTGGATAAGCAAACTTATGAGATTAAACTTAAAATACAGTCGATTTGCAAAGCCTTCCAAACAATGTTACAGAACAACGATTTATTTTACAGAATCGACATATACGAGCATGTAAGAGGGCATCCGAGGAGACATCCTGTATATAATTCTAGTAGTTATATGTTTCGATTTCTACTTAAAATTTTTATTGACATTAGAAATGTACACCACAAGGTGAGTCACTTTGTATTGAAATTGAGGTTTTATAGGAATTTAGCAATATTTTTGCCCTAAAAAGCAAATCAAAATATAAATGACTAAGATAAGAAGCTTTTGAAAAAAAAGGTGAATCCATAGTAAATATAGAATAACGCCTTGTAACATTAAATTCGTTTTACCTCTTAGAACAGTTTCTCCGTGTGGTATTAAATATTAAAGGACCAATACAAAGTGTTCTGTTTTTAAGCGTGAATGGTATGAAAATTCAAATGCGACTTACCTTTTTCGTGACGCGAATATTTATTTACGACCCAGTGACATTTTACAATCGTTTTGAGTTTTATTAATTGATTTATTCTTTTTACTTGAAATTTTCTTTCTTCATTCTTTTCAAAAATATAAAGCCAAACCATAAAATTCCATTAACGGCAATTTATGCAAATGAAAATTCAGTGAATTTGAATATAAGTAAAAAGACGTGGTAGCCTGTGGCTGGTTTCACAGCTGTGCGTACGCCCCGTACGGCCTGTCCACCTGCGGGCTATCCGCATGCGTAAAATCCGCAGTGCTCTGAATCGACTATTTATTTTGTGCGGAGTTCACGGAGCGTGTTCCATACGGAGCTGTCTGCGTCACTGTAAAACGATGTTCTAACGCTACACGTGTTACTCCGCTAAGGTGCTCCGCGAGGAGACATCCGCTCTATTCTGAAACCAGTCTAATGATTTGACCTACCGCTTCTCAAGCAGAGGCCGCGGGTTCGGTCCGGGTTCGCACCTACCACCAAGGTTGCTTGGAATCAGAAGGTAACCACAACCTTCGGAAAACGCGTAAACTCCACAACTCGCATTGGGCCCGCGGGTGGTCTATGGCCCAAACCGGTTAGAGGAAACCCGTGCCCAGCAGTGGGACATGTGGGTTGATGATGAATATAAGAGAAAAAAACTGTGTCTGCGTTATTCTTAAATTTCATCTTATTCGTCCCGTCACTTAATATTATAAAAAAATACTTTCCATTCGTGTATAGAAAACTGTAAATGTTCTTGTTCTTGTTCAATTGTAATATTGAATAAATAATTAAATTTAATTGGTGAATGCTATTCAATTATTCGGTTTTAAAATTGAGACATAATCGCGTAATAAACATATTCTATTTACCTCCACGTTTTGTCCCTTCGAGACCATCGACGTTCCAATGCAACACGTCGAGAACATCGAGGTAAATATAATATATTTTATTCACGATTAAGTCCCGATTTTAAAATTAAATAATGTGCGAAAATCGTGAAAGTTTAAATCAAGATACTATTCAAGTACTTAGAGTTAATTAATATCATACATTTTTGAAAACCGTTTATTTATGGATATAGCCCAAAAATAGAACACAATATAACAATTTTTTTTGCTTATGTGCTTCAATGGTATATCCATGTCACTCGCTGTCTTTTTGATGTTCATTTGGAACTGACAGACACTCATATTATTCATGAAATATGATGATCGATGAAATTTCGTTTCTTGTTGCCGAAAAATAACGTGTTGACGTGAAGCGCTCCTATGTTAGGATAGCAACGACCCTTTTGCCCACTCAGTAAATAACAGTGTCCAGTAGATTTAAGTATAGATATGTAAGCATTTTGCACTAAGATGGAAAAACACCGAAAGGTAATAAAAAGTTCACAGATTGGATACTGAAAATTGATTTTATTTATATGTACTAGTAAGGAGGCTCCAATTACGTAATCAGAAAATAAAGGTGCTTCGTCCTTGTCACATTACATATAACAAATGAAGTTTAAAACCTTATTTTCATCGTTATTATCATCGCAATTTAATTAGCCTTCAAATAAAAAAAAACACTTTAAGATCAGTGTCTCTACCATGAGTTTAATGCGACAGTTCTCGCTAGCGACAGCGTAAAATCGTAAAATTTGTATACAAAATCTTACTTCTTCTCGTAACCGCTAGGGGCGAGGTATAATTTGCCTTAAAAAATTGTGAAGTAATTTACGCGGTGGCCAGCGACAACAGTCACAGTAAACTCATGGTAGAGACATAGACATATATCTAGATAGACGCCGCAAGTGTAGGTACTTCGCGTGCCCAAAGTATGTGAAATTCACTTACTTGCCGCTGCTGCGTGCGATATATTTGTGATCATTTGTTTATACGCCATGAATATCGAACAGACGTGTGAGATAAATATTAAATTTATACGTAAATTACCAAATTGTAATGATTAAAAATAATATTCATTATAATGAACTTTATTTATAGGAAGAATAAACGTGTCTAAAATGTAATTTTCATAATTAAAGTACAAAATATTGATAAATATTTCATCATTGTTTCCATTCTTTTATACATATGTCATAGGTTTGGCTTAAGTCATGTTGTTTAAAAATGTTATTATACCTGATATTTATATAGATATATATTCACGGAAACCTGTCATTACTGTTTTTAATGGAAATAAAATTATGTTATAAAACCAATGGCACCACCGGTGGCACCACACTGTAAAGCAATCCTGTTTTCTGATTGGATAAACCAACTACAGGAGTGGTATTTGTACTGTATAAAAAGGCTTGCTCATGGTATTTCAATAAAATTATTGAGTCCTGAGCAATAAGTTAGTTAAATAATCACTATTTCACTTTTATTGTCATTGTATTTCTTTGTGAATTTGTGTATACATTGTTCCATCGAAATTCAGGGTTTAGTACCCTGCAATTTCCTTACAAATGTGTAATAAATTATTGTTATGCCTTACATGGTATGTACCAGGTACCTATTCTAATGTGAATATTATGCTTGTTTTAGAGCGTTAAAACTAATAGATATTGACTTTCTGGGCTTATAAATGTCCAATAAATACGATTTGACCTGTGCTTTGTTTGTTTGTATTTACAACATATCTACCATCAGTAGATAAATTATATTTTTATCGCAATTAGCTTCACGTAGTTTAGGTTTACGAATCGATAAAGTAATAGTACATTATGATACAAGTGTGCTAAGTTGGTCATTACACACGAGGCGTTATTACTCGCGCGAGCCGCAGGCGAGCGCGATAAGAAAGCCGAGAGTGTAATGATCAAAGCACACGTGTTTCATACGACGTTTTTCAACACATTTGCGAGGAAAATGAAACAAACTTGAGTAAAATGGAAATGAAAAATAGCTTTATTTGGCATTAATTATACAGATTTTGTACTTCTGTAGACTTTTTTGTTGGTTTTCCATTGTATAAAAGTTTCATATGCAGCCATGTATTTTTCTCTGGATTTCGAAGGTAATAAACTGTCACTTGCGTTTTGTGCCTCTGTGAGGATTTCGGGCGGTGTTAAATCCATCAAAATGTTTTCTTCCGTGCTTGAGCAGGACACTTTAAACACCTAGGTAATTATCTAACACACAGCGTATATAAATGTTTCGAACGTATCAATGGAAATTGGCGCGCAGAGTTATTTTTTCTGCGCCTGGCGCCGCGGCGCGGATATGCGCGCGCAGGTGCTTCGGCAATAATGAGACTTAGGTGAAATTCCTAAACAGCCAATGCGAAATAATATAAATATGTCCTTATTTCACTCAAATTCGTGTAAAATATTATCCAAAATAAGTAATTTTATTCAATTAAAGTTTTATAGGTGTATATTGTGTATGTTTTTCTATATTTATCACATCAAATAAGAAATATAAATTTATTAATAAAAATATTATTTGTAAGGTAAGACTACACAACCGTATTAAACAGAAATAAAAAAAAACTGTGACCCTGTTTGTTTGGGATTACTGTCATTGTAATTTGAATCTTATAATATGTAGGTTAGAGCTGTTTTTTTAATAGACCAAGTTAATTTCAAAGACATAACCCGGATAATTTAAGAATGCATAGTTTTAATACATAGGCCTTGTTGTGAGATACATCTTAATCCGGTTAAGCCTATACTTATTACACACACGTTTTGTAATATAATTACAAACGCGTGTTCAATAGCTAGGTTTATGAGCCTAAAAGCGATACAATAAGAAGCCCGTTACGAGCAAATGTGTTGAAAATTAATTTAAAGTATACCCCCTTTTATTTAATAATTAGATGTTTTTGAACAAGAATTAAATATTACATATATAATATTTGATGCTTACAATTTAGTAGAGAAAATCTTCCGCTAACAAACGCACTTTTGCAGTTTCGTGGTACGGCCGCTTGTTCATTTCTTTGGCCATATTTAACATTTAGTGATGTATATGTTAGGCAACAATGTTCTCGATTATGATCGATTTTGAAAACAAAGGGACGAAAATTATTTTGACCTTAGCAATATTATAAAAATATTCTATAACTCCTTTGTTATAACGTTTCGTTTTTTTTTTTCAGTTTTGTAGTATCTATTATCAGTAGTATGTGTAATTTTGATAATTTTTGCAGCACGTTGTCTCGAATGTCCAAATATAGTGAGCAAATAATTACATACATCGCCAGATATGTAGTACGAGTAATACAAAAAAATATATAATGCAAAGAATTAACATTGCGCTGTCTTTACAAAAACCTGGAGTTGGTCATATGTAAGAGTTCGTTGCTTTCGAGGACGAAGGTGGTCTGGTTTATTCATTATATTATTTAGTTAGAAATACAAGAAATAATAAACAAATCACAAAAATTGCACACGAGGCCGTCATTAAGTAAACCTCCTCTGATTAATAAGATTTTACAATATTTTGTTAGCAGTAACATTTTCATTTGTCTTGGCATTCATCAATTTGATCAATTGCCAACAGAAATCTAGTAAAAGTAACTAAGGCAGCCGCAAGTTCATATATTGCCGTGCGTATTCATTATTTAGGTTAATCGATAAGATCTTCTATTATAAAAATTTTATTGGAAGGACAATAATTTCAATGTTTAAAGTCGATTAAAAATTAGTCTTAATTTTTTTAAGTAATCAACATTTTTGTAAAAGCAAGTAAAATAAAGGACTTAACTATCTGATTCTAGTATTTTTCTACTATAATAATATAGACGAAATTACGACTACTTGTAATCAACAAATACTTGAACAAAAATTATTATATTTAGAATCGACTAATCGACTGGAATACGCGTGTTTACGCGTGTTCCGTTCAATCAATCGATATAGAGCGAGCAGAAGGAGCTCTCCATCAATAAATAGTTCTTGTGACGTCATAGTAGGTTCAAAAATGTAGCACGCTTGGTTTTCATACAAATTGCTGTACTTGCGGCGTCTATCTAGATACATGTCTGTGGTAGAGACACCGTCCGTTTTGGTGCTACGATGCCACAGAGAGACACACAGAAAAAAGCGTCGAACACAATAAATATTGTATAACCCGTCTTTTGGCGTCAGGGGTTAGATATAGATGCTTGAGGTGTCACATATATGCATAAAAATATGTATAAATGGGATGAAATGCGATCTTCACAGTACTATATCCACAGAAATCTAAATAAATATGCAAATTCTGTGTACTATATCGTATAGTTACAGGTATTTTGAGTATTTGATTGCATATGTATACGTAAAGCCGTCTGCGAGAGGTTGATAACGGCTAAAGACACGGTGGTAATATATCCATTATTTATTACGTAGTATATGTATTAGTATATATACTACTATATATATTAATAGTAATAGGCCATTCCCGTTTATTGAGTTCATTTGAAGATGACCAACATTTTCAATCATGAGTAATTGAGTTTTTTTTCTCATCGCCCTAAAACGTGATATAAAATTTATCTAACTCGAATTATTTTTTTTAACCTTAGTATTAGTAAGTAAATAAATAAGTTTACATCAGAGTAGTGAAAACTTTACAGTAGGTACCTAGATGTTATACACTTACTTTTATTGGGATAAAGGCAGTTGGTAATTTATGAAAAACCAAAAGTAAACTAAAAAGTAGTAGTCTAAATCATGGAAAAGAATGATTCATAAAATGTAAGGTAAACCCCAATTGGAACTTTTGTAGTTTTACAACAAGTGTGGCTGATTAATAATGAAATACTCGAAAATATTTCCGCTCGCTGGCGGTTCTACCATCTCATAATCAAACAAGGCGGTGTACTCTCGTGAAACGAAATCAATTCCAGCTTCTAGTCGTCCAGTGTGCTAATTGATGACAACTGTTTTGTAACGTTGAATCATACACGTTACAATTCTAATTAACGTTTATAATACCTTTCAAGAATTCTCTGTGGCATCGTAAAAAACAAATTTTGGTCTATTAAGTATGCGAATAATACTTTGTTAGGTAGATGTTGATTATATATAATTATATTATTGTGAAAGAGTTCGTCCAGGAAACTGCCGCCTTACCTATTTCTGCCGCTAAACTGTAATGCCAGCGATTCTGCGTCCCGGTTTTGAAGAGTAAAGGTGCTGGTAAAATTACAGGCGCATGGGACTTGTCAACTTATGTCTTAGAATGATGGGCGCAGTGGCAATGTCCTCAGATCTTTGCGATTTAAAGCTCTAAGCGGCCCACGTTTTCCCCGCCACTTGGTGTCATAAAAAAAAATTAACTAATTCATTGGCGCTTTCGGTTTAAATGGGGTTAAAACCCATTAATGCCCAAAATCTATTTACCACTAAATAATTAATGTAAATCGAGTTTTGTTTAAATTTAGTGATATTATTACAGAATGTTTATTGCTTTCTGATTTAGATGATTTACCTTTCTATTGAATCGGTTCACTTGAAAATTGCATTTAAATAAATTCGATGAACAAATAAATAAATAATAAATAACGCACACACTCAACATAGCCCCGCACTACGGAAACCCTGTCTCGCGGGTACCATGGAGACACACATAGACAATCACAAATTACACCCAAACTCACGAGAGAAATAATTGTAGGCCATACAGCTATTTCTCCCGGCCTGGGAATCGAACCTGCGACTTCTGCGTGGCATGGTAACCGTTCGGCCACGGAGGCAGTTAATACAATATAAAAAATGTACGCACTTGAATATATTTTCGTAAAAATCGAATCGTAATGTGGATCCCTAGTAGTGAGACTCCACAGGATTGCAAGGTGGGTATTGTGTGGTGTCCCCTCTTTTTCGTCTAAAAAAGATTTTTTAAGTCGAAATTTGTAATAAGTATGGAATTATACCAAATTCCGTATTAGCCGTTTCCACCCACGATTTTGGACAGAAATGGATTAAAACCCAGCTCTCAGGGTAAAAACCCAGTTATAACCCGGATGGGTTGACTGAGTTTTAACCCAGTCCCCATCTCTGATTGTAAATTAATCTTTTTTATTTATGCAAAGGTAAGGTAACTTTTTATTTGCCCTGAAGTATTTATATACTCCATGTGAGTTGGCCGATACTCTCTACAAATTGTAGAACCCAACCAGTCGTTTTAACGGTCTAGTGATGCATAACACAATACATCTGAACTTACTTTGAAGTTTAGTAAACAGATGACGTAAAACATATATTTCTTCTTTATCGAATATATACGATATTTCTGTATTGTACATATTTTCAATGTGCAGTCCGACTTCATGCTTGTAAAGCCTAACAACTAAGTAACTTTATCTCTGTCTGTGTAGTAATTGTTGGGTGTGATTTAAGTATCGTCTTGTGCTGTTATTAAAGCTACTTGGCTACACATGAAATGTTAAGGGAAAGCTGTAACCTATGACAAACTTCCCCAGGTTCCTACCTGTAAAGCTCGTTGTGAATGAGTTCGTCGTTGTTGTATTTTTGCGATTTAAAATTCTGAGTGGCACTGCAACTGTTATGGACAGGCATGTAGCTTACTATATATATAATATTTTATATATATGTATATATATATATATATATATATATAATATATATATTTGACTAGTGAAAATCCTTTCCTGCACACCCATTATCCTTCCCATTTCCGTCAGTTACCTGTACTATATTTATATATATCACATATATAGCCGCAGTGAGAGGATGACGTAGTCAGGAGGGTTTCATCGTCAATGAGACAGCGTTGGTGTTTGGATTCAAAGAGACCCTTATTTATAATAACTAGACTTCATACAAACTTTATATATATGTGTGCGTGTATATAACAATATTCTTTTTAAATGTACATTAAGGTAAACGTCTACTCAGTAGTGTGGTCTTGCACATCCGTCAGTGCACTGCTGAGTAGTTTATTATCCTTATGTTACAAATTTGTGTACGGCCAGGTTGTCTGTTCACGTCACGTGAACGTGAATAATACTGAAGTTATGAACTTATATTGTCTCACTAAGCCCAGGTTGTTTTCCTCAAAGCTCTCCAGTGTCTGGAAGCTAGCCAACTTCGGTTGCATTCTTTAACGCCCCTGCAGTGCCTTGTTATTAGTTGCTATCGATAGGTAGCTGTTATAGTATATTGTGATTATTTAGAATAAAACATTTCATTATTAAATGAAACATTGTTCCGAAATGGTAACAAGTACGTCAGTATTGTTCTGAAAAGGTACGTGAGTGTCCGTAAGTTGTCAACCCGTTCCCTTGGCAGTGACAGGTTTTGACCGAACTTTTAATGGAATTCCAGAGTGTTACTGTATACCAATTTCGTATAGCCACATGTTTCCGAACAAAAAACTAAACCAGAAAAAATAAAACGGTCCTTGTACCTAGAGAACGAGAGCGTGCTCAGATTTAATTTTGAAATGGTTATAAGTATTCTACTATAACAGTTCATTTGTAGCATTTCTTTACAGTCTTTGTTCTAATTCTATAATTGCAACTACAACTAGGACTCTATTAAAGTACGCTTGTACGTTTAAACTTACTACCAAATACAGATCTAAAATGTCAGATAGTACAAGAAAAAGTGAAAAATTTGTTTTCGGTAAATTAAATAAATAAATAAATAACGCACACACTCAACATATTAGGGAATACATATTAGGCCCCGCATTAGGGAAACCCTGTGTCGCGGGTGCCATGGACACACACATAGACAACCACAAATTACACCCAAACTCACGACACAAATTTATTACGTGTTGTAAAAAGTCCTAAAACGAAAGTTGTTGTCCATGATGAGGTAGTTAGTATTTTACAAATAATTATGTGTATGGCAAAGTCTGAGGTCAATGTATAATTAAAAAAGTATAAATCGTTGAACAACATCAATGAAACATCTTTTCATTACAGTGTTTCAAGTAAACGTATTGAAATAGGAAGATGATCTTTTGTTTTACAGTTTACTCTTAGCTACACGCTGTGTACCATGCCGATTTGCACTTCTTTCTGGCAGTTGTCCAAAGTACAGTACAGTAAATCCCATAGGATCAGATTTTCGAAAACTATTAAAACTTCTGTATCTCTATCGTTAATTTTACGACGGAAGTTTTTATTTTTTGTTCATGTTTTAGATTAATTTTATTAATAGAATACAGAATTGTATGTAAGTACGTATTTAAATAGTAGTATGTAGGGGAGAAGCGAGACAGATTCGTTCACTCTTTTTAACTTTAATTTTGGGCAACTAAATAATAATAATAATAATAATACCACATACTCGTAGATACACGCCATACTGTATTTACTTGACTTCGGTCCGTAAATGCGTTTCAAACCAGCTAACAAGCTGAGAAGACTAAAGTAAATAATAATAATAATATAATGATAATGACATTGACATTGACATTGACATTGACATTGACAATGACAATGACAAAGACAAAGACAAAGACAAAGACAAAGACAAAGACAAAGACAA
>NW_020653945.1:7420484-7520872 GCF_003589595.1 Hyposmocoma kahamanoa
GACAAAGACAAAGACAAAGACAAAGACAAAGACAAAGACAAAGACAATGACAATGACAATTACAATGACAATGACAATGACAATGATAATGACAATGACAATGACAATGGCAATGACAATGGTAATGATAATAATAATAATAGTACCAATAGTCATTTCAACCACAGGCATCATTCCCAAACTGCTATACGAGTCATTGCATTCCCTGAATCTCCCACCAAACATATACCACTTGTTACAGAAGGCAGCCATCCTTAATACTTGTCGCATTGTCAGAAGATTCTTGCAGATGAAAGAGGACGGAGTAAGCTTTTGTTACGCACCTTCACCACCGTCCACATAGACATGCTGCATTTGCTTGATTTCGGTCCGTAAGTGTGGTTCAAACCATCTACAAAAAAAGCTGAGAAAAATAAAGAAATAATAATAATAACGCACACACTCAACATAGCCCCGCATTAAGGAAACCCTGTGTCGCGGGTGGCATGGACACACACATAGACAACCACAAATTACACCCAAACTCACGAGAGAAATAAATGTAGGGCACACAAATATTTCTTCCGGCCCGGGAATCGAACCTGGGATCTCGAGGCAGTCGAGTCCGGCATGGTAACCGTTCGGCCACAGAGGCAGTTTATAATGAATATTTTTTCTACCTAATTGATGATTATAACTAATAAACATTACTAATTTAATCTTTTCTACCATAAATAGCATTGAATAATTTAAAATTTTTGATTTAAATAGAAAATGGTAAGTGTCAAATTCTGCCCACCTGCAGGGTACTATGATATATCCCTTGGGGCACATAGATGTGTGAATCAACGTAGTGTGCTATTCCTGGTTGCTACTTATGATCAGCACGAGGTGATCAACTGTTCATAAAGTATGACGCTATATATACCTTAGCACTTGCTAGATCAAAACTTCTTTCTAGGGCACCATTTGAAAAGTGTTCTTTGTAATGTAGTCTCGAAAGTAGAAATACAGAACGAAGTGTCACTAGTTCACTTCTTTACAATAACTTGTTGAAACAGTTTTACATTTTCCGTACAAAATAACTAATAGGAGCATTTTGATACGTACCAAACTGCCCCACTCGAGCCGCCGCGTATAAAAGTACCCCACCGGCCTATTTAGAAAACAATATTTATTTTAAAACATCTTTTTAAATTTTCATATAGTCACATGCAATTCTAGTTATCGAAAACACTAGTTTACCCTGTATTAAGACATAAAACCCTTTAAAGTGAACAAAACTGCAGTGACACTCGTATTTGTGTCGCTTAATTTTTTAGTCAACGGCTGTGAAAACACTTGTTACCTGTCGAACGACAACGGCTAACTGGTGAGCTGCATCATTGCATAATATCACAACTAATATTATGTTTGAAAGTATGGAGATAATGCAATATGAAAGTGGCCTCTGTATCCAACTGCCCCCGCTTCCCCCTATGTATCCTTTACATTTTATTTTCTTATTTTGGTGAACAAAAAGAAAAAAGTACACAGTTATTGCTCAGCTCTTAGTAAAAAAAGGTAGAATAAATGTGTCTCTTGAAAGTACCTACTGAAATTGTTCAGATAAATTGTGCGATTAAATAAATTGATGTAAAGAAACTTAGAATTCTATTGCTCCGAACCCTACTCGTTATTTTATAGTTCTTTGTCCTTAATTTAATACTTATAGATAAGTAATTTTACATTCTGAGACTATGAATTTTACAAGTAACCAATGCAGTAAATACTTTTTGATTATTGTATACTCGTAAAACGAGAGAGTAGACATTTACAAATACAAGGAAACGAATCAGTGATATCGCAATCGTAGCGCAATCTAGTTTCCCTTCACATAACTACGGATGTGCACGACATACGAGATTGATGTTTGTATTTCAGAAACAAAATAAGCAAACGAACGTTCAGCCTCGTTACTCTAATCACGTACAAGTTTTGGTAACATTCGGTAGATGGCGTTAAAAGCCTTAATGTGCGAAAGAGCGTTCAACACTTTCGTTCAGTTATTGATTATGCGCGAGTGTCCGTGTATTGGTCTAGTTGTCAAACACCAAATACTTCGCAATCGAAAGTCTATGTAATTTATAACGTTCAATAATTAATGATAATTTGAAGTAGTATTTGAATTAATAGTGCATGTAATATGTAATTCTTTAGTCAACCGTTCAAATAAGAGGACAATTGACATTAACTTTTTGAACGTGCGACATTTGTTTTGACGTTTTTATTTTGTTTATATTTATTTATGACGAAGTGAGTAATTTTTGGCGTCAAAGCTTAATTTTATAATAACAAATGTAAGAATTGTTACTTCGAAGTACTCACCGCCCAGTCCAGCCTTCAAGAGAAGTACTCCTATGCTCAGGTTTGCATTTTTTATGCTGAACGCTGTTTATTTTATTTTTCAGTTTCACACTTAGTTTTTTCGGACTGTTTTGTATTTTCACCCCGGAAAACATTTTGTATTGTCCTCACAACATAAGCACAGATATTGTATCTACTCACGCACTTCTATCATTTGTATCTGGAAAATAACTTAACTAATATCAATTGTTACAGTTTTGATAATGGAAAATGTAGAACCTGAAAACCCCGAGTGTGACGGCGAATTTGCCTTCGAAACTGACCACTTGGCGCTGCGAGGTAACAAAGATTACTGCGAGCTATTAAAATATATCGTCAGGTTAGAAGCATTGAAGCTACAGGCTCTCAAAGACACAGAAGACTTAGCAGAACAGCAAAACAGGGCGTTAGATGATCCATTGCAGTTTGTTGAAGACTTGAAATTAGGTAAAATAAATTTCCCACCAAGGCAACATGTTCCAGAACCACCCAACATAGATTGGAACAGCTATGGAATAGATACAACTATGGACGATGACTTTAGAGACGTAAAGTCAAATAAAAATGATGACAGCAGCACTAAAGTCAGGGGTCGAAAGTTTACAGACAACAAGCCTGAGACATTCAATCAATTGTGGTCTTGTGAAGAACAAAAGAGGCTCGAGGAATTATTAGAAATATACCCTGAGGAACCCATTGAAGCAAGGAGATATAAGAAAATAGCTGAAGCTCTCGGAACACGAACACCTATTCAAGTTATGAGCAGGATTCAGAAATATTTTGCTAAATTAGCAAAAGCTGGCTTGCCAATACCTGGGCGAGCGCCAAAGAGAGTTGGAAGAGAAAAAAGCAAATCCATTTTTTATAAAAAATCTACATTTTTCCCTCAACTCCACGTTCCTGTTAAAATGGAAGATCCTTATGACAGTGGTGATGTGCTTGAAAGCACTTCAACATTAGAAAGCAAAAGTGGCCAGAAACATATGCTGGATTTATTGAAAGCAGCCAAAGATCAAAGGGTACTGGATGAGATATCTCCTATATATCAGACTAAGACAATGTGTGTAGGCTGTCAGAAAACTGGATTCTTAGGAGCAAGGTGGACAGATAACACTGGCACAGATTATTGCACAGATTGCGTGGTGAAGCTTTTACCAGCTGAGAAATTAATACCTATTCGAACACCTGTTTAAATTCCTTCAGCTTTAATTTTTTTCTAAAATATGGTACATTGGTATCACTAAGAACAAATTTATTTAAGTTGAGGTGATTATTCACTACTACATACAAATTTTCACTCAATATAGTTTCAAACATATTATCTAGTGTATTATTTGACCATAGTGGCATGGTCCTAAAACAACAATGGTTCACTTAGCATGCATTTGCTGTAAACACTTACATCACAATATATTGCATTAAAAACTGCTAGTAACTATTTATTAGTGACGCGCTTTCCGCGATCGGACGCGGCGAGAGATGAACAGCCACTGGCTTGGAACACTGAACATGCCCACTCAACTACTGAACCCCAGGGTAATAGTTATAACTACACTAATAGACTACTCCACACATTATGTATGTATTGAAGTCTTAAACTGTTAATGTATTCAGTTCTTTCTAACTATTGCTGTTGTAAGAAGTGCTAATTTATTTCGCCTTGATTTACGTGTGTTTTTAGTCACCTTACTAAAGTTTGTAACACAGTGAATGACTCTTTCTGTTCAACGTTCCTATGAAAGCTTAGGAATTTCTAACTATGTAGATAGTGTTATTGTAGGAACCCTTTGATTAGCTCTAAAGGTGCTCTAAAACAGCAGTTGAAATTTGAGAATTGGGACAACAAAGGTTATTCCCGCGTGCTAGTGGTCTATAAACATCATAATCAGCTTAGCTTGTTAACGTGCAGCGTCAGCCAGCCTTCATCGTGCATGAAGCTTCTAGAAACGTCTAGAAAACGCTACACACTCACCTAGGTCCAGATCTGTTTTGATACACTGAAAACAACATTTTAGCCAATTAATTTTTCTACTAAACATTATTTTTAAATCTCTACATAGATTAATTATTTGGTCTTTTCTTTATCCATATGTTTAATGACATTAAACAGGTAGGTATATTACAAGTAGGCAGGCTTAGGGTCTTAATAATTTGATTTACCAAGATACATCAGCATATGAGATCGTTTCAAAGATAAATATGGGATGTTTTGAGTACAAACGTTCACATTTGTACATTTATTGTTCTAAAGTGTATAAGCATTTGATTAAGATTTAAAGTAAAGAAATCATGAAGACCCAATACGACACGGTTTCGAACCCACCTTTCCGAAAACCTATTAATAGTTAATACATTACTATTCAGTGATTATATTCATATTTGGTTCAATGTATGTATATAATCTATCATAATAGAATGTCAAAATAAATGCTAAAACTTTTCCATTAAAACCTTACAATACTTCATTTTGTCAATGTTACGTAAGCAGTTAGGCTGTGTAGCATTTTAGGTTCCGGCATATTAGTAAACCTGTTTACATTCTGTGTGTTACTTACATATTGCGTTGCGATGCCGATGTTTATTAATACTGCCTTTGGGATATGAAATGTATGACTGATTCAATCTGTGTTCTATTGTTATGCCTGGACCTCAGATTACAGCGATTGTGTGCGGCGAGGTGGATCGGTTGGGATTTTGACTATCTTTCTACGAGAGAATGCCAATATCGGTTCGTTATTGGTTGGCACTATTATAGAAAAAGTTACACACTTAATAATAGCAAGAAGTGATAAATTCCTGGGTGTCAAAGTACCTTTATATCAATGCACTTAAAAATTTCGACAAGTAGGTACAGTATACAACCCTTTTCTGGAAGCAACTCCAGGCACATTCCGATTCGAGTATAAGATTGACGGAGAGATCATGAATAGGATAAATTCAGTACGCGATTTGGGACTTCATATTTCAAAAGAGTTGACATTTCATGAGCACATCACGAAAGTTTGTAAGAAAGCGAATCGTAGTTTAGGATTTATACAGAGACAGACTAGTAGTTTTAAAAGGGTAGAGACATTAAAAATTTTATATAATGCACTTGTAAGAAGTCGACTAGAAAGTAGCTCCATAATATGGAATCCCCACGAAAATAAGTATAACCTCATGGTCGAGAAAATACAAAATAAGTTTTTAAGGCTTGCGTATTTTAGGACATATAAAGTCTATCCCAGGTTCCCTAATATGTATCCAACCGCATTTGTCCTAGGAATGGTTGGATATTATAAACTCGAGACTCGAAGGAACCTGGCTCTCGTCACGTATGTTTTTAAGGTTTATCGCGGCTTTCTGTGCAACCCGCAAATACTAGAGGCTATAGGACTCCTCGTGCCAAACATACGCCTACGCAGCTCCTTGCGACAACAGACTCTTGCACTGCCGCCGTGCAGAACAAATGTGCTGAAGCATGCGCCGCTTGTAACCGCTTTACGATTACTTAATGACATTAATAAAGAAATTGACATATTTTGTTGCTCACTGTCGAAGTTCGCAGAGGTTGCCCGAGACGTTATTTGTAAGATAGGTTAAGTATGAGTAAATTTTTTTAGTGTTTTTAATTTGTAAGCTACTGACATTTTTAATATAATAATTTAATTTAACAAAATATGTTCAATATAGTTTTATATGATTTAGTAATAATGCCTTAATTAAAATTGTGACATGACATAATCGAATTGGACTCAGGTATTCTGTAATGATTAATGTTAATTGCACAGTGTAATGTAAATGAATAAATGAATAAATGAAGATGAATAAATGAATCTCTCAAATCTTTTTTTATGGATTATGGCTAAAGGAATAAAAATTCTTTTGTCAAGAATAGTGAATATACATCTAAATAAAAATTTCTTATTTCGGTACTCTACTCATTCATTTAGGTTTATTGATGGCGCCATTTTTTAGGATTTCGCCAGCATTACTTATTTTGGGAAGCTGCAGTATTTTGGTTACGTAATGAGGGGCCATAGATACCTGATTCTTCTACCGATAATGCAAATCCAAGGGGTAAAATACAAGGAAAGCGAAGTTGTGGAAGAAGGAAAACCTCGTGGTTGAAAAATCTGAAAGACTGGTTCAATCTTAGCACACGTTCCCTCATGCGTGCGGCAGCTTCAAAAATGAGGATAGCCGCGACAGGCCGCCAACCTTCGTAGAGAACCGGCATACTAAGAAGTCGGTAGATGATCAGCCGCGCGCTTACTTTTTATTTTGACAGACGTCCCAGCTAAGGTCGACAATTTGAAATACGTCTTTAACGTAAGGTAATATTTCATCATTGAGTAAGGTATTCACAAAATTTATCCCTCTAAGTTACCACAGATAAAGAAATGTCGAAAATTTCTAAACTTTACTTATATAAAACATTAATAATATTGATTCCTCATCGTTGTTATTTATTTAAGAATCTCGATAATTCTATCTATCGACATTTCGTAGTTATTTACAAATTGTTGGGTAAATTAAAATTTAGACACTAGTACTAAATTAGGTACTGTCAAAACTGACCACTTGATTGTAAAGATTACTAGGTCAGTTGCGTGATGGTTAGTACCACACGATAAAATATTTTATATAAATAAAGATTTGTAATCGTTGAGTAATCTGTTGTATGACGAACCCCAGACTTGACATACGACTTTTTACGGCAAAATAGTCGTGACAACTTTTTTACATTTACTGATTTTTTTATGTAATAGTGTAATTACTTCTCACAGAGTTTGTTTTCTAAGTAAAATAAGTTTAACGTAGTAGAATTTTTTGACGGGATATAAACATAAGACTATAAATACCTTATTAGGAACTTAACCACTTAGTAGCATTCGTGTGACATTGAAATTTCTGTATATAACAAAGTACTTAGTGAAAATTTGGAACTTTTGGAAGGTATTCGCTGTATTAATTATAAAAGACTAAATCTACTAAAATTATGTAGGCCTTCAACTGGACACATTACCTACACGACATTCTTATCATAATTGGCAAAGAGTTGAGATCAAGTGTAAAACTATGTAGTGGCGATGTGTGCTTTTGTAGACATAGACATAGAATATCTATGGTTGTAGAGATAATCAAATGTAAGGCCAAAGTGGCACCAATTTTTTTATTTGCGCATCTATTAAAATCGCTAAACAATACTCTCACTAACCGAATAGGTACTAGTCTTTTTATCAGTGTTTGGAACTATCATCACTTCTGTGGCTTGGTTCAAGAAGTGCCTAAATCCCTATTTCTTTACGCACGTCTTGTATCGAGCCATATAATTCACCTGTTTCACTTACGGATGATAGTAGGTACATTTTTTCTTCTTATTGAGGAGCAAACAGCTTTTTACAATTCTACAGGAAATATTTAACTTATTACCTACTAAACCTACGCTTCCTTGTGCTTATAAAAGGTAAGTATTATGTATAATTCAAATTCAAATTCAAATTCAAAATAATCTTTATTTCATAGGTAAGCATTATTACACTTGAAATCGTCACAATAGTTAAACTCTATCGCTCATTCGTAAGGCAGATTCCCCTGAGAAGAATGAGCAAGAAACTCTAGGGGTTGCTCTTTGTAAATAACATTTACAATATTTTTTTTTTATTTGAAACATCAGAGATCGAGACTACCTCCATGAGCTAAACCGGTTACTACCACGGATTTTTGTCATCCAAGTACGCAGAAGTTGTATAATAACCTTTAGTATAAAGTTTTTGTTTCACTATAGTTTTAAACCTCGTGAAAGGCAAATTTTGTATATCAACCGGAATCTTGTTATAGAAGCGTATACATTGCCCCTTAAATGATTTTTTGACCTTGTGAAGACGACTATCAAGAAAAGCTAGTTTATTTCTATTCCTCGTATTAATGTTATATCTGTCACTATTTTTCATAAATAAATTACTATTCCTTTTAACATAAATTACATTTTCATAAATGTACTGTGGGGCTAGTGTAAGAATGTTAATTTCCTTAAACTTATCTCTCAAAGATACTTTGGGGCCCAGATTGTAAATTGCCCTAACTGCACGTTTCTGCAGGACAAAGATTCTATTGATATCGGCGGTATTACCCCAAAGCAAAATGCCGTATGTCATTAGACTGTGAAAGTAGCTGAAGTAAACCAATCTAGCGGTTTCGACGTCTGAAAGTTTCCTAATTTTTTAAATCGCGTACACTGCAGAGCCGAGCCGTTTTGATAGCTTACTTATATGGGGACCCCATTGCAATTTAGCATCTAACGTTATACCTAGAAATACAACTGTATCCACAAGATTCAATTTTTCGTTTCTAACTACAATGTTTGTAACCGTCTCTCTAACATTGGGTCACGTAAATTTCACACAATTTGTTTTTTTCTCAATAAGAAGTAGGTTATTAACAGCAAACCAATCAACTACTTTAGAATTAAAGTCGAGCATGAATAATTAAAAATATGTAAGTATAATAATAGTTAAACAAATAAAGATAAAGAAAATTGAAACAACTAATAATGATGTACAATCATAACATAGGTAAGTGAGAATATAAATCCCTCTTAAATTTTTGATTCGCTAGGCATAGCTCATTTGACTTATGAATAAGATATTTGGCATGAAATCAAACAAGCCTAGAAATACACCTTCTTACGAAAAGTCTTTAAAGCAAGCAATAACGCGAGCATTACTTCGTTCCAGTTTTTAAGGGTGGTGAAATTACAAGCGTATGGGAATTGTCAAGTTTATGTCTCAGGGTGACGGGTGCAGTGGCCGTGCCCCTCAGATCTTTATGAATGAAAGCTTTGATTGGCACTGCATCTATTATGGGTGGAAATGTTGCTTACCACCATGTACATAACACAAAAAAAAATGGATCCTACTCCGATTGGACGTAGTCGACCAAACGGTTCCCGTTTCAGTAGATAGCAATAGTATATTTTTCATCAAGAGACTAAAACAAGCCAATATATACCCGAGGTGGTTAGCCACTTGAGCTTTAATGAGGGAGTTTATTACTCTGAGGCTTTATATTGGCTTTTAGTCTTTGGCTTGAAAATTTTAATTTTAACTTCGATTGCGAGAAATAGTAGATTGTACAACAAGTGCATAAAATGCGTCATTTTACCCGAGACGACTATATCCACCCTTGCCTGCGGCTCGGGTGGATACTTAAGTCGAGGGTAAAATGGGTTCTATGAACGAGTATACACTCTGCTTTTCACTTCGATTGCGAGAAAATTAAACAGCAATATTACAAATAAACGATTATTTAATTAAAATTGAATGTAACATTACAACAATTAGACATATTTAATGTCATGGTTTTTATTTTGTGCACTAGAGCATAAAGTTCTATTTTATGCACTAGAGCATAAAATCCTATTTTATGCAGCCTACACCCAGCATAAATACGAACTTTAAGAGCATGAGAAGTGAAAAAAATATTTCAATCGCTCTACAACAAAATCACGAATCAAAAGTTTGAAGTTTTCGCAGCATTTTTAATCGACGTCCAAAAAGGAGGAGGTTCTCAATTCGACTGTAATTTTTTTTGTATGTATATTACGCGATAACTCCGGCTGTACTTGTGTACCGATTTTGATGATTCTTTTTTTTTTGTTGGAAGGAGGGTACCTTAGTATTGGTCCCGGTTTCACACATTTTCCGGTAACTGATTTCAATAAATCTTGGCAAATGGATGTAATTCCACAAACTTTTGAGGTCGGTTTTTTAGTACTTAGAACTGAGATTATTTTCCAACCATACACCGATATAACAAACGCAAAACCCCACGATTAGCGGACTTTGGCAATCATGAGCGTATTTCGAGCGATTTAAGTGCTACGTCGCGTTACTAAAATTGTCCATAGATACACAAACACACTAACGCGGGAAAATAATATGGCGCTAACGTCTGCGGAAAAGGCACAGAAGTAAAACCGAGAGCATTACTGGCTGTTTGAGTTTGTCTAGGTCACTCGAAGTAAATTAAAAAACTAGGTCGTTTTTACTCCCTAGGGATTATAGGATGCACTTTACTCAAGCTACGTAAGGTTATATTGACGTACTTTTAGAGCATAAGAAATGAAAAATATATTCTTTGCATTTCGCAGTAACCGCTGTAATTTTCAGAAAGTGGGGATTATCTTCTCGCTCCTACGCATACCTAAGTTTTCCGCATAACTGACCATTGCGTAGGTACAGTTTACCTATGTAAATATGTAGTATGTAACACGTGGGCCTGTAATCGTGATCTTTTGGCGGAACGTTAATATTACGTTATTGTGTTACAACTTCAGTTTCAACATCTATTTGGATTATCATTATCAACACATTTATGTTCTACTGTCGGGCACGGGACACCTTGAAATGTTAAGGCCGTGGTTTACCACGGTGTACCATTATAAGGAGTAGACTTTACACGTCTACGATGAGTTTCGTTACCTTCGACGTGCAGTTTTTGTTTCTACGTTATTATACCTCGTGTGTTCATAAGATTTGAGACAAAATTTGACTTAATTTGGAATGTTTGTGTTCTATTTATAGATTTTTAAATTTAATTTCTATTACTTTTCTCGTGGTGGAGGGTATAAAACAGTTTCGTGCAACTGCAATTACGCTACATTCGGCGGGAAAAAACCAACAGAGATTTTCCGTAACATAACATTTTTTGGGGTAAACCGCAACTTTGTATCAATGTACAATATGGTGCAATAACCATACAACTTTGGAAGGTGACTGATTCTCTAAAAGATCGACTAGGAGTGGTCACTCGCGGTCTATAAAGACGACTGCGCTCATCAAAATGATCAGAGAGCTACTTCGCCGAAATCCATGTCGCACCCAGAAAAAATTTGCTTTCAAAGACTAACATTTCGCGTAGTTCGCCAATTACGACGAGAACGTTGTCCGATGCTGCTTAGGGACACTTTACCGACGAAAAAATTTTCACTATCGAAGAGAAGTACTACCGACAAAACAATATATTGTATAATTATTAATACAAAGATCGAACACTCAGAAAAAATTCCTTCGATCCGGCCGGATTCGAACCGACGTCTTCTAGCTTACCGTGCCAGACGCTATACCAACTAAGCCACGGAACGAACCAACGGACCTCACGAATTTTTCTATGTGCTTGCGTCGTGTCTTTATATTTGGTTTTTTCAACGACTTTTTAGTCGTAGCGCCATCTATGAGAAATCTATGAAAGATTTATCACCCAATTAGTACCTTTACAGTTACTAGTCCTGGCGACAGATGTCGCTATTCGCTGTATTTTAAATTTTTATTGAAGTGATATTCAATTATTTTTTGTGAAATTACTCCACTAGTTTGTTATAATTATTAATACAAAGATCGAACACTCAGAAAAAATTTTTTCGATCCGGCCGGAATCGAACCGACGTCTTCTAGCTTACCGTGCCAACCAACGGACCTCACGAATTTTTCTATGTGCTTGCGTCGTGTCTTTGTATTTGGTTTTTACAACGACTTTTTAGTCGTAGCGCTATCTATGAGAAACCTATGAAAGATTTATCACCCAGTTAGTACCTTTACAGTTACCAATCGAAGAATTCGATCGAATCGAGAACGAAGGAATTTTTTGTGAGTGTTCGATATTTGTATTAATAATTCTAACTAGTGGAGTAATTTCACAAAAAATAATTGAATATCAATACAATAAAAATTTAAAATATATTGTATGCCAAAAGCAGCACGATGTTCTAGCTTCAGCACAAAATGTTTCGCGTACCGATCATCTGGCGAGTATGATGGTGTATGGTGTCACTCCGCTCCATTTTTGCCAACACGGCGTTAAGATGAAACCAAAAAATTATCAAAAACATTTTAGACAATAGTGTCTCACGATAGGGTGAGACCCCTGTCTAATACTTTATTTCACGTCACCAAGTCTCAGCACCGGCCTATAAGGCTAAAATATAAGATAATAATAATAAGAATCTTAAGTAGGTATATAAGATAAAAAATAACCATAAATCATCACATATGTTAAATCGCGTAGATGACTCGTCGTTATGTTGTGACGACAGTTAGTCGTGCAGTTTAAAGTGTCGTAGCTTGTATATTTAAAAGAAGTTGTTTGCACATAGAATAACACGATTAACTATAGTTCACGACTTATTTGACGTTACGAGGACAGACTATCGTGACAATGGGAAGAGCTAGAATGACAGTCGTACGACAGTAACTAAAACGTTACTTCAAACGAATATGTCATGCAAACGACAAAGGCGGCTGCCGTGAACCGATAAATGGTCGTCACGATCTAGTGGCAACAGCTGGACATGACAGTCGTTCAACGATAAAATAAACGTCCACGACTCTGTCATGACAGATAGTTGTGATATAGGAACAGGCAAGACGCGATAGTCGTCTAACGATAAATAAAACATTACGACATAATGGGAACGCGCCCTTAGTGACCGCGATAAAATATATTGTGTATCAAATTGTAGTTATTCTCGCTACCGCAAGAGGCACTGTACAATTTGTGGTTCAAATATTTTACTCAGTCGCTAGACTTTAACTATGTCAACTCACTGTCTGTAATGATACTGGTTAAATGTGAAAACCACAACAGTTCTGGTTTAAATCCGCATCGGTCATTGCTTTTTAAAATGCGATTCTTGATTAAATATGCATACTTAGAAATAGTCTACGATTTTACAAAAAATAGTCCACAAAACCAGTGTAAAATAAAGTTGGTTTTATGTGAACGGCGTTTCCTAAAAACTTCGCATTCGGTAACGGCTAGTGACGTCCTAGAAATGGGGAGGTTGAATTTAACTTATATCTTCGATAGGAAGTAAGTTGGAAATTTGTTTAACTTTTCTTCAGACTCTGAGTATTTTTTTCTTGTTTAACTGGGTGAATATCTCATGCGTAAATTTTGCAAGTCCAGGCTGAGAAACCAGGTGTAAAGTGAAGAAATGTTAATGATTTCTTTTTTATAGTTTAATAAGACATAAAATGAGTTTAGGGCAAGAATTTCAGAAAATTCATTGTACAATAATAATTAATAAAAAATATTAATGTCCCGATTTTCAATTTTGCTGGTGTGTACACTTTCTGTTTCATTGTATAAAATAGTCGTTCAGGTAAAATGTGTACGTTTTTAAGAAAAACAATTCCATGTATGTTATTCACTATTAGAAGCACTAACTAAAATCATTGAAAGTATTGCAATTACCGGTATGTGGGAGACTGGGTACTTGATCAAACTTTGTCCACGCGAAAATTGTAGTTTTGGTGGCAAATATTCAACTGGTTGCAACTGGTAAGTAAATTAACTAAAAACCATTACGTTCTTGCCCCGCGCAAGCCTCACTCGTGTATTCGGACCTGGCAGAGAAAAACATGGGCACTGTGTTCCATTTCCCGACAAAAAAGTAATTATATGCCCTTTGGTGGCACGTGGGACAAAAAATATTCAGCTTTCCTGGCTCCATTTGTGCTCAATTTTTGTTTTATCCTAAGGTCGTATTCTGAAACCAAATTAATAGACTAATTTTGTCATTATTTTATCACAATTTAATCGTCTCGGTTTGATTTTTAAGCTTTTACTTTTTTTCCCGTAATTTATATTTTGAGATTTCATCTTACGTGGCTCAAATTTGGTGGTTTTGGTGGCGTTTGTGTTACCACCTTAACTTAAAAACGCCACCAAATTTTAAATTGTTACGATATTTTTGAATATAACGTTCACTTTCGAAAATTGTTTTAAAGTATTGTGGTTTATTTGTACCAATAAACTTAAGAAAGATAGTGTTTATTCATAATTTTTTAGATAACCAAAACGTACTTAATTGCTTTTTGATCTATTTGTACCTTAGCGATCTTTTAAATTTGTATTTTACTTAAATTAACGGTGATATCATTGATTAAATGATTTTGTTGAGAACGTCAAACACGAAAATTTAGTTCATTGTTGTTTTCATTGGCAGTTGAATAATTACGATACACTGCTCTATCTCCAGGCATGATTTCTGAAGATAAATTGTAGAAACTCAAATGTTTACCATGAGGACATGCGGTGGGTTTATCGAGACATTGAGGCTTGATGCAAAATAAGGCACAGAATGCTAATTTAGAGTTGTTACTTTTTTCCAAATAACCTGAAGAAATAACACTTGGTACAATTATAACTAACAACTGGAGTAACTTCACAAAAAATAATTGAATATCATACTGGTGAAACATCTTGACATTCAATAATAATAATAATAATAATAATAATAAATTTTATTTCCTTCACACACAATTTCAACCATAATTAAACTTTCTTAAGTAATAAAACATTTGTTGTCTGTGAAGGCTGGAGCCTAAACTAGGATACCCTGTGCTATAGGTCTCCAGGCCTCCGCATACGGATAAAGTATCAAAAAAAACAACATTGACTGCGTCACGAATGATTGCTATGAGAGAAAGTTACTCAAAATTAGGTTTATACAAATCAAAAAATTATAAATATAAATAAAATTGAAGACTAGAGGGCAAGAATTATGTTGTGTGTGTGTGTGAGAGTAAGTGTTGTGTGTGTGTGTGAGTGTGTGAGTGAGAGTGTGTGTTTGTGTGTGTGGGAATTAACTATAATGGAACAAGAAGGAGGTTTTCGGTTTCCTCATATGACAAAGTCAATAGCCTTTTAGTGACCACGTTCCTACATTCAAACTTGTTTAGAGGATAAATATGCAGATCACCATTACATCCGTTATATAAGAAGGGCCCGAGGAAGCCGAAGAAGTGATGGGCAAAGGATGTAGACCACGCCGAATAATGGCACACACGATCACGGCGTCGAAAATTAACTATCCGAGATCGATCGTAAGATGTCTGCGAATGTACCCTCAGGATGGTGTACAGAACAAATAGTTGGCGTACGGATAGAACTTGCCAATCTCGGAAAAGTTCTCGAGTTGGAAAAAGGTATGGTCGGAATGACGCCACTTTCAAAACCGCTCGTTGAGCCACTTCCAGTTTCATAAGAGAATTTATTTACAACCTGAAGAAAATTCATGTTACCAGGAAAAGGGCAGTCTTTTTCTACAATTTCGTAATTTTCTACAAGTTTAATTTTATGTTTCAATGCCAGATAAATGAATCAATATCAGTAATGTTGTTTCCAAATGACACTTTGATCTGCAGTTCTATTTAATAATCCTTCAACTCCTGGGCACCCGTGCCATGGCCACACTCGCAATAATCGCGGGTGCCCCGGATGGAGTTGGAGGATTTTTAAAAACAACTACAGATCAATCAGTGTCGTTTGGAAATGACATTACTGACATTGATTTGATCATCTGACGTTAAAAGCTACCGGTAATAATATTCAAATTAAACGTGTACATTACGAAATTGTTCAAAAAGACTGGCTCATTCTTTAGTATATGAAGCCTTTTTTTAGTACCATGAATTTTGTTCAGGCTATTTGAAGAAAAAGTAATAACTCTAAATTAGTACTCAGTGCCTTATCAACACCATCATCTGATGATGATGAGATGATGGTGTTTCAGTCCAACTACTCAAAGCAGGAGGAAATCCTGTGGTAAAAGTGCTTGTGAAACTTTTCAACAAAGTTCTTCATGAAGCACGAACACCAGAGCAATGGAAGAATGCCATCGTCACTATCATCCACAAAAAAGGCGACATTGCAAAACTTAGCAATTATCGACCGATTAGCTTGCTCTCTCATATTTATAAACTTTTTACAAAGATTTTGACCATCTGGCTTACCAGTGAACTTGACGAAGCGCAGCCTATTGAGCAGGCTGGCTTTCGGAGCGGCTTCTCAACTATAGACCATATCCACACGGTTAATCAGCTGATGGGGAAATGTCTCGAATTTAACCGGCCCCTTGTCATGGCCTTCGTCGATTATGAGAAGGCCTTTGACAGTATCAAACATTTTGCCGTGTTCCACGTTCTTCATCGCTGCCACATCGATTCCCACTACGTGGATGTGCTCCGGGAGCTCTACCGTTCAGCCACTCTGCAGGTACGAGTTCACGATTTAACCAATCCCGTTCCAATCCGGCGAGGACTTGAGGATGTCGTAAAAACCCTTAAATGGGATAACAGCCGCATTAACATCAATGGTGTAACACCATTTGTCTCACCTAAGATTCGCGGACGATCTCGTGTTATTTGCAAGTTTCGACGATCTCCAAAGGATGCTGGAACAACTATATGATGCTTCTTTGAGAGTTGACCTAGGGATGAATATGTCCAAGACAAAGATTATGGCGAATCTCTCCAGTCCGTCAAATACCACTGGCACGGTGGGAAATGAGATGCTGGAGAGAGTTGATCAGTACGTCTGTCTCGGATATGTTCTGTCCTTTGGCAAAGAGCATCAGCCTAAAGAGATCTCAAAAAGAATCCAGCTGGGATGGGCTGCGTTTAGCAAGTTAGGTGACATCCTTAAATCAGGTAAGGTTCCACAGTATCTGAAGACCCGCTTGTTTAATCAATGTGTTCTGCCCACCATGACATATGGTGACGAGACGTGGACGCTCACTCAGGAGACTGTATACAGGTTGAGAGTCGCACAGAGGGACATGGAGCGCGCTATGCTCGGCATCAGCCTTGTAGACCGAGTTCCGAACGTTGAGGTCCGACGATGGACGAAAGTCCAGGATGCTGGAACTCGAATCATGGAACTCAAATGGGGATGGGCGGGACACCTAGCTAGGCAAGGTGATGACAGGTGGAGCTAGACATCGATTGATTGGTGGCCGAGGATGGGCAAAAGATGCGTCGGGCGCCCTGTTGCAAGGTGGGTCGACGACATAGTACGCGTTGCGGGGCGTCAATGGATGCGGCTAGCACGGGACCGTGATGGATGGCACAAGCTTCGGGAGGCCCAGCAGTGGGTGAAATCAGGCTGTGAATGATGATGATGCCTTATCAAGCCTCAATTTGCGGACAAACCTACCGTATGTCCTCATGGTAAACATTTGGGTTTCTACAACTTACCTTTAGGAAACATTCGTAGAGATGGCGTTGTGTATCATAGTTCTTCAACTTTAAAGCAACAATTAACTCAATCCCTAAAATCCAGGGAAGTACTGCCACCTTACCTATTTCTGCAGTGATGTTAGCATAGTTAGGTTTGGAAGGGTAAGGGTGCTGGTGAAGTTACAGGCACATGGGACTTGCCAACTTACGTCTAAGGGTGACGGGCGCAGTGGCAATGCTCCTCAGGTCTTTGCATATTTAAAGCTCTGAATGGCACTGCCACTGTTATGGACAGGCGTGTAGCTTATCATCAGACGTTTGATTAAAAAGAAAAAGCTGAAGAAAATTCCAAGTGTGCGTCGTTTTAAAGGGGTAAACAAATTTTTATCATAATTAAATTTAAAGAAACAATTAAATTTACTTAATTGTCTTTGTTTTTATATATATTCCAAGTTTGGTGGCAATATTCAATTCTGGTGCAACCGATAATCGTTTTGGTTTCTAAGTATTGGTGGCGAGAAAAATTTTCAATTGCTTACATCTCTGAAATTAATGAAAATGGTTATGTCCCGGTCACGTATATATAAATAAAATGTTTCATTTTATTGCAAACGAGTCTCGGATACTGGAAAATCTATAAAAAAAAATTGCGCCACCAAAATTTACAATAAAATGCATTTGTTGATATTCACCCAACTAGATTTTATTTATTATCAAGCTATTTAATAATGTGAATGTTAGAGTGTGAAGCTGTAGTTACATAAGATGCATGTTTACTCGTGTTGTATAAGATACATAAATAAATAATGACGATGACAAACTCATATTAAATTTCAGACTTGAAAACAATCCCTCAAATTATGAAAGTTATTCAAAGCGACAGTTGACTGTCGCCGAGATTAATTGTCATAATCCATATTCTAAACGGCACCGAAAAAAGTTTTTCTCCACGTAGTTGTTTGTGGAATTATCGTAGAGATTTCAATTTGACAAAATTATTGTAAGAATGAAGAGCTATGCAAATGGCTTGAAATTGGTATCCATTAGCTAGCTGCCATCGCATCTAGAAAGTTAAGCAATTTTGAACCTAACAGTTCACCTGTTCTCGAACTTCGCCGACCTCGTTCAAATTTATAAGCGGCAAGAAGAAACGATGCTAAACGCATCGCCTATTTTACTCAAATAGGGTTGCTTCTATAGTTTAAAAATAATAGAATTGCGGATAATATTTACTTCCATATAAATTAAGGGTAGATTTTATGTTTATGTAAACGTACCTATATTATATTTAACGTCGTATGCTACAGACTGTTCTTGTAAATAAGTGGCGATTAAAGAAAAAAGAACAAATTGAAACGAGAAAGAAGAAAGAAATAGAAAGATATCTATATCTTTTATAAAAAGATTCAAAAGGAAATAGAACGAAGAAAGAAATAAAATAAAAATGAAAGGAAATCAAAGAAAGAAGAAAGTAATATAATTTATACTAAGATGCGAGCTTATGTACGAGTATGTATGTAAAAAAATATAATTTACCGTTCCTAGCAGTGATGATTCGCCTGTTAATGTATGACTTAAGGTGATTACATCGCGAGAGACCGGACCGCTTAATATCCACTGACCCTTTTAAATTATACATCTCCTAAATTACACTCCAAATACAATAAATTTACTTAATTCCATGACCAGGTACGTAATTTTAATTCCGTGTTCAAATTTTTCATGTTAGGTAACATCCGTTTAGCCCGAACTAGGTACACTTTATTATAAATATATATTTTTATTTATTTATTTTATAGATAAGGTATATCAACAGTAGTACGTGTACTCTTAGATAACAGTGTAACTTTACATTAGAATTGTACTTATTGGTCTACCTATTACAGACGTACACAGCATTTAATGTAATAAAATAATAATAAGTAACAAAAAGAACAATAAAGAACTTATGGAATTACTGGGGAAATTTGTACATTACATATTTATCTTTTGCTTAATTTAGGCGGATAATGGAAGTGTTATGAATACGGATTCAAGAAAATCTGTGTATGAGCATTGTGGTTTGTTGTTGTTGTTTTTTAATATTAGTAGTATAATTTTTCGTCCTTCGGGACAGACTACGGGCGCATTTATTCGACGCGAACTTCATCGTGCTTACCCCGTGCGGCCGCCGGCGGAGTCTGCGTCGCCGCCGCGCAGCTACTGCGTGCGACTAACTGTCATGGCAAAATACGCTCTATTTATTTAGATTTTACGTTTTAACTTAAATAAGCGTCCCGGACACGCGAGAGCATCGTAGAGTTCAATCTCCTTCAAAAGATTTGATATTAAATATTATTTTTCAAGTCTTAATTAATTTGTAGACATTTAAGATCTCCTTACATAAAAGTACATAAGTTAATAATAATAACGTGACAGACATTTACTAGGGATCATCAGACATGTACTATGAGCACAAGAGCAGCGAAATTCAGTCTGCGGCGCTACCCAGAACACCTAGAACCAATTTAGAAAATTTTATTTTCTAAATTGGTCCTACCTCGAATCGAACACGGGACCTTCTCATCCTGCTCACAGTGTAAACTATTGGGTTGCCGAGCTCGTCAGTAAAAAAATATTACATTCATTATTTTTTGCAAGGGTTGTGAACCTTTCTCGACTTGCAGGTTTTATTGCGATGTTTCTTTTCACCGTTAGCTTCTAAACATTCAAGAATATACGAAACATAGAAATGAAAGTCTCAGGGTACGTACCGCCACAAGGGTTTTTTAGTTTCCTCACAGGGTTGCCATCGTTGTCAGGAATATAAATATATTCATAATAATGGTATTTGACAAGTATCAGAAATTAAATGTTATTAATAACTAGAATAGGTTTATTCTAAATCATCAATCAAATTTATGGTTAAATGTGAGATCAAATTTTTAAAAGAAAAGAACTGTTTGTGACTTTATATTGTATCTCAACCTACACATTAGGAATCGCTTAAAAAGGAACGGAGCTTCTCACACTCATGACTTAGCTAAGTATACCAAATCATATAAAGGAAGTTCCTATTCATCATCAGCATATTCATTTTTCTACTCCAAGTATGTTCCAGGCCTTTGTAATTACAGCTGTCCTCTATTTCCAACAAGGGTTTAATTGTCCTCCACGTTCAAAGGTACGTTACACTCGTAACAGCGTCGCGGTAAGGCCTGTCTGGTGTCACATCGGTTCACCAATTTACTTTGCAACGGCCTTTGTTTGCGAGATGATCTGGTCACGTGGTTGTTCCGAATGGGATCGGGTTCCGACCTCATTAGAAGGACAAATAAAACTTCAATGAGAGCACAGATAATCTCGAAGACTCCCACGTGAATACTTTGAACATTTTTGCTAAGTACTGTTAAAGGTTAGACAGGAAGACTAATTAGGTTATTTTAGGCTAAAATTTTTATAGGAGTTAGTATTAATGTTAGTTTGTTATATAGTGCAAAGTAGCAACAAAGTTTTTTTAATGTGGTGTAAACAAAGATCTCTTTTTTCATCATGCAACGATTGCATGAAATAACATATTAGGTACTTACTTACTATACTGCCCTCGGAACGAAAAAGGGCACAACTAAATTTTTTATCTAAATTGATTTACAAACATATTCAGGATCAGTAAATAAAGGACAATTTTAACTATTCTTTTGTGGAAATATATCTCAATAATCGTTGAATATACTACAAGCTCAAAGGGCATAACTTCAAGAATATGATTTTTAACTATTAAAAGTCATTTTTGACGTTTTTTGCGTTAAAAACATTAATATCAAAGGATTTTACTTAGTTAATGTACGGAACTGTTACATGTTAAATATTACTTTTTATTATTTTTCAATTATGCATTTCTCCATCATACTTTAGTCTTACATATTATACTTCGGCCTGGATTGCCTGACTCGTATATTACCAGGCCACTTTAGCGCTCGGCCTTGTAACCGATGCTCGTCCGGCAATTCTTTACTTGCTAATATACTAAATGTTCCATGATTGGCAAAGTTTGTAAGTCATGGCCACGGGTTTTCTACAAAGGGAGAGTTTAGGCCATGGTACACCAACATGGCCAATAGCTGGATAGGGATTTTAATATCATACATTATAAATGCAATACTTGGCCTTTGAAATAGTTAAATTACACAGATATTCATCGGCTTTGTGTTCGAAAGTGATAATTCTTCTCTGGCGGCAAGCGCACGCGAGATGAAAAAGAATTTTGCTCTAGCAAAATTCGTTACGTAATTCTAGTTCACGAAGACTGTCGGTTAGTTTAGAGAAAATTGCTAACGTTCATAATTTTATTTTGCTGAAATCAACTTTTACATAGGTATCTTAAACTTTAACTCCGACACTATTGTTGTTTAGTGAACCACATGGCGTCTGAATTTAAGTTTCTGTGTATGTACCTTACCTTTTTGGTGAGAATATACATTATCCAATCATAACTAGCCCGTACGTAATGTTAAACTATTTACGAAACCTCACAAAGTTATCCTTTTGAAGATGAGGGTCGTATTTGTTTGGTCTGTGTGAGGGTCCTTTCAAGAAACTGTAAATGTCCATTATAAAACAAGACTTACTGCTTACTAAATAAAACTTAAAATACATTTTTTTTAACGTTTTGAATCACCGTTGCAGCTTCTTAGTAAAATGAATTGAATAGGAAAATTCTGGTGTTAGATTCACTTTGACTGTGCGAATCAATTAAATTTAAGTATGTTATATATATGTATCACAAGGGCTTGCCAATTTGAATAAGATCAAAGCACTTTCATGGACATCTATAAAATTCATTGGAAATATATTGGTACAAGGTTATCCATCCTTGCGTGTATCAAATTATCTCGCACCACTGCTCCACTTGATAGATACGCATTTATTTCTTGCTCCTAGGACACTGGTAAACAAGTTCGTGTTAGTCGTACAAGTTGGGATCGAATACAAATAATTATTCCCTTTGCCACGTTTACTTCCCTGAAATGTTATTTGCTTGGCTGTGATTTAGTTTATATTTGCTGTTTCTAGAAGAAAACCAAGGATGTTAAGTTTACTCACTTGTTAACAATAGCATTGCATTAAGCGTAATGCACTGCGTAACAGCCCACTGTTCCAGTAATTACTTGTTTATTACTCAATTACGTCAAAACTGCTGAAGGCATTTGAATGAAATGTCCTGGAGAATGCAGCATTTTGCCGCAATGCCGAAAGCAAATGCTATTTGTTGTAATAACATCTAGAAGTAAGTTATTAATGAATAACATAATTGTAACTCTATGGAGAATGGAAATAGTGGGAGTAGCAGTCACTATGTATCGTTTTCACATCAATTTCAATTATCGGCACGTTTTCGACCGAGAAATTTAACTAAGATACGATAATGTAAAATAATTTAATATAATTTATTTCTCGTACATAACAGAAACAGTATATAAACGGTATAAAACCGATGTGGGCAAAGGCGGCCTTATCGTTAAGAGCTATCTCTTCCATATAGCCTTTGAGAAAAGCTAGTCGCAAAATTTGAAATGCATAAATAAAAGCTTACATTATATTATTATCAAATAATAAATAACAATATAGTACACCTACATATGTATATACTTGTATATATGTTTACTCGTAAATATAACTAAACAAATTTATTTAGAAGTACTTTTATTGCAACATATACAATGCAAACTGTCTACAGTATGCAATATTAATTCATTCATAGACCTCGAATTAAAATAATTGAAACTAAAATAAACGACAATCGATTTGCACTTGAACGTTTAAGAATGCCAACACTACCGCAGATATCTCAATCGAAATTAAAATTAGCGCAATTCATTGCCATTCAAAGAACCTCTTTAACTAACTGAAAGGGACCGATTTAGTGGTGCTAAATTAGGACCTACAGTATAACAATAGTGAGCGATGGAATGCGAGATTAAAACGAAAAGGTTGTTACAGTTTTTACATAAATTATTTTTTTAGTTTATATATTACTACGTTTTCAGTTTCCTAATTAATTTGTTACATGTTCATTGATGGCTCTATTGCTAATATTCAATAAATATATAATAACAATCAAAATGTAAAAAAATTGTTCCCTTTACATAAAAAATATACATATTGGATCGTGTAAATGCGAGGAGGTTTAAAAAAGGCATTATTTTTTAAATCGTACTTAAATTTTAAGCATGTATAAATAAAACATTATCGTTTGCTAAACAAAACGTTGGCTGCCTCTTTGTATAAATGGATATTTATGCCATAAATAACCTTCTATTACTAGATTCAAGTAGGTATATAAACATAAACAATTATTAAGCTCTGTAATATGAGTTTTTTGAAAGTTGCTACCGTAAAGATATTATGATTTCCCGTGAAAAAAAGTCAGCAAATTAAACTATAATTATAACAAAAATTACAATCTAAGATCTGGCAGATAGGCCAATTAGACTCCTTAGCCATTATACTGCTATTTACTAAAAAATATACTTACTTACTCTGAGGTTCGTATTCCAGAACTCTACTCAATGCTCAAGTCAGAACTTGAGTATGATTTAAAGCACTAGAAATCATACTGAAGTCCTTGCCATTAGGGTCGTATTTCCAGTGCTTGAAATCATGCTCAATTCCTGACTTGAGCATTGAGTAGAGTTCTGGAATATGACCCTTAATTTCAAGAGTAGAACTTGTAGTTAATATTATTTTTGGATTTATTAAAACGGACCTAAAAAAATTATGTTTATGATCTATGAGAGACATTTTGATAGAGACAGTTGATTATTTACATTTATCTAAAATTCCATGGGCGAGTATGTACGGAAACTCAGTCTATTCATAGGTTGTTTCATTAAAAACTAAAATAATAGATGAATAAAATCATTTCAGTAGAGAGGAGAAGAGGGAAAATGTTTGGCTATTTGTTGCGTAATGACGAATTTGTAATTGATAATTGATTGGAGGGTAATAGAAGGGAAAACGAAAAAGAGGAAGACCAAGAATGGCGTACAGTGAAAAAATAAAAAAGAAGATCAAAGTGAACAGCTATAAAGATGTCAATGAATTGGCTATGTACCGTAAGGAGCGGAGAAGGCTACACGGACAAGAGTCTAGCTCATAAATAAAATGATGAAAATCAGTTCACAAATTACATTAATATATTGTGTATTTGATAAATACATAATCTATTAATACTACGTTACCTACTACGTTAATTATATTAGATAATTTTACTTATAGAAAAATAAAACAATAACAAAAAATACCGACAAACAAACGTTTATTATTTATTATTATCATGAAAATATCAAGGCCATCGCCGATTTTTCAAGCTAACTGGATAATTATAATTTTTAATATCGTCATCTTTGGTAACATAACTTCCTTGTTTTGATTATAGTAACAAGCAAATGACTCGCATGGTTTCATTTTAAGAAACAGGAGGGAAGCATGGAACGAAGATCAAAGGCAAAATTATAATTAAAAAAATTGTTGTTCCGATAAACACGCCCAAATTTGTCTGCTTATGTGAAACTTTTTGTGTACCTACCTATAGATAGATATAGAATTTAGCTACCGTCGAGTTGCTACAAGTTGTATTTAATTATAAATATCGCGTGTAATAATAGTCCTTGGAAGTTATGAGTCTGTCTTTAATTAAAATCAATGAATTGTGACTCTTCCGCCTGAATTTACAAGCACGTTTATAAAAGTATTATATTTCATAGGAGCTTCGCAAGAAGTTCGTAATTTATCTTTGACGCGAAGCAAGAGCAACAAACTTTGTTTTGAAGGCGATTTAGCGCTCCAAGTCGTTTATTTTGCGGTGATTTTACAAAACACAATCGCATTTCAAGTTTCCGAGAGGACGAGCGCCAATTTAGGCGTCATCTTACCACGGCTCTCAATATCAGGGCCGCCGCAGCCGGAAAGTTTAGGGCCTTTAAAAATAAATTGCGGGTGTCAAGGAACTTCGTAACAATTGACACAACAAAGGGAAATTATAAAGGAATAAATAAATAGTACGATTTAGTTTTTAACATTAATAAGTTTGAAATTCGTTTTCGGGCCTAGCTTCTAGATATAGATCAGAGTACAGTCTACAGAAAATCTACGATTTTCCATTTTCCACATATTTTGTATTAGTTCAATTGGGTCTTTGGCGAATAATCCAGAAAAACAATATTACCGACATCAATATGTAGCCGGACGACGATGCCACCGGAAGCGTAATTTCGTTTCGGTTTTTGTTTTGAAAATCTTATTACAATTACTCGTACAAAAATGTCCAGTTGATTGCAATAGCACAAGATTCAGAAACGCATTAAATCTACGAGCCCTATGAATTACGCGCTCTTTGTATTAAGTAATAAAGAATAACTCAAATAGTAATATGAAATGTGAAAGCAATCTGTGTAAGGCGTATCGGGATGACACACTCGCAATCCGTTTCCGCAAACGAAAATACTAGAACAACAAATGCAACAAATGTTCGGTTACTGTTAGGTATTCGGCTTATTCAGTCTGTTTTATGCTAACCTAATACCTAAAAACAGAAGAAACAAATAGGTAAAACCATAATTCTATTATGCATTTTATTACTGCTGAACATACTGTACACTCTAAGTTCGCGAAAGTGCAATATTTTGCTACATTATCAAAACTGTGAAAGGAAATGTAACAAAACTAAAAATGTTATTTTTAAAAAAGGTCTAAAATGTAACATGTACAATCAAAACTACCTACTTGTTACGTACTTTAAGTAGAAGAAACCGGGCTGGCAGTTCCCGGGACAAGTTGTTCTCACAGCAATAACTTTGCAAGGAAAATATATAGCAATACATGTGAAGCGCGTCGTTAAAGCGTCAGGTCATGCGTCTTGCCGGCAGCCATTCCAGTAACTCCGGCGACGACGTGTGGCTATGTGTGTGGCTATGTGCGTGAAGCTGTCAAAATATCACGTAAGTAAATTTTTTCTTGTTTAAATTTTTTGGTCTGTCTTTGTTTATTATGAGCCGATTCATACGTAACTTTTCTAAATTGTAATGACATTAGTAAGGAATCTTATTGTTTGAGTATTTTTTTGATTGATTCTATTACTTTGGCGTTAGTGTCAGTCTTCATATAAAAACGTAATTTGGGGCTATAAGTTCTTCTCTCGAGGGGCTGGTTGTTCCTAGGAACAACTTCCCCAATTGACCTGCAATCATATTTAAAATTTTTATGACCATTTTTCTTTGTTTTAAGGATGCCAAACTACAAACAGGCTCATGTCAAATATTTAGACAAGATGATGGAGTCACTTATGTGACTCCATTATGTGTGAAGAAATGAGCGATGAATAATATTACTGATAAATAAGAATGTAGTTGTTTTTTTTTAAGTTACTTGTGTATAATATAAACATTATATACGTACAATTATAAAATAGGTGGTTTTATTTAAGAAAATCTTTGTTATTCTGTCTTAATCTAGGCGGAACAATTTGCCTTAAAGGCGGAACAACGCGCCCCAAAGCGGGGCTGAATGTTCCGCTTCGAAATTTGTCAAAAATTTGCCTCTATGAAAAAGACTATAGTAGAAGTGACTATACTATTACAAAAAGCGATAAACATTTGTGCAAAATTTCCACATGTTGAAAATCAAGTCCTTCATTTTCAGTATAAAACTTCAAGTTATTTGAAAATCGGAACGTTCAGCCCGGTCTCCCCTACATAAGACCAAAGAAATGTTAACAAAATCAACCAAATACCTACACTTTAACTGAAAAGTTTAGGTGTACTTTGTGGTTGTGTATGTATGTGTCCATGGCACCCGCGACACAGGGTTTCCCTAGTGCGGGGCCATGTTGAGTGTGTGCGTTACATTATTTGCAAACCAGTATTATCTATGTTAAGTTTTAATATGAAATTAAGTTTTTGGAAGTTGAAGTGAAATAAGCAATCACTTTCTTCATTGGGTCATAAATTTAAATTTATAAACTTCAAAATTAAAGTACCTTTTAAGTATACAAAATTATTTATCATAATTTGAATTGAAAAATACATCTTGTAAGTTGAAAAATACAACTTGTAAGTTGTATTTTTCGTGCTAATTTTTGTACGTGTTTTAATCAGGCCAAATATTCGGCTATTAGGAATTATCCGTATACGGCCTAAGGCCGAATGTACTATTCGTTGCAACACTAGAAAATACCCATCCTGGAGCCCGCACCCGGTCGAACCACTCCATTGTAACATATAATAGCCATTGTATATGTTGTATTGGCCTTTTTCCATAGGCTAAATATATTACTTTTATTAGCTAGGCAGACAAAAGATTGTTTCCTACATGCAATAAATAAATATGTGTAAAATCGACTAAATCACATTAAAGCATCAAACGAGGAACAAAGATTCTGTAAATGTAATACCATTTTGATGGGTGATTTTAATACTTGCCTTCTTAAAAATGATTCACGTTCGAGCAGTCTTCGTTCTGTTATAAATTCCTCTAACTTACATATTCTTCCATCTAACGCTACGCATCATTTTCCTAACTGTACTCCCTCTCTTCTGGATCTCATAGCAGTCTCTTCTCCCGAACTTGTCACCATGCATGGTCAATTCACCGCCGATGCCTTTTCCTATCACGACCTCGTGTACCTGTCATACAGGGTGCGCGTGCCCAAGGCTAAGCCTATAATTCTCCTACAACGTAATTTTGGAGCCATGGACTTAGATCGATTGCGTGAAGACGCGAGTAGAGTCGACTGGTCAGTAGTAGATAGTGTTGGTTCGGTGGATGAACAGGTCAAGTTATTTACATCGCTACTGACTCACCTTTATGATATACATGCACCAGTTCGACCTGTTCGGATCAGGCACCTTCCTGCACCGTGGCTGAGTGACCTTCGAAGTTATATGGAGAAGAAGAATCGTGCGAAAACCAGATACAAAATTGAACCATCTGAAGTGAATTGCAAAAAATACCACCGAATCAGAAATCGCTGCAACACATTAATTGGGGATGCTCAGCGACGCCACATCCACACATCCATGGAAAATGGTAACACCTCTAAAATTTGGAATTTCTTTATTCTAGTTTTAGCTATCGCTTCCAATACTGTAGGCAGTGATTGCATTACTCGTAATATGATCATTCCCCTCCTCGATCTCGTCACTCCCGTCATTACTAAATCCTTAATAAATCTGTCTCTACTTGTGTTATCCCATCAGCCTGGAAAGACGCTTATGTCATTCCACTACCGAAAAAAACCAAACCAAGCCTCCCTTCAAACTACCGTCCTATTTCAATTCTTCCTTTCCTGTCAAAAGTCCTAGAAAAGCTTGTTCACTGTCAGTTGACTAATTTCGTAAACAGACCTTTTCAATCCTCTCCAGTCTGGTTTCCGCATTGGTCATAGTACGACTACTGCACTCACGAAAATCACTTTTGTGTATGGAAAATCAACAATTGACTGTGCTGACACTCCTTGACTTCAGTAATGCCTTCAATGGTGTTGACTTTGACCTATTATTGGAGGTATTGCGTACTCTTAACATAGCTCCAGCAGTTATTGATTGGTTTCGAAGCTACCTCTGCGGACGTCGGCAGTGTGTACGCAATGAGAATTCTTTCTCTACGTGGTGCGATATTTCCGCCGGAGTTCCGCAGGGTGGCGTCCTTTCTCCTCTCTTATTTTCTTTATTTATTAACTCTATCACACAATCCCTCACTTCTTCTTATCATCTTTATGCTGATTTACACCCAGTCGTCTATTCAAGACTTACCACGTGCCATTAATACTACCAATGTGGACCTTGAATCCATTCGTCAATGGAGTCAGTCCTTTGGCCTTAAAGTTAACCCATCCATAACACAATCGATTATTATAGGTAGCACTTGGTTCAATTCTTGTTTAAATCTAGACTCCTTCCTAAGTGTCTGTATTCCTTATTTGGATACAGTGAGGAATTTGAGGGTAATTTTTGATAAATGTCTGACTTGGAAGCCGCACGTTGCTGAGGTTAGCAGGAGGGTGTTTGGTACGCATTTCTCTCTGAGAAGGCTTAAATACTTTTTGCTGACTAAAACTAAAATTACTCTGGCCCAGAGCATTCTCCACCCGATACTGGACTATGCAGAAGTTTGCTACCCGGATTTGTCAGTAACTCTGCTCAATAAATTGGAACGGCTCCAAAATATGTGTGTTAGATTCATCTTTGGACTACGTAAATTTGACCATGTCTCCCAATTTAGTGCACAACTTAAATGGCTGCCCATCCATCGGCGTAGAGCTCTTCATATCCTTTCACTTCTCTATTCAATTCTGTCCTATCCCTTTACGCCTTCTTATCTTAAAGATCGCTTTACTTTTCACTCTTCTATACTCTGTCGACCCGTTCGCTCCTCTGATACTCTCTTACTAAACTTGCCCTCTTATACCTCGAGCTTTTATTCCAACTCTTTTACCATTTTTGCGCTCAGCTTGTGGAATTCTCTCCCTGAATCGATCCGACGATCCCCTTCTCTTGATGACTTCAAACAACGTGTTAACGATCACTTCATCACCTCCTAAATTTCGTCTGTCCTCTACTATCCTTTAATTTATTTCCTACATTTATACTCCATTTTCTTTCTCCTCTTAAAAGTATATAAGCATTTAATATTATTGTGTATTTATTGTTATGTATGTATTAATAATGTTATTATTTGTATGTATAGGTATATCTGTCTACGGATATGTATATATTTTTATTATGTAGTGTACTTATGATTATATTCTTTGGTTGCACCCCTTTTTGCAAATCCGAAATGTCTATCCTAAGGTTGCCTGGAATAAATTGCTACATAGCACTAAGGCCGCCTCTTGCACATTGACTTACTACTACTATTATACTATATTATTATACTGTATTGTATTTTAATTGTGATTTTATGTACAATAAAGAATATTTCATTCATATATTGAAAGACTGCATTTCAATTATAAAGTTAACATATATAAGATACAGTTATATCGACACACAGTTCCAATTCCTGATAACAAAGCGCTAGAAGCGGCAGGCAAACAGGCTTTATTATTAAACGATAATTAATATTGGTGTCCATGACAGCTTCAGCCAACAAATAAAGCTACATTCTCTATATTGAACAGCATAGTATTATAATATTTGCTTCTTAACAGAAAATTATATTAACCTATAATTAATATATACACTTAGAAAAAAGTCGTTAAAAACCAAAAAACAAAGATCTGCAACAAGCACATAGAAAAATTAGTAAGGTCCGCTGGGTCGTCCCGTGGCTTAGTTGGCATAGCGTCTGACACGATTTGCTAGAAGACGCTGAATTTTTTCTAAGTCCAAGATTGATTTGTGTTAATAGTCATAACGAACTATTGGAGTAATTTTACACAAATAATTGAATATCATGATGATGAAACGGCAATTAATCAATTTAATTCTATTAGCATGTTCCTTTTCTTCTAATTTATTATAAAAAAACTTTCACAATATATGTTTAATACAGACTCAAAATATAAAATTTATTGTAGTTTCAATATATCGCCGCAAATTCATGAGTTATTGCGTTGAAGCCTCGATCCATTGGATTAATAAAACGAATACGTAATAATTAAGATTGTCTGCTTTTGAAATGAGGAAATTTGTGCCAAGTACCTAGTACAACGACGATTGCGATTGAATATAATTACAAATTGGCATTGTTAGTGTTAATTATTAATATAAAAATCGAATACAAGGAAAAAGTCCTTTCGATCTGACAGGCCACGAACCTGCGTCTGTGCTGTGCCGTATAAAGGAGACCGTTCTACCTACTGAGCAATCAAGCCAAACACATATATTAGATATATATGTGTCTGTGCAGCAGATCTTACGGATTTTTCTATGCGTTTTTGTTACAGATCTTTGGTTTTTGGTTTTAACGACTTTTTGCCATAGCGCCAATTATGAAACTATTTTCTTCACTCAACCAGGTATCTTTACCACAGGTTGACAAGAAACGTCACTTTATAAATTGTAATATTCATTGTAATGAATATTATGATGTTTTACTAAAATGTTATTCATTTAATTTTTGTGAAATTACTTGACTAGTTTGTTATAATTATTAATACAAAGACCGAACATAACGAAAAATTCTTTTCGATCTGACAGGACCTGTCAAAGTATTGTTAGTGTTTTTGTTATGATACGATACGAAGTGATAGGACGAACAATCATGATTTTACATAATAATTTTAAGGAACGTGATATTGTAATTCTATTGAAGTTTCATTGAAAATGGTCTATTTATCTAAATCAATTGTTTCTGAGGTTTATACTCAAAACCAGCAAAATATTTTGGCAAAACAATGTTTGCCACGGCTAATGAACACGAAACAGAAAATAATACTCGGTTTAGGTACATCAAATGTAATTCGTATTATCAAAAAGCACTTAACAATTTTAGAGAGCCTCCCTCCTGTGGGTTTAGGTTGACCTACAGTATATAAAAAAAATAACTTGCACTTCGTTTACTATATTTTCTAAAGACGCGAGGTGCTATGTTAATTTGACACTTACATTTACATTACATTTGACATTTAATACCGGTAATAAGAAATAATATAAAAAAAATGTTTATGGATATCGTTTTGTTTACAAAAACAAAATATTCAATTAGGTACATTACCATTACGTAATGTACCTAACATTACCATTGGTCAAACGGTATCTTGGGAAAATAAGAATCGGGAAACGAATAACTTGTCAATTATGTGAAAATAGTGAAACATTAAATGGTGTAATGAAAAAAACCGTAACATGTAACCCCCACTGACCTACAGTTAGCCTACATATAGTCCCGCAACCCAGGCCTCTTCTCACAATGAGAGGACTTGGACTGTACACAAATAATTAAAGTGCTGATTTTTTCGCGATGTTTTCCTTCATCAAAAAAATCAAAATTCATGGTAAATTTCAAATTAAATTTTGCACATAAATTTCGAAAAACTTAGAGGTGCGAACCCAGTTTCCAACCCTCGATCAGCTGCTTGAGAAGTGGTAGATCAAACGATTAGGCTTCCACGGCTATCTACATATTTTATTATAAAATATATATTATAATTGTAACTTACTGTAATACCTTAGTTATCTTACCGAGTTAAATCGGTTTAATGGTAGGTTGCGCCAATATATACGAGAACATAGAGATTTGCATATTAAGAATTGTTACAGAGGATATAAAAGTATAAATTAGGCCTAATAATCGACTAATAAAGTATTTATTAGTCGATTATTCGTTAGTAGTAGATTAGTCGTAGTCGTTAGTTATTCTTTCTATCCTCCGAGTATTATGTAGACAGTGCCGGTTATTAACAAGATAGATGTGAAGGCTGCTCTACGTGCCCGTAATAATTAGCCGAAAATTGCCTGTTGTCCGTGATGTATAGAGATGTAGCTTTTTGCTACTTAAGTTTTGATGTAGATCATTCGCCTGATCTTTCATAGCTCGTAGGCGTAGAATCGTCGATCTTGTTCAGTGAGGAATGAATAAATTAGGAGTATATACATATATGAAAGAACAATTAAGTTCAAACGGACAGCAATTCGAGAGTAAGAGCTTTGTGGTTGAATAGAAATTGGAGTTGCAGCTTCATTTTCGAGATGGTCGAACAATATAAAACCGAGCTCCAACTGCCAGCTTCGGGACTGATTACGCATTTTTCGGAATACGACTAACACATCATAAAAAGAAACGTAAATTGTTCATTGATGCCCGTTCCCTGGGGTCATAGTGGCTAAGCTTATCTCACTAGTAGACCACATAACCCGTTACGTCTCATTTTCTAACTTTCAATTTTAAACTAAACTTAATGTGTTTATTAGAGGGGCACTTACCTGTACTGTACAGACGACAGCACATCAAACTACACTTGACGGATCTTGTTCCGTTGCACTGGAGACGATATTCGAAGAAAAGTGTATAGTTTGAGATGCTGTTGGTTTATTTTGTATGTATGTTACGCGATAACTACGGTATTTGTGAATCGATTTTCATGATTCTTTTTTTGTTGGAAAGAGGGTACCTCCATAGTGGTCGTATTTAATTTTGAAGAAAATCATCCACCTCAAAGGGTGGCTGTTCACGCATGAAGATTCATTGTTATAAATAGCGCCTAAATTTTATTATAAGGAGCAATTATTTTAATGGTTGATTTTGCTATTCTCCAATTCGAGGAGCTTTTCTCTCTCAATATACTTTGAGTAGTGAGAACCAATTTTTATTATCTACTGTATCAAGTACCATATAGTGGCGAACTAGGGGATGAATCCGGGTTTGCACACTTTCCGGTAACCGATTTCAATAAAACTTAGTAATTATACGTAATTCCACGTACTTTTGAGGTCGGTTTTTTTAGTACTCTGTACTAAGATCATTTATTTATTTACCATCATTACCATTAGCAACCCATTTGTACCTCCCACTGCCGGCGAGGCAGTGGGAGGTACAAATGTTAGACCGCACGCTGGCCCAAATGGGGACTTCACACGTTTTCCGAGGGTTGAGAACCTTTTCGACGAAAAAAATCTTTACCGAAAAGGTCTTAGTAAATTTGAAATTAAATTTCGCACATAAATTCTGATAAACTCAGAGGTGCGGATTCGAACCCAGGACCTCGGTTTGGGAGGCGGTATGTCAAACCATTAGGCTATTAGCAACTCCACTGAATTTGAGTGTAGTAGTAGTTGCTCAAATTCGAAAACTGTTTACGTAATCTACGGTTAAAGGTGTTGGTTATTCATTAATTAACTATTTGTTATAGCTATGTACTATTTGTAATGTGTATTAACTGTTTGTTGACTCCAATAAAAAAAACTAAATATTTCATATTTTTACTCGTGTCAAATTCCTATAATTATTTTGAGGCACCGTCATCATACAATGTCATCATACATCAACCCAAGAAAACAAGTTGTCACCTCGTTGTATTTTCATCGCGTGGACTGTGCAGGTAATACTTATTATACAAAACAAATGAATCAATGTGCGTTCTGTACGGGTGTGTTACGGGCAGTTTCTGCATTTGCTGTTCGTGTTACAGCGTGTGCACTTTTCGATTACATCAAGCGGGCTGTAAACCAGTTTAGAATGTCATCGTTGAGACGTTATGAGAGGTGAGACATCTTGTCATTTAACGACATTCAAAAGAAAGCTATCATAATATATTTATAGCGTCAAACTTCGGTGTAATCAATTTAAAAGGTTTTTTTTATTTTTGTAACGTACTGAAACTCCTTCAACAATTTTATTTGCACACGTAGTGAGTTTAACCCTAAACTGGTATATTTATCTATAATGGATGTTAATAGCTCGACGACTCCGGCGCACCACAGTGGTGGCCCAACGGCTTGCACTGTGAGCACTGGATGAGGAGTATCCAGGTTCAATTCCCGGTAGGAGCAATTTGGGAAACAAACTTGTCTAAATTGGTTCTGGTCTGGGTGTTCTGGGAAGTGCCCCAGAATGAATGCTCTGATACTCAGGAATTCCCTAGTTCGTTTGGTGTAGTTGTCTAGCGCATTACTATTATTATTATTATAAAAAAAACAACAATTTTTCTTCCACTTCAACAATTGTTTTCCCAATAGGTTAATGCCCAATAACATCAAATTTCAACACAATTTTAAAAACTAGCACATCGCTATAAACACTAACTTTCGAGCTACGAACACACTTTCTGACTTTTCTTTTAGAATAATATTCTAAGCTTGCTCGTGTATGTGGATAAACATTTTCATAAATTTCCATATTCTACCCAAGTTATACGACTTTATTTCAAACAAGACATTACGTTTTACGTATAAGATTTAGGAACGAATAGAAATGGAATCCAGGCGGAATGGCGTTTCTCTATCGAAGTACAGCAAGTAGGCTTTGTTATTTTCACAGAAATCTAATGTCTGTGGTTGTTTTCCTTTTTTCACATTCCTTTACTTTTGCGCCCGCATATGTATTTCTTATTAACCGACTTCAATAAGAAGGATGTTCTCAATTCAAGTCTTCAACCTTTTTATTCACATTTCTGTTTTAGTTGTCGCTGTTTTTTTATTTGTACTAGTTTTATGTGTATTTTGTGGATAAATAAATGTCTTTTTATTTTTTTTTATTTTTTAATTCATACATTTTCGTTTTGTGTATGTTACGCCGACTTTTGTGAACCGGTGTCGATTATTCTGTTTTGGTTGGAAGGGGGTCCCATCCAAATTTGAAGAAAATATTCCACGTCTGATTTGTTACCCATTAGGGGATGAATTCGGTTTATTGAATCTCACCCATTTTCCATTAACCCATTTCAATAAAACTTGGCACATAGATGTAATTCTAAGCAAACTTTTAGGTCAGTTCTTTTTATAAAATAGATTAATTTATTTTTTCCGTAATCCTGCATATTTCACAATTGAATATTTTTACTCCAGACTTAACATTTCAAATGCACAAAACTTCGCTATGACATTTACAAATTGTATGTTTTATAATATAGTCCATTTGTTTAAGTACTTAACTAAATGTAAACAATCTTGATACATCTTTTTATTGAAACATATACTTTACAAATCAATAGGTATAAAAATAGGCATGCAATTTCTTATGACGCTAAGTATTTGAAGATAAGTGAAAATAATTTTATAAATGTATATTTCATTAAATAGACATCTCAAGATTGTTTACATTTAGTTAAGTACCTAAACAAATGGACTATAGTTACAAATTTCATGCTATCGTCACTTCATCGTAATATTACTAATTAATATATTTTCAATATGAAGACTTGTTACTAACACCGCCGCAGCACCCTTCATGACTTAGAAATTAATTTAAACGTAAATAACTTTAGCTCTATAATTTGACTCGAGACAGAACACTCACGTTTTATAAATTGTTGTTCCGGAATTTAGTCAGAACTCGAAAGCTTCAATAATATCCAAGGTGACTTTCCTAATGTCCCTTTAGTCTTACGCTATTCTCACTACAATTAAACAAATCTACGTCCAATTTAAGTTATCAAGCTTCTCTAATGCCTTGTAAGTCCGTAGCTGAACGTCATTTGTTCGCCACGCGGTAAATACGCTTTTGTTTCCCTGCAAATAAATGGAGAAATTTAGATTGTATTTCAATGTGACGTACTAAGAAAAGAGTTTGTGCCTGTTCTATTCTCGATACTACATCATAGTCAAAAGTTTCCTAATATAAATATAAGATAATTTTTTTATGTTTTAGTCAGTTTTTATTTTAATTATTTATCTGCGTCCATTGTAAGTTCTTCTCGGGGTAACGAGTTTTTGGGCGTAGATCACGACTCGGTGAACGTAATGTAGGACGCCCTCCGGACAGATGGAGTAAAGATTTGTAAAAGGCTTACTGTCATTTATTGGATGCTACAAAATTAGGAGCGGAACAGAATGAGGCACTTTGGGTAAAGCAGTAAGTAGACTACAATAGACTGACGATTATAATTGTTTTTTAGTTAGAGTAAATAATATAAAACTCCTAGCTGTTATACATAATCTACACAACGTGAACTTGAGCTTTTGAAATAAGTATACAATATTTGAAAATAAATTGCAATGCGAAAAAATTAATTCATTTCACCAAGAAAGAACTCGAATTTGACTAGTTTTTATCGCATTTTCTGCTATTTCGATAATTTGAATTCCTTTTAGTCACGGTAATATTTCACATTCTGTTTAAATTTTCATTATTCATCCGGTTTAAATTTCGAAGAGGCTTATATTAAATAAAATGGAGAGGCTTGTGCTCAGTCATAAAAATGCGGGCACAAAACAGTAAATCGGGAGGAACAAAACATATTTATAAAGTATAAAAAAAGTAGAACGTCATTTAAAATCACGCTGTTTCGCAAAATATCTTACAGCATTCACGCCACGCAAATCGTATGTGTTTGAACAAAAGAGCGGTTTACTTAGCTCCATCTTATGGTGATATTGATACTTCGGAGAGTAAAGTAGGAAATGAAACTATTTTTTTTTTCATCTTATGTTTAGAAACAAATCTAGGCGCCTCTATTTAGGTCACACCTATTATATAAAGTTTTCTACAACATTAACTAAGTAACTTATAATAAGTATTCATTCCAAACCCTTTTCTATATGTTCTTACATCCTACAATATACATTCGGAAACCCTTTGTTTTATACTCGCTCAAAAAACAAAATAATTTATTAACAATTCCTTTTTAGTATTTAAAAATAAACCTTACATTATCTAAATAAGAAATCCATTTCATTTAAAGAATAAATTTAAACTCATTAACATTTCAAATAAAAGTCGAATTACGATGTGTATCTCAAGACAGCAAATTCGAAAGAATTTTAACAGTAAAAGAATTGTTATTTGAAGATTCGCTTTAAGTAATTATTTTATTCACAGACAATTTAAAAAAAGGTATTTTGTGCTTTTCACTTTGAACAAGAAATCTTTGTTGCTAGTATATAAATAACATTATAAAAGCAGTGGTAGCCTAATGGCATAACAGTAGAGCTCCTTTTGAAATAATTCGTCCAACGACGCGTACCCAGCAGTGTACGTATAAATGGGTTGATGATGATGACGTGTAAATACTTATCACAGTTTCGGTTACTGTGGCGTAAGGAAGCCGAGCTACACGGCTATAGGTGGACTGTATTTAGGGCGCTAGTAATTCTTTGCCTGTGCTATCCAGGCTAAAATGATATGGAAGTACTCACACGTTCCTCCCTTCACTAGGGCGGCAGCGGTGAAAATAAAAGACATAAAAACGAAAAGGAATAATTATAACATTTTAAGTACAAGTTGGAATTCAACTCCGACCAGGCAGTACGCGGGGCATTCGATTTCATTATAGATTTAATAGCACAGGCATAATACCGAACAGTTACTTATGTAGCGACTTAAATTTTTTTTCTAAAAAAAAAAATTTAAGACGTTTATTAATTTAACCTAATACATAAGATCAATCTAATCGAAGTGAAAATATTTCAGCAGATTTTTGTGTTGTCTTCGTAGGAAAAGCAACTGAAATATGTATTTGGCAAAGTTTGATACATATGAGGAGATTAGAGTGGCTACGAAACATCCATTACCGTGCTTACTAGTGTAGTGCGCTGCACAATTTATGTTACATGTTTCTGAAACACGACCGCTGAATGTTTACACTTTCCCATTACTACAAATTCACACAACATATTACTTTGCTACAAAAAAGCCTGCAATGATGAAATAGCTGAAATATCTATGGATATTTATATAATCGTTATTTCGTATCTTTGGTATAATAAAATTTGTGATCACTTGTCAAAAGTGCTTTTTAACCGACTTAAAAAAGAAGGAGGTTCTAAATTCGACTATTTTTTGTATGTACATTACGCGATAACTCCGGCTACTAACTAACTTGTGAACCGATTTTGATGATTTGATAAATCCGGTTTCGCGCACGTTCCGGTAACCGTTTTCAATAAAACTTGGCAAATATGTAGATGTAATTCCACAAATTTTTGAGGTTAGTTTTTTTTGTAAAAAAGTTACATTTAAGTATATCACATGAAAGTCATAAAAATAACATGAACTACATGAAACAAATTATGTAATTGTACACGTGATATTTGATAATTCTCCTATTGAAGTATAAAAAAAATATCGACTAATTTCGTTCCTAGAATCCCTGCATAGATGTTATTTTGCAAAAGTAGCCTTGTTCTCTGCTCCAATGTGACTTACGTAACTCACGTGGTACGATTTATTAAAGGGATAATATTATTTGATCCTCAAAGATGTAATTGATCTATTGTAAATGTGCATTTTTTTAAATAAACGATATTTTGTTTATGTTTGATCGTAAATATATATTAATTGTTCCGTGTATATCACTTGATCTACGGATAAGTTATAAAGAAAATTCAAGGTATCGCTATCATTATGCTTAAGATACTTACTAAATTAATTAATACTTGGTATTCAAAAATAATATTTAATCCTCTTTTTTATTATTGGTCTTTAACGACTGATGACATTTATAACAAGTATATCTTTTGATATTGATCTTCTAATAAATCTTGCTTGCTTGATTGCGCCCTCCAGTAGGTTAGTACATGAAAAAGCAGCACGAGCCAAGCGAGAGACGCGAGCGTGCCGCAGCAGCGGCTGGCGAGTGCCAGAAGTCAATTTGCTTGCGTTTCCGAGCATGTTTTCAGGTCAAATTATATTATAATATTAGTTTAAAAATAAGTATGTAAATTTTATCGATAATTTGTCTTAGTCTGGACCTCAAAGTCCAGTATAAAACTATCAAAGTTAATTTATACAAATCGAACATTTTTTGCGTAGCTCAGAATAGATTAAAATATCCATTGATTTAATTTATTTTGAGTGCGTTCGGACGGAACCTATCAGGGCGCGGTTATTTGCACAGGCTGGTTTCCGTACATTTAATGTTGGGAAATTTATTATTTTATTACAAAGTGATTCTAAAAAATGACGTACAATCTGTAACGATATTCGATTCGATTCTTAGATACACAAACAACCGTTATAATTTGAGCCTACATCGTAGGCGCATCTGGAGAGCTTAGTTTCTACTGGTAGGTGTACGCGTGAGGTTTCTTTATTCTTAAAAGATTGAAATAAAAGTAAATTGTTATATTAAACCCGGTTGCGTAATAGACCGGAAAGAGAAAAACAAGCCTTAATATCCGGATAGAGTAATGTTAAATGCATCATGAATTTTTTTGTAGGATACATAAATTAATAAAGAAAAGCGAATATATTAAACCGATACATGTCTATGAAATATCTTTAGGTAATCGTAATCGAATTTGAAGGTTGAATGGTATCTTGGGGGAGACCAACAAGTTACTATATTGGTTATTGATGGTTAAACTAGGCCCGTCTGCGAGCCCCCCTCCGAATGGGGTTCCCGCCTTGTCGTGGCGGGGGGGCTCTAGTAGCCGTGGTCGATTTCATCCCACGGTTAAGCTAAGAGGAACCCACGGTGCCGGCCGATGGTGGCAGGCTGGTCCGAGGAGGAGGGCTTTCCGTGCGGGGCTCGTCTGGTCAGTGGGATCGCGCGGATGCGCGTTGGGAGGAGGGTCGCGGGGGGGAGACGCGTCGGTGGGTCGTTGCCGCTCGTCCTATCCTCCGCGGCCGAACATGGGCGGTTGGCCGGTGGTGGCGCTCCAAGGGACTCTCTTAGGAGAGTCCGCGCGGAAGGGCGTTAGGTGTTGCGGCGGTCGCTGTCAACAGATCGGCCGCGAGGGCCGGGGGAGCAGCCACTGAACTTCACAGTTGAGTGGATGCTGTCCTGGCCCTCCATGGCCCCTGGGTAGCGGACTCGGGGGAGTTCGTTGCCCAGCATAGAGGGGCCCAGGATGTAAGGCTCGTCTGGTGTTCGGCGAGCCTCACATTCGGAGTCGGGGGACCGATGTGTCTCCCTTCTCGGGGAGGGGCTGCGCAGGGCGCGGCCAGCCGCTGGTGGGGGCGCGGACGAGTGCAAAAGCGTACCCATATCCCCACCTACAGCGGAGAGGAGGGACACTCCGGGGGTTTAATGCGGTCGGGCTGCTCCCCTTCAGGGTTCAGCCCAGTCCCACATAACCCCGGCTCTGCTCTGTAAGCAGATTCCCCCGGATTAACAAAAAAAAAAGAAAAGGCCCGTCTGCGAGACTTTTATAGTTTTTCTCTTTTCGTTTTATTTTGGCGCAGACTTGTTTTTATAATAAATTACTTCTTTACTCTATAGCATGCATGTAACTGCTTTTATACTTTTTTAAGCGACCTTTTGGTAAGGTAAACGAGTAGGTACGTACATAAATGAGAGAATTTTCCTGTGGCGTAAATATTACTTCTACTTTAAGTATACATAAATAGAACAACACAATAAAGTCTTAAATGTTGACGAAAATCCAAGTGAAGAAGTATGAAATGGTAGTACAAAGTAATATAAAAATAGTAAAGTAATTTTTGATACAAGTACGGAAAGTTAGTGTCAAGGCTTCTTGGCCCGAGACAAGTGAAAATGACAAATCCGCACGTGTATGTAACGGCCTTTTTTTTATACATTTGCGAAAAAACTACATGAAAGTAAAATAAAACAGTATATTATTTTAGTGGCGCGACGCGCAGGCGGCGGTCTCGCGAAATACTCACCTCCGGTCATTGTTAATAGTCAATCAGCCATCTTTATGGAAAATATTTAGGTATTCTTAAGTGTAACCCGTTGTTTTATAAAACTTACTAAAGCAATTTAAGCAAATAAGATGTTTGTAAGTAAATATAAGTCTTAATGACGAATGACTTACGTTACAAAGCACATAAATATTAATTAAATATACAACCTCTTTAGTTCTATGTTTAAGACTTGAAATTAAAAAAAAATTAAAAGCGCTAGTGCAAAAAATCCAACTTTCGGCACGATTTGTAGTACGAAAAATACCACGTTTTGAGCAACTGAAACAAAAACCGTGTAAATTTGCAAAGTAAATCAAAAACATTGGAAGAAATCAACGTTCGCTGTTATCAGTCTCCGTATTGAAAGCATTGCCGTAGGGAGTACCAACTTATTAACGCAGAATCTGTTTAGGAGCGATTATGGCCAACCCCTATGGGTGTAATATAGAAATATCTATATATTTCTATATCTATGGGCTAACCATACTTATTGCATTAAGGAGACATTACACTTATTAATGCGGAATCGGCTTGATGCGATCATGTTTAACCACACTTGTTGAATTAAGTCGATTCACCGAATACGTGTGACGTAGCCGTTCGCGCACCGACGATGCCGCGGCCTTTCGGGCGCCCCGCAGTGAAAGGTTTTTGAGAATAATATTTGCCAACCGAATGCTCTCCTCCACTTCCTCTGCCTACTATGTTTGTTTTTTTTATTCAATTTTTATTTCGACGTCAGGTATTCTAAAGCCCTACCATTAGTGTGTTGACGTTGATGCTATCGCTCGGGCGTCGACGCGGCGTTTCGGGGGTTGGTGCCGCCGATCAGCCACCGACGACTGCGTCCCGACCCGACCTTACGAACCTAAGCAAACGCCCAACGTCTTTTTCGCTCTTACGTGCACGGCTTTAGCTTTTTCTGATCGGCTCAATGCGGGTCTACGTTAATAGGTATGGTGACTCCCTGTTGACGTGGTCGTTCCGGCGTCGACGCGGCTGTTCGGGCGTTCAGCCTTTGTCTCGGTTTGGTGTCTACTCTCGTTCTCTGTCCGACATCCGTCCGAAACAATTATTGTCACGACCAAATTATAAGACAATGTATATACATTGTCTTATAATTTGGTCGTAATGCGAATGAAGCTTCATATATATGAAGCTTCATTCGCATTACGTGTCTTTTAATTCGGTCGAGTATTACTTATTTGACAGTCATCGGGGTCGATTCAGAACCTTACAATAACTCAGTTATCGACCGATTCGATTTGATATCGTAGGATTTCTTTTCATTTTCATATTGATATATTTTAATATTAAGGCATTATAATTTCTCTTAAATCAGTAATTAGTTCAATCTCCTAAAATAGTAAGATATCATTTATGGCTTTCTTTTCTTTCTTATTGGCTTTATGGCTATCTTTTGCAAATGGGAAATAAGCGCAGCACGTCGAGACACAAAATTTCCTAGTTCGACTGTAGTTAATTCCTCTGTTTGTGAAGTATTTTTTATTATTTTTTTCTCGTTGAATAATATCGAGTATCGAGGTATGATTGATCGAGCTGTCGCGGTACAAACCCGATCCGCTTATGATGCAATACGTGTTTTAGTTTTATTTGTAATACATCCGTCATGCGAACTCAACCGATTTATTGTAATCTTTAAACGAAATGGAGCAATTTTACACGACATTGTGTCTCCCATTTATTGTACAGCTTACGGAAATCCGTCAAAATGGGGATGCTTGGACTGTAAAAAGGCTTTCACGTCAAATACGGAAGACATTATTATTCAAACTCACGAATGAAGCGTTAATATACGATATATTAACGTTCCTAATTTTCTGATTTAGACTAACAAAAACCTATACAAAGTCTGGAATTAATTTATATATTAACTGTATTAAGCAGTTGTAACTGTATTATTTTCAACTCCATTAGCTACAGAAGGTTTTACAACCTTTCTTACAAAACTCTTTTATCCATGATAATAATGTTCACGTTCCAATGTTTAAGCGTTTTGTGCTGACCATAAAACTTCTTTCATGGGTTCGAGCTTCGAATTTGATAATTTTTTTCTAAAATCTAAAATCACCGCTCCTCAGTGATATGTGAAACGGACAGATTTATTAGAATTGGTACCGTTTAAAAATTGCCTAGTAGGGATAAATCTAGTTGAAGATGCCATAATTCATTGATTTAAACATTCACGATTTCCACACATTATTTGATTTTTTTTAAAAATCGGGACTCAATCGTGAATAGAACATAATTTTGTTTACCTCGACGTTGCACACGTGTTGAAATGTCTATTGCCTCGAAGGGACTCAGTCCTTTCGAGATCTTGGACGTTGCAACATGAAGAAAAGATGAATGGGTGGAAAAGATAAATGGATTTTGCAACACGTCCGAAACGTCGAGGTAAATAAAACTATGTACTACATGATTAATTCCGATTTTATAATCAAATAATGTCACAATGTGTTTTATACGTTTTTTATTTCTTCCACGATTCATCAGGATCCGTGTTGTTCTTAATAGACCGACAGATTTGTAAAGACTATTATTAGAACTTAGATTAGGTTCTAAAGTAGTCTTACATGAAAATGTCATTTTATAATAGTCATTAACGAACATACCATATTCGAATGTAGCTTGTAAAGAACTAACAATATTCCTATCTCTACATATGCATTGCAGTCACGTTTAAATGTGCTTCGGAATACATAATTTCAGAATACGATTATAGGTGTTTTCAATTCTAAGAACTAATTACAAGATAGTGTAGCATGTAGTCGACATTAAGAGCGTGTCATATTACATTATAACAACGATCGGGTTAGAAAATTTACATTATGCTAGACTTGGGTGTAACCGGACCTTCTAATTAATTAATCTCCGAAGCTTAGTCAACTTAACAAAGTTAGTCAACTTGTAACAAAACATACACGTGTTGATCTTTTTGTAGAATGTAACATAAATGTAGACAATAGATATAGATCGAGCGTGCACGTACATCTCTCAGCCACCTCCATTTGCACATCGTGTTGTAAGGTCGCTCAGAGTGCTGGGAGACACCTAATTTTCGCATCGTTCGTGACTGTATATAGATATAAGCATAACATAAATCATGTAGGTTGCACAACTGGGTCAACAAAGCAACAATGCTACCTTTCTTTATTTTAGTTGGAATTTATACAAACAAAATTGAAACTATTGTTATCGTGTTTGCGATTACAATTTCAAATAAAAATTCGAATACTTCAAACGAATTTCTATAAACATTGTTTGCTGTGCTAGAAGTACAATTGTGAAACCCGACGAAAGCGTGAAAAGCTTGGAAAAGAAAAAATATTTAATTCGTTGCTTCGAATTCGTTTTATTGAAAGTTTTTGTAATAACATTGATTACAATAGGTATATCGTTTACATTATTTACAAAACTCGGAATTTTCATAGAAAACTGCCGTGAGTATCAGACATAATTACTAAGTAAACTGTGGACGCGTTTCCATGTCAAGACGACAGATAGTCGTGCAGTTTAAAGTGTCGTAGGCTTGTATATTTAAATGAAGTTTATAACACGATTAATGACGTTCACAACTTTTTTTAACGTAACAACGACAGACTGTTGTGACAAAGCGAAAAGCTAGAATGACAGTCGTCAGACGATAAATAAAACGTCACGATAGGAATGCGACGACAGATAATCGCAGCTTCAAACGATTCTGTCGTGCAAAAGACGAGGCGGCTGCCGTGAACCGATAAATTGTCAAATGATAAAATTTAATTATTTTACGTCCACGACATACTCACGACAGATAGTCGTGGTATGGGAACTGGCTAGACGCGATAGTCGTCTAACGATTACGACATTATTACGACATAATGTGAACACGCCTAGCTCACGTATTTATGTCGAATATCTGCTCGACATGTTTCGAACCAGTCCGTGGTCCATAACTATGAGATTCCACGGTAATTCGACGGAAATTGAATTTTTCCCAAATTTTTATCGTATTTTAAATATCTTAAGTTTATAATGTCTTTCTTGAAGACTTTTTAGCTTTTTATACGCGTTAAAACCGGATATTAGCATGACTATGCTTCCTAAGCGGAAGGTTGTAATATTAATTAATTTTTCTCCAATGAATTCATGATACCGTACTGTGGGGGTGTTTCTGAAAACTGATTTAATATTCTCATTCAGAAGAATTTCTCGAACTTTTTTCTAACACAGATACAAAGCTTTCTTAAGAATTCAATTCGTGAGTAAATTTTACCCAATAAACACTTTATTCAGTACACGGGTACTGTATAAATTAAATAAATATTCTATTAATTCGTTCCCAACTAAGATGAAATATAAGACGATATTCTGCGCTCGATAGCGGATAGCCTCGACTGTCTGTACATGAGGCATTGTTGCGAATTGTATGTTGTCAGCAGTGTCTATTGTGTATAATTTTGTACCTTAGAAATATTAGTATTAAATGGTTTACTAACAAATAATATGGGTCAGTGTTACTCGAAATAAAAATTATTATAAAACTCACCAACCCGGAACAAATCGAGCAAGTTCGTTATTTACCGAGCAGTATAACCGAACCGTGTTCCGTTTTCTGGTAGGTACATATCTTACCGGTTACAATTAATACTTTCTTCATCTATATTACAAATGATAACAAACATTGGATTGATATGGGAATAAATAAGTCTACCGAACTTGCCCAAGTCTTTTTAAAACTAGAGTAAACAAGAAAATACAATAGACAATAAGATCCATGAATAAATAAATTAAAAATATTTTAAAAAATTAAAAATAAATAAAATTTTCATTTTTCCAAAAGTTTATAGCGACTGTAAGAAATTTTAATCGTAATTATTTTGCAATTCTGTAATAGAAGCATTAAGATAGTTATGGTATAATTCACATTAATAAGGCATTCAAATTTTTTAAAATTACTTTTCGTTACTCGTTCACATTATCTATCTTTAACTAAATAAGTTTAAGAAATATTTAGTTGTAATTGAGTGTGAGATTGTATTTTATGGAGTCTGATGCCTGTAGTATGGTTTGAGATATATTGAACAAAAATAAACAAGAATATGAGAAATAAAAATTCATCGCCATTATACAGAAAATGCTATTAAAGGTACAAAAACAAAAAGAAAATTTTTGTTTCTGTATAATAGCTTTCTTTAGATTCCGTTAATAGATTCCTTTAGTGTCCCGTTTTAATCGCTTAAGTTTTGAACCAGTTTTTATGAATATAAGGGCGCGTTCAAATTAGATGTTTATAGAAAATGTCTTTTCACCAGCGAATTAAGAATGAGGACATTCCTCTTGTAGAAAGTCCATCTGTTAGGAATTTCTGACACTGACACATTATGATAAATTTTTGGAATTGCTGAGCATTGAGAAAGTAAGCAGAGGTTGAAGATGTATTAAATCAAATAAGAAATATTTAAGAAATATTATTTTATAGACTAAAAGTTTAATGGGGCTTCTGCGTATCATGTGAGTTTGTCATTTTACAGTTAGTACAATTTCTAGAAGTGCAGTAGCAGTGTCACAGTTATGCGTTTAGGAGCTTCAGTTGTAGTCAAAGTTAGAGTAGCACAAGCTTTTATTTTTAGGTTTTTTTTAGAAATTTAGACCTTGTCTTAGAGTTCAGCGAGTTATTATGATTGACGAGAAAAACGACATGAAAATATAATTGTATAAATTTTATAATTTTTTGTCATCATATTGCTGAATCTTATAATATTCGTTTTGATTATTTTGACAAAAAAATAAGGAACGGATTCTAATACGTTCTCTTTGTCTATTTATTTTTTCTTCTTCCATTAAACAAGTAAAAGTAATCGGAATCGAAAGTAGAAGTAAAAGGAATCTTCAGATTCCAAAGACTAATCCATATATAAAATAATGTTACTAAAAATTTTATCGCACTTCCTGGGGGCACAATCGCGCCACTGTTGAGCCTTTAATGCGCCACTACAGCGCTTCCACAAGCGCCTAGTCTGAACACGCTCTAAGCAATTAATGGTTCATTTAAAACTTCCAAAACTATTTCATGGACGTAATAAGTAAAGCAAAATGTCGCAGAAATGTTCAACTTTTTAAAAGGACTGTCCTGAGGAACATTTTATATATACGTGAGGCGCACTATAAGTTTCCGGAATGAATAAGAAAAAATATTATAAATGGTCAGAAATGAATTTGTTGTTTTTCAAAATATTCTCCGTTAGCGTTAATGCTCTTTTTCATACGAATGAACCAATTTTGAAAACATTTATGCACTCCTCCTTGATAATCTCTGAAACATATTTTTCATACTATTCGACAGCCTCTTCAGGTGATGAAAATCGTTGACCGCGTAAATGCTTCTTAATTTTTGGAAATAAATAAAAGTCACAAAGTGCCAGGTCGGGGCTGTACGCAGGATCGCTCATAAAGTCAACGTTGTTCACCTTCAAAAATTCATTTGTCTGTCTGGCCGTGTGAGAACTGGCATTATCGTGGTGCAAGATGATACGGCGTTTACGGTTATTTTTACGGAGTTTGTCAATAACAAAAACAAGTGGTCGTGTACCAATCACTATTCACGGTACAACGATTCTCCAACGCAACAGTAGCCACGTGTCCAGTTTTATTAAAAAAAAAGCAATCATCCGCTTAGAGGCACTTTGCACGCGCGCCACTTTGGTTGGTTTCGGCTCATCTCGAAAGACCCGTACGCTCGGTTGCCGCTTTGTTTTGGGACCGTAACTATAAATCCATATTTCGTCACCTGTTACTATGTCCCACACCAAATTTGACGCCCCTTCGTTGAATCTGGTAAGCATGGCAGTGCACCAAATGACGCCATCCGGTTTTTGAGCCTCAATCAAATTGTGTAGGATCCACTGAGAGCAGAGCTTTTTCACGCCCAAATATTTGTGTAGTGTTGATTGTATTTGACTTATGCCTATGCCTAAAGATGTCCGAATCTCATGGTATGTCACATGCCTGTCTGTTTTCATCATGCGGCGTACAGTATCGATGTTTTTGTTGTTCACATCAGTGGACGGGCGACCATCACGAAATTCGTCACTCACAGAGATTCACACGACCGCGGTTGAATTCTGCAAACCAGCGATAAATAGTCGTCTTGCATGATGCTTCATCGCCAAAACCAGTTTGAAGCCGAACGAAGCTCCGCTAAGAGGTAAAGTCGTAGAAAATCATAGTACGAAAATGTTCACGAATTAAATCCATGGTGATGTAGACAACCAATTTCTAAAATGACGCCACAATGTAAAAACAAGTGACAGTCAGATGAAACAAACTGTACTCTACAGCCAAAGAGTTCCATTTTCAAATGTTGTAATTACTTTTAAATATTGTTTATGTAAAGTGGCCAGTTCTGGAAACTGATAGTGAACCCTATGTAATATATGTTCTTGATGGCGTAACCCAATTTACAGTAAGCGTACAGCCCCCGTAGCAACAATTTGGCACACAATTTAATAGAATTTCGATAAAGACCAATAGGAAACTCAATATACTTTTATATGTTTTAAAGGAGTCATGAAATAAGACATTCAGCAAATTACAGCTAGTTTTGAAATCAAAATCGCTTTATATGACGTATAAGTAATAAAAAAGGCAATACATATTAATAATACAACAAACGCGTCACGTTCTTAGGTTTTCGCCATTGCTGCTCAATGGAAATGAAACTATTTAATGTTTTTTTTTATAATATGATCTTATGTAATTATGATTAGTGTGATTTTTCAATTGGGACAGTATCGGTCAAACCGAAACCATAGGAAATTCAGGGAAAGTGCCTTAGGAACTTTTGAGTCATCTTTAAAACAAATTTGACATAAAAAAATATTTATTAAAGAAGTAATTACACAAAAAATAATTGAATATCATGGAAGTAAAACAACCTAACATTCATCGGAAATTTAATATACATACAAAAGTTTGACATAGTAAATGCTTTAGTCAAGCGTGAGTTGTCTATAAAAAGTTAACATGATTGTCAATTTTTTAACGCTAATCAACTCAGTTTCTTGTAATGATCATTATATATTGAAAGAAAAAATCAGGACCACAGAAGTTGATCAAATTTGATTAAATGTTTTGATATACAGTAGGAAAATACAATGGACTAAATTAATCATAGCCCAAGTACTTAATAATTGTTCCATTATTGAATTTCATGTCAATACATACATACTATACGAAGCTGAACATTAATGGCACTCACAAGATTTTGCATCGATATAAGAACTTAAAAATTTAAAAACATAAAATTTTAAGGTTAGAACATTTAAGGTTCTTGTTTAGAACCAACATTGTTCCAAATGTAACACGTGAAACGCGCCCGTGCCTGTATACGACAAGATGTTATATTTCTTTTTTTTTATATGTTATAAAGCAAAACAAAATCTTATAACGAATTACAACCTAGCCTTTTTACAAGACTAATGAGCAATATTTTAAATTAACATAATTTGCTAACATAAAAGTAATTTATGTATAGAAATTGTCTACGACAAAATATCTTTTAATTTAGTTCAGGGGAAGACACGTCGTTCATGTGTTCATAGTCATAGTAACACTGGCACTAATATTTATTTTATTCTCTATAACTTTGTAGTCTACACACTATATTTGTATTGTCTAGTAGCTGCATAGATAGCCTCTATGTTCATGTGATGATGAAGTTGTTCGTGAGCTTCGGCGTGCTATTTTATCACTTTATCTACGGGCTCTACATCTAAATTGCGGTGCAGATTTTCATTTCGTATAGGTATATTAAAAAGCACCCACAATCGTTCTCAGTATTTTAATTATTTACGTTCTGTTTTAAAATTCAATTTTGATTTTAATGAAGTTTAATTTTTAAAGTTGTATTTAAAACAGGACGTAACCATTTTAAAACAGTCGTGAAAAACGAAAAAATGCTCACCAGAAATTTTTTTAGAAAAAGATTTTTTGAAATGTTGCTTTCACCCTTTCTACGAAATACCGACGATATGTAGTTGAAGATTTCACGCCATTGTCGCAGACGCCACTTAAGTCAACAAAAAGCGAAGGAAGACCTGAAAACTATTCTCCTTTATGTTAGAGGTGTTACTGACAGGATCGGAAGAGTTTTTAGATGTGTGGCTATGAAGATCAATTTAAAACCGCTGACGAAAATCTCTCAGTTCCTGAGACCCGTGAAATGTAACATATCGTTACAGGATGCAGGATTTATAAGCTTGACTGCGAATGCGACCTTTGGACAGACAGAAGGAAGTATTTCTACCGCATAAAGAAAAAACAAAAACATTCAATAAAATATTACAAACTCTGTGTCTTTGCAAAAGAAATTAGTTTTTCCACCCAAATGCTGCGAGAAGCCATTGAAATTTAAAAAAGAACTAATTTCAACAGAGAGCAATGTTTTTCCGTACCACCAGCTTGGGATTCAATATTTTCTCTGATTAACAAAACAAATAGACATTAGGCTACTGATTGCTCGTTAATATGTTTTATATTATTCTTTCTAATTTCTTTTTTTTCGTAAATTTGTTTTTTTTTAATGCATATTGTTACAATATTAGCAAATTAGTGTAACATAAAATGTAAAGAACCCGAAACGTTGCTTTGATTGAAAAAGTAACCCCAATTTCGATCCGAAAATTAGTATCGTTCAAACGAGTCAATAAAACTTAACGAAAAAGGACTTTCGAGTACATTGCTCTCGCCGATATTCCGCCACAGCCCGTAATGGTTAGGGCCACATAAAAAAATTAAGAACACATAAGTACCTACCTGAGCAAAAATAATAAAATTATAATATAATAAAAAAAATGAAATATTCGAGAATAAAGCAACATATAAAACTCATGTAAAGAATCCTGTGTCAATGGGGATTGCTTTGTTTGTAGACATGTTCACCGAAATGTTGAAAACGGTTGAGATACGTATTCTATTCAGCCGTAAGGTATAGAACATACGATCTGCTCTCTCATGTTTTCCTTGAAATATCAAAATAATAAGAAAGCAAATTGCTTAAATATAAATGTCCACGTTGAAACCACCGTGAGAACAAGGACCTATATCAGGACGATAAACATCTAATGCAAAGCACCGAAAACATGAACGATAAGGGTTTGTGGGAAAACAAAGTCCCTTCAGTAAAAAGAGGAACGACGACTAAAACGTATCCTTTGTTTGTGATTCGAATTGTTTATTTGTAAATGTTTGGAGAATTTCTCAATTCACAACAGAAGGCTCTGGTAGTGTCCGCTACATTCCAGTATGAATATTTAGTTACGACTGACATTTGCTATCATCATAGGCATTAGACATTTCCTCATTTAGACACAATGCAGCTTATTCATTTAGTTGGCAGTGCGCGATCCGTAAACTGTATTAATTACGATTTTCGAAAGCTGATTGTTAATAAAAATTTAATTGTCTGAGGGTCGTATTCTAGAACTCTACTCAATGCTCAAGTCAGGATTTGAGCAGACTTGAGTATGATTTTTAGTGCTTTGAATCATACTCAAATCCTGACTTGAGCATTGAGTAGAGTTCTAGAATACGACCCTTAGTCAAGTGACTAAGTACGACTAGTAACGATATTGTGTGAATCTACTTGATTTTATTAGAAATAATCACTAAAATGTCGATTTACACCACTCCCCTTATGCATTCTTCTAATAACAAAAAATAAGCGCTACATTATAGCGTTAAAAATGAGCCTTACGTGTATGGTAAAATGACACATGTAAAAACTGATTGATTAGTTTTGGACTATCATAAGAAGACAAAATTTTAAATAGGTAATTAATTACTTATGCACACAATTATGCACACAATTGTGTGCATAAGTAAAGACATTAATTTTGACCGAGTGATTCTCAAGAATACTGTAATATCACATTACATTTCTGTAAAACTAATATTACACTGTGATGTACCCATCACTCAAATCACATAGACTAAAAATTAGATGCGCTATAAGCATTATCCCATCACTCCGAGTTTGCTTTTACTTTTTGTTTTATGAGACCAAGTAACGGGACGAACAAGTCGCCCACTTGGGGAAAAGTGACATGGCTGTCTATAACAGTTGTAGTACCACTCAGTGCTTTAAATCACAAAGATCTGATGGGCACTGCCACTGCACCCGTCACCCTGAGATATAAGTTGACATGTCCCATATGCCTGTAATTTCACGAGCAACCTTACCCTTCATAACCGGATCGCAGTTATACTCATATTACTGCTTGGCGGCAGAAATAGGTAAGGTTCCCTGGACGTATTGTTTCACAAGCTACACTGCTGCTAAACTATCACATTGCGTTACTGTGTGATATTATCATCACTCCCATCACGTTTGTTTGTTTGTTTTGCTACTTAATAATATTATCATCATTCACACATTGCGACCGATAAACGTAAGCTTGCGTATATAGATAATATGCAGTGTAAAGGAAATATTACATTATTTTAAATAACGCAAGCATAGCAATATAGAATATTCACTATTTAAAAGATTTATGTAACTTTTATATTGTAACTGATAATATCGTGCATCAATAAAAAACGGTTTTGTGTCGGGTGATGTTATGAGTGATGCTTAATACTTCAAAGTGATGTGTGATATCACATTACACTGTCGCGTGATATCACAATTGTAATATTACTCGCATTACTTATACGTCTGTATTATTCAAAGGCAAAAATGTTACAGTGCTATTACTTACTGGTGATCGACGGTGAGTGCTCTACGGGGAGGTGGCACTAAAGCGACGGGCCACGCAGCCTGCGCCAGCGACTCTCGCACGAACTGCTCCCACGATGGCGTCGTTCCTGGAAACAAGTCTACGGTAAAATCAAAACGTACACAAGAAACATTATAAGTGTCTAAGCACGAATCTCAAACGTGATGCAATTAAACTTACAGACGACATTTCATTGTATGTAATTACTGAGAGCTTTATAGTGTATGTCTATGTCTATCTATAAACATTTTTGTAGGCATACGGTCATCGAGTATATTAAAACCAGAAATAGAGACGAAATGCCATTTAATTTCTGTGAAAATCATTCTACCATATCATTACTGTGACAACTGCGCTCCGATTGGCCAGCCCGAATTCGAAACAATTGATGGGTGTCGTCAATTGTTTCACTTCAAATCGACCAGTTAACTTAAGCTTTGCTATAATGGACGAAAATTGCAAAATTACATATCTAATATTTAATTTTGTAATTAGGTGTTTTGCCGTTTTTCCCCACACCACCACCACCACCTGATGAGTCACCAGGAATGTATGGCCCTTATTTAGTCTCTATTTATAGTTATATACTCGATGCGTACAGTATATTATATATGGAACAAAGGAACTAGCAAAAACCATGTCACATGTACAATTATAATGTTGTTTGAAACTGGGAGAGTACCGGCAAATTCAAATCTATTGGAAATACAGAAGCTGTAATAAGAACTAGTATGTTTTTTGTGAGTAATTTTGACATAACAATATTGAGGTGTGATGGTGGCTTCTTCTGCTACCCCTTGTGATTTTTTTTCTTAGGATACAATGAAATGATCCTTACAAGTAACTGAATTGATAAGCATTAAAAAATGTCAATAATATTAATTTTTATGGACAATTCACACTTGACCAAAAATTTACTGTGCCAAAATTATTTTTACAACAAAAGATCTGATGGTTCCTAAGACAGTTTCCTTATATCTCCTATTTCGGATTTCCTCATACTGTCCCATTGTCAAAAACACAGTTTATATCCATATAAATAGTGCCTACGTGTATAATAATATCCATGTGCGCTTGGTACTTCATTGTGTTTTTTGTGTTGGGTAAAATCCGTAGACCTGTAAGGGCTAGCACGAAAAGGCGCCACTGGCGCGAGAGCGACATAAAGCGCGATATCTGTAGAATAGCAGTATCTCAAGATTTATGTCGCTCCCGCGCTAGTCGCGCCCTGTTGTGCTAGCCCTACAGCGCTGAATGTTTAGTTAAATATTATTCGCGAGTTATTTTATTTATTTATTTAATTTCTTATCGGAGAACTGACAGACAAACAGTCAAGTAGAAAACTAAATAAATTTTCAAATTCTGATGAGTTTCCACTGTGCGTTATGCGTTATAGTAAAGTTAGTTATGCGACTGAAAACAACCCTTTGTGTTAATCGAAGGCATAAACTAAATACATCTAACTTTTATCCACTATATTCAGTTTTTACTAATTAAGTAATTGAACGACGGACAGTTACGTATGTGATATACGTATACTTTAGAATTTCTAATAATGCTGGTGAGCTGAACACGTGTAAAGATATATGAATGTGTATCATGTTCGTTGAATATACTAGCATAGTGAACACAAAGCCAAGCAATATATTGAGGTGTGACGGTTGATATCGTGCCTATATCCTGTAACGGTACACCCACATCAATCCCACCGGGAATACAGGAAAACCACAACTATTTACCCAAACTTGGCTTCTGTTTATTGCCTCATATTTCGTGTCCATTATGGCAAGTACGCCACAGGCAGCTGGATGCGCGACAATAAAGATAATCAGCCATTTGTAATCTATACATGTTATGAAATCGTAAACAAGCGAAGTCTGCGCTTTAATAATTTCAGAGTAAATGTACTGAGACTAAAACAACAGTTTTTAAAATATTTGTCCGCTTTTCTGTGCGTTGTGCACGCTAATTGAGATAAGGTTGGGCGTTCAGCGCTTGTTTCATTTATATCGGTTGACTAATAAAAAAGAACGTTAATTTTTGAATGCATTTTGCGCGCGCTCGACGTGTCGCTTGCAGAATTTAGAGCAAAATGCGTGAAATTGTTGGATACACGTGAAAATAATGTACTACAAAACGCGGCACAATTCGACTTACCTAGCTTTTATATTAAGAGTCGATATAACCTCAAATGGCTTTGATTGATTCCGCATAACAGTGAAAGTGTTAAATCAATCACTTGAGTATATCAATAAGTTGAGAATATACACTGATCAGTATACGGTGTGAAAATACGATTCGTAAAAATTTTTGCGATAGAAAAAAACACAAACTTACCTCGAAATTTTACAAGAAAACCGCTGTATTCAATAGGTACTTTACCAATGATTGTTTTTATAACAACTGAAATAAATAGAACACGTATATAGCATAGGATATACATTTTTCAAATGGATTTAAAGTCGTTTGTAAAAAATTCATTTCGAAATAAAGTGACCCTGCTGCTCGACCCAAACAAAATGAACCGTATTAGTGTACGGGAACAATTTGAATTCGAGCTCAGGTAGTATGGAGTCTTAAGCCACAGTAATGTTTTTTATAATAAAAATAAATTCCTATCTACTCGTATATTCATAAGTTTTGAGACAAATTCTGTTGGTTTTAAAAAATGAAATAAAATTATACTGGCAGTGGTTTAATTATTTTTTCGATTTTGAATTTGGGATGTCTGTATTCTAGTTGTAAGTTTTTAAATTCATTTCTACTAATTTTTCTCGTGATGAAGTGAACAAAACGGTTTCGTGCAACTGTAATTTCGCTACATAAATATGGCGGGAAAAAAACCAATGGAGATTTTCCGTAACATAAATGTTTTGGAGTGCAACTGTAATTTCGCTACATAAATATGGCAGGAAAAAAACCAATGGAGATTTTCCGTAACATAAATGTTTTGGAGTAAGCCGCAACTTTGTATATTACACTATAAAACGTTACAAGGTGACTGATTCTCTAAAAGATCGCCAAAGGAGTGGTCGCCCGGGATCTGTAAGGACGATTGCGAACATCAAAATAATCAGTCAATAAAAAGAATGTCGCACTCAGAAGAAACTCGCTTCGCAGACTAACATTTCGCGTGTCTCAGTCATCAGAATACTAAAATACGATGTCAAGGTAAAGGCTTACAATCGTAGGAAAGTTCGCTTCCTAAATGATCGCCTTCGTAAATTACGATGTGGACGTTGTCCGATGCTACTTTGGAGGACACGATGCGAAAAAGATACGCTTCACCGACGAAATATGTTAACGGCAGAAGAATAGTTCTTCCGACAAAAAAATAAATTTTATGCCAAAAGTAACAAAGATATTCTAGCTTCAGCACAAAATGTTTCGCGTATCCATCACCCGGCGAGTGTGATGGTATGGCGGGGGATTTCGTACTTATGTGTCCCTCGCCTTCATTTTTACAAACAAGGCGTTAAGGTGAAACCAAAAAATTTTCAAAGTGACATTTTATTGTAGAGACTGGGGGAAACCCTTGTCTAATGTTTTATTTCACAACAAAGAAAAGATTTTCATTTTCAGCAAGACTCAGCACCGGCCCATAAGACTAAAACGATTCAACCCGGCAAGTTTTTCCTTAAGGAAAATTTTTCACACTACCAAAGAATGGCATCTCATTTTGTGGACGGAATTGGAGCTCCTGCCAAAAGTGCCACCCAGACCTGGATTCTCTAAAGCGAACGGAATCCCACTAGAGAAGCTTCGTGCCGTGACCCGAAATTGGCCAGAACGTCTAGAAGTTTGTATTAGGAATAGAGGCGGTCATTTTGAGTAATAATTACTGGTAATTGTTGGTTAGTGTCTACTTATTATTATCTGATAAAAAAACGCCACAACAAATCGCGATGAAGGTAGTCGTCGAGAGCGCAAAAGGGTAGACAGATATGTCTGCTCTTAAAGCTGTCATCTGCCACCGTCCAGTCAACCCGTGACCATGGAGCGTGCAACCGTTCCGAAACATCGGGAAAATAAAAAGAAGTCATACCGTGGTAAGAAACCTGATATTAGTGATTATCATTTAGTGAATAACCACGAAAGTCTTAAAATCTATATATATGGTATAATATATTAATCTTTATTAGAATCGCTGAGCGCGCTTTGCATTCTACCTCAGAAAATAAATTAGAACCCACCAAAACCGTGTGTCAGCCCCAAATTAACAGAAGTGACAAATTTATAACGAAAAGCGATAGAAACTGTGAACGGGGCAGGTGACAAGCGCTGTTTGAACCTTTTCAGATAATTTTCCGTTTAGCTTTAAACTTTAGACGGTTTCCAGTCAGCTTATATTACATAAGACCATCAACAAAGCGCGGGGTCAGACGCTGAAAGTGGCCACAGAGCGCCTATTCTATTTATGCCAGCGCATTAATCCCCGATCGCTGAACGTTCAGCATTGTATGTAGGGATGCATTACTGTCAGGAATAACAAAGGAGGTCAACTACTTTTTGATGAATGCAAAGTTCATTTTCATAAATGTCAGTCTATGCTTTGAGCTGGACCTGGTCCTGAAGATTGATACTGGCGAAATCCTAAAAGGGCACCGCCAATAAATAATAATAAGAAGAAGCGCTGAAGATGCGTATATTTGATGTGTGGTCCCGTCATTGGGAATACACGAGGCAATTAAAAGGAAATTCATTTGTTTCGTGTATTCAGTGTGTAATTGTATGGAGAAATACACAAGAATCATCCCACAGAACCTTGGTACTTCAATTTAATATTGGTATAAAAAAAAATATAACTACCATCAACAGATTACGCTTGAATTTGCCATATCAGAATAAAACTCTGGCTGAACTTCTAGCTAAATTAAGCATTGCAATACTGACGAAGTCATTCTCGATCACTTACTTCTACTAATGTAGAAGTAAGTTTAATGCAGTTGAATGAAGTTGAATGCTGGATAATTCCTGCATTCAAAGTGCAAAGACTGACGAAAGATTTACGAGAACGTAAATAGCTTACCGAAGACTTATAAAGAAGAAGGTAGTCTCCACCTCTTGACGTAGCTTATGATGCGTATATATGCATTTGCCACCATTAAAGAGATATGAATCAAATGATTTAGAAAATACCAGTTAAAGAAATATATTCCAAGAAGAAATTGTTTTAAATACAGTTTTAAAAACAAATTGTTAATGATTTGGCTTGATGGATTTATTCCATAAAACCAATATTAAAAAAGCTAGACCTACATCTACTTTCATTTTTACACATTAGTAGGATACGGGCACATTAGTAATAAATAATCTCATTGCAAAAGGTTTATACATAGTTTAATCTAAATACTATGTGTAGCTAAAAAAATATTTTATACGAGGTAAATAGAAGCGGAAAACGGACTACATTAATTTAGAATATTATAATTCGCAGCCAAAAGGATCAGGAGTCGCATCACGAACGAATTTGGCAGAAGTTCGAGTCTTCCCGCGTAATTCAACGTGATTGATGTGAAAATTTAATTGGCAAGTAAAGTGATTGATGTAAATGCGAATTAAACGATTTTCTTTATAAAAGTTGAAGATATGGGCAGTTATTTATTTACGGTCTCTAAAAGATAAAAATAAATATATAAAAACACCACGTATCGAGTTTATAACTCATTCATTATAGGTCATTATAAATGTTCTTCGAGTTTTTTGTTATTTATAGGCAAGCAGTTAACCATAATGTCATCTGATCGTAAGCAAGATAAAGTCGACGAAGGAGCATGCTTGCTTAGAAAATGCCTTTTCATTTTCATTTGAAGTGACCTAGGGTATATTTGTCGAAGAACATACAGCAGGCAAACAATTCTACATTTTAGCTCTGCGCATCAAGAAAGAGGAAGTAAAACGCCTCATGCGGGTGGTTTGTCAACAACTCGAGGGTGAAATTATTACCACGTCGCTGACAAATGCAACAAAGCATGTTAAAAAAAAGAAATTCTTGCTCCGAAATAGCTCCAATTTCTGAAATTTGAGAGTCGCAATAATGGTCACAAATTATTGTACTCATAATATATCGGATATAGCATGGATGTAGCCCACAAACGCTGCTATAATGCCAAACAGGAACTGTACTTGCCCACAACCGCTATATGACTGAAACAAACCTCCGATATATTATGCATATAGGAAATCGCGGCTATTATTGCGACCTTCGAATTTCCATGCTCACCACTTACGGCACCTCTTTGAGCTTGCCTCCAACTAATATAACTTTTAACACTATTTCAAACTCTATTTCCTGTGACATGAGATGCAAGGAAAATGTAGAGGTGAATGTAGCTAGTAATTGAGTTTACTTTTTAACCTGACTTTCAAACGAAGCAAAAAGTAAAATAAATTATTTACAGATCTGTAACCTTCTTATATACAACGATTTAATTTTATAGTTCATATGAAATGGTACAATTAATGGTTATGCTTTTGCGATTATGCTTTTCATGTACCATCCTTTTTAGCGCGAATAAGCCTAAAAAAATTTTTCGATGTCGAGTTCTTAGGTTTTCGCGATTGTTGCATATAGGAAATGAAACAATTTTAAAAGGTTAAGTACTGTCAAGGACTGTCCAGTCAGCTGTAACCATGAGACAAGGTGAAGGGCCCAACACGTTTTCTTTTCCTAAAATTGTTTTGTATTCATCTTCTATAAATAAAGTTTATACGAGGTAATAGTCTGAGATGACGAGCATCGTCTCTCTTAGCAAGGTTCTGGCAGAATACCAGTGTCGTAGTCAACCGCAGCGACTTCCAAAAGATGCCTAGTTTAATATTTCTACTTAATGTTAGTAGTAGTAACGTTAGTAAGCTCCTTCTATTATTTCGTTTACGACGTTTAACTTTATAATTACAATATTACTTGGTTTTAGTAAATAAGTTGTCCTATAACTGAAGTTATTGTCTATTTATTTGGCTTACAATTTGGACGGAAAATGTTATGTAGGTCAGATCATGTGTGTTAAATAAAAAATTTTATCGTCTTTTTTTAAGTTACACTCTATATTGTAAGTTAATTGGTGTAAATTAAAAAATACAATTTTGTATTTCCTATAAACCAATCTTCAATGTGTGTATAACATTACAATCTAATATAGAAACATTTCATGTATTTTCTATGTTAGTGTTCCCTGTAGCTCTATACAATTAACCTCCTATAAATCTAGATAGAGTACAAAGTTAAATAGTTTATGCGTAAACACAAACATTGTTGTGTAATACCTTGAGGGTATTTCGCAAGAGTTTCCTTGAAATTGTATTAAACAAGAAGATATCCCGAGAGAGTAGCGGCTTCTCTTATACGTACATGAATTTTTGCTAGTATACGAACAGAGAATAAAATTTGCCAGGAATTATGAAGGGCCGTAATGCTTTTTACACAGTAAAGTGTAAAAGAACAACATGACATTCTTGACGAAAACCTTATTTCTACTATTTAACTTATTGTTTATTTACATTTATATTTATTAACACAAAGATCGAACACTAAGAGCTGGATTCGGACCAGCGCCTTCACGGAGCACACCGTGTCTGGTATGCCGAAAGTGCTAGTTCGAATCCAGTCGCATCGATGGAATTTTTCTTAGTATTCGATCGTAATAATTATAGTGAGTAATTTCACAAAAAATAATTGAATATCATTGTAGTAAAACATCGTGATATTCAATAAAGTTAATATTACATTTATATTGTTAAATATCTAACATACGTCAATGTGTGCGCTTGTGTGAAATGTTCTTAGATTATCAGAAAATGCGAACAAAGCTGAAGTTGTTTTCGGTTCTCGACCGAATTTGCTCACGAAAGTTTAACCCGATAAACAACGTAAAATATTTACATAAACATTAAAAATTGTTGGGCTGGTACGAATATTGTAGCATGTAACACAGCTACGGCGTAGTCGAATATCAAGGTTTTTAGGAAGCTTATCTGATGTTCTTTCTACTGGTCTCCACAACTATAAAATACATTCCGTACCTGAGAAGCATTACACACTAAACGCCATTTTTGAAATTTTACGTGAGAAAGCGATCTTGTGTCGAAAATCAGTTTGTACGCCAATTAGGGTAGCTCGTAATGATATTAAAACTCAATTAGTTGTATTTAAAGCCATTCTAAATGTTGTACATGCTGCATTTCGACACAAAATCGCGTCCTTGTAAAATTACAAAAATAGCGCTTACAGTGTAATACTTCTCAGGTACGGCATTGTTACTTGAAGCATTATTCGTTGTATAATTTTAAGTGGTTACGTAGACCGCTTTGTATTAGTATGTCCGCATACGAACTAAACTAACGTAAAAAATGGTAAAAGTTTACCGAAACTCATCTTTGCGTGGCAAATAGACTGGAAATTGAATATGACCAACATACGACGCTCTTATCACTACTTACGGGTGAAATACGTATCTGTAATTTTACCCGATACATATGCAGTAGCTGATATTTTGTGATCTATTTATGATCCATCAATTTATAAGTACCTATACATATTTAACTTGGTTTTTTATTGAAATGTATTTGTTATGTTTGACAAGAATAGAATCTGCGTGGGCTGTATGAATGAAATAATATGACTATTTTTTTAGGAGAATAACTGAAAAAAAGGATTAAATACAATTAATTAAGCAGTGACTGAGAAACCAAAAACTAACACAAGGCGACATCTTGAAAGAAACAAAAAGGAACTACCATAATATTAAAGAGTATGGCACAATATTCATTTGAAAATAATTGAGATATAATACGAGTAATACCGTTCAAAATAATTAAAAAAAAAGATTCGAGAGTAAGTAAACCATACACAAACGAAAGCCAGAGGCCAGTAAAGCATATAAAAAGAAATTAATTTATTGGAAAATTATGCCACCAGATAAATTTTACATTATACAAACATTTAACGAAGTAGAATGTTTTGAAATTGGGACAAAACATAAAAGGTTTCGAATAATGAAAGGGAAGTACCTCCCTAAATAGGGACGTCTCCATTTCATCGCAGCGAGTTGGGAAGTTACAGCAGATATCTCCCAATGGAACGGAATTCTGTGAACTTCCTTCATATAGTAGCAACTTATTTTGGGAACTTAGTTTATATTTATCAATAGATTACTCGCTGAGCTGATCTTGCTCTGTAGGGAGAGTAAGTATTTAGGAAGCAATTTTTTGTGATTTGAAATGAATGTATGAATGAATGAAATATTCTTTATTGAACATAAAATTATGGCCACAACACTAAACAATGACTTAAGATTAAAAATAGTAAGTTAAATGTGCTACGGGCAGCCTTATTGCTATGTAGCAATTTCTTCCAGGTAACCTTATCATTATATGAAATTATATGATCATGACTTTGTACAATTTTCCAATTTTGACGACCTCGGTGGCTTAACGGTTTACACTATGGGTGGTGGATGCGGAGGTCCCGGGTACTATTTCGGGTAGAACCAATTTGGGAAACGAACTTTTCTACATTAATTTTCGGCTGGGTGTTCTGGAATGTTCTGGGTGCCCTAGAGTGAGTTGCTCTGGTACTCATAGTACAGAGAATCCCCTAGTTTGAGACGAGGCAATTGGTGTGGTTGTCTGGCTTATTATTACTATTATCCCATATGGTCTGCCTAGGTGAGTCTTTTAGCTCTGTAAACAGATTAAGTAAGCAGGTAAACTGCGCTGGAGTCGCTTTCGAAGTTAATTTTCATTGTACACATTAACATAATTTCTTCGACCTATTTTATTCCTTTTATATCCTTATACTCTTCTTTATGTGGTACGTGCAGGAAAAGCAATAAAAGTTTTGTCCATGTATCTATTCACCAAAGACATTTACTCGTACTACAGCAGAGCGTATCGCAAATTGTCACTAAAGCAATAATTGCTGTAATACTTCATTTCTTTTAGTAATAGAAATGGAATTGCAGTTGAATTGATTAAGTGAATGTTTGTATATTTGTTGATTTTGATGGCTTGGTTTTTTAAATTCATTGAGTTGAAGAATTATCAAGTATTGATTTTCATTTGGGCCTTGATTTATTGTTGTTATAAGTAATGTTAATTGTTAGTTGTAGAAATGAAACGTTTTGTTGAGCAGAAATATGCGTGTTCCGTTGTTTATTTAAAGTTTATTTCGTACTTACTTATACTTATATCTAACGCATGTTATATATTATGCAATTAAAAATTGCTTCAAATGTACAAAAATGTAGAGCGTCCTCGTACAATTTATACTTTATTCTTTTTTTTATAATATCAAGTGACGAGACGAACGTGCTTAGGAGCACCTGATGGTAAGCTGCACGCCTGTACATAACAGTTGCAGTGCCACTCAGAGCTTTAATTTGCAAAGATCTGAGCGGCACTGCCACTGCGCCCGTCACGCTGTGATAGAAGTTGATAAGTCTCATGTGCCTGTAATTTCACCAGCACCTTTACCTTTCAAAACCGGAACACAATAATGTTGACGTGCTGACACTACTGTTTGGCGTTGGAAATAGTTAAGATCGGTAAAGTACGTAAGCGGAGAATATAGAAAGCATCAGAGCAGCCAGTGCACACTGACGAGGAATATTTATGTGGTCTGTAAGGAATACCCATTATGATACTGCGAGCGTCCGTCAGCTCATAGCAGAGTGCCGGAATGCTGCGGCATCAGCCGACATCGACTTGCCACCAATCGCTCGGACTCCAGAGGACTGCTAATCTCGAGTTCGAGTTGTGTATTTAGTACCAATTGGTGCACCACAAAATAGCTATTTTTGTAAGTTATTTGTGTTACATTGACAAACTGCAATTTATCAAAGCTGCTCTAATTTCTAGTAATAACAAACTAATCAACTAGATGGCGCATATTGCACCGATTCTTATGGAAAGTGCGGGCTATTATATTTTGTTTAGGATTAGCGCCATCTACATTAGGAAACGTTAATTTATAAATTAGTTTGCAACACACAATGCCATAATTATATCGAAAGGCATATTTGTCAAAGTTCAAAAAATTATTTTAGATCATGATCAATATACGAGAAAAAAAGTAAGTTATATTTAATATGAAAGAGGAATTAATTGTAACTACGGCTCTTTACATAACATAAACTACAACCAGGCTACTGATCAGACCCATCTAGATCTAAGGGTAACCTATCAGAAATCCAAATTACATTTTCCAGAAATAACGTTTCCTCGAATTTTCATAACTTCGAAAGTAATTTTGAGAGGAAAATGATTTTTTTTCTTTTAACACCTTATTTTACCTTATTTTTATCGGGGGGAAATGCTTTATGCTTACCCTCGAGCCCGGGGAGGCTCGAGGGTTATGTGGGACTGACCCTCCGATGGAGGGCATACCCACTAAAAACCCCCGGCGCACCCCCTTGGCCGGCTGTTGTGGGCACCGTGGGATCCCGAGGATTCTACCACAACGATGCCCCCGGTTCTTTTAACACCTTTTTTTTTTTTATTTTTTGTTCTCGAGGGGGAAATGCTTTATGCATACCCTTGAGCCCGGGGAGACTCAAGGGTTATGTGGGACTCGTTCCCAAAGGAACATACCCACTAAAACCCCCCCGGCTTGCCCTCACGGCCAGTGTTGTGGGTGTCGTGGGATCCCGAAGATTCAACCACAACGACACCCCTGGCCATCCCGGTGTTCACCGGGATTCCCGCGCCAAGTGGGAGAGGGTCGGCACGCGTGACCCGTCCCCCCAGACGAGTGAGGCCGTGCAATACGGACAGGGATCCCCGTCCCTGCCCGCTGGCCCCACTAGGGAATTAGGCGAGCAGCGAACTGCCTTCGCCTTCTTCCCCTGCGCCTGCGCCTGAGCGGGTCCGCGTTGACTGCGTCTTCGCGTACCCGCTCCGCGGCCTCCTTCTGTGAGATTACGTCCTCGCAGAAGAAGACCACTGCATCCCATAATCTTTCGCTGCTCAGCATGGCGGCCACCACGCTGGGCAGCGCCAAATCTCCACCAATCACGGCTACCAAGGTGCGACGTTGCGCACTCCAGTGGCTGCACACCTCCAAAGTGTGTTGCGCCGTGTCGTCCGCGTCGCCGCACTCATGGCAGGACGTAGACGGCTCCCTCTTAGCGACTCTGTGCAGGTAGTGCCCGAAGCAGCCATGCCCGGACAACACCTGCACGAGTCGGTATGTCAGCAACCCATGCTGCCGATCGACCCACTGGTCGAGGACCGGAAGGATCGCCTGTATGGTGCGCACACCATAGGACGAATCCTCCAGGTCCCGTTTCCAGCGATCGCGCATACGACGCGCCGCTTGGCGTCGCTTCCCCTCGACTTCTTGAGGGGCAGTGCGCTCGCCTCTGGCCGCTCTCTCTGCCTTGTACAGGTAGACCTCGGCCAGTACCTCTGCTTCCATCTCCCATGGAGGGGTGCCGGCTAGTGCGCATGCGGCAGCCCAGGCTACCGTAACGTAGGCTCGGCACATTCGTATGGCCACCACACGTTGGGGCCTCCGTATGAGGGCTCTGTTTACGGAAGAGAGCGCCTCATGCCATATTGGTGCTCCATATAGGGCCATACTGCGCACCACGCCCGCATATAGGCGCCTGCACGGGGCACCAGGCCCCCCCACATTAGGCAGCAAACGACCAAGCGCAGACGCGGCACCAACCAGTCGAGGCGCAAGTTGGCGGAAATGCGCCTCGAAGTTCCATCGTCGGTCCAGGACAAGTCCCAGATACTTAATCTGGGCCTTGACCTGAACCGTCTCCCCGCCTATATGAATGTGGGCTCCGGCTGGGAGCCGCCATTCTCCGCCAAGTCCGCCGAAGACAATGACCTCTGTCTTGGCCAGTGCCACCTTCAGTCCCAGCAATTTGATGCGGTGGACAACCATTTCTGCCGCTACGGAAGCCCTACGCGCCGTTTCCCAATAATTATCCCCTCGGACGGCTACCATTGTATCGTCTGCGTAAGCAAAGACGGCCATCCGAGGGAGCAATGTCCCCCTCAGCGCCCAGTCATAACCCATATTCCACAGCAAGGGCCCGAGAACAGACCCCTGAGGTACTCCACACGACGTCTTCTTGGCGATTCTGCGGCCGTCTCTTGAGTGGTAGAGCACTACCCTGTCCGACAGATAGTGCCCCACCAACCGGCGCAGATAGAGGGGCACACCGTGAAATAGGAGCGCTTCCTCCACCACACTGTAGGGGAGGGTGCCAAACGCATTGGCGATGTCCAAGGACACCGCCACTACTCCTTCCCCTCTTTCTTTCGCCCCATTAGCGAAGTCCCTTAGAGCCGAAATGGCGTCCAGGGTTGAGCGCCCGGCCCGGAACCCGAATTGACACTGGGAAATGTCCGGGCCCGTTCCGGTCAGGTGTCCATTAATCCTGGCAGCCAGGACACGCTCCAGGATCTTGCCGGCCTCATCCAGCAGGACAATGGGCCTGTACCCGGAGGGCGAGTCGTGCGGACGGCCTTCCTTTCGAAGCAGGCACAGCTTCCCCTCCTTCCAGCCGAGGGGAAACCGTCCGGCCTCCAGACAGTCGTCAAAGATCCGTCTGAGGCGTCCACCGAGGTACTTAAGGGCAATGTGCAGGACCCTCCCGGGGACTCCGTCTGGTCCCGGGGCCTTCCTGCACGCTTTGAGACGGTCCACCGCCCACTCCCATTCATCGTCCGTTACCGGGGGAGCCACCACCAATTGTTCCCGGTCCTCCTCAGGGAGTGTCATCCTTGGAGGAGCAAATTCAATCTGCTCCGGGAACAATCCAGCTACCACACGCGTCAGTAACTCCGGTTCTAGGGACGGAGCATGGCTCATTTTGCTGCGGACGACCTTGTACGGCCGTCCCCATGGGTCCCTATTCAAGGTGTCCAGGAATTTCTGATGGGCGGAATCCTTAGCCCTGGCTATCTCCACCGACAACGCTGATTTGGCCTCTTGAAGGACGCGGTGGTAATGGTCCTTTTCAGCTTGGGTGGAAGACCGCCTCCTTCTGCACCTGCCATATGCTCGGCGTGCCTGGTTACTAATGGCGCGGAGGGCCGCGATCTCCGCCGACCACCAGTAGACCTGTTTCCTGTTCGGGCGGTGCTTTGCTCGGGACATGGCCGCGTCGCACACCGCTGTTAGCGCCACACGAAACTGGGCAGCCCCTCTGTCCACACCGGCTGTGATCGGAGGGGGAGTACACCAGGACTGCACCATGGCGGCCTCCTCTGCCATTTCTCGGTTCAGGCGGGACAGTGCCCATCGCGGGAACTGGCCGGCTTCTCTAGGCCCGCTATCGTTGGGGACTGACGTGAGAGGCGAAACGGAGACCGCCATCCTTATGTAAAGGTGGTCAGAGAGGGTCTCAACGTCTTCCAACACACGCCAGTCCATAGCGCGTGCGGCTATAGCAGGGGTTGCGAACGTTATGTCCACGATAGACCCCCCCTGCTGCCGCACACAGGTGTTGACATGGCCTCTGTTCAGGACCTCCATCCCGACCGACGCTATCCAGTCCCCCAGCGCTGCCCCTCTGGCATCAGTAGCAGGCGACCCCCACGCATCGCTTTTGGCATTTAGGTCCCCCATTAGGAGAACCTGCGCAGGAGCGGCCCTCCTCACCACCCTCTCAAGTTTCTCCAGGTACCGCTCAAATTGAACCAGGGTACGGTTTGGAGAGAAGTAGGTCCCGATCAGGACCGTTTCTCCCCATGCGGCCGCCACATACCCTGGCCCCCGCTCCCTGAGAGTTAATGGGATGGTGTCACCCGATGTCGGCACTACCACCGCTACGTCACCTTCAGTGTCTCCGACCCAGTTGGGTAGAGGGGGGACTAAGTAGGGTTCCGCCACGATTGCCGCGTCAATGTTCCACTCCGCCATGGATTGCATAAGCAGATCCTGAGCTCGGGCGCAGTGGTTCAGGTTCGCCTGGAGTAGTTGCCGGTGGTGTGTGGGCATCATGTCTCCATCACGACCTCTGTAGCGGCCTGGGTCTGAATGGCTACTTTGCCTCTTGTCGGGGGAGGGGTGCACGCCCGTCCTCCCATTACGTGCCCGGCCGGGCGCCGTGCATGAGTACAAACCGCGCAGCAGGGTTCAGCCGTGCAGGACGTTAGTCGGTGACCCTCTTTTCCGCACCTAAAGCATAGGCTGCTTCTGTCCACGGGGGAGGAGCATAGCGCCCTGGTGTGTCCAGTGCCCATGCACCTAAAGCACCTCATTGGACGGGGATCCAGCGCGTGCACCGGAGCCGACGACCACCCGACCAGTAGTCTTCCCGCCGCTGATATTTTTTGGGCGGCGGCAACTGGGCATCTGACAAAGATGGATCCAGTCCCGTTCGGTCTAGTGCGAATGGTGCCCACCCTCACTTGCTCCAAGGCGCACCCCCCTTTCGTCGCCACCGCTTTCCGAACACCCTCCGCATCTACCGACTCGTCCAGGCCAGTTACTTGGAGGTCAGCATTTTTTGTTGGCCTGCTTATGATTGCCATGTCCCCAATTAGCCCTTGGAGCTTTTCAGCTAGGGCGTCGGCTGCGTTGGTGCTATCAGCACCAGGCACTTCAATTATCCGAGCACCAGTAGCCGTGCTGCGGATTCGCACGAAATCTAGGCCCACAGTGCCCAGTTCCAGGGACGATGTCGCTTTCCCCAAGGCATCTTTGTACGACACCTTTTTCTCGATAGCTTCGGGCTTCAAAGTGATCACCACCGCTGTTGATTTCGGGGTGGTCACCTTTTTACGCCTTTGTGCTACTTTGGTGGTTGCGCGGGTAGCCGTGGTAGCGGGAGGCGGGGTTTTTCGGGCCTTTCCCCGCTTTCGTTTCTTTCGCTTCTTCCGAACGACCTCCGTCCATTCCGTCTGTGAGGCGGGTGATACAAAAGATGTAGCCTGTGTCGCTTCTTCCCTGACATCGAATTGTGTAGGGGTGCCTCGTTGCTTCCGCCGGGCCGTGGCTCCAGTAGTAGAGGCAGCCGGTTTGGTTGCGGCGGTTACGGCAGTTTTGGCTGCGGCTGCAGTGGCAACTGGCTGAGACTTGGCCAAAAGACGCTGCACTTGGGGCGGCAAATCTGAGCTTGGCACGGGGGTTGAGCTTTTTGCCGCCTCTCTCCTTCTATCGGCCGCCAGGGGCGGCCTCAGTATTGGCTCTGGTGGGAGGCGCCTCTCCATCTCTCCTAGGCGAACGTTTATCATTTCGCCTAGGGAGACTAGAAGGCTTTTCTTAAGATCCTCCACTATATCCTCCAGGCCTAGTTGAACTTGTGCAGGGTCGGCAGGAGATTCAGTTCTTGGTACGGAGGGTTTTGCCCTCTCTGAAAAGGCCTTTCGGAGAGCCGTCACCTCGGCTTTCAGTGCAGCCAGCTCCCGCTTCATCCGCTTGTTGTCAGCCATGAGGCGGCGGGTTTCCTCGTCCACAGAGGTTGCCTGGAGCGAGTCCATTGCCGTCGTGATGTTCATGGAGGCTTTTTTGATCTCGCTCCAGATAGTCCCCTTCAGATTTTTACTTTTGGCAGCCTCCCTCAGGATTTTGTCTACACCCGCCCGGGCACTCATGATAAGATCGTCCTTGTCCGGTTGCTCTTCTGAAAGGGCCCCAGAGCTCTTCTCACGCACCCTCTGCTCGGTACGCGCAGTAGCTAACCGGGTCAGCGGGATTGTGAGACGATAGGACGACTCAGCGGCCGTCCCAGCGGCCGTCCCAGCCTCGAGGGAGCGGAGCTCTGCCTCCCGGAGGCGAGACCTGGCCTGGGCATACCCGGTGCACCCCGTTGGTGCGGCCGTTCTGCGGCCTCTCCGCGCCGTGTTAACTTTTGGAGCCCTATCTGGCTCCGGTACCTCCTCTGGGCCCTCGTGAGGGCGTTTCGCGCGACTCGCGCGCTTTCCCGCTTTGACTTCCGACGTCATGGTGCAGCATGGTACATTCTCCTCATTAGTAGCCAATCGCAAGGCAAGATCAGTGTCCAGTGTGGTTGCAGGGTTCGTGTCTCCGTCCTTCGCGGACATCACTTCAATATTCGGGGTAGGAAACGATTTCTTATTCGACAACATATGGTTCCCACGAGTATGGGGGATATATACCGTCCACCCGGGCAGTGCCCCCTGTACCCGGGTAACCCTAACACGTCCTGGGAGGACGGGAGGTATCCCAGGGATGGCCGCTAATGGGTAGGTGATATGCCCCGCCTACCAACCCACCGAAGCAGGCGTGACGTCGTCGCGCGAGGCCCCATAAAGGGGCGCCCCAACGACGTCACCTTTAGGCGTTTTTTTATTGTGGTTGACTCCACTCGGGCCGGCCAATTAAGGCAAGCCCCCTGGTCCCAGTCGGTCGGTTGACTCTGTCGGGATAACAGGTCGCCCGACGGTGGCTTAAGCCTGTCCCGACAGCAGTGACATCACAGCCGCCGGAGCCCGCCGCGCAAACGCTCTGATGAGCCCCTCTGCAGCGCCGCACTCTAACGGCGCACGTCCACATCCCAGTCTGCTCTGCTGATCAGAGTGGTACCGGGAGTGGACCCTCCGCAGTGTGCCGCTCTTAGTCTGGCCCCTCCCCCACAAGCCTGTCCGGTATGCGTAGCGCTATCCGGCATAGCCTTGGGGATCATAAGGGCACGCAAGCCCCCCCACCACGACAACTAACCTAACCTAACCTAACTTAACCTAACCTAACCGAACCTAATCGTGTCTTTGCGATAAAAATCCAACATATCCCGAAAGAACTGTAATGGTTTCGTTATAATTCGGTTTTCGGGGTAATGAAAATTCGGACAAACGTTATTTCGGAAAAAACAAATTCGAGTTTGTGATGTAAGACGGAATTTTGACCTTACGATTATATTATGGAGATTAGCAGTTCTGTAGAGTTATAGGTCCATTGTTCCACTAGCGACTACGCAGTCAAAAAGTGGAGATTACCGCCACATAGTCATACTGGTGGTTACCGCCACATACCGGTGGATTCCGCAATATCCTCTAGCGTGCTCTTCAATACAGCAGAGAGAAATGCTCTGTGACGCTCCGAGGTTGATCTCAGAGCATTACAGAAATTTATACCTTATTCCAATTGATATGGTATAAAATATACATTGATAAATTGAAGTCCTCTGCCTACCCGTCCGCCGGTTTGCACTGGCGCTTCCTCGTCTATTCAACCCTTGTCTGCCATAAATACGGGACAACAACTATTGCGTAGTTGAAATAAGATAAAGTACAATAATTTACGAATTATATGAACTTGGAAGCATACGTGCAAAACATGTTTATAGAACAAAATTATATAATATAAAACAATATATATCTACTTTAATCACTATGCACGATCATAAACGTAATAACTTATGTCATTACGCATACTTAATTTAATTGCACAAAACCGAGCTTGAAGTATCATATCATTATAATCCATCAAAAGGGATAATGACTGAGCAAGGGAATTAGGTGACGTAGCAACGTCACAAAACGGGCCTGCTATCATATTGTCGGTCCCGAATACATTAACAGCGTCGTTTATTAGTCTTCATAACCTTTATTCCATACATAAATGTACGAAACAGGACTCAAAGGATAAACACACTCAATATAATCTCATTATATCTACGTCATCGACACAAAAAATTTGTGCTACACGCGAGCTTTAAGGGACTTACATAAGTTCGTTGAGATCAAAAACCGATTAGCTAGAAACTACTCGTACACGGTAAGGTAAAAAATGTTAAGCGCTTAGTGTAAATAATATAATAAATGGCAGAAAGGTTAGGCAGTGAAATTCTATATAATATTGGAAGTGACATTTTACATGACTAAATACACTCACCGTCATATTAGAGGAACGCAAAAAAGGGCACAATTATGATCACAACGTTCATATGACCCACTGGCCCCATATATACCAGAACGTTTAATTTGAAAAAGAAAAATACTTCCTTCGTCTTTTGATTTCGTTTTTCTTTTTTTTTTTATTAAAGAATAGGTGCTCGTGAAAGAAAGGTATTTGACCTATATGTCACCTGACGGAAAGTAACGATGAGGTAGACGATGGAGCAGGCATACCTACCTCGCCTTGAAAAGACTGAAGTTATAGCGTTCAAAGAATAAGTCTGCAGGAAGAGAATACTCCTCTATATTACAATATAAGTTACACAAAATACGTTTTTAAAACTTTTTGCACCTCTGTGTGCGCAAATAGAATGCACGTGGAATTCGTAACAAAAGCTGAGTGCAAGACAAATGCCTCATGTCTCTAACAGAATTTCCACATGAGTTGAGATATGAAGCAAGTTATATGACTGTGTGAGATAAACCGATTTTGATGCACTGAATACCTAAATTTAGTACATTCTCAAGCACATTGCAGAATATTATTATTTATTAAGTGTATTTTGTAACGGATCCCAAAAATATTTATGAAAGCTTTCTTTATTAGTCTTTTTTTCCTAATTGTATTACATTTACTTCGACAATTTTATGAAAGAAAACTAAATATAGAAAATTTTATATATTCATTAGGCCATTTTTTGTACTACTTCACAGAAAAGAATCCTCAGGACACTATAAATACCTCTTAAAATATTAACTACGCAACGGCAAAGTCCATTTTATCTTAATTTAACTTCCATATTTGTAATTCATCCTCGAGAGTTTCGAGATCCAATATTTGTAAAAGTGTTTTCTATAATTTAAATCATCACCATAATTTTATATGTACAAACTACTAGATTCTACAAAAACACCATATAAATCGAAGTTTTAAAAAAAATGTATATTTGTATTTTGTTTTGCCCAAAGAATAGCAAAATATAAATGGCAGTCGACCTCTGTAGCCCATTTGCATTGGGGGCGCTAGATGTGGAGGTCCGGGGTTCAATTCCCGTTAGAACCAAATTGAAAAATTAACTTTTCTAAATTTGATTATGGTCTGAGTGTTCCGGGTAGTGCCCCGGAGTGTGTTCCGTTGCTCTGGTACTCATAGCATAGGGAACTCCCTATTTTGTCGCAAATCAAATAGCCGATAGAGCCAATGAGTTCTTTAGTTGCGACCGCGTACCGGAAGATGCAGCGTGGGCAGACCACTCACAAGGTGGACTGATGACCTGCAGCGCTATCACGACAGGACACGACCAGCGCAAGAATCGACATAGAAGCGCTTCTCACGCAAATCGCGCCCTACTATTAGTGTAAAATTTGCAAGAACCTGCTGAATGCAAGCAGCGCAAAACCGGTCATTGTAACAGCCTTTGGGGGAGGCCTATGTCTACCAGTGGACATCTTTCCGCTAATATTGATGACGATGATTCCCACTGCCCGTTATGAACCGAACATAACCCGATGCTAATCCATCTTTGCTAACTTGACTTAGAGCAAAGGCGACATTACCCGCGCTCTGCATAGTCTGTAAACTTTGCCCGTAATATATACTTGTATATACAAGGCAAGTAACATCTAAAAATCGAGAGCCAACTAACAAAGCCAAGTGTAAAGTTTTCGACAAATCCTTTTTAACTTGGAGGAAAATTTGTTGGTATGTATCTACATATACTTGTAATTATATCCACTAGCATTACATGCTATACCGTAGAAACCGCCACTCTAAAACGTCAAAACTTTGTAAATCCTCTTTACTAACAAATCAAGCGAGAATGTTAACAAAATTAAGCAAACTAATGTGTGGTTTAAATAATCTCGATAACATTTTCACAGCTTAAATGTTGTTGATACGAAAACAGTGATATGTTTTAATAGCAATGGAGCTCTTTGTGAAAGAGTTCGTCCAGAGAGGTACTGCTACCTTACTTATTCTGCCACCAAGCAGTAATGTCAGCATTACTGCGTTCCGGTTTTGAAGGGTCCACTTTTGACTTGTCAACTTATGTCTCAGGGTGAGGGGCGCTGTAACAGCGCCACTCAGATCTTTGCAATTTAAACCTCTGAGCGGCACTGCAACTGTTATGTACAGTCGTGTCGCTTTACAGCAGTCGCACGACTTGCTCGTCCTGTCACTTGGTATCATAAAATACAAAAAAAATAAACTCTACATAAAAGCTAAAGAGTTCAGAAAACACAGTACAGTACGTATATCTGAATTTATTGAAAAATACCATTTGTTGTCCTCAAAGATGTTACACAATGTGACACTATATCTTATTCAATGAGCTTGTTTTGAAAGCCAGGCCGTTACCCGTCTTTATAAGTGCCTTATCTAACAAATCTGCAAACATTAGGCTCGTGGAAAACAAACAGATAAATGGCTTGGAAAAATAACGTCCTTTTATTACAATGAATAAATACAAACCTGCCGAAATACAATTATTGGATATACGGCGAAATAAAACCTTATTTCAATCACTTAGATAACGTACCTACATTACACAAAAAACAACGCCCGCTGTAAGTAATGTTGGTATAAATAAACATAAAAATATATTTAGCAGTGGTTGGTTGAATAAAATATACAATTCAAAAGAAGAAAATTGTGTCATAAAAACAAGTAACGCTTAAATAAAAAGATTTTGTTTTTGAACACAAAACATACGTACAACATTGAAATTAAAATAATTGCTTAAAACTGGATTTAAATTTCACCTGGACAAGTACTCGCCACCGGAGCCGTAGCATATAGAGATTATGTATAGCACACTTACAGAAGAAATAACAATTATTACATTTTTAAACTTCAAATGACATAGATACCGCCCACCGCCCATACTGCACTTAACACTGAAGGTAAGACTTGTATGGCTAAATCTATAGTTGATTATCATACCTAAGAATTATACGTGTTCACTGACTACGTAGCAAGCACAAAAATGTCATACCTGAATAATGCCGCCGTCAATATCCCGCACAATAAAAAAAAAGAAATAAAGAATTACTAACTTCTCAAAAAAACTTTCATGATATATTTCGTGACATAAGAACACTTCAGTAAAACGATGTGATATAAAAAATAGCGAACAATAGAAAAGCAAGAGTTTGTAGAGACAATAGTAACCTTTTTATAACAAATTTCTGTGTTAAGCCAGTCGGCTGTTTCTGCCTTTGTCCAGGAAGTAATCAAAATAGCCAACAATATAATAAAATGCAAATACTGTTTAATCCAATTTTGTACATTACTAACCTTTGTCATTTTAATTTCAAATTTGAAATGACATGATGTGTAGAAAGGTTATGCGAAATGTTACCACTACCAAAGATCGCCACAACGAGCGATAGCGGTGCCCAGGCTACGTTAATACAATACTTATTTAATGTTACAATAATTTTTTTTATGTTACTTGTCGGGACGGATAAGTCGTGTGCTGGGAAACGACAGGCACTGTTTGGGTGGTGAGTGACGTGCCTATCCATAAAAATAACAGTGCCACTCACACCTTTAAATCACAAAGATCTGAGGGGCACCGTCATTGCGCCCTCACCCTGAGACAAGTTGACAAGTCCCATGTGCCTGTAATTTCCACCCTTACCCTCCAAAGTAATGCTCACATTACTGCTCAGCGACAGAAATAGGAAAAGCAAAAATAATAAAATAGATGTTACAATAATTTATAAAATGATTGTAACGTCTATTTTACTTAAGGAGAACAGTAAAATAATTGAGTATTGAAAATTTTTGAAAGTTCCAGGTTGTATTGTACGAAATTTAGACAACCATTTCTTCAACTAGATTCTTGAATTTGTTATTTGAGCATTTCCATAACCCATCCATAAATCTAATGTTAAAATGACTATTAAAATTATCTGTTAAGATGTTTTAACTCGTACTATATACCATAGTACAATTCACATATATCTCTCCCTTTTCTGTTTATCTAGGTATGGTTACTTGAAAAGTTTTGTAGAATAGAACGTCGAAACTTTCTAAGTAAAAAAATGTATTCTATTTGTATTAACCTTTATTTGGTTACTTTGAAATTAATAAAGAAATAAGATCTGTGATGTTCTAATTAGTGACCCTTTCCTTTAATGTTTTTCCTCTGAAATTCTGTGAACAACAATTCCAAAAATAAATTATTTTTTGCTGGCTATGGCGATGTTGAAGAAAGGTTGTATAGTAACGCACGTACACACTCGTATACTTGTGTTTATCGGATAATTCATAGATATTAAAGTACTTGACAAATTTCAGCGTACTATTTGCGACGATTATTCGGTCAGATACATTTATGAAATTTAAAATTTTTTTATCAAAATAAAACCGACCTCAAAAGTTCGTGGAATTACATCTATTTGCCATTTTATTGAAATCGGTTACCAGAAAGTACGCGAAACCGGTTTCGCGTACTTTCCGGATTCATCCCCAAATTTGCCACACTTAGAGGTGAAATATTTTCTTTAAATGGGATCAATACTGAAACAAAAATGATCAATACAAAAAATAATCATCAAAATCGAATCACGTAATCGCGTAACATACAAACAATACAACAATACAAAACAACATACCGTCAATTTAAGAACCTCCACCTTTTTTGAAGTTGATTAAAAAATCAATATGACATCAGGGGTACATCATAGAGCATAACTATCTTTAAACTATTAAAAAATGATCAAATTAAAGCGCTTTAAAATACCATTTCAACAATTGTGTACACATATTTCAATAAAATACGATGCAGAACTTTTCAGTGAAAATACTTATACTCCTAAGTTTTAAACACGGCGAATTCTTCTATTTGGTGAATTGGCAAACTTTAAGGTTTGTTCATTACAGACGGCGTAAAACATAGGATATTTTTCACTTACTTTAGGAGGTCTACTCTTTTTTAACGAAAAACGAAATTTCAATCGAGGTTACGCACGTTTCTTACCACAATTTTATTTCATTGCGAAATTTCGTTCAAAACGAAATCTATAGCGTTGGGTAATTTTCCAAAAAATTTGAAACAGAGCAAATTTTTTAGGAAAAATTTCTGAAAAACTGGAAATATATAATTCAATAGTCCTCATTACGTTTACGGTCTACGTTTAGATATATCATGTAATGTTTCATTTAGCATGAATTATAAAATAGAATTGTATAAACATTGCTAAATGTAATTTTCAGAACCCTGCTTGACTTATTTTCACATATTCTCATTATAGTTCAGTATCTTCAACTTTTGACAGGTGTCACTATCAAATGTAGAAAAAATAGGAAAAATATTTATGTTTCTGAAAAATATGATTATTTGAAAATGGAAATTTATCCATGTCCCAACACTACTCTTTCATGAACTTTAGTATATCAAATTATAAACAAAACCTCGCAGCCCTAATACGTTTCAGTTTATATATTTTAGGAAAATTCACGGTCTAATTACATAATTATAGTTATACTTAAATATGAGTTTTGAAATGCCAAACAACATAAAGTGCTTAACAATGACAAAGAGATATTTATGAAAAATACAATACCTATTACACCAAAACTAGGTACTGAATGTGAGAACAAAAATAATAGACAAATATACAAAAGTTAGTGTATCATCGCCAGTCACGTGATTTATCAAAGTCATCATGATCGTCCAAAAAAAAAATCCTTTTATTTTTCTTTATTTATTGAAAATTCAAGTCACAACAATACAAGTTCCATTAGACAAGTACTTATTGCTATTACAACCCGTAGTGGATGGCACTTAGTAACTACTTTTATATTTACATTATTATCTTTATTTTATTATTTATATACTTTGACTAGAACGTGTGGAGCCTACAATGATTTACTAACATCCATTACATACATCGCGATATGTTTTATGTGGTAATCTATATAGACATAGTGCCACTCTCCTCAATCATTCCAACTTGTCTCCTGATTAGTATCGTCACAATTATATCTATACATATTAACATATTTATAGATATAAATGTGACGATACTAATCAGGAGCCAATTTCTTTCTTAAGGATGATTCCTTAAGAAAGGAATTGACGTTCTCGTTAGTGGGAAAACCGACCAGCTTTAGAATTTTAAATTGTATTTCAAATATATGTACCACCGAATGTATACAGGACTTCCAACAAAATACATAATAAAAATAATTTTTCACTTTTATTTTTATGGTCCTCTTACTTTGTCGATATTAGGATTTTTCTCTAATTCAAAAATCACTAACTAACAACAAACTTACATTTAATTTATACGAATATTGTACATAGGTACCTACGTAAACGCGTAATAGGGGAAATGTGAGAATTTACAATATGACCTAAATAACGTCAATCAATGAATGCGATTTACCGTACTCAAGGTTAAAATAATTGAAATAATTATAGGAACTATTATACATATTACTATGTCAAATGGTAAAACGACGTTTCGACTCTCCTGAAAATTAGGGAGCTCTCTCTATGTATAATAAATCAACCTTTATCAAACTAATTGTTCTATACCTACACTGTAGAATATTAAAAATCGCTCTGTCTTTTTACGACTATGCAATGATTTATATCAAGTTTCCTACGTGAACGGATGCTTTCGCCTTTATCGTATTTCCCGGCGAACGGCTCACTGTAATGGAGCAAGACACTTCGATATTTCTATTTTGCTGTGTCGAACCCTTTTGTAGTTCTGATATGTTATCATTCAGGACATCGTCGACCGTTCATTTTGCTTTCTCGACAACACAACAAAGAAGCCGAATTATGAGAAACGTTACAGCTTAGATAAGAAATGACAGAAAGAAGAAGTGCTAAAACAAACATTGTAAAATTTATGACAATTTTATTTGTCTTTGTTGCATTGTAACTAACACACGCGAATTTCATATATTCCCGAGAGTAGCCAAGTAATAGGATCATGTATATACAGAGGTACTGAGCCCTTGCGAGTTATTCAAGACACGTTATGTCGAAAATACGCTCATTCACACGCTCGTTGCTCAAAGTGGACGCCAAATATTTTACATTCAGGGTATGGGATGAATATTTGGGATCGATTGTTTGCGAATATTAGCAATCGAATTTGAAAATAATATAGAAACAACGGTTGAATAAATGTACACATTCCTAATTTAAAAAACAGTGTACATATCGTATGTTAAAATACAAATAAGTAATAAAAACGTCTCAGCTCTGCAGCAAACGAGATAAAAAAAAACGAAAACTTTCAGACGTCGAAACAGCTAGATTGGTTTACTTCAGCTACTGTCACAGTTTAGTGACATACGGCATTTTGTTTTGGGAATGCTTTAGAGTAATGCCGCCGATATTAACAGCATCTTTGTCCTGCAGAATCGTGTGGTTAAGACAATTTACAATCTGGGCCCCTGAGTATCTTTGAAAAATAAGTTTAAAAAGATTAACATTCTTACACTAACGTCACAGTACATTTATGAAAATGTTATTTGTGACAAGAAAAATATTGTTTTTGTGACAAATAGTGACAGACATAACATTAATGTGAGGAATAAAAATAAACTAGGTGTTCTTGACAGTCGTCTTCATAAAGTCTCAAATTAATTTTCATTTTCAGGGGCAATGTATACGCTTCTATAATAAGATTCCGATTGATATTCAAAATTTGCCATTTACGAGGTTTAAAACTATTGTGAAACTAAAACTTTATATTAAAGGTTATTTATCAATTCAATCCGTTTAGCTTTTTCAAGTATTCTCAATCAAAGATGTTTAAATTAAGTATTGTAATGATAAATGAATTCAAATGTATATTTACAAAGAGCAACCTAAGAATCCTAAGTTCCTAAGTAAGTAAGTTCCTAAGAATCTGTCTTAGGAACGAGCAGTACTTTAATCAGTATGACGATATCAAATGTATTTTGCTTACTACGAAATAACGAATATTTGATTTTGACTTTGACTTACATTAAGAATCTCAAGCTTTTTGCACATATATTATTCGATGTCTTCTTAGATATCAGGGGAATACCTTTATCAACATCTCGTGTATTTAGGAAATGAAACTATTTTTCCGGATTTAAATCGCGTATATTTGTTTTTCAAACAAACCAACCTACCTGTTATGTATGTAGCGATTTAAATCCCGAAGATTTAATTTAAATCATACAACCAAACATACAGGTAGGTTGATTTGTTTGAAAAAACAAATATACGCGATTTAAATCCGGAAGATTTAATTTAAATCATACAACCAAACATACAGGTAGGTTGATTTGTTTGAAAAAACAAATATACGCAATTTAAATCCGGAAAAATAGTTTTATTTCCTAAATACATGAGATGTTGATAAAGATATTCCCCTGAATATCTAAGAAGACATCGAATAATATATGTGCAAAAAGCTTGAGATTCTTAATGTAAGTCAAAAGTCGTGATCTTTACAGGTCCCATGGTCTGGGACCTGTAAAGGGCCCGAAACGTTGGTTTGATTCAAAAAACTAATCGTCTGTTTAAAGGTAAAACCACATAAGTGACCTTCCACAAATCCACAAAAAATCTCCAATTTATTTACCTATTGTAAAAAATCATCATCTTTCTGCAAATAAAACCACTTATTCAGTTTATAGCTTTCTTGTTATTGAGTTTCACCTATAGAAAGATAGTGATTTTCTTACCATGGCTGGGTATATAAAGACTTTTTGTACAAATGTCACTTATGTGGTTTTACCTTTAAACAGACGAAATATACTACAATAATCACGGAAGTATGTGGTCTGTGATTTACATTACACATAGGAAATGAAACTATTCATTCCCTATGAATAACAAACGCGAAAACCTAAGAACTCGATATCTCATGTATTTTCATCTCATTGTTGATTACAAAACGAAAAGACTGGAAAGAAAATTGGTAAAATATCTATTGATTTTCATAAGCTCGGAGACAAAAAGCCAGTCACGTATGAACAACGGCGAGCGAAGATGTAGAACAAAGACAGTAAAACTGGTTTGTACTGCGACCACGGACTGGCGAGACACCAGAGCAGGACTGTTCTGTTGATAAAGCTGCATGGATTTTTAATGATACGAGTGCAATTTGCGAGAACAGTCTGCTGATTATATAGTCATGCAGAGTCTTAACATTACGTTAGAGTATGCCCCAAAATTAAAAATAGATAGCTTGGCAAATATAATTCTGTTAGTAAAGAAACGTCGTATGTTTATATGACGTATAACGATAACAAAAAGACATACATAGAAAGGTTTGTTCGATGTAAGTAGCCCCACGGCGTTGGTTTAGTAACTCATGCCATGCTTAAATCTACACAAAATAATATAAAATATAATATATGTAAACGGCTACCGAGCTCGATTGGCTTGCATACCGGTTTTCAAAGAGTCGCCATCTTTGAAGTCCCGAAGACGATCGGGTCTGTGGAGAAAACTAACTTTTCTATATTATCTCGGATCCGGGTGTTTGTGGTACCGTCGTTATACAAATGCTTTAGCTACTTACTGTGACATCAGAGCAACGTTCGATGCCCTACATTCTCAAATTCGTATCGAATATTCGGGAGATGGTAAAACTTTCTATTTATTTTAAATTTCTTATTAAGGGTGTTAATTTCGATGCATTACTTTAAGTATAGGTAAAGGCCAGTGTGAATATGAAGAAATGTGATGTGAAATCAGCCAACAAAATTTGGTTATAAATTTTTTGTATTTCAGTAACTTTGTGCTTTAAGATACGAGTCTGGAAAGTAAGGCTGTTTGTGATGTTGTTTAATATTTATTATTATTTACTCGCTTAAGATAAGCAGGCTTATGACTGATTCATATGCATCTTTTTACGTACTTATGAAAGGAAAAAATCCATGACAAATAATATTAATATAAGGACTAAATAGAAGAACAAATAATACAGTAAACTGGGAATCGTAGTCTTCTGTCAATATTAAACCGTTCTTAGTCGTTCTACAATTAATTCAGGATAATTACTTCAATTGCGTTCAGGGAAGGCAGAATGAGGGTAATCAATTACACGCCCAGATTGCGCAGCAATCGAAGAACGCCGGAGATGTCCACTGCCCGTCGCTAAGTAATGAATTTAGGTTAATAAAATAAATGAATCGAGGGCAAGTGATGTTTAATTGTGCTCCGATTGTGGGATAGGCTTACTACTTTACTTTGCCCCCTTTTATTTGAATATTTAAATAAGATTTAAGATCTTTAATATAATAAGGAACAGTCCTCAGTACTGAATAATATTGTACAAAACCATATAAAATGTAACTAATAAACTTCAATAGAATGTCAATTTGTTTCAATGGATTTGTAAATGTAGCTGAAAAACATTCTTAACAAAATTAAATTCCAAAGCGTTAGGAATATAAAATAATTGTTGTCAAGACTCCAAAAAAAGGAATGGGATTTCACATCGTGTGTTGCAACACAAAGAGCTGCGATTCAAAAGCTTTTGCATGCAAAACTGCTTAGTATTTGAATTGTAGAGTTTACAACACCACTATTTAATCAAATTAATGCATTGCAACTGCTGATGGAACATTACTCAATGGTATTTTTTACATGTTGTGGTTATCTTAACAAAAGACTTCAAAGAGAACATTTTAGGAGCAACTTCTTTTATTATTCCATGTGAAGGTACAAACAAGTCATGCGATATTCACAGCAAAGATCTGAGGGATACTACCACTGCGCCTATCACCCCGAGACATAAGTTGACAAGTCCTATGTGCCTGTAATTTCACTAGCGTACTTAACCTTCAAAACCAGCCCCCGTAGTATGGCTACGCATGTTAGTCGCGACGCGCGCGATAAAATTGGAATAAGCGCGCGCTATTGGCTGTCTCAATCAGATCTAATTTAGATAGCCAATAGCGCGCGTTTATTTCAATTTTATCGCGCCGTCGCGACTATAACGCGTAGCCATGCTATGGAGGCAGAACGCTTTAATGCTCATATTACTGTTTAGCGGCAGAAATACCTACCTAAACTAAAGCTGCTACTTGAGCTGAACAACCATATTTATTAATATCGTATGTAAGATGGAAATACTTGTAAATTGTTCAATTAATATTCTAGAGCAATTTTCTTATTGTACATTACATTTTTAAACTTTTTCTTTCTGTCTGTCCTTGGTTTTAAGAAAGCCAATGTTCAAATCTGAATCCCAACTTTCGTAGAGAGAATGCCTTTCATAACAAGAACTTAATATTCATGATATTTCAAATGTTAAAAACTTGAGTAAACTTGATCTTAAGATAAGACCTTAAGGTTAAATATTAAACATTTATAAGCAAAAAGAACCTTGTTTTACTTATTGCTCGATCCAAAAAACCAATATCATTTTTTTGTTACTTGAGATATGTTAGTGAGTTAGTAGATTTTCCTGCTTTTTATCGCCATGAATTTCCATTTCATTGAAGCTGACGCACAGCTGAAGTGCAGATTTGCTTTGTTTTAAATCTAAAACAAAACAAATCTGCACTGTCTCGTATAATTCACTATTTTGAATTAATAAACTCTCACAGCTTCTTTTACAAATCGCAATATTATGTATCTTTATATCCTGTTTGCTGGAACACGTACCCTTATTACATAACTTAATCTTATTACGCTTCCAAATTACAAGACCTCAGCTGATGAGTTAATCTCCATCCAGCGTGTCCTTACACAACATACTCATTAGGTTAAGACTTAAGGTACATAAAGTGGTTTGAATTCCATAAGGGAAGAGTCGGACGCAAACTTTGCTTACGTACAAGAGTACGTAAGTATATATTAAGAAATATGAAGCAAACGGGTGCGGTTCATTCGGTATAAAAACAAATGGAAAATTATTAAAGAATATAATAACGCTCAAGGGATATAATTACTTAATGGTAAAACGACATATGAAATATCTAGTATACATAGAGTACCATTCATAAACGATTGACATAAAAACTTTCAATCTACTATACCGATGTGCATTTTAGAAAGCTTTCAGGTATAACATTAATTGACGACCTGGCAGCAGTTAACACTGTAGAGTCTGTATGTAGAGATCCCGGGTTCGATTCCCAGTAGGATCTATTTGGGAAACAAATTTTTCTAAATTGATCCCGGTCTGGGTGGGCAGAGCCTCAAAGTGCTGGTATTACTCTGGTACTCAGTAGTATACGGAATTTCCTGGTTTGAGACCAGATAATTGGTTGTGAAAAACAAAAAAAAATTAGTATCTAGTATTATAATATGATCCCACAGTCAAATTTAGGTGAGACGACGACGAAGAGGAATATAAGGTGACTTGCGATTATAAATGTGTGTGTGCCGAGCGAACGAAGGGAGCGTGGCACCACAACGGTCGGCGAAGCGGTACACCCACTTAAACTTATAGTTTTATACCAAAAATAAAGATTGCGCAGCAAAATTAACCTTGAAGAACAAAAGAAAATGTAGATTGTGCGCAAGCCGAGTGAGAGAAGCAAGCGTGCCGCAGTAGCGGCAGGTGATATAAAATTTAAATGTGCAATCTATATTTTTTATATCAAAACCATACAACGAAATAATGTATTATATTATTTAATTATACTGGTAAGTACCTACAGCCCATGAGTGATTATATCCTTTGAAATTGTATTAAATATCATTATACTGAGTAAAAATAGATCATTTGTTGTTAAACCGATCATTATACACTCCCTACAAACATGACAATGTTCTTAAACAGCCGAAAATATGAATTGAAGTTTTAGTAAAGAAATGGAGATGGCAACCTTGGGTGATTGATCCTACAGACTTGAAAATAATAAATTTTATCTAAAGGCAACTAAATGAGGGTGTCAAAAAAAATAAGAGTCATCAATTGAGCCATTAAAGATATATGGTGTCGTAAAATTTGTCTTCCGTCATTGAAGCAATACAGCATCTATCCTATTTTGTCGTGATAGGATTATTGATTAAGAGTCTATTTTATTTAACTGTTCAATTTGGTAAAATATTAGAAACGAAGAAAGCTCTCCTCCAAATCATTAAATTGAATTCAGTAGCAATTTATTTCATTTAGAAGCCTTTTTTAATATTGTGATTCATGGATAGGTATGTAAACGTTCAATCTATTAAAATCACAATGTATAATGCTATAGTTTTAATTATTCGTTGTTTTTATTGAGTAATTTGTTATGTAAAAGTCAACTAGTACACGCTAGACACGTATACATAGTAAATATATTTCCTAACTAAATGAATTATGCTATTCATCCCGTAAGTCAGAAGCGCCTATTATCATGATAATGAGAAAACTAGTCCGGCAATAAGTACAAAAAGAATCTTAAAGCGTATACATACGCCCGTGTGAAGGGGAGATACTATATATACAGAAGTCCCCTAACTTTTTTCGCTCGTAGACCACCTAATTTTTTTCTACTTTGGTAGACCCCTTCCTTTTTAATGTCGACAATGTCTTTCAAATTTTTAATTTTTACAAATTCATTAACTTCAAACGTGTAATCAGTGCTACTCGCTTAGAGAGGTTTATCGGTGGAGTAACAATTTTCAAAATGCATTTATTATTATGCCAAGTGACATGAGGAACAAGACATGCGCCTGGTGGTAAGGGACACACCTGTTCATAACATAGGCGCTCAAATATGTATGTGGATTGTACCATTTATGGATAGCAAATATGTTGGTCATGACCTGTCTGAATTGGATGCAATGTTATGGCTCATGTACCTCCAATTACTTTTTTCGATGCCATAAATCACTTTCAGGTTGGAGTTGAGCCCTAGGGGTCGATATGGACAACTTTGAGATTCATCGCTATAGATGACAATAGTTACGCCACACATATCACATATCACATATCACACTACTTTCTCAAACTCGTACATCTTATAAAGAGTGATTATTCAGGCGATGGCAAAACTTTCCATTTATTTCAAATTTCTTATCAATTTAGATGCATTACTTTAAGAATAGGTAAAAGCCAGAGTGTGAATATGAAAGGAATAGGGAAGTATGATGTGAAATCAACCTGCAAAATTTGTATATACAATCCATTATTTGCATTCCAGTAACTTTGTGCTTTATGACACGAGTTTCAGAAAGTAAGGCGACGATATGTTACTACTTATGTAAGTATGAGTAAGTAGTTTTTTATGAAAGTTCTCAAAGCTGAGATTTTAAGGTGCATATTCAGACTTTATTTTATATTAATTATTATTGTTTGTGACGTTCATATTATCCTTTAACGTTGTATTTTTAATTGTAATAATGTGATATTGATAAAATGACATAAATGATTATATTATATTTTATTATATGCGGAGAAACTGTAAAAACATTTTTTCATAGTTCGTATAAGTAGAGCCTTATGTGATTTCTTTTTTTATAATATCAAGTGACGGGACGAACGTTAAGCTACACGCTTGTCCATAACAGTTGCAATGCCAGTCAGAGCTTTAAATCGCAAAGATCTGAGGGGCACTGCCACTGCGCACGTCACCGTTAGACATAAGTTGACAAGTCCTATGTGCCAATAATTTCACCGGCAACCCTTAGCCTTCCAAGCCGGAACGCAGTAATGCTAACATTACTGCTTGGCGACAAAAATAGGTAAGGTAGGCAATATTTCCCACGACGTACTCTTTCACAAAGAGCTCTACAGCTGCTTGATGATTCTATTCTATTCTATGCGGAGAAATTGTAAAAAGATTTTTCATAGTTCGTATAAGTAGAGAGCCGTAAGCGATATTTCTTTTACATATCTTCGCTTAATTTTTACCATCGATTTGTTAAGAATGTACCTAATGATCCATTAGTAGTATATGTTAGCAGCACAATAATAGAACTCTTTGAAGACAGCGCGCTTATATCGCATGCGCATTTTCAATTCAATCATCTCAGTATTTTCTAAATTAAATCAGCTCTGAAAGAGAAATTCGTTGTATGTTGCACATTGGATATTCCAAATTGCACTTAGCAACCACGAAGATAGGAACTTATTAAAATTTACAGAATATTTCCCTGTGCACTTCAAACTTAGTACACTTTGAATATTATACACTTAGAATAAAATATTGTAAGTCATGTATATTGATCAACAAGTATCCTCTATGATCTGAGTATCGACAATCCGATAGCCTATTTATTATCATCAACGTCGTCGATGTCGTGTTATATATAGTGGATAATGACATCTATAATCTATATAAAGCTTTGTGCGTACCTTTCTTTGTGGACTTTAAAGTAGGTAATTACGAGAATAAAAAGAGGACGCTTCTAAAAGCTTCAAAAACTGCAAGGCTTAATAATTATAAAACGGATTTTTTTTTTAAGGAATTTTTCATATTCCCAATTGAGGCTTGAGAAGTACAAACGTCCAGTCAATGCATGCATATTTAATAGACGGCAACAAGTTTGGCCTGAAAGAGCCGGTGATAGATGGACTTACTGCCTTTATGCCTATATTTACTGCCTGTTCGCTTAGTAAAACTTTGTTTTGGGAGGTACCAAAAACAGGCGCTGCCTGGCTTTTGGGCATTCATAAATTACCATTACAGGCGACCAGTTTGTGTGGAGCTTTTCTATAGTAGCTATCAAAGATTAAGTAAGACTCAGCGACACCTGAAGGTTACACTAATGTTCTGAGTGTTCCATTTAAAATCTAAATCTTTGTTATTTTAACAATAACCAAAGTTCCATTTTATATCAACATGATCAAAAATGAGGTCACGTAACACTTTTGCCATTATAAAATTTATATTTGTAATCTTATTACTTTTATCACATTAACGGGCTATATAAATGTATTTGTAGTAAATCATACTAGTACTTTCTTTTGAAAAATTTATTAAAAAATATATTTAAAAAAAAAACAATGTTTAAAAAACAAAACAGTTTCGATAAAAGCATTACGTAACATGCCTGCAATTTATAATTTCAAATTGGTGCCTGCTGTAACATTCGTGTGCGACCATAAAAAGTGGACGATTTAATATTTTATTTGTAAGCGTTTTGTGAATGCGGCCTAATTACTCAATTCATTTATTCAAAAGCGTCGGTAGTGAACAGTATTTACACTTACAATACTATTATATTTTCTTGGGATGCGTGAATAATCGTAATTTGGGTTATAATGGTGTAATTATTCTCTTTATTGTAAGGTTAGTATATGTGTTAGTTGAATACACTCGAAGTAAGTTATAGCCTTAGTTTTGCAAACAATCTTCGGAACGAACCCGTTCAAAAAGTATACTTAAATTTCAGCACACAAAAGTTTCACTCGTTTTCTTTGTGCCGTACTGCTTATTTTAACCGACTTCCAAAAAAGGTGGAGATTTCAATTCTATCTAATATGTTTTTTTTGTGTATGTATGTTACGCGATAACTCCGGTATTTGTAAACCGATTTTCATGTTTTTTTTTTGTTGGAAAGAGGATATCTTCATAGTGGTCCCATTTAATTTTGAAGAAAATCATCCACCTCTAAGGGTGGCTGTTCATGCATGAATATTCATTTTTATAAATAGCGCCTAAATTTTATTATAAGCAGCAATTAATTCAATGGTTGATTTTGTTATTCTCCAATTCAAGGCGTTTTTCTCTCTCGGTATACTTTAAGAAGTGAGAATCGATTTTTATTATATTTTAGTGGCGAACTAACCCGGTAACCGATTTCAATAAAACATGGTAATTATATGTAATTCCACGTACTTTTGAGGTCGATTTTTTTAGTACCCTGTACTGAGATTATGCTTAAATCAATTACTGACGTAACTGAAAATTGTGGATTTGAAAAAACAGTATTTGAAAATAAAAAAAAATACTGAATGAACCCAATATATTATTTGTTATCATGTGCGTAAAATTGTCAAAGTAAATCATTGAATTTTGTCAGTACGTTGTTGATACTTCTCTATGGAGAAGCAGCACGAAGCAACACAACTACATAGAAAGCACCTGGAATTCGCATATATAAAGCCTGTAGTCGTTTTTTGAGACCCATATAGCGAAACGAGGTATTCCGTATTATCATATTCTGGTATTAAATCTTGCCATTTCTGTTCATGAACGGGTTCGCAGTGTGCTGTACTGGCTGCAGAATTCGTATACTCGTATTGTACATACCTAAAAATTATAAATTCAATTTTATTAACTAAGCTTACAAGTACTTACCTAATAAAGATCGACATTTTAATTGCAAAAACAAATGATGGGCTTTCTCTTCAATTAAATTATTCTGTTTCTTTTTGCGAAAAAAATTAGAAAAGATTCTTCACAAGTTGAATCTTAGAATCTCAAGATTATTAATGAATTAGGTTGAAAAGAAGAACGCAAACCTCGTGGAAGGGTTTAAACCTTTTCTCGAACGAAGCCTCGCCTAGTCTGGCCGCCATTCTGTTATACAAATGTTTTTTACATGTATGTAAATCCATAACTGACATAATGAATAAGAAATATTGTAAGAAAATAGCCTAAAGTTGTTGGTTTCCAAGGTAATCAAAGTTTTAGTAATTGGTAACGGTTATTGGGACTTTTTTTGTGTAATACTCTATTGTATTTACAATTATTTCTGAAATACATACATGCATATTGGTAATAATAAAATAATCTATAAACAACGGTTAAAACTAGAACACGTGTAATTTCACAAAACACGTTAAGTGTATTATAATTATTAATAAAAAGATCGAACACTTAGAATTTTTTTTCCTTCGATCCGACCTGATCCGAACCGACGTCTTCTAGCAAACCGTGTCAGACGCTATGCCAACTAAGCCACGAAACGAACCAGCGGAACTCACGAATTTTTTTATGTCCTTATTGTCGGATCTTTTGTATTTGGTTTTCAACGACTTTTTAACCGTAGCGCCATCTATGATTTATTATGACTTTTTCTAAGTGTTCGATCTTTGTATTAATAATTATAACAAACTAATTGAGTAATTGGGAGGCGAACCTGGATGAGATTGGCACGAGATCGCGGGGAGTGAAAGGAGTAATTTCACAAAAAAGTAATTGAATACAAATTTAATTAGGGCTCCCGGCGACGACTGACGTACCATTACGTCTGACGCGATTTGAGCAAATTCTTTCACCAGGATGATAATACCATAGTTAGTAAAACTGTGGTAATACAGTGTATGTTATCAATACGATAAGAAGAAGAAATTAACAAAATAATCAGAAATAATTTCTGTGCGAAATAGGGGTCGATTTAATAACCTCAAGGTGAAATTGCAATTTAGAAGGAAATAAGTTTTTCGCTCATAAAAGATTAAGTGTGACATTAAATTTTTACGGGCCACTCTCAACCATCGCTCCTGCACATTTCCATTACATCTCACTTCAATAAAAAAAATCGATAAAATTAAGTAAATACGGACAGCACTTGAGACGTAATACTATCTGCCGCATTTTGAGTAATACATAGTGATCGGTATTGAGGGAGTAAATTTACCTAAAGTATGAACGTTATCTTACTATGAACATACCCATCTCGTCATCAATGCGTATAATATTCTTTTCTTACTGTTTATTTTCTAATATAGAGTAATATAGAGTATCTCAGTTTATTTTTTAAATGACTAAAGTATTAAAATAAATAAGTACCTATAGAAACACAGCTACAATATTTTCTTTTTAGACAATAATTTGCAGCAAATACTTAATAGTTATTCATTTGTTTTCTATAATATCAAGTGATGGGAAGAACAAGTCGTGCTCCTGATGGTAAGCTACACGCCTGTGCATAACAGTTGCAGTGCCACTCAGAGCTTCAAATCGCAAAGATTTGAGCACGGCCACTGCGCCCGTCACTCTGAGATATAAGTTAACAAATTCGACGCAATTTCATCCTTTACCCTTAAAAACCGGAACACAGTAATGCTAATATTACTGCTTGGCGGCAGAAATAGCTAAGGTGACAGTACTTTCCTGGACGAACTCTTTCACAAGGAGCTCTACTGCTACTCAATTTATCACCAATGTCCTCCAATTTAAATAAACAATACACATATTCATATTTAATCAGTTCCGAAAAATCCCGGAATTTGTAGATGAGAATATCCACGTTATTCCTTAGTTAGCTAAATTAACGCCCTGAATTCCGATCACTGGTCGTATACTACGTGAATATGATTCTAAATGCGACAAGTTACTACGAATTATCGAATTTGTGATTTCGACTAACTAATATAATACGTAACTAACAACCAATATACTTAGACATAAAATGAAAATCCTAGAAAAATAATTCACGATTGTAAATTTTTGTTTACCTCCATAAGTGTCAATTCGTAGACCTTGTCTTAGTTCTACACAGACTTCGTAGCACCGTAGACTCGAATTTACAATATTCTAGAAATAGGCTAATAAATATTCAAATGCGAGCTTCTCTACATTATATTTTCGGCGGCACGTTATAAGGCTTCCTACATTCAATTCCCGTGATGGTATAAGATTTTCACAAGGATTTAACACTAAATCATCACAACTTTAATAAATGAATAGTGGCTATTACTATGACCTTTCATTGCCATTCATCAGACGGCTGAAAATATTGTACTTTAACAATGTTCTAGTTTTTATTAATTAATATTTGAAGTAAGTGCTTTTTAGCAAGATATTCTTTAGGAAATTAAACAATTTCTTTGGATATAAATTGCATATATATGTTTTTTCAACGTCGTAAAACAAATAGCGTCTAGCACGGTATCGGTCTGATGTTCTATTTATTGTATTATATTCTAAAATACAGTGAACAGCGACGTCTCTCGCCAAGGCCGGTAGCTGTAAAGATATCTAAGTGGGTGATAAAACTGTCATAGATTTGTCATAGATGGCGCTACGACTAAAAAGTCGTTGAAAAACCAAATACAAAGACACGACAACAAGCACATAGAAAAATTCGTGAGGTCCGCTGTTTTGTTGCATGACTTAGTTGGTATAGCGTCTGGCACGGTATGCTAAAAGACGTCGGTTCGAATCCGGCCGGATCGAAGGAATTTTTTCTGAGTGTTCAATCTTTGTATTAATAATTCAAACAATATATTATTTGTCCTAAAACTTTGCGTAATAACAAATACATATAGCAATAAAATGCGTATAAGAATATTTTCTGTCCGTCCCGTGATGGAAAATTTATAGTAGCTTTATAGTAACTTCTATCATTCCCTACGGAGTTCTTGGAGTGTCGGAAGTATTCTTCCTGCAGTGTGGAGTTAAACGGAGCAGTTTACCGCTCATTCCACATGTGACGTCACAGACACGCTAATTAGTGCAGATTCAACCGCACACACACACACATTGACCTCAAAAGATGAGTTACTTTGAAGATTCTGTTTTGTGCTTTGCACCTACTCAGTTCCGGCTACATGGGTACTTCATTTTCTAGTTATGTATTTTTCCAGATATATAACAAGAACGTGTGCTTAAAACTGTTATAGTTACTAATTCTAAATCCAATACGTGGCATTATACAGTTTCAACGAAATATAAATAAACATAAGTGATATACTCGTAATATTATAATTATACAACTACGTATCAACTGCCTAGAAGTACTAACGCATACGGTTTATGGGACGCGGAGTCCGTGTTGCCTGAGATACTAAATAAAGATATTTAATGAGTGTTAGGATATTAAAACAAGTACTAAAAAAAGTATGATTTGAGTATGTAAAATTGTAACAAAAGTAATGCATTCTCCCTTCGCATATAGCCTTAAAAGAGTTTTTGAAAGGAGTGTTATTGATAAGTATAGATTAAGTATTCTGTGTATTTTGAATAAATAAATTTTAAAAATGTATATATTTTCCTTATTCTCTCGGAAAGCAAACGGATACACTAATGAAATTATGAGTATGACCAGTTGAATTTTTAGTGTGTTTTAATCCGTATGGTTACTTACGTTTAGTAATAATAAATTACGTTTAAAAATAAAGAAACTAATCGAATTACAAATAAAAAATATCATTATATTCTATTTTTGACATTCTACATTAATTTTAAAATAAAGATCATCACGCCGCTAACGTTACATACTTAATTATTAAATTAAAATTAGTTTAATCGTTAATTGCTTACGAAACGATCAGCTTTGCCTGAAAAATAAAACTAAGATCAAGCCAGCGTGTTTAACAGATACTCACGAAAGATGGAACTGACATTTCAGCCAACAATGGCTTACTCACATTATTAGAAGGCTGTCAAAAACACAAAACCACATTTTTCACAAACAAAAAACCTTTGTCACCTTCCTTCTTCTACCACAATAAGATGCGTTTACATTATTGTGCAAGTTAGAAACGACAGCCATTTGTTCTACGTTGAAATATACTTTTCAATTTCATCGCAACGTTCCGTTGCTGCTCTACGCTGAGACTACATTATAATAATTTATAGCGCAACAAAAACAGGAAAAAGAAAACTTATCCGACTCTTCAGCTCCGGGGAAATTAAAATATTTCATTGTTCGACATGAAGATGAATAATCTTTCTTATTCACAGTGCATTTACTATATTATTATTATTCTCATCCATCGATCTGTCACCATCAGATGGGTTAGAATTACATTATATTTGAAATTTGATATATTAGATTCTTGTGCAATTATTTTCGCTAATAAAATATAAACTGAATTAAACTACATTCAGCTTATTGTCTTTAAACTTAATAATCTAAAGCTGCTGAAAGGACTGGCGATGCAAATAAAAAATAAGTACTGGCTTCCAAACATGTTATTCATTCAACGTGGAGACCTCGTTATTCGACGCTCAGCTGCTCTCCTTAAATAAATAAACTGCTAAAAAATTTAACTCAAACGGATGCCACACGGAAGCAAGCATAAGGCTTCGTGAATGTTTTCATGTGACGTATTCGCTTTATAAGCCGATCCAGGAGAATTTGCTTCAAAGCCTATTTAACGAGGACTGTATGAGGAATTTAATAGACCTTATCGTCGCAATTCCGTTGTACACCCCGTATTACACCAAGCTTTGATGTTTCCAAAGAATTTATCGTCGCTAGCGATAACTGTCACTGTAATCTCTTGGTAAGGCACAGGCGCACGACATATTCGTCTTGTCACTTGTATCGTAAAAAGTCTAATAATACTTACTACAAAAACATTCATTATACTTGTGTATTTATTAATAATACTTATTATAAAAGTTAATATTAGGGGTTAAAGTATGAAATTGCCGTTTTATTGCAATAGGTTCTTTGAATTTTCATAGAATCTTCATGGTTTGAGGTTTTCGAATGAAACTTTTTTCAAATGGTTTCTGTGATTATTTTTTTTTTTTTAATTTGAAACATTTGAATATCGACTTTCAATTGTTTTTGTTATTCAATTTAGACAAGAAAGATGGATACTGCGAAAATTCGAGTGATTTTTGAATACGAGTTCCGACGCGGAACTAACGCGGCAGAAACAGCCCGCAATATCAATGCTGCGTTTGGAGAGGGGTCTACTAATGAACGCACCGTGCGATTTTGGTTTAAACGCTTTCGTGATGGAAATTTCGACTTAAAGAACGAGCCACGAGGAAGACCGCCCACACAGGTGAATAACGATGAATTAAGAGAGATAGTGGAAGCCGATCCTAGTCAAACTACCCAGGAATTAGCGGCATGGTTTAACGTTACCTTACCCACAACATTGACTCACTTGCGTCAAATCAATAAAATAAAAAAATACGAAAAATGGGTGCCTCATGATTTGACTGATCTGCAGAAAGAAACGCGTGTTGAAACTTGTGTTGCCTTGTTGAACCGGTACAGAAATGAAGGAATATTGGATCGAATTGTAACATGTGATGAAAAGTGGATTCTTTATGATAACCGGAAAAGAAAAATGCAATGGCTGACCCCAGGTCAAATGCCACAACAGTGTCCTAAAGCAAAACTTACCAATAAAAAGGTAATGGTAACTGTTTGGTGGTCTCAGCATGGTGTTATTCACTATAGTTTTCTCCGATCTGGTCAAGCAATAACGGCAGATGTCTATTGTGCCGAACTCCGAACCATGTTGACAAAACTAGCAGTAAAACAGCCCCGACTCATCAATCGATCTTCACCATTATTGCTCCACGACAACGCGAGACCTCACACAGCACGAGAAACCATTTTGACCCTTCAGGAACTGCAGTTAGAAACCATTCGTCATCCTCCGTATTCACCAGACCTTGCTCCAACGGACTACCATTTTTTTCGTGATTTGGACAATTATCTACGTGACAAGAAGTTTTCTTCCCAGGAGGCAGTACAAAATGCTTTCACACAGTTTGTGCAGTCTAGATCGTCGGAGTTCTATCGCAAAGGCATTAATAACCTTCCCATTAGATGGCAGCAATGTATAGATAATAATGGCAACTATTTTGATTAAATAAATTTGTTAAACATTTAAAAAATAAACAATTTAGATTTTCAGTACAAATCGGCAATTTCATACTTTAACCCCTATTACAATTGTATATAATACTTATCAATTTTATTATTAACGTTTTTCACCACACATAATTTTTTGCGGTTATCTAATTTTTTCACATTCTGTTTACTTTCTTATAATTAAGTTACGAAGACGTTACCTGTTCACTGAATTTTAATGTTGCCTTTGTAATACAAGGGGAAAAGAAAACTTGACATCTTAAAATAAGAATTACCTTCAAACTTCAAGCAGTTCATAAAAAATTGTTTTATTTATGTTAAGTGCTGCATAAAATCTGGTGAAAAAAGGAAACAGCTTTCACAAGGGTCTGTGTAGGTATGTGTATATTTCATAAAACTGGTCGGAGCGCTCTTCCAAATAATTCTACATATCCGACGTTTAGGTAGCTGACACGTTCCGGTGTATCCCTTCTCATCGCCCATCGTATCGTTTCGCCTTGACAGTAGATAATGTAATTTCTGAGGCGTTAGCTGCCCTATTTATCGACTTTCAACGTAATAATGAAGCAATGACGAAGGTTTGGGGAGAATGGAGAAGACCGCATCTCTACACAAAGTTGGAGTAAATTTCTATCTATATTCCTTTAAGTGTCTATACTACCTTAGCTCGAATTCAAATTTCGCCCGTACTAATACGGTTCATTTTGCTTGGGTCGGGCGGCGGAGACACTCGCTTTATTTCAGAATTTATTTTTTTACAAACGAAATTAAAGCCATTTTTATTTAAAGAAATCATTGGCACCTATATGTAAAGTACTTATTGAATATAGCGGTTTTCCTGTAAAATTTCGAGGTATGTAAGTTTGCGTTTTTTTTCAAACGTGATTATTTTTAGGAGTCGTGTTTTCACACCGTATAGTAATCAGTAAATAATAATAATATACACATATCCTTTATTTTACTACTTATATAGTTTTTTCAAAGTGATTAATTTAATACTTTCACTGTTATGCGGGATTAACCAAGCCATTTGAAGTTGTATATACTCTTAACAACAAATGTCAATAGACATTTGTCTATTGATATCTAGGTTTTTCATTCGACAAAGACGTCTTCTTGATGCCAAGTCCAATTTTTTCTTGTTTGAACTCTTAATTGAACACGACTGTTTGTCGGCAAATTGGGTATAGAATGTTGATTTGGTGAACGTATTTACGGTTTCTTCTCTCTTTAAAACTACGCTAAATAGTGAATATCCTAATTTTTTCGCTTGCAATGCAATCGCTCCTAGACTGGCATTTATATGTACAAGGAATAAGCACTTCGAAATTTCGTGACAACTTGAGTGTGGCAATCCAAGATCACTTCTTGCTATCATTCTTAATTAGTTAAAAATAATAAAATATTTTGTAATGCATATTCAACGTAAGACGCTATCTACTCTTCATAAGTCCACTTTGGATTTAAGACGTTTAAAAGTTAGCGGACGATATCGTTTTGTGTTATAATTATTTTCCGAGGCTTCAATTTAACTTCTAAACACGTTTTGATTTAATTTATTACTACGAAGATGAACATTAAGTGAGTGGTTTTATACTCTAAATAAACTAAGCTAAATTGTTTGTCAGAGGTCTAACATTCTAAACAATAAAAATGATTACGAAATAATAATAAATAAATCTGAAAACCAAACATCATGATGAGATGAACAAATTATTGCTGGCGATATACTTTACTATTACAATAGGTAAGCAAAGTACGTACAGTTAATATCATCACATTGACTACTAATACTCATTTGTAAGGCAGATTACGTTGTGAAGAATGAAAGAGAAACTCTACGGATTGCTCTTTATAAACAGACATTTATAAAAATTCGTTATTTATAATAGTTATTTTATGAATAGAAATATAGTGAAAGAGCTAAATAAGTTTCTATCATAGATCTTCTATCATAGAAGAATATAAATTTTTATCCTCCAAGTACACACAGCTGCATAATAAATTATGTAACAATCTTTAATGATGAATGCCATGTTAGGAGGGTTTAGATCAATAAAAAATAATTCTATACGGGCACCGAAAACGTTGTTTAGCACTCAAATTATCTTAAAACTTAAGAAAAAATATATAGAATAGCAGGAAACATTTTAAATAAAAATTCGCATGAAACTCCTCAGGGACTACTTTATGACGTTCAAGATAGGAAAGTACTCTCCAACCGACATTTATCATTTCCTTACAATTTTTCTCATGCATTTGTTCAATTTTTATCGTAATATTTATAAGGTAAAGTCAGAGACTTTCTCGACTACGTTCACGAACTCTTAAATCTAAAGGTATCAAATGTTTTTGTTAAATTGCTTTTGATTATACTTAGGTTATGGTTAGATTGCATAAACAGGGTTTAAAAAAATAAGTACAACAATTTTATAAAAATATAAATCAATATGACTGAAAGCTCAGTTTTATTACGCTCATTCATTTTAAATACCACTTTATTTATTTATAATTCGAAGAAATTTAATTTCTTTGGCACACTTACCTTCTCAAAAACATAAACAATGTCATCAAACAAAATTCGAGAACTTCCTACGGCTATAAAGGCTGCGTACTTTTTTTAATTAACAACTTCTCAAGTAAACAAATTCCACGTTTTTGAAGAATGGAAGACATCTGTGCTGGAATGTCATTTATGACGTCTAATATTAAAATACTATATTAATAATTTAGAAAGTTTTCATAACAATCAGTTGATCAATTGCATCCCCAAACAATGTTGAACTGAATTCTGTCTCAAAAAGCAATAGTGTTAAAAGCATATCCGTGTCTTAGCCAAAATGAATAATACCACCGACCCAACAATCTTGTTTGCAGACAATGAAACTAAAGTGGTTTACCTAAGTATAATAATATGAATTTCATTGAATCTACTTACGATGATGACCGTGCGTATATCATGAACTAAAATTTATAAATGCATCTTCCCTGTATAAAATTTCTTCAAGTATATGTCACAAAGTGCAAAATACGATTTAGAAATATGCTACTTAAGTACTTGTGTCTCGAATAAACAGCGAAAAGTGTACAATGTAAATAATAATATTTCTAGTAAATCCTTTGTTTCATGCCACGAAAAAGATAATAAACAATACGATTCGATTAAAGAATAGCTATTTTTAAACTTCTCTTTTAAAACATGCGATGAAACGCATTACTCACACGTCTAATTTACAAATGAGTTGGTTTGGGTCGATGCCAAACATTGGCGGAAACCAATCGATTCTCTTATAATAAGGACTTAAATTATGTGAAATACGATCTTATATACAGGGTAACTTGTAAAATACTAACAACCTTGCAGGACTATATTACAAACATCATAAACAGTAACTTTTATTCCATTAATTTTTTTATTCTACTATCTGACACATTTTAGGTCTATATTTGATACTAAGGTTGTAAGTTCAAATATGCAAGCGTTCTCCCCGCTCCTGCGTTTTGCATCGTCCGTACAAAGTTATCACTATTTAGAGCTACCTATTTAAATGCTGCACAAATGCACAAAAGCTGCGAGTGACCATTCAACTCTCACTAGGTGTGCATTGTGGAAACGGAAAACCCCCCACTACCAGGGGGCCAATCGCGCTATTTTCGCAAGGTTTAACCGTACAACATTTGAGGTTATGGTTTTGGTTAATTAATGGTTCTACCGACGCACAAAATGCAATCGCGCTATCAGTTTTAATGAACCTAAACCTCAGTTAAACCTCAAACTATAACCTCGTATTAAATTTTAAGAGACGTGCCTTGACTTCCTAAAACCGACTAATTTTTACCGTAAAACGCACTGAAATGTCAATATCTACGAATTCAAGTCTATAAAAGAGCGATTTAAAAAAGTGTGTAAAAGAAATGTCATTAAATTCTATTGTAAACAAACATATGAGTTGTCATTTGAACCAAATTAATTGAATTTAGTGTGTTGTTGTTGTAGATAAAACACACAGAGGTAAGTACCTACACATTGTTTTCCTGTTTTAATATTCTATTTAATAAAATAGTATCTTTTTATACAATCAAATAGGTACGCTAACTACTATTAATTTCGAAATGTTAGCAATGTAGAATTAATAATGATTCTCGTATTTCAGCCAATGTGGATGCGGTCGGACGGCGAGCGACCACTGTAAGCCAGCTCCATCTTTGCTGGAGTTCGAATCGCACAGAGATTTAGCTTGAGAATGACTTCGCTCGGCGTTGTTCGCGCGTGTTATCAGCACGCCTTTGGTGCGAGTGTGTGGCTATTTTGTGGCCCCGCAATAGATCCCAAAAGGTGAGTCATAATGAGAGGTAATAGGATACAGTGAATGGATCACTCACCCTTATTGTACCAGAACTCATATCACTATAATATGCAATGTTATTATTTGTTATTCAGATATGGAATGGTATGAAAAGCAGGGTGAGAATCTACGCCACATCGACTGCGGCAGAGGACCTACCAACCTTCCTAAAGGACACCAACTCTAGCACTAAGTAACTAAATAACTTCAAACATACAATTCCATAACAAAGTAACTTTCTCACTCTTTATTATTAGTTAAAAAACAAAGTAACTTTCAATTTGAGCAAATTCTTTCCCACTCTTTATTACATCACATCTATTATTTCGTTGGCAGCGAGCTGATGAGCGTTGGAGCAGAGCCGGGTAGAATTCTTATGCATTGAGAAGCTGCGAGCATGCGAAGCATTCTTGCAGCAAGTGAATGCTGGCAGGGTGC
>NW_020653945.1:7520882-7543064 GCF_003589595.1 Hyposmocoma kahamanoa
GTACGCCCCAGTTGTTAAAAACTATACGAGCTATTAAAATCTGTAACAAAATTAATAATGATTTACACAGTATAGAAATTTTGGTTATTATGCAAAACTGAGAACTTTCGGATTCCACTTAACCCTTACCTTTGTCTCCACATCCAATGCAACAGACCGTCCTTTAACGAGAATATGTAGGCATAGTTCTTCCACCAATCCTGAAATGAATTCCGTGGACAAACGGTATATCGTTTGCGGAATTTCTCCTCAGACATGTTAAATGTGATCGTCTTTCTATGCTTTTCTTTTATTTAAAGCCCGTTCTTAGGCCACATCCACCTCATAAACACTTTCCAAAACATTTAAGTAACCGTGGAACATCTTTTATATACGATAAACGTAGTGAAAAGTTACTCTCCATTAACTGCCACACAAACCTTGACCTTGCAAAGGTTAATCTATTCCCCCAAGGTTACATGTGAGGTTAAAATGTCAAAATATTTAGCGCGATACCAATTTGCAACATTTTAGGTTTTGGTTTTACGTTTGACAATTAGCGCGATACCAAATGTGCGTTACGTGTCACACGTCTAAGTTTTGGCTTAGGTTTTTGTTTTGACAGTTAGCGCGATACGAAATGTACACAACGTGTCAGATTGGCGAGGTTGGAGGTTTTGGTTAAACCTTTGACAATTAGCGCGATTGGCCCCCAGGTTGCGATCAGCGGTGGCCCGTGTGGAAATCCTTAAATCGCCTTCGCACTCAGGTAGGACCTGCAGAGACATAATGTATAAATCTTAGAATAATAACGCAAGAATGATAGTTTCATATCAAATGAACTGTCCCAAGTGAGGCAAAAATCAAATTCATGTAGGCTAGTTTTAGTAGTAGGTTAATTTTCAGTTTTAGAGAATATTTATATAAAAATACAAGAAACGCGTTACTTCCTTGTGGAATGTGATGTTAGTATCTATTTTATGTTTGTCTGACGCATTTTTACATTCATTTACCGCACATTTCGTAATTTTTAGCTAAAATTCTTGATCTGTTCGCGGTGCAAGTTGACCTTGAGCACTGAAGGCCCGCCCGCTCGTGTAGGCCCTTTTGGCGCGCTTCAATTTGCCTCACTTAGCGTGTGCGGACTAGGTTTCTATGCGTTATTATTCTAAGGTATAAATGGGGTTTCAGGGATACTAGTCAAACCCAATGTGACTGCGGTGCCCCAACACAGTCCATGCAGCACTTACTGTTGTGCCCCTTGTGTCCTAATACCTGTACGAGGGTAGATCTCTACGCGGCCACGGACAGCGCAGTCAAGGTAGCAGCGTACTATTCAGGGTCAATGTATTCCTAAAATAAAAGAAGTATCGACACGACAAGAAGAAGATTTAAATACATATTTATATGTTTGTACGAAAGTAAAATCTGATGAATTATTAAAAGTCATGGAACAAAAGTTGTTGTTTAAATTGTTAGTATTACAATCCTGGAAAATTGTTAGTATTTTACAAATAACCCTGTATACATAATTTAGCCTGTAGTGTATTTGTTTTTGTGATTTTATTACTGCTTTCAACTAAAAGCAGTGACGAACTTAATTACAGGATTGTAATTGAGATAAACATTATGCGAGTTTGATGAGAATTGGAAATTAAACTATTATTTTGATCTAAATCGCTATGTCTGTTTTTTCAAACAAACCAATGTTTCGGTTCTTTACAGGTCCCATGGTCACGGCTGACTGAGCTGATTATATTATGCAACCACCTTATTCTGAAATCTATTTACAAAAAATATGAATTTAACTTCCTTATTTTTAATTTAGCAAAGAACCTATTACAATTTGCGCTACATACGTTTAGTGAAATATTTTAATAATATGTATTTTTTACTTAATCAAATTTATGATTTAAAAGGAAATTAGAATAATAAAAAATCGGTATTGTAGTATTACGACTGCGTGGGAATTTTCGTCAGAGGAAATACAGGATACCAAGTTTGTGGTACGGAGAAACCATCTTCCTTGTCGTAATTGGGTATTTTTTTATTTCGATGGTTTCTTGCTCTTGGTACTGCATTGGCGTATGTCAAACTTTAAAGAATGTATGTATGTGTATAAGTTTATTCATAACATTATTCATCGTTAGTAGCAGTAGAGCTCCTTTTGAAAGAGTTCGCTCAGGGCAGTACCTTACCTTTTTCTGCCGCTAAGCTGTAATGTGAGCATTACTGCGTTCTGGCTTTGAAGGGTAGGGGTGCTGGTAAAATTACAGGCACATGGAACTTGCCAACTCATGTCCCAGGGTGACGGGCGCAGTGGAGATACCCATCCGAACTTTGCGGTTTAAAGGTCTGAGTAGCACTGCAACTGTTATGAACAGGCCTGTCGCTTACCACCAGGCACTTGTTCGTCCCGTCACTTGGTATGAAAAAAAACTTGTTCGCAGATTAAAGACTTTTTTACATGACGGTGCTTGACAGCAGCTTTGTTCTTTCGAATGTAAGAGTGGCAGCACGCACAGTCAAGCATCTGTACTCCTGCATCCTGTAAGGCAATGTTACATTTCACGGGTGAGTAATCTTCCTCGGCGTAACCTAAGGACTTTTCCGATCATGTCTGTAACACCTCTCGCATAAGATAAAACAGCAGTTCTTGACTCTATTGTTGCGGACTTCTTATTTGGAAAAACAAATACGCAATTTAGATCCAAAAAATAGTTTCATTTCCAATAAATAACAAACCTAAACCTAAGAACTAGATTTGATACGAATGCTTAGCATAATACAGTAAACTCGCAACGTTGTCCGTGTATTTAATTTTACATTGACACAAAAAGTTTTATTAAATAAAAGCAAAAGGTTTCTTAGGGAGTGTTGTCAAAGATTTTTCATATAATATTCAAAAACGAATTATAATTTCAAACCATAAAGGAGTATATCCAGGCAGCGGCGGAAATTAACGAATTAATGAATATAAAATAACCTTTTGCCTTTTATGTAACTCTTTAGATATATTTTGCATTAACCTTTTTCTTATGAACAAAAAATTTTGACCGCAATATTCCTGTTCATTTAGCTGCTATAAATATTTCGAAACGCTATTAAAACAGTTTTTTAGAACACGAACGTTTTCTAGAATGCATGAAACTAACTATATCTATATACTAGCAGTGTTTGCATGAAACATTGAAAGTACGTAAAGATTCTAATATTGCGGGACAGAATAAAAAATTTTGATGATCGATCTCTTATATAAACAGAAATATTAGGTTTGCTAAAGTCCCCGGACTATTGTAGCGGATGATTGCATCATTAATCGTTTATGACACCGTTGGTGCTCGTATTACACTCTGAACATTTTGGTGACAGTTTGAAAGCTTTGAAACACTTTTTAACCGACTTCAAAAAAGGAGGAGTTTCTCAATTCAACTATATTTTTTTATATATATTGCTTGACAACTCCGATTTGGGAACCGATTTTGATGTTCTTTTTTTGTTGAAAAGAGGGTACCTCGGTAGTAGTCCCATTTAAATTTGAAGAAAATATTCCACCTCTAAGGGTGGTAAACGAGGGGGATGAATTCGCGTACTTTCCGGCAACCAATTTCAATAAAACTTGGCAAACAGATGTAATTCCACGCACTTTTGAAGTCGATTTTTTTAAGACTCTATGCTGTATACCCGCAAGCAATTTGTGTTTACACGAATGACTCACTAATTTGATAATACAATAACATTGGTACATGTCTCAAATAAAACTGTCTAAGCAATTCTATGGACTGACCATAAATTAATTTAGCGAGGAAGGTTCGGTAAAAAGGCATCCATGTAACGAAGAAAAGCCTTGGGCTGCCACGTGTTTACAGAATTCTTCCAAAAGGCTAAAGGAAATAATTTTCTTTTATCTTATTCATTGAGTATAGAGGCTCAAAAGACTAGCGTGGGATTAAAGGATAAGACGTTTTTGGTAAAAATCTGTTTTCCTAGATTTTTACTATCGAATGTTTCTGTAAATATGTACCTAGTAAACGGTTTCTGAGATTTTATTTACATGCCTTTGTGTCAATTCTTTGTAACAAAGCGTAGTAAATTCGAGTCACGCCTGCGAATAAACGACTAAAGACATTTTTCACGTTAGCGTTATACGAACAAGACTACAAATTGGTGTACAAGTAACTATAGTAGAGCAGCAAAAATAAATTGTGTGTGTTAACTTAGAACAATGAGATTTCAGTTAGTTTTGGTTTATATGTTTAATTATTACTTAAAGTATGCAAAAGAAAAGAAAAACAAAAATATTACAGAGAAAAAGGTAAATTAAAAAAAAACACGAGTCATTGTTATTATTTTGCAGCGGTAGAGCTCCTTGTGAAAAAGTTCGTTCGGGGAAGTGCTGCCACGTATTTCTGTCGCCAAGCAAGCACTACTGCGTTCCGGTTTTGAAGGATAAGGGTCCTGGTGAAGTTGGTACTTGGTACTTGGTGCAACGGGCTGGTAACCGCAACTCGACGATAAAGCGCCTATTTTGTGTGTGGTCCTGGTGAAGTTATAAGCACATGTTACTTGTCAACTTACGTCTCAGTGTGACGGGCGCAGTGCAGAGTCCCTCAGACCTTTGCGAATTAAAGCTCTGAGTGGCACTGCGACTGTTATGGACAGGCGTGCCACTTACCACCATACGCACGACTTGTTCGTCCCCTTTCTTAGTATCATAAAAAAACCTTTGGTTTTGGTTTGAATGAAATGAAAAAACAAATATACGCGATTTAAATCCGGAAAAATAGTTTCATTTCCTATGTGTAACAATCGCGAAAACCTAAGAACTCGAAACTTCTATAATGTGATTTCGTGTGTGGTGGAGTTCGAATCCCTGAGGCGGCAAATACTTTATGACTTTAATTTCTAAGTTACGTACCTTTGTGAATATTTAATAGCAATAATATTCACTAAAAGTGAAGGAAAATGTAGCGATTAAACCTGCCAAATTGATACTTGGTGTAACGGACTAGTGTCCGCAATTTGACGTCGAGGCGCCTATTTTGCGTGTGCTGGGTGCAGGGTCCTACTCGTGCCACCCAAGCTCCGCCAGGAATCTCAGCTGCCTCTTCGGTTTGCTGAAGACTTCGGGGAGCGACCTCGACACTCCAAAGTACTTTGCCCTGTAGTTGGCCACGCCGGAGCACTCTAATAGGATGTGCGCGGCCGTTTTCTCCCCCTCCATTCACGCTCTGCAAAGTGGGCTGTCCGTGATACCTAAATTGAAAAGGTGCTTATTGTATGGACCACGACCCGTTATTGACCGCATTCTTAAGATTTATTAAAAATTTCCGATTATAATCGGAAATCTTAAACTTGCTAATCGGAAAAGGTTTGCCAAACTTTGGAAAACATGAAAATCCACAACTCGCATTGGGCCAACATGGCGGACTTTAGCTTAAATAATCTCCTTTAAAGAAAACCCGTACCGAACAGTAACACGTATAGTAATTTTTCAAAACTCTACTCAGACATAGTAAGAGTAACAATGCTCTCAATCGCCATCATTGTGTTCTCTTGAAATCACGATTGGTTTTACCATTATTCTTTATCTTTGCGAGATCAGAAAGCCATTTATCACTTCGCTCAATATGCCCTGCCTTACTCAATTCCAACGTATTACGAACTCGTAAATGTGGCAAAAGGTATGTATACGCAAGTGACACAAAGTTACATAAAGTTAAATGATTCATTCATATAAGTTACAAAATAAATGTAATCCTAGGTTTACTGCCTCCGGTGACCGAACGATTACCATGCTGGTCTGTCACGCAGAGAACCCGGATTCGATTTACGGACATTACTCTCGTGAGTTTTGGTGTAATTTGTGTCTATATATGTGTCCAAGGCACCTGCGACACATGGTTTTCCTAGTGCGAGGCTATGAGTGTATGGAAGCTATGAGAAATATGGAATTATTATATCGGGACTCAATCGCGTATAAAAAATATTTTATTTCTCTCGACATTTCAGGCGTGTTGCACCGCTTATGGTCTAAAAGGACCTGATGAAAGGAGGCAAGGCACTGATGGATGGAGGCCCTTCGAGATCATAGACATTGTAACATATCCGAAAAGTCGAGGTAAGTAAAATATATTTTTATAATAAAGTAAATTTTTCAATAAACATTTTTAAAATATTATGAGAAAATCGTGAAGGTTTCAAGCGTTTCAATCAGTATATAAAATTATTTTTCTTAGAAAAAATTGCATTATTAAGGAACAAAAATAAACTGGCTGTCTCTAATGGTGATGTTTACAACGCACAAATTTATTCATCATTCATTCTACATGGGCCCACGTCTACGCTTCAACAATAGGATTCCTGTTGATATTACAGTAATACGCCAGACAACCACCCCAATTACTTGATCTCAAAGTAAGGATTTCTATATTCTGAGTAACAGTGCACGGAATCCACTCTGGGGTAATTCCCGGCACCCACAAAGCAAGTCGTTTGGCCATTGTGGTCGTCGAAAAATTTTCAATCATGACGGACGGAACTATTGTAAAAATAAAAAATGTTACTATTTTTTCAACTTCTGCGTAATGAGAACACAAAAATCCATAGGACTGAACCGTTGAGCGCTTTCATATCTAAATATATATTGTAAATGTGAACAAATCTGTGTACAATAACCAGTCGCTAGAGATACTTATTCTTTTAAGGTGAATCTGTCTGTAATTTATTTACCTACGAAATCACAGACCACATAAATACGAAATAAAGATATTTGAAGTCGATGGAAGATGTGAAATAATAATAATAATAATATAAATAATAAAAATATTTCGACGTAACAATTAATCGACTTCAAATTGACTTCAAATATTAAAATTATTTTCCTTCCAATAAAATGAGCTTATTATATAACATCTTTGTAATAGAAGATCTTATCGATTAACTTAAATAATGAAAAAGCACGTCAATATATGAACTTGCGACTGCCTTAATTAAATTTACTAGATGGTTTTCTGTTGGTAATTGATCAAATTGATGAATGGCAGGACAAATGAAAATGTTGCTGACAAAATATGGTAAAATCTTATTAATCAGAAGAGATTTACGTAATGACGGCCCCGTGTGATATTTTTGTGATTTGTTTATTATTTCTCGGGTTTCTAACTCTGCTACTCCGCATATTTGGATAGCTGCTTAGGTGGGATAAACTAGACCACCTTCGTCCTCGAAAGCCTCCTTCGTCAACATATGACCAACTCCAGGATTTTGTAAAAACAGCGCACTGTTAATTCTTTGCATTATATATTTTTTGTATTGAGTAATACATATCCGGCGACGTATGTAATTATTTGCTCACTATATTCGAACATTCGAGGCAACGTGCTGCAAAAATGATCGAAATTGCAGATACTACATACTACTGATAATAGATACTACAAAACTGAAAAAAAACGTTACTAAACGTTGTAACAAAAGAGTCATAGATTATTTTTATAATATTGCTAAGATCATAATAATTTTCGTCCCTTTCTTTTCAATATCGATCAAAATCGAGAACAGTGTTGCCTAACGTATACATCACTAAATGTTAAATTTGGCCAAAGAAATGTACAAGCAGCCGTACCACGAAACTGAATGCATTATACAAAAGTGCGTTTGTTCGATATTCATAGCGTATCAACAAAGGATCACAAACATATCACACCAAGTAAAAGCCGCAATGTATTACAAATCATGAGGCATTCACTCTGTTGCATACTTGTTTTCTCGAAATTCATACAAAACCAAAATAATTATTTTTAAAATTAATTAGCATCTTCTTATTAAATAATCACTTGCCCGTGGATGGAAACCTCCATGTTTACCCGTTTACCCACAAGAATGGTGTTTTTGCAGTTTATAATGGCACAATTACGCATTTTTCGCGTTTTCGACTGGTGTTTATCTACGATAACGGTCGAGCGCGTTCTGAAGTATAGCAGCGGCAACTAAGTGAATTTCACTTACATTGGGCACGCGAAGTAAGGACCAAATACCAAACCTGGTTGTGTAAAAAAATTTTAATTTTTTCCTCAATGTATTTCTTACCTCAAAAAATCTCAAGGACATTAAGCCATTGCTTCGTTCGCTTTAGCACTTTTCCTTAAATCCGAGATATACGAAAGCAAGGGAACACCAAAAATACATTACCTAAACCAGGCAAGTATTTCTCAGAAAGGACGAACCTAATACTGTGAAGAAAAAACTGCTACCTTGATAATACGTTGGTTGGCATGCAACATATAAGTACACCCACGGTACACTACAATTGTACTTAAATTAATCATTAGGTACTATGTATTCATTATATTCGTAATACGATGTAATTTTCATCAAAACAAATTAGTTTTCCGTAATGTACATAATAACGTAGATGGTTTGTTGATTACTGAAGCGCAGGAGTCCTTTTTTTCCTTTTTTCGTCCAGTTTTATTTTTCTTATTCTTTTTTCACAGTTCTGCACAAATGTGCAGGAGTATGAAAAAAGATATAAAGAAAAAAGTAAAGAAAAAGAAAGAAAATGAAAGGAAATTTTGCACACATAAATGTGTGTGCAAAATTTGCAATTGAAGTTTGTTCTTCTTTGTCTGTTACTTATTCTTCTTTCTACCTAGAGAAGACAAAATGTGTTAAATTTGAATTACCTAACGTGAAATCGACTAGTCCAAGCATAGAAATCAACGGAGAAAAGTTAGACGTTGTTAATAAAGCAGTCTTCTTGGGAGCGACCTTAGATAGTAAACTTCAATGGTTTCCACATATATCTTCCCTGGCCAGCAGAGTCAGCAGAATACGTGAGCTTACCGATATTAGTCCTGCTAGACTAGTTTACTTTAGTTAATTTCATAGTATAATGTCCTATGGGATTCTCATGTGGAGTAAAGCGGCAGATATTTAAACCATATTTGTATTCCAAAAACGAGCGATTAGTTCTGTGTACCGTCTAGGCTCTCTGGTTTCTCTCAGAGAAAAGTTTAAGGAGACTGGTATCATGACTGTGGCATCACAGTACATTTACTCAAATATTATATAAGCCCATAAAAATATACATAATTTCAATAAGAAAGAAGATATCCATCATATTAACCTTAGAGCTAAGTCCAAATGGTACCACGATTTCGTTTAACTAAGGTAAACGGCTCTTTTATGGGGAACTGTATACGTTTTTACAATAAGATTCTAGAGCATTATATATCATTTCCTTAAAAACTACATTAAAAATATTTTGATTGAAAAGTCATATTACAAAATTAAAGTCTACATGTTAGATAAAGATGTATGGAAAGACGACACGGCTCCAGAATCCACACAAATTTAATTCAAAATGTATTCCATAGCATTTAAGTTTATTTCAAAAGAGCAATCCCTACAGTTTCTTGCTCGTTCTTCTCAGGGAGGTCAGCCTAGTGAACGAGCAGTAGCTTAAATGTGACGTTTTCAAGTGTACATTTTTACCTACGGAATAAATGATCTTTGACTTTGACTTCTTCTATTATCTGAAATCACAGGTCAAAATTCAAAAATTTCGGCTTAGCGTGATCTGTGAAATTGCATTTTTATGCTAATTTCAATACACATCAAAAATACATAAAAAAGTAGAAAAAAGTAGCAGCCTAATGGTATCCAGTCCCAACCCCCACTGGGCCGCTGTGGCGAACTATGGCCTAAACCCTTCGCTTGAGAAGAAACTCGTGCCCAGCAGTGACGTATCAATGGGTTGATGATGGTGGTGGTGGAGTAGATATCAAGAAAGCTCCTCTCACTTCTTTCGCTGCGCTTTGATAAACTATGTATTTACCTTTAACTTTAACCTTTATTCCCTTGGTGTAATAAGACCACATCTACAAAAGTGCAACTTTTCAGGAGAGAGGCATAAAGATCCCATAAAAAGAAAATTCTACGAACGAATATAAGTCGATAACTTCTTTATGCTTAATAAATAGTACAGATAACATTTTACGTATACATAAATTGTTTCATATAGTTCGTCTTCTTTTTATGACTTTTACGTGATAAAAACACTTTTCAGATACGATCACAAGCGTACGTTTATTATTTAGTAGCAGCAGTAGAGCTCTTTGTGAAATAGTTCGTCCAGAGAAATACGGCCACCTTAACTAGCCGTCAAGCAGCATAGAGCATTAGTGTGTTCCGGCTTTGAAGGGTAAGAGTGTTGGTGAAATTAATGACTTGTCAACGCAAGGTGATGGACGCAGTGGCAATGTCCCCCAAATCTTTACGATTTAAATAGGTCTTAGTGGCACTGCAACTAGCAAGTATAGTAGCAGTAGAGCTCCTTGTGAAAGAGTTCGTCCACCTTACCTATTTCTGCCGCCAAGCAGTAATGTCAGCTTTACTGTGTTCCAGTTTTGAAGGGTAGTGGTGCTGGTGAAATTACAGGCACATGGGTGTTGTCAATTTATGTGTCAAGATGACGGGCGCATTGGCAATGCCCCTAAAATCTTTGTGATTTAAAGCTCTAAGTGGCACTGCAACTGTTATGGACAGGTCACTTGGTATAATAAAAAAAAACTCTTCTGAATAAGGAGGTTTTTAGCGGAAAATCAATAGAGCAGCGACTAATAATACTCTAAGATGAGGTGAAGGAGGTAAGATATGGCTAGATATGGCTACGACAATGACTATCAAAACAAAAAAGAAAATAGATGAAAAAAATGTATATGCATTCTGCTTATCGTTTACCGCTGAAATATGATCAGACCTTTTGGTTACCCGCGACGGATAGAAAAAATTGGTAAAAAAAATTGAAGATAATATAGCAGAGCATACCGTAACATTTCGTCATCTTTGGCAACAAATGGCCTTACATTCTTTTCTCGTGGGATTCACCAACGATGGATCATGTAATTGTGATCATTCCTCCACGTTGATATGAAAAGTTCCGTATATCATGCAATGTTTTTGGCGATCTGTGACGGCTACCATGTTCCACGTGACGTGTGTTCTGTTGCCGGATACGTTGAAAATCAGCGTCGTAGACTTTACGTGAGATGACAACAAGCTGAATAGACCACGGTTTCCTTTACAGCACAACACACAAGCTTTGTATTCTATTATTATTTGTAATTATTTAATTCATGTCTGAGTAATTTTTTTGCATGTTCATCGTCTAAATCTTTATGTTATTATTATCAAATGCATATTGTTTTGTGTTGTTTTTTCAAGGAATAAATGATTTCTATTTCTATAATAAAAACCACTAATAAAATTTGGTTATGTTATTTCTTAATTATGCATCAGTAAAATAAACTTTCACAAAGATGAAAAATTATAAAATAATCGGTTACGATCTTCAGTTTTACATTCCATTGTGTTAGTTACGTGCTAATACAGCACTAATAACTAAGTAGTACCACCCAATATGGCCAACAAAATCTGTTGAAGCAAGCACAAAAATCAACAAACAACATAACGGCCTTCGCCAGGTATCAGGGTGATCCAGCGGAGAATTAAATCGAGTCTGCTAATATTGACCGGTGTTTCAATTTGCATGTAAATCAGCAAGTACGTGGGTGTCAGACCCAATTATCCGATAAATAGAAAAATTTAAAACTTTAAACAATGTTTGAAGCGGGTATTGAGTATGTAGATCGAAACGAAGATTAAAATTAATAGCAAAAAGAAAGGTATATAAATTGAATCCATTCGTAATTTATATGAAATTGAGTGTTCATTCACTTACCGCATTTACTCTATTTGAACAATGAAACATTTTGCGCTCGTCGAATGTTAGCAATTCGCATTTCTCGACTTTTGGCATTTGGTTCCTGTCATTCTCATTTTCTTACATTATCTTAGAAATTTTAAAAATACATAAAATCTGTATTATTTTCCGTAAAGAACTTAAAGAAAGACTTCTCGTCTAAATGCTCGAATCCAAGTGGCACTGATTCGATTTTAATACGACTTTCTTAGCGCTCAGCATCTGTGTACTTTGTGATAAGTAGACTATATATACAAAAATAAATTCGTAGGGACACAAGTATTGGATTTTCAGTTTATCTTGATTCAATTGTTACACTCTATGTATGTATATAATACAGAAAACTTTCCAATCAAACAAACGTGTATATATTATCTAACACAAATAAAGCAAAGATTAAAAATTAGTGCGATTAAAGGCGCAGTCATAAAAGAAATAATATACTTGAACTTACGCGAAAGTACTACATTATTGTCTATTGATTGGTTTTCATCTATTATTATGGAAGTAATTTATAAGGCCTTTTTAAAACATCCAAGGCCACCTCCCTCACCTGCTGCCTTGAAACTACAGTTTTCACAGCGCCACCCGCCGACCTGGGAATTTCGTCGGGCCAAGACGTATTTGAAACTAGCAACATCGTACCTGTATAAACTATTAATGAAATGATTAATTTACACAAAACTACGTTATTAAATTTTTTTCGCCAAAATTATACGAAGTTAAAAGCACGATATATAAGACTAAAAAATACTAATGCCTACATTAATTCATGTATAAATTTTTTACGCTTTATCAAATAATTTATTGAATTAAGTTTAAATGTAATTTTAGAAGATTAAGTTATATCGAAATTATTCTCGATAACAGAAATTAGATAAAATCATAGACCATCTACATGAATCGTCTTGTATGGATCATCTTTTGTTATGGTTTGCGTTTATTTGAGTTTTTTTTATAAATATTAAAAACAATACAAACAGTGAGTCATTGAAAGGCCCTGGGACTGGTCCTCAGATTAGTTTGCTCTCGAGCAAACATAACGGCTCTTTGTACGGCTGACCTAAATTACCCCACTTTAAATGCAAATCATCTGTAAAACAATCGTTTCCACCGGGGACGGTGAATTCCAACGCAATGTGCTTATATCAGTCTTTTTTTTATTATAGTAGGTGCGTACATATACAATTGGCACAACTCACTTTTTTATGGATTTTTGTATGGATTCTGCACATACACAACTGTGTTTCAAATTGTGTTGACTGTTTAAAATAGGCGGCGGCGAAAGCGATATTTCGTAGACTTTTCAAGGGAGCATGTTTTAGGTTTTAGCAACTGTTTTAAAATATTTGAGTCATGTCTTAAAATTAAATTTTAAAACTTAAGTTTTTACACGAATTAATTTTTAGTTTATGTAGGTATAAAGGATACCAATTGACACAATACAAATTAAAAAAAAAATCTGGCAGTATGGCTTATTAGATGTCTTTGTCTATCGCGAAGGACAAAAACTTATGCCTACTACTATTTTTGTTTTCCATGTTATTCTATTCTATACACAGACATAACTATGCGTTGCGCCCTGTAGGATAATAACGTATGATGTAATGATATGAAATGTTTCGTTCGAATGGTTTCGTTATGTATTCCTAAATATTTTGTAGATAATAAGGACTTTGAAAGACGATTTCGTATTTCGGAACATCAGAAGCCGGCGGCGCCATTAGTAGCCTGACGGAAAAAAATATTATGATAAGGAACGTTGTGAAAGGACTTCGAATGGTGTCAACGAGGATTAGAAGTTGGGATGGCAATCGAAACGCTATCTTACTGGGGTAAGTTTTAATGAGGAAAAGATGATTGGGATTAATTGTTTCCAACATTTATTGTAAAGTATCATGCTCAGGGTATCATGTACAAACTGAAAACATTGAAGGACACTTAAGTTCAATTATCTTTTTAGTAGAGCGGAAATGTACCTATGACTTTATTAAATCAGAATTCTAGCTATGAGAACGAATTCAGTTCTTAATATTAGTACCCAATCGTCTTCGAGGATCGTTGGGCTTATTTACCTTGTCATGTTTGCACTGTATATGTACTGTTATATGTGTATCTATATGTAAGTTCCTACCTAAAATAGGATACGGCATCAAATCTTGTAATTACTGCCCACCGCACCGTAATCTTCACGTATTGCAAATTATGCGTAGCCTTTGTACTTAGTTTTACGAGTCTTTCATCGTAAAACAAATGAATATCTCTGGTTCTTCGACCTTGTCCGTAATTTTTCTTTCAGGTACCCATTACATTCTTTCAGGTAGCACTACGTGTGACAGATATGTACAGGTAAACTGTATTACCATACAGGATTACTGTTAATACATCATCTTCCTCATTTCCATTATTCATCTTAATATCTCTTTATAAAAATAAGATAAAAATCACACAAAAATTGTACATATAAATAGATATATTAGACAACATCACATATGTTGCTATGATCCCAAAGTAAGTAACTAAAGCACTTGTATTATGGAAATCGGAAACAACAACGATACCACAAATACCTAAACCCGACAGAGGCAATATAGAAAAGTTAGTTTTCCTCCGGGAATCGTACCCGGGAACTCAAAGATGGCGATACCTTGAAAATCGGTGTGCAAGCCACTCTACCACAGAGGTCGTCTATGGATACTCTATTAACTATTTATATGCATACTTCAATAATAATTACACTCAAATATAGAAGCGCTATGGATATGGGCACATGTTTGGACGTGGAAAGTTGTAGTTAGCGAATAAACTTAACCACAGATCACTTCACAGTTAACCCCCACATACCTACGCAAGCTACGCCCTAATTAGATTTACCTAGTAATTCTTCCATTGTTATTATTATTATTATTATTATTATTATTTAGGATCTTCGATTTAGGCAATGTATTGTATTAGGTCGAGCAGACTTTAGAGTTAAGGCATTTGTTATAATTATATTGTATATTATTTTAAGTTTTACATTTTAATTTGTAGTATGTCTTATATATTTTTCAATATATTTATTTGGATATTTTATGTTAACACATATACACGCCACACTACACACACGCCACACAAACACTACCTACACATACACCTCCACGTGTGCGAAGTCTTTGAGCAGTCTGTGGTAACATCTTATCACAGAACGCTCAAGGATGTAGCCGGTGCACCCTGGGGCCAACATTGGCAATCCTCGGCTTCAGTCTGAGAATAGTCAGTGAAGGCGCGAAGCGATCAAAATGGCCCGGCCATGCGTTTCTGGGGGTGGACCATGGCACGTGTTGGGCAGTCTAAACTGACACTCTCCTGCGATAATGCCTACGCAGTTGAGCGCCGTACGCAGGGATGAAGGAATCCTGGGGGGTTGAGCCCGAGCGGGGTGGGGACTCCGGCAAGCAATACGCCCCGTTTGGCCCTGATTTCCTGCTAAACGGTAGCCCTGTGATTAGCCACCACAGGGAAATGGCATTGTGTCCCGTCAGAGGGCCACAGGCGAGGTGTGGGGGGACGGACTTGGCCATGCTGACGGGGTGAGTATGTGCGGAACACCTGACTGACTTTGATCAGGTCTACCAGCCGCACATTTCGAGCTCCCGATGTCGCGCAGTGAGCGCCCAACTCCTGCACCTACCTATACTCTCCTGACAATCCTGGTGTCCCGAATGGGACATCCCCAAAGGTATGGGCTCCGTGGTGGGTGGGAAGTCAGGAGAGTGAACCTAAAAACATAATAACTTGGATTCGAATGATCATCTTTTGTTAACAAACACCAATACCCAAAACACAATACCGGCGGTACTGGAGGGGAAACCCAAAAGCAAACAAAAACACACAGCGCCCTACGGTGAGTGGTAGGCCAAAGGGGAAACCCCAAGGTCAGCCGAGCACCGATGTTGGTGCTAGCACCACACCAGCGGTTGTGGCCCAAACCCCAGGTTCTGCGACCCCCGCTCTAAACCCTTCAAACGCGGCCCTTGAAGCAGGGTGGACCCTGGTGAGTCGCCAGCCCAAACCCAAGGCCACGGCACCCATCCGCAAGGATGGGCCCCCAGTGGGAGCAGGGGACGCCCTGCTCGTAAAAACAAGAAAGGCCGACGCAGAGAAGGTGAGCGTCGCACTACAAACATCCCCCTGCCGAAGGAGGGAGAGGCGAGGCCCCCAGTGAGTGGCGCGAGTAGCCCAGGGACTGCATCAGCACGGAAAGAAAGCAAGCAGAGGTCCTCGACCATTGCCAAACGTGCCCGCCTTGACGAGACCATATCTCCTAGACGCGAGCACAAGCGGCAAAAGGTTGAGAGACCCGCCCAGCAACGCACCTACGCCGAGGTCACCAGGCCCGAAGTCATGGCGGTCATTCAGTCAAAACTGGCTACATACGGAGCCCCGAGGCCGACATGGTTCAGGTGGCCCTATGTCAACGCCTCGCGCAAGGAGCGGAGGAGTGCAGCGAGGAGGACGTCGGCCCACAGTTTCGTGGTAAACCTGTCTACAGTGACGGGTCCCTGAAACTGTGGTGTCAGAACACAGCCACCTTCCAGTGGCTAGAGGATACCATTAGCACCATCAGGCTGCCATCCGGGGAGCCCCTCTCATTGAAAAATGGGGTGGAGGCTCCCCGGAGGGTGGTCTGCGGACTACTCATCCCTGGTCATTGGGAGGATGCGCGTCGAATCGGCCGCATCCTCAAGTGGCAAAATCCGTGAGCGGAGGCACACCGCTGGGTTGTTCACAAGCTGCAGCAGCATAGTGACAACTCCTTCGTAGTGGTGAGCCTCCCAGAAGAACTCGTCCCCGCTGTCCTGGGGCATGGCCGGCGCCTAACCTTCCAGTTGGGCACGGTCTACCTTAGGTTCAGATCAAAGAGGGGCCTGTGCACCGATGTGCCACCAGTGAAGACGGGCACAACAGCGACGCGGATGGACGTCTCCCCGGAGCCCTCCACCTCCTCTGATAACCCCGGAGAAGGTGAAGGGCCCTCCTTGACCCACGTCTCTGCGGACGCCACTGTCAAACCGGTGGCGACCAGCAGTGACGACGAGTGCGTGTTGGGGATGGGATACTGAGCGAGGACGTGGACGAGGAGCTGCTGTCTTCTGATGGCGGTTTCCCCCTCGCTCAGTAAACTTCACATCGTCCAGAGCAACCTCCACCACAGCCAGGCCGCAACGGTTCAGCTCCGGAAATGGTTGGTGGCTAACAACACAGCCTTGGCACTAATCCAGGAACCGTGAATTAGAGCCCGTGGCCAAATAAATGGACTCTCACATCTGAGAGGTAAGCTACTATCGACCACCATCTCAGATAAATCTAGAACTTGCATATATTACTCCAATAACTTACATGTACAGCCACTAACTGAATTCTGATCCAGAGACCTGTGTGCCGTAAATCTTTTAGCTGACGCGGCCACGGGTCTGCCTGAAGTGGTGCTCGCCTCTGTCTATATGGCGGAGACTGATGTGCCACCACCGCAGGAAATGGTACAGCTAATCAACTATTGCGAGCAGAACGACCATAATATCATCGTGGCTACTGACTCCAATGCCCACCATCCGTTGTGGGGCATGGAACTCGCAAATGATAGAGGTAAGAACCTAACAGAATACTTATTCACAACTAAACTTCAAATCCTTAATAAAGGTATAGTACCAACTTTTATAAATAAAAGATGTAGAACTATTATAGACCTAACCCTAGCGTCAGAAGGAGCAGTGGACCTTATCCACAACTGGCACGTGTCCGAAGAAGCATCTTTCTCGGACCACAGATGGATACAGGGACACAGTAGCGAAGGGGTGCCCTCAAGGAGGAGTATTGTCGCCTCTGCTGTGGAACATGGTCGTAAATGACCTTATCATTAAACTCAACAAATAACATTTCTATACAGTAGGATATGCTGATGACATAGCTATACTGGTAACAGGAAACTATGCCAATACACTCTGCGACATTACACAAGCTGCTCTCCGAATTGTGGAAAGATGGTGCAGATCATATGAACTATCGGTAAACCCAACAAAAACGGAACTAGTAATGTTTACAAACATACGACTACTAGGTAACTACCGATTACCCAAACTCTTCAGCACAGAACTACAGATATCAACCGAAGTCAAGTACTTGGGAGTAATACTGGACAACAAGTTGAACTGGAACAAACATGTGGACAACAAAATTAAAAAAGCTACTATCACCTTCTGGCAGTGCCATAGAATGGTGGGTAAACAATGGGGACTTTCACCCAAGATAACACTATGGCTCTACACCGCGGTGATAAGACCCATGATCAGTTACGGCGCGATAGTATGGCCACGAACCAAGCTGACGACCGCAACCGACAAGCTGGACAAATTCCAAAGACTCGCTTGCATGGCGACGACCGGCTGCATGAGGACAACTCCAACTACGGCCCTCGAAGAAATGCTGGACCTTCGACCCCTCCCACTGTTCATCAGACAGGAAGCGGCGTCAACAGCAGTGAGTCTAAACAGAGCCGGCCTTTGGAACCACATGAGGACCCCACACACAGAAATCCTTTACAAGACTGTCAATGAGGAACCGCTACTGGAGGCGGTTGTGGATAGGATCCCAAAACAATACATCTTTGACAAAAAATACAAGATACTAAATAAGAAACTAAATAAACGAAGGACTGAACCCCAGAGAGGTCCGAGTCTTCACTAATGAATCTAAAACAAGCTCAGGAACAGGTACTGGGGTATTCTCAGAAGACCTCAATATTAGAATATCAGCACCGCTTGGTGACCACAACACAGTATTCCAGGCTGAATGCATGGGCATCAAGTTGGCGGCAGAAGCAATCATAGCGAGAAGAGTAAAGAACTACTCCATTCGAATACTCTCCGACAGTATGTCAGTACTTCAAGCACTGAATAGCTATGACATAAACTCAGGGCTCATTTACGAATGCCATCAAGCACTCATGGAGGTATGTATACAAAACCACGTAACTCTTCAGTAGATTAAAGGACACAGCGGCTCACGTGGCAATGATGCATCAGATGAACTAGCCAGGAAAGGGTCGGAGACGGACGCTGTAGGACCAGAACCGTTAGTGTCCCTCCCCTGCCAATGGTCCAGAACAACTATACACAAAGGTACAAAATCTTCACATAATAATACATGGACCACCCTTACGGTTTGTAAACAGGCGAGGGAAGTACTCCCAACGCTCAATGCCAGTCTATCTCGAATACTAATTAAACTTAAAAGGCAAGAGCTTCGCACTAACCTAACGGGTCATGGTCCATACAATAAACACCTTTTCAATTTAGGTATCACAGACAGCCCTCTATGCAGAGCGTGCATGGAGGGGGAGGAAACGGCTGCGCACATCCTACTCCAGTGCTCCGACGTGGCCAACTACAGGGCAAAGTACCTTGGAGTGCCAAGGTCGCTCCCCGAAGTCTTCAGCAAACCAAGGAGGCTGCTGAGATTCCTGGAGGAGCTTGGGTGGCACGAGTAGGATCCTGCACCCACCACACGCAAAATAGGCGCTTTGTCGTCGAGTTGCCCAGTATCCAGCCCGTTGCACCAAGTACCAAGTACCAACTACACTATCCACACAAACACTCTCGCTTCACAACGATAGACACAGGGTGTGCCTGTTAATTAATATAATATAATTGTGTCATTATTCAATTGTTTGGACAAAACTTTCTGTTTTAATTTTTCAAATTGTAAAACGTGGTTTACTTCATTTTACAATTTGAAAAATTAAAAAAGGAAGTCTTATATATTAGCATAATTCCTGAATTGTAACTCTTGTGAAAGCAAACTGTTATTAACCCGTATAAATAAAATAAAATAAAAAGCCTTTGAAAACACGGTTGCAAAGCTTTTGTACATAACAATTTGTTTGAGTTTCTTTTATTTTGTAACAACAAATACACCTACGAACAATTTTGTAAGCGAATAACAGTAAACAAAAACAAAAGTATTAATTTTCTTTTTCAGCATCAGGGTATTACTCTACCTTAGAAAATTCACTCGATTTATTCCATCCTTGGTTCAAATTTATTTTAAGACAAGAATACAGCAAATTTCAATTTTCCTCTCGTACCGTGCTCGTGTTACAACATTTAGGAAAGTTGTAATCTAATCTATGACGAAGTTGCGTAATTGGATATATTCTAACCGAATAAGACACATTAAGAACACTGTTTAAAGGTGGACTTTCCCATAATCTGTACACACATACGTACCTCTCCAGATATATTTTATTCAGTACAGCCAAGAGCACATCATGCTTGACATTGTGATCCGTTCTTATAGTAAGCGTCATAGAGTTAAATTTAAGTCGCAAGTGTTAATCTTCACTTGTTTGTAACACTGTACCCTTACTACATAATAATATGAAATTTGCACCTAATGGTTCTCAACATGTGACATTTACAAGTAACATTTACTTCTATATACTCATATATACATTTACTAATACAGGTACATTGATAATTTAGATAAAAGATGCCTTCAATGTAGGAATGAAACCTTCATCAACAAAATGTATATGTCACATGACACTTAATTAAAAGAGTATTAAACACATATACTCGATCGTATAAGTCACACATCCATAATGAAGGTGTGAAGTCATTAGATTGTCAAAAGCCAAGGGTTTTGAAGAAAATGTAACATCATTTAACTTCGTATGTAATAACGGTGTATAATTAAGGTGTGACACATCGACGCTTAACCTTATTTATTTAAACCACGACAACGTGACTGTACACGGCAGGAATTACTGAGAATTCATGCAGCTACTTATGGCTGTGAGAATACGTAAATGTTTTATTATATAAAGGCCAAAAACCATGAATTATAAAATATTTTTCCTTCTATTACATAAAAGATTTTCGATCTTTGAAATAACACGAGGTTGAAGGATTTGTGAGACGGAGTAGGTATATACTTAAAAATGTGCACCGCGCCGACGTTTTTTTCCACGTCTCGCGCCACCGATTTAATTTTATTTTAATGAAGTATCTGTTTCTCTGTGAATTATTTACTATATTTCATTACAATATTTCCATACAATTATAATTAATTATGTTCCTATCTACGTACAGCCTATTCATATTAAATTTAAATTAAGGCTGGAACAAGTGCCAGATTGACGAATTAGGCTCTTTTTAAATTAAATTCCTGATAATAATAGTCCAATAATCACAAAACAAAAACATGATTGCTAGTAGTCCTTAAATAATTGAATGTATAGAGCAAAACTACAATTTATTAAGCTCTTTTTACGAAATAAAATTTACAGTTACGTCCTTCAAATTGAATAAAAATCAATTTCTCTTTACATGCAAATGTTTGCATGTAAAGAGAAAATGATTTTTATTTTATTTTGAACATCCGTTGTTTATAAAATTTACACGAAAAAAATAGATACATAATTTAATATCAAACAGAATTTATTGTTCACTTTTTTTTAACTTATATAGTTCATAAGTTAGTGTTATTATTTGGGAAAAAAAAATTTCTTCCCACTCGCAAGGTCTGCACAGTAGTACACTCAGTCGCCTTTCAGGCTTTGCGACGGGTGGATTGCGCGTATATTTTTGGGCGGGTTTATGCCATAAAAAGTTGCTGTTTTTAATTAATTTCACTTGTGTTTGTGTGAAATTTAATTTTTATACATATATTTGACTTGGTTTTATATTTTAGATTTTATAAATTAGTTATTTCGTTATATTTACATTACATCTTTTTTAATAACTACCAAAGACTAGACAGGATAGATATGCCGAAATAAAAAATAATTCTAAGGTAAAGTGTGGAATTTGTATAATACACATGCAAATAATATGGCACTGGCTGAGAAGGTTTAGGTGTTCTGGAAGAGAAGGCCTAGATGTTCTGGGTAGTGCCACGGAGTGAATTCCGTTGCCCTTTGTCTCGGGTTTGATTCCCGGTAGAACAAATTTTTTGAATGAACTTCCTGATCTTGGGTCTGGTCTGGGTTTCTGGTAATGCCTATGTTTGGATTCAGCTTCTCTGGCACTCATAAAGAGTACAGGGAGTTCCCTAGTTTGAGATCAGGTGGTTAGCAACAGAACAGACAAAAGTATATTTCCCAAATTGATTCTACCGGGAAATGAACCCGAGACCAAGAGCTACGGAATACACTACGCGGTATTACCCAGAACACCTAGTAGCAAAAAACCATTTTAGGAAAATTTCGTTTCCGAGACTGGTTCTACAGGGACTCGACCGACCGGGACCAAAATGTAAGGAACTCACCCCGCGGCACTACCCAGAACACCTAGGCCAAAACCATTTCAGAAAAGTTAATTTCCCAAATTGGTTCTACCGGGAATCGAATCCGCGACCAAGAGTTATGGAATACACTACGCGGTATTACCCAGAACACC
>NW_020653945.1:7543074-7543986 GCF_003589595.1 Hyposmocoma kahamanoa
TTACCCAGAACACCTAGTAGCAAGAAACCATTTTAGGAAAACTTCGTTTCCGAAACTGGTTCTACAGGGACTCGATCGACGGGGAACGAGATGTAAGGAATTCACTCCGCGGCGCTACCCAGAACACCTAGGCCAAAACTATTTTAGAAAATGTCATTTCCGAAACTGGTTCTACCGGAAATCAAACCCAGGACCAAGAGCTACGGAATTCACTCAGCGAGTCTTTCCAGAACACATAGGCCAAAACCATTTTAGAAAAGTTCATTTCCCTAATTGGTACTGCCGGAAATCGAACCCGGAACCTTCTCATGCGTGCTTTATGTAAAATCTACAAATCGCTTAAAACACGACCACACACACAGAATATTCCCGTGAAAAGAAATAAGCTGTCCGATGTCGCACAGCCAACGTTTGCCTTTCAAAGAAATATACCTTATTGTTGTGAAGCCTAGTCTCACTTTGTAGTGCCCGTGGTGGCACAAGCTGGTGACGTAAGGCTGCGCCGCGCTGCACCGCGGGACACAAAGACATACCGACTTTATTTAGTAGAATGAAACTATACTGCATTGCATTTTCCGCCCACAGCCGCTTGCTGCAGTTTTGTTTTAAAGAAAATAGAAAACAAAGAAAATAAAACCACCACTGATCCAGAAAATATCGCAAATATTTACTCTCGCGACGACGAACCCATGCTTCAATCAGAAAATAGTACTCCAACTTCAATGAAATTACTTATTCTCGCTATTTAGATTCTGACACTTTTTAATGTTAACAATATAGTTAATAAAGTACCTATTTTAATGTATATTTATTTAACCTCGCGCAAAGTACATATTGTTATACTGTACTGTGTACTTGATGTACTGTGATAAATCTGTCATAGATTTCTCATAGATGGCGCTACGACTAAAA
>NW_020653945.1:7543996-7650121 GCF_003589595.1 Hyposmocoma kahamanoa
CGCTACGACTAAAAAGTCGTTGAAAGACCAAGTACAAAGACACGACGCAAGCACATAGAAAAATTCGTGAGGTCCGTTGGTTCGTTCCGTGGCTTAGTTGGTATAGCGTCCGGCACGGTATGCAAGAAGACGTCGGTTCGAATCCGACCGGATCGAAGGAATTTTTTCTGAGTGTTCGATCTTTGTATTAATAATTATAACAAACTAGTGGAGTAATTTCACAAAAAATAATTGAATATCAATTCAATAAAAATTTAATTAATATATAAAAGTTATACTTTCAACGACGCATAATTATTATTAAATATAATATATTAGTAAATATTTACGTTTGTTAAACGCATTTAAAATATAGCGAATAAAAGTATTTACTTTAATTTTACTACGCTTTTCTACTTCTCCTTTGTAGTGGAAAATAGTAGTATTAGTTGTTAATTGATATGATACCATGACATATGACACCATGGTCAGTTTTGATGTTCAGTCGCTGTTTACCAACTTACCAGTAAAAGACTGCATTGAAATTGTACGTAGAAAGCTGAGGGAACATAATATGTCCATTGAATATGCAGAATTATTAGAACACTGCCTAACATCAGGCTATCTATTGTGGAATAATGAATTCTACCTACAAATTGACGGTATAGCAATGGGCTCCCCGGTATCTCCCATTGTCGCCGATATTTTCATGGAAGACTTCGAGGAGCGAGTTTTAACCATGGCCCCAGCTAGGCCGAAGATTTTCAAACGGTACGTTGACGATACTTTCGCAATATTACCTAAAGATACCATACCTTCTTTCTTGGACCATCTTAATTCTTTTAGTACTAAGATCCAATTTACTATGGAACAAGAGAATTGTGGTACTTTAGCTTTCTTAGATGTTTTAATTAAAAGAAATCCTAATAACACCTTAGGCCATACTGTATTTCGAAAGAAAACCCATACAGATAGGTATCTCAATGGTAATTCTCATCACCATCCTAGCCAGTTAGCTACCGTGGGCAAATCTTTATTTCAGAGAGCACATGGTGTCTGCGACAGTAATCATCTGGCAGGGGAACTTCAACATATAAAGCAAGTCCTACATGCGAATAAGTTGAAGATTCCACGCCAATTCCACAGGCCCCGTGTGAAACCACCAACAGTCGAGCGAAGACCTGCCATCTTACCTTACGTGAGAGGTGTTACAGACAAGATCGGAAGAGTCCTCAGGCGCGCATCTATCAAGACCTATTTCAAGCCCCTGAGGAAGTTTTAGTAGTTAGAGTTGTCAGTGAGAAAAAATCGGAAACGAGTGGATAATTTTGTTTTCAGGAACTGAGAATGTCTAGTAAATGAGTCTTGTTTAATCTAAATTAAATATAAAATTATTAACCAATAAACCTAATGATGGGATTGCATTATCATGTAATCATTTATATTCAAAGTTATGTTAAAATTTGACTCTTCAAAATGAAGCGACTAAAATATAAAGATGGTCCTTGATTCAATGTTCATATTCGGCACTATTATACGGCGGTATGATAACCAACCATTCCTTTTTCTTTTTTGATTTGTAAGTAAACTTGAAATAGTAACAATAATAATAATAAAACAATAGAAACCTCGTAGGGAATTATTTTAATAATAACAGAATATCGATAATGTGTACGCTTCCAAGAACAATACTATCTCAAAATAATCGTTAACAACAATCATGAAAATATACAAACAAAACAGGCAATCTGAAGAAACTAAAGCAAAATTTGGCAAGATTTATGAATAAACTTTTTAAATATGTTTAATTACATGAGGTATTTGGGCTTTTGTGTGATTTATAACGCAGGCAGAAAAATAACACGTGCATGTACAATGTTACATTCGGTCGATCTTCGCTTTTTCAAATGCCACATCCCGTAATGCAGCAGCGACGAATTTTTATTAATACTTAATTGCTCTCACTGTCAATATTTTTGTCCATTTTATTACAATACATGCGAATAATTCAATAAAACACTTGGAAAAACATTTCTTTTGACGTTTGATGTACTTTCCTTTGACAACCGTATCATGTACCTCATGTACTGCGAAATGGACACGGTTGGCATTTAAGATGACGTTACGTATTTTCGATTCCCGTGTTTGACACAGACCAATGTAATGCTATCTCTTTTGGCTTAAGACGGCACGCAATAGTTAAACAAAGACAATACAATAATCGAAAACATGTTTATGTTTTCGACGTCGAAATGCATCATATACATATAACGTCTGATTTATATAATGTCAACATAACATTGCCTTTTTAGTTTCCATAGTCTAAGTTCGCGACTGTTCAAGCCTTAAGAGTGTTTATTTTTTTCGGTATTTTTTAAATTTAATAGCAGTACCTACGTACCTGCTTAGGTACAATTTAAAGTATATAACACGTTGTAAAGGAATACAAAAGTCAAAAGTTTTTTTTTACATTTGATAAATATATGCCACGCCGATCACGTCGCCGCCCGCCGCTTGAAAAAGCGTGAGACGCCGTTGCCGCCGACAAATTTACGATCGGCACACGTCTCTAGTATGTACCTATTGTTACGGGAAATAACAGTATTAGGGCACGGGATAATCTGTACTAGTGATTTTTTCCCAGAGGTTGTTTCGCATATAACGGTCGTTAAAAAAATGGATTAACTTTGAGTACAGTCATTTTCATGAAATACAAATGTACATATCGATGTTTTTTTATGATACCAAGTACCTGCTTTACCTACTAGTAACACCAAGTACGAACAAGTAATGCCTCTGGTGGTATCCAACATGCTAGTCCATAGCAGATGCAGTACCACTCAGAACTTTAAAGATTTTTGCAATTTGTTTGGTAAATACATAGCATCATTTACGAAATAGTGCCATTAACCAAATTAGAATTTAACTATATATAACTAAACCAGTTCTTGACAATGCCTAGTACTACATAAGTATGATATGTGGTAATACGTTTAAGTTCATAACCTTAAATATAAATGAATGTAATAATAATAATTTTATTTATTTCTCTCAACATACAAAGTAAATTACGTAGATGCTTACTGACTAGTGAGTTTTAACATTAAACCTTATTTGCGAGAGACTGGTACCTGAGATAGGTATAAAAATGCCTGTATTACAGATCACCAGGTCCCCATTCCGTAAAGTGTATTTACAGTTTTACATTAATTGGGTAGGTACAGCATATCAGCGATAAAAACGGATTAAAATACTTATTATCTGATTCCGATCAGATACTTACTTCTATAATTTGTTAAATGAAATAAATTATCTAAATTAAATCAACTATTTGCTAAACTCAATTAACGGTGACTTCAGTCAGCGGCGAATGAAGCGTAGTTTTCTCCCGTACCTTTCATTACGCCCCGACGTTGTTAAAGCCTTTACAAAGTAATCCTGAAACTTTCCTGATTTCTTTTTTCCCAGACTAGGGTAATATCTCCCTAGGCGTACTTTTTTGTGATATCAAGTGACGGAACGAACAAGTCGTGTGCCTGGTGGTAAGCGACACAACTGTCCACAGCAGTTCCAGAGAACTTTAACAAAGATCTGAGGGGCACTGCCACTATACCCATCACCTTGAGACATATATTGACATTAATTTCACCAGCACCCTTATCCTTCAAAACCGGAATGCAGTAATGCTCACATACTTGATCGCAGAAATAGGTAAGATAGTAGTACTACACTGGACGATCTATAATTTCACTAGGAGCTCACCTGCTGCTGAGTACCTCTAGTAGTGAGTACACAAGTCCAATCAATAAGTTAGAGTGTGAATGATAATCCATAATACATGGAATGCGATGTTTGTATACCACGATAGCACACTAAGATTAATATTACAGTCTTACACAGTCTACAGTTACATAATCCGTCTCGTAAATCTGACGTGATGTTTACGAGACCTGTGATTATACGGGACCTTGATTAAGGATGTCTGATGCGTGCTTTTCCCCTTTTAGTAGGTAAGTAAGACACGTCTATACATTAAGCGAATATGGATAAATGTCAAATAAATTGCATAGAATGGTACCATACCTATTTGACTAATCAAGAAACATTTGGTTACCACAGCCACGATCGTTTTGCTATAAAAACTAAAGTCTGTGGCTATAACTATATAACGTTGTCAAACCGTATTGTTGAATAAATATATTTCAATAATCGCACAAATACTCACCAAACATTTCGTTCTAAACTTCAATCGTGGACGCCAACAATAGGACACCGTAGAAATCGATGATCTCGTGCCAATGAGCCCCTTTGTTTTCTGTATTTATAAATCAAACTATCTAACATATTGAAACAAAGTTTCTTCAAAGCACTTATAGACTACGACATAATTTATTCCTCAGGGCCTCACTCCTATAGTTCAAGCTTTGCAAGAAAGATGCCCTTAGATCGTATTTCCTCGAGCATACACACATCTCCTTTCAGATAAAAGAGTCACATAAACATGCCCCGTAAACGGTTAAACACCTCTCCACACAAAAGCACCGCAGTCGTCGGTCACGTTTATTACTTTAGTGTCGGAAAATGTCTTCAAACCAGCGGCGAAGGTTGAAGTGGGTGTATACATAGGCGACATCTCTTTTTGAACTTTCTAAAACCATCTATAAGTTGCGATATATCATAAAAACGCAACAATGATAAAACCTCCCAATTTATTTCACTTTTTATAAATATGGAACACAAAAAGTAAGATTCGTATTTACGGTAAAACAGGAAAAGGAGGAGGAGGATTTATTATATAATTACAATAAAATGTTGGAAAATTAAGTTGAAGAAATATAGCAGTATGTTCCTTTTACATAAAACTTTATACTAGTACCACCTAAACATAAAGTGAGTTCGAACCTTTAGTTAGTTTATAAACAACTAATTAACAGCCTGTATCATACAAAATACACTATTGTAATGTACCACAGGTAGGTCTCCTCAAAGAAGTACAATTAGCATAGTTTGCGGTAACGGGCTGTATCCGCAACTTGACGTGTAGGCGCCTACGCCGTGCTAATAACAATTTTAATACTACCATTTATTACAAGCAGTTATCAACGGCAATATTGTCCTGCATCAAATTAGATCAGTCTAAATACCTATTAGGTTATAGTTTAGCTAAGTATGTGACTTAATGCGCCTTATATAGAATTTAAGTGCCCACACTACTCATATTAGAGACATATTTAAAATAGAATTCTGTTGCTTTTCTTATTATTCAAGACGGCGTTCGCGTAATTTATATGTGCAATTTAAAATTACGTGTCGCAACTTTGATGTGTATCACACGCGCTCCTCAATTTAAACAATCTGTTCACTCTCAACATCTATCCAAAGTGTCGAGAACGCACTTTATAGATGGATGTACTCCTTTGTTGTGCTCGGCAATTAATTAAAAATACCTCCGCATGAAAGCTTGTGTCGTCGGAAAAGTAGGGCGACTACTGTCACATACTATCCCACTCCCGATTTTAAGTTCGAGCTTTTTTATTCAAAGATTATGGCCAACTAAAGTATAAAAATTATACCCATGACGTACAGAAATTACATGGCTAAATTTATAAAAAAAAAATGTGTACTTTACAATGATATATGTCGCTTTATTGTGGGTACTGGAAATTATGGAATGAAAAAAAATTATTTTTATATTAAAAATGTATGTTGGTGCAAAATATTTGTGTTTTGTATTTATTGTTGATCATTTAGAGAAAGATTTCTATCTTATTTCTACTACAACTGACCGCGCAGGGATCGCGCACGAATGTGATAATATTTATTTTGACAGAACAATTTTTTTTAAAGGTTTTACGATACGATTAAATCTATGTTAAATATGAAATCTTTATTGCCGTGTTACTTGTTAACCACGTAGATTTTCAACATTTTTACGTAAAATAGAAAGTGGTTTATTATAACTGCATAATTTAAAACTAATGTGGTTTTTGTACGCAACCATACATTAACCGGGTCAGATTATGGGCCATGATCTTTTGTCGTTAGTTAGAATTTTTAGATTATTGATTCTGTTCTACAATATATATCAATCTTGCAAATGTATACATCAGGTTGAGGCGACAGACAACAATAAGCAGAACAATAGAATATTTTTTTATGTTTTCTGAAAATTAACAATAATAAGGTCTACTTGTTCATTATATTCACGGTCACCGAACGCCCTAACGTCAAATCGAAACGAAAGGCGGACCCGGCGATCGATCTCCGCCACAGCAGCCGCTCTGACGTGGCTCCACTCTTACGTAACACTCCTAATACGGCTTCTAGCACACTACTCGTGGATGATGTCATATAATGAGTACCTGCTACGATGCTTCCTCACGATGAAATTTCGCTATGAAGATTCCACAACTTTGTCCCGTAGAGTCATAAAAATATAACTGGGTATTTTTGTACCGTATCGGTAAGTTGACTTCAAGGTTGTCATTTTGAAATATACTTTTAATGAACATAACATTTATTTTTATATCTTCCATATTAGTGTGATAAAATTGGAATTTTGTTGTATACAAAGAGCTTGAATAAGAAGAACGTAGACGTTTTTTATATTACTCACAAAACGTGCTACAGCGTAGCATTTGCTACGAATATTTAATTAGAATATCGCTTGCGATTCCTGTAAATAGAAAACGTCACGGGCGCAAGCGTGAGACTAGTTACGTAATAATCTCAGTAAGTTTCATCGTGTCGCCCATACACGGTCAGTTGACTATTGTACTGTCAAAATTATAGAACACAAAAAGTCCATGAGAAATTAAAATAAAATTTTAATTATTTTCATGAATTGCATAAATAAGGTTAACTTTATGAAACATTCCTTAGTTTCAGAAATTAATAAAATAATTTGCCCTAAAGTACATGTTAGCTAAATAATTACTATTTATGTAATGTGTGCTGTTTATGTTATGTATGTTTACTTAGCCTTCATTTCCTTTCTGTCTGAGCCACGCAATCATAATTGTAGCAAAGCATAATTATTAAATAACACGAACAAAGCGTTTGCGACAGATTTGGCGTAAAAAGTATACGCCGGTACGAAAAAATATTCCGAGAGACAAACGATTACGAAAAAAAAGTTGAATAATTTTTCACTCACGAATGTCGCAAAACTCAGGTCAAGCTAATAATGCTCCCACAAACTAAATACAGGCAGTAAAACGAAGGCACGTGGCCATGCCACATATTAACACCCTTCCTACGCAGACCCATTTCTAAATGTTACTGTAGCTTTCGTTTCCTTTACAAAAATCTGTCCGATCCACAAAATCATACTGTCAATTAATCAACAGTATTTTTTTGGAACAACATTTCACTCTGGCATATTCGAGTGAGGCAAAACCGCGTTACTACTGCCTTACTCGCTGTAATCTTGACAAGACAAAGGGTTCTTTATTAAGTTCATCTTGAGCCGTGAAGTATGTAGAGCTGGGATGGGACATAACTGGTATACGTAATAATACACATATATCAATGCACAGAATATATTAAATATACGGTGCATTGGTTTAAATAACAATGCCTCTGAATTGAAGAAATTGCCTCTTTCGACCTTGAAGACTCTTCAAGATATCGGAAATACTGTGGTATGCAGATGTGTTTCATTCTCTGACTGTGTGCATTAAGAAAGACGTTGCGAAGTGCTTGATCTTTGGGATATCGGCTAAATGTGGATAACTGTGGTACCCTGCAGTGAATATCGCTGTTTAAAAAAGAGACTTACAGAGTTTTCTCCATGTCAATGTCCATCAAAATCCATAACAAAGAAAAACCCTTATCGTCACAGCAGCGAATAGGTTGACACAAATATCACTTTGGTCTTGCAAATATAGACCCCTACTTGATGCTTAAACTATTAGAGGCAACCATGAGACAACTAGTTGGAAAGTTACGCCACATGTGACGGAAATGTATACAAATGTATGTGCTCGTAACAAAGAACGAGTATGGTTTTTTGACTTGTAGTTGGTGACGGGCCGGATAAAAATTACAGTGTAATTCTCGAATGCTATTGAGACTTATTTTAGTGGAAGAAAGTGCATCCAAACACATTGGTTTCCTTCGGTTGGTCAACGGCAGTGACGGTAACTCCGTTAGCTGTAGCAGTACGATAGGTGCTGGCCGCAAGTCAGATAGTCCTTAAAGATGGTCCTACCATCACTTAACTCACACAACTAGTCTCATTAATTATTAGCACACTTTAACCAGGATCGAACGTTGGAAGGTAGACGCGAAACTAACCATTACTTAATGAAGTTTTTTTGCTTCATTTGTGAATTCAGTTCTTAACTCCATTACCAGAGCACTATTAGTCCGTATTGGCTGAAAACGGATGGAGAGCACTTAAGAAAAATGAATCCTTCTGCCCCGGACATTACTTCAATTTGACGAAACCCTCCCAGTTCACTGTCTCACGCATATCAGCCATGAAGTTTCTTCGTAGAGCCGAAATATAAACCTTATATTATTCACGTAATCCTTTGCTGAGAGTAAAACAAAAATGTTTAGAGGTAGTTGAGGTGAATCAGTCTTTTCATCATTTGCATTTTTAAGATACCAAGTGACATGGCGAACAAGTCGTGCGACTAGTGGCAAGGAACAAGCAATGTCCATAACAATTGCAATGGGCGAACTTTTCACAAAGAGCTCTATTGTTACAAAAATGCTTGCTTGGTTCTTCAAACCATTATGTTTTAAACAATTCTAAGTCGATAAATTGTGAATAATTCATAATATTAAAGGTCGACAACAAATTGTAACGGCTATTAAATTCGAATTAATAAACCTATGAAAGGTTAGAGTACATACTCACCTCTAATAATTTAATTTAAAGCCTATAAATTAGAACGAACGTAAAAGCTGCTAAATTGATTGTAAACACATTGTAATCAATAATTAATTATAAAATAAAATAGTACACAACGTCTAACCTTCAAATAAAACAATTTTAGAATTTTTTGTTCTCACAGCTATTAATGCACAAATCATGTTACTTAAATTCTAAATTGGAAAGAAACGTCTCACAACCCTAAAGCTTACCATTCCTAAAAACTATTGGGAATTGTCTATCCTAAACGTATTCGAGGTATCTCACTTTGTGTGATTTGATTTTATAGTCACTAAGATGGAATAGTTACCACAAGGGATCTTCTATCACGATTCGAGATTTTTTTACATTGAACGAATCTCTGAGAAATATTTTTTAGGCATGTATTTAAATGATTCTTTTAAGTTTGCAAAAGCAGCAAGAAAATCAGCAAAAAATCTAAATGGTCATCTTTTTTAATGATTGATCCTTTTCTATGAAACATAAAATAAATTAAATCAATCGATATTTTAAACTGCTCTGAGCTACGCTAACAATGTTTGATTTCTATACTTTGATAGTTTTATGTTTTACCTCAAAACAAAGACAAATGAGTTTTAAAAATAAAATTTAGGTAGGTACTATACTTGTTTTTAAAACTAAGTAAATGTTGATTATGTTTGTATACTGAAAACATGTTCGGAATCGCAAGCAAATTGGCTTCTGGCGCTGCTTTTTCATATACTAACCTAACCTAACCTACTGAATGGAGGACGCAACCAAGTAACCAAGATTTATTAGGAGATCAATATCAAAAGATATACTGGTTATAAATGTCATCAATCATTAAAAGAAAAGATCAATAACAAAAAAGAGGATCAAATATTACTTTTAAATATCAAATATTCATTTAGTACGTGTTAGTATGCTTAAACATAATAATAGTGTTACCGTTAATGCAGTTCATTTATAATTTATCCGTAAATCAACTAATATTTATAGACAGAACAATTAATATACTCGTATGTGTATATCAAACATAAAAAAATATCGTTTAAAAAAGTGCATATTTACAATAGATCAATGGAGGATCGTGAGGGTCAAATAATATTATCCCTTTTTTTAATAACTACCATTTTTAATATACCGTAACTTATACCTAAATAAACAAATATGATACATATCTCTTATTTGTCAACATCAAATGATGAGATGGGAACTACCGGGAACCATAATATGCCGTGAGGGACAGCGTTATGCATGGTGGCGACACTCAATCAATACGAACCAGGAACAAGAGGAACTTTTACTCTTTGAATGTGATATGAGTTAATGCTATCTTCAAAAAACAAGAGTTTGGATTAGTAGATTAGACGGAATAAAATACTTTAAGTACGAGCATTAAGTATGACAGGTTCCCACACCTACTGCTGTGGGAACCTGTCATAGAATATTACAACTTACGAATAGCTATATGAATAATTGGTAAGAAGCAACATTCTGGCGCGTCGCTTTGCGCGTTGTACTGTACAAGTCAAAACAACCTTGTTCAAGGCAAACTTCCAAACTGTGTACACGTGCAGCCTGTGGGTCAAGGGGACACGCAGATCACTGGATACCCTATGAATATACCCCGATTCTGCAGCGCATCAGGTATGTTTGCCGAGACGCGCGTTTAGCTTCGAGACTATCCTGCGCAAGCTGGTATCTTCGGTGATGCAGCGTGTGAGGGATCAGCGGTCTCCTAAACATCGATCAGTGGAGCTAACCCGGCAGGGCGCGACTTGCGATAAAAGCAGTATCTCGCGCTTTATGCCGCTCTCGCGGTAGTCACGCCCTGTCGTGCTAGCCTACTGGAGCGGGTAGATTGCCCGATAGAAAAGCACTGGACTGCGTGTCACATACGTTCCAGAATCATCTTAATAATATTCAATAATTAACTAATTCATTAAATTTCATTGTTCCTAACATGTCATAAAATGTAATTGTTAGTAACTAACTAACATAGTTAATAAGAAAATTGTTACTAACAAAATATGAATATTAATTTGATATAAAATATTATTATTATAACGCAACTTATTAGTCTTGTTACTGTAATGATTACGACATTAACAGATACATACATTAATTATAAGAAAAACGAGAGACAAGATCGATTACTAGTAATCAGGTTGTTCTCATTTCTTAGGCACCATACATTATATTTTTTATTTTATTTCTGTCACTTCGATTGAAGTCGTTCCAGGTGCTACATGATACTTTTACTTATCATTTTAATAACATTCACGAGGGTCGTTCGTCAACAGTTTATTAAACAATAGCATAGGTAAATAATTATTTAGATTGTCGTCTTCTAAAAGACGACTTCTTGCAACTTGTATAATTGTAAAGAGATACTTACCTGGATCTTGAGGCGCGGCCGCTCTTGGTCTGCCCTCGTCCGCGCGCCTCTCCATCTCACTGGTCGATACCACTGCACATCACTTTATTTCCATGTCTAATTTTTATTCACCACCGCGATTTGAACGTAAAAAACCTTGTAACTTTTTAGCAATTGGTTTTAATTTAAGTGACTGTTAGATTGGCATTATTTCTGGCGGTAGCTATTTCTGAAGCAATAGATTATTGTGATTTAAAATATAAGAAGTTTGCAAAGTTACATTTTCTCGTAGGCTCTTATCAAGAACATTCAAATAAGAAAAAAATAAGTACTTTCTACGATTTCTTTCTTGGGTAATTGGAATGTAGAGAGGGCGTTACAGAACTAACAATTTTGTCAACGGTTCTCGTAATTAGAAGCAGTCACGCGCGTCAACAGAGTTCCCTTGACATGACACGCTTTGACTCGGACGGGGCGGACATGAAAAAGGCAAAAACTAAAGAAAAGGGCCTTGTTTCTGCACTGCCTGTATGTATGTTGTACATTTCAATAAGTATTTTCTATCCATGGTACGAATACATGTACTAATAAGCTCCAACTAAAAAGCGCTAAAAATGTCATCAAGCTGACTTCGTATAATTTTAACGATGTAAGTAGATACTTTACTAAAGTATAAAACTTTGAATAAATTACTTATACAAGTGTTCTAAAAGCCCTATAGAAACGCTTGTTTTATTCAACATTATTATTGATTTAGCGTACCTACTTGTTCTCGCATCCATAGTGTTTAAATATACGGTAATCGTAATAATGAAGCTATGTGCTTATCGCAGGATTTTTGATAAAAGTAAATATTATCGAAAATATCCGCGCTTTATCTGAATAAGTACAACATATAAAAATAGAGTGCCGTATAAAAAATGCTTTGTCTAGTTTAGTGGATGCAAAATGATCATAAAATATTCCACAAATTGTTAGTAATATAATAATTATAATTATTATATATTTATTTTCTCTCAACGTACAATGCAATGAAATGCTTACTGACTAGTGACTTTAATATTGAAATTATTTGTGAGAGACTGGTGCCTGAGATGGGCTTGAAAATGTTTGTATTACAGCTCGCCAGGTCCCCATTCCGCGTAATGTACTAGAATAGACGTATTAAGCGTGCATGCTCCAACGTCGACCTCATCATCACTTTCCATCAGATGAGATGGAGATCAAATGCGCACTCAATATTTAAAAAAAAAAATTGTTTACGCTTGTCGAGTTCCTATATTTTCGCGATTGTTACACATAAGAAATGAAACAATTGTTTTTCGGTTCCAAATCGCGTACCTGTTTTTTCAAAGAAACCAATTTCGGGCCCTTTACATGTCCCACAGGCAGTCAGGCAGGCGTGATCATGGGATCTGTAAAGGGCTCAAAACGTTGGTTTGTTAGAAAAAAAAACAAGTATTCGCGATTTAGATCCGAAAAAATAGCTTCGTTTTAATACCTAGGAGGTCAAGCGTATAAAAGTGAATTAAAGTATTTATCTGATTTTGATCGACTACTTCTACAGTTTACTTAATTAATTTACTTCAGTTTTTGGTAAATGACAATGAATATTAAGTTGCAGCTAAGAAAAGTTAACAAAATTAAATAAATTCGTACGTGTTATTAGGTAAAAGAGACGTCGTGTATGTGTAATATACATATATTGTATGTATTATGTAGTTGAGTGGGTATGTGAGTGTGTATAAATATTAATTATGTGAGTGTACTCAAGTTTGGCAAGTAATAATGAAACGACTTTAGAAATACTAGCTACTATACCAGTTTTGTAGAGGCTAGTGACATGAAACGTCATAGAACATTTGACAAATTAACGAAAATAGTAAAGATTTTATACACTTTACAACACAGCGACTCACTTGCGCCGTTAACTAAGAAAAACGAAGAAATCTTTAAAAATGTTGATATATTTTCGTGTAAGATTTATAAGAAATCTAAATGAGCAAAACGATGTAAAATACAAATTAACATCCTATGTAACTACTTTTACGATAAGTAAATGTTGCATGATATGTACTCCGATGCAATAGACATATTTAATACATAGAATTTGAATTGGTAAATATGGACAAGGTACGTAGACAATTACTAAACTAATTACTGAGCAAAACACATTACAAATATTACATAAGGCGATTGTGCTACTCACCTAATGGTCAATAAAATAAGAAAGTTACCTACAACCCTATAATAAATTATTTTGATACGGTTACCGCGAAAACAAAACAAACTTGCTCGGAGGCGATCGTTTTCTCTTCATGCAATATTCAAAACTTTAGCAAATAGACTTGAGCAATTTATGAATTAACGAACACTGTTTTAAATATTTCAAACGTAGGAATATTGCTAAAAAGTTACCAATTGGGATTATTTTTCAGGCTATCACGTGGAATTTGGAGTCTAGGATGCGTGCCTACGAATCACACAAGCGTTTCGGTGGCAAGGCAAAGCGCGACTGACTATTTTGACCGTGCGTACTTTCTCACGCTACAGCGCCACATGAAAATCTGAGTCTGAAAGAAAGTATTGAATGCTGTACTAGTCTACCTAGTCATTACTACGTTCCGGTTTAGGGTGGTGGTAAAATAAAATTACAGGCACATGGGATTTGTCAACTTATGACTCATGGTAACGGGCGCAGTATCCGTGACCCTCAGACTCAGATCTTTGTGATCTAAAGCTCTGAGTGGCACTGGAACAGGCGCACGACTTGTTCGTTTCATGTTCGTCCTGTCACTTGGTTTCATAAAAAAAATAAGGCAATGTCCATCATATTGGGATATGTAGTACATAATAATTATTATAAAAGGTATTTTATACGCACCGCTTCAACTTCGGTTAAACATTTCCAGTGTAAGCTGACACTCGGCGCTATTAGTGGCTATAGCAAAACTAAAGTTTAACAAGACCGATTCATACTGGTTATGGACTTCGTGTGAATCGTGAGGATTATTAACATTCATATGTAGTAAGGAATGAATAATACAGGTAGGTAATATCAATAATTGCCATTGGGGCAATATTTTATTACATTCATCAGCTTTCATGTGTATAAATGACGTTACATTGGTAATGGATATAGGTGATGCTTAATTATATCAAGAAATATGAAAACGGCAAGAACTGTGACCGTAATTTGTGCATACCTCGTACGGCATTTGCTCGACAGTTTTACCTCATTTATGTATGTCGCACGGTTTTTTATAACATTCCATTATCTAATAAAGCTTTTTGAATGGACTTTATGTTTTAGCATACGAGGATACATTTATCATTTTTATAATATGAAGCGATGGCGCGAACAAGTAGTGCGCCTGATGGTAAGCGACAGGCCTATAAATGACAGTTTCAGTACCAGTAAATCTCAGATCTGAGGCACTGCCACTGCGTCCGTCCCTGAGGTATAAGTTGAAAAGCTCCATTTGCCTATACTTTCACCAACCCTTCAAAACCCGAAAGCAATCCAAAAATTTTAAAAAAATCTCTACCTAATAATCACCTAAAAATTTATATATCTTCATATCATGCCGAAAATGTTATTTTATAATACTGCATACTTAATACATAATACAATTTTCAAATATATATTATTACTTAATCTTTAGTTACTTTAGATGTCTGATCAAAGCACTGAATTTTACTGTACCTAATATTAAGTATATTGAATATCACAATATTTTACTACCATGATATTCAATTATTTTTTGTGAAATTACTCCACTAGTTTGTTATAAATATTAATACAAATATCGAACACTAAGAAAAATGACTTCGATTTGGCTAGATTCAAACCAGCGCCCTCAGCATGTCCGTGCCTGACGTCCCTTTCAACTGAGAACAAGGCAGCAGATTTTTTCTTCTTTTGTTCTGCTTTTTTACAACCTAAATTTTAGCTAAATATACCACATACATAATCTATGTAATGAATGACCCTTAGAGTCGTATTACAGAACTATACTTAATGCTCAAGTCAGGACATCAGTATGATTTAAAGCACTAGAAATTATACTCAAATCCTTGCGTTTAGGGTCGTATTTCCAGTGCTTGAAATCACACTCAAATCCTGACTTGAGCAATGAGTTGAGCAATGATGAACAATGACTTGAGCAAATCCTGACCCTAAGAGTCGTATTCTAGAACTCTACTCAATGCTCAAGTCAGGATTGCACTGGAAACACAAGCACTAGAAATACGACCCTAATGGCAGGGACTTGAGTATGATTTCGAGTGCTTTAAACTATACTCAAATCCTGACTTGAGCATTTAGTAGAGTTCTAGAATACGACCCTTAGGGTCACTGAAAATCATACTGAAGTCCTTGCCACTAGGTTTGTATTTCCAGTGCTTGAAATCATACTCAAGTCTGCTCAATCCTGACTCGAGCATTGAGTAGAGTTCTGGAATACGACCCTGAGATTGATGGAAATTTTTCCATGATTCAACACTAAACACAACATAACTCATCTAAAAAATGCGAGCTTTTGTAGTTAAAATTTTACACAACTAGTGTTGGGCCCTGGAAGAATTTCCATGTTGCAATTTTCGTATTTTTTAGAAAAACAAACATTTTTCCGAATATTTTTTGTATATTGTTCTATATTTAACACAAGGATGGAAAAAAAAATTAACAGTTGACACTTATAAAAAGTTGAAGATACCGAACGAAAACAATGGAGCCATTTTTTAGCTATCTGGAGGATCTATGTTGTGCAATCATTTTAAATCTCGTTTTACTCTTACTTGTTTTTTTTATAAACATTATAGTATTAAGTGCCTGATGGTAAGCCAGTCCATAACAACAGCTGCAGTGTCACTCACTGTAGTGTTGAGTTACTCATACACGAGGCAACTCATTTGTACCACTCGCTTGGTCAGTTTGTCACAACACTTCATGTCATAAAAATGTCCCACCTCACACCACACTTCATGTCATAGCGTCGCTCATGTCACACTGCACTGCCCGTTTTTTAGCTGATTTTACATCCAATAGTACTAAATAAAATTAGCATTTATTTATACTATAACATAACACTTAAGTAATCCAATTGATTGATACTATTAAGTTATGAAAATGTGCTTAATATTCCCTGTCAGTTCAGTCATTGCCGTAGTGTAGGTGCAAATATTTTTACCACTACCTCACATTATTTGAAGTAGGACATTGTACAGGGCAAGTTCAAGAGCACGTCAAGCTTGACACTTATGTTTTAAATCCAACTCTATGCCGCTTACGATAAGAACGGTCCAAAGTAAAGTGTCAAGCTTGACGTGCACTTAAAATTAGCATTTATTTATACTTTATCCTAACACTTAAGTTTTCTAATTGATTGATACCATTAAGTTATGAAAATGTGCTTAATATTCCCTGTCTGTTGAGTCATTGCCGTAGTGTAGTTGCAAATATTCTTACCACTACCTCATCTCATTTGAAATAGGACTACCGTCTCATTTTTTCAAATGAGGTACTCCCTCAAACTCATTTTAATTTCATGTCATACCCAACACTAAATCAAAGCCTAGATCGCAAAGACCTGAGGGCGCTGCTATTGCGCCCGTCAGCCTGAAACATGAGTAGACAAGTCCCATGTGCCTGTAATTTCTTGCTTTTAGTTCATTGACTTACTTAGCTATACAATTTAATTTTATAACTTCTGGGTAAATAAAACTTCAAAAGACATCTAAACGTAAAACATAAACAAAAAACGCAATATGAGCTTCCGAAGCATAGATTTAGTATATATGTTCCGAAGTATATTGTTTTAAATATCCGGAAATATTTCCAGTGAAATTTTTTTTACGAAAATTCTCAACGGTAAATCTTGTGCAATTTTCCATAAATTTCAAAACGTTTTACTGTTTGTCAAAATAAACTGACACTCGTTTTCATCTCTTTTTTAACAATCGTTGGTTACACGGGTTAGTTCGCTGCCTGTTTTGATATTTTGTTTCTCTTCCAGCCGAAAAACGACAAAATAATAATTTTCGTAAACATTACTGAACTTACGCAAATTCTCCAACCATGCCTAAATCGAAAGACAAAACGAAAGGTGCCAAGAAAAGGCGTAAATCTCCTACCATTGTTGATGTCAACACAGCTGAAAGCGATAGAAACAGTTCAAAACCCGGTGCAAAGAAGAAAAAGCTTCAAAAGCGAAGCGGTATAGAAGGAATTGACAAATCTAGACAGCTAAAAGAAAGGCTAAAGAAACCACGCGCGTCAAGATCTTCAACGTCTGCAAGAAACAAAGACCCAAAACTATGTGGAAACGGTATGCCGATGCCACCATTATCGGAGCTAGAAAGAATGTACGAAGACTCTGATGGCAATGATGATCCGCCAGAAATAAAACCATCAACCACTCCGGACAGATCAATAAACCTAGAGCCAAAACCTGGCACCATGATAACAGGTGGAGAAACAAAATTATTGTCTCCAAATACTCTCAAAAAAATTGCATCTAGAGTATTGGATATGATTTCTAATTCAACTGAAGATAGCCCTCCATCATCAATTATTCCTCCAAAGAAGCCAAATAAAAGTGGTATTCCTTACATAGTTGGCTGTAAAGATAGAGAGCAAGTTCCTTGGGCACCAAAAACAAGTTTTTGCAAAGGCAGTCCTAAATATGGAGTGGAACCACATGATGAAGAGGAATGTAAAGGAGAAAATGTTGGACCTCATTACGCAAATGTATCAAAATCTATTTTTAATGCCCAAAGTGAAGAAATTGCAGAAAGACTAAAAGAGCTTGAGAAACTTGAAAATGTATTAACTTCAATGACACCAACAACTCAAACTACAGCACGCAGTGGCAGCCCTGATAGCAATAAAACAGTACCATATGATTTTCCTGACTCACCTAAAAGTGGACCACGATCATTCTCTCCTCTTCCCAGTACATCTAAGGACAGGGAAACAATTCTCAAAAATGATAAACTTTTTAACCAGAGCTTAAAATGTGAAAGTGTCCACAGTAATAGTTCACAGGAGGAGGTTGAAATAGTGGAAGTACCATGTGAGACAATTATTATTGATGATACTGTACCTGATCTACCTAAACCAGAACCTATGGATGTTGATTTTGACCCTGTAGACCTTGATGATGACTGTTGTGTTATTGTAGAATCAGAAACAAATATAAAACCGAAACAAAACTCGTTAAATCCTATAGAAACCAAAGATGAAATATATGGCAGTCTAGATCTAACTCAAAGTTACGATGATAATGAAGTATGTGAAATTATAGATGTTGATGATGTAATATCAGAAAATAGGGCTTTACTTGACAAGTATAGAAGAGAAAATAATTTGGATTCTGTGATACTTGTTGAACCTAATACTACTGCCATTAAACAGAACACATTAAATCAAGAACCTAGTAGTGCTAGTACATTCAGAGAACCCAGGCAAAGTTATTCAAATGGTCCAGTTCTTGCTACAGTAGAAAATGCTAGTTCACGAACTTCAGTAATGAATTTCGCACCACCTGTTGAAAACAGAAATGATATTAGAGATGTAGTAACAAGTTTCTTTAGACAAAGACCCAATCATAATTTTGGAGGTGGTGAGCGTGCCCCTTTAGAGGTTATCAGCAAAGATGATTTACCAAGTCCAAACCAAGATAACGAATCAAACAATGCTGTAGGTAGAATTTTGTCATGGCTGACATCCATGTCTGGTATGATTACAGATAGCAAAGCAAAGAGAAAACGAAGTAGAGAGTTAATACAAAGCAATAGACGTGGTACAGAAATTACGGTTGAGGCTAGGCCCCGGACTAGTGCCGAAGTAACTGATATACTCACTCAAGCATTGGCTAATGCAAACCAACAGCACACTCAGCATCACACTCAGAATCAGCAGCAACAAAAGTCTTTATCTCAACAGCACTCACTGCAGCTACAGTCAATAGATAATTCTTCAAAAGGCCTTGGAGACTGTCCTATTTGCATGGACAACCTTTCAAATAATGCAATAGCTTCTACATTATGTGGACACATCTTTTGCATGAGTTGCATAAAAACAGCTATAAAAGCCAATGGCAAAAGGTGTCCAACTTGTCGTAAAGCACTTAAAGGTGTTGGCTACCACCAACTTTTCTTGTAAAATGTGTTTTATACTAAGCACCAACTGTAAAGTTTAGGCTTAAGTAAAATGTACACCTTAGATTTGTACTAAATATTATTTTCTATATCTGTGATGATTAAAATGTATTGATTTATGGAAGGGATATGAAGAAAAAGAATTTGTCTCACTTATTTTTTTAGTTTTTACATTCCTAAAATCACATAACATCTTACTTTTATAAAGGTAACATTCCTAAAAAAATATATTTTTTATGCTACCTCGTAACTAAAGCTCATTGGTTAATAACTAAAGCAAATGGTTACTCTTATTTCAAATTATTTATTTCAAGGAAAGGTCAATTTTACATGTATACTACATTATAATGTCTAAGCACAGTAAATATAATGTTATTTACTCATGATTGAAGTATCACAAATTATCAATTTGATTTTAAAATGTTTCAATGCTTACTTATGTGTGAAACATCTGTATGTTTTTAGATATTTTCAAAATTGTCGCTGTATAAACAAATAGACATATACAGAAGTAACTGTTGAAGCCATAGTGAAGTTACATGTAAAATGCCCATTTCTTTTCTTTAGAATCTTGTACTATATTTGTATTAAAGAATCATATTAAGATAATCAATCACAACATTTTTTATTTAACATTAAGGTTCATGAATAAATTAACCCATTACGGTACGCATTAGAGACATCATATGACTTTAGGACACTACAGTGTCAAAATCTTCAAAGAAACCATGTGTCTCGAACTGTTGTATGCAAAGAAAAAAAATGTTGTAACATGTTTGTGGGCTTAAAATGGGTTAATGTATCATTGGTATTTTTTGAGATATGTACAAGTGTGCCATAATAGAAATTTGATAAGTATTATTGTTAACTATGTATTCTATTTTGTTGATTGAAATGCAATTTTTTTTTTTAAATAATGTTTTTTTCTAGCAACAAATCCGCAAACACTACACACAAACTGTAAAGACCATTTTCCCATAAAATTTAAACTCATACAATGGAAATGTAACTATTATATCACTTATAATATATATAAATATGACAATTATGGTAAAAGTCTATTATAGATTATAAAATACATGAGGTTATTATTAAAGTTCAGAATATAATTACCTAAAGTCCAAGTAATATATATAGAGCCCGATAATGTCTCCCTTTAAAATACTGAAGTGATTAAAAGGTAAATAATTTTTTATATACAATTATACAATTACAAAATTTAACTAAATACAATACCATAGTAGATTAATTGCTAGTTAACCTTCATAAATAAAGAACAAAATACGATACAAATATACTCTTGGATACATAAGTCGAGGCACGTTACATGTTCACTGTTAAATGCCTTACACCTAAACAATGTTTGACTGAACAATACTATACTAAACACCATTTCCACATGTCCTTGTTGAAAATTGGATTTTATAAAACCTGGGAAGTTATTCTTTAATGATGACAATATTTTTATAGCATGCTAGCCTTTTAAAATAAACAGTACAAGATGGCTCGAATTATGTGTCCAGGAGTGTATAATTCTAGGAAGGTGTTTATTTTACTTTATTTTAGTTTACTTCCCTGAACTTTAGGTAATATACTTTGCCTATTTCAATATTTACTTTTATACATAATAATAAAAATTAGACCACATTTACACAATTAACCAAATTTATTTATTACTGTTGTTACCATTACTACTGCCTAATGTTTTGTCAGAATGCAAATGTTCTATAGATGTAGAGAGCTGCTCTAGACTTTGTACAAGTTGTGCCATTTTATCTTTAGAATCAGAGCTATCAAAACTATCATCTGTTGGTTTCTCCACATCAGCATATAACCGAAAATGTAATCGAGCTAAATGCTCTTGTTGATCCCTAATATTAATCATTTGCTCAACACTACATTCTGATCCAAATGCACTGAGTTTCCCTGTATGGAAATCATCAAGTAATTCCAGAAGTGCTTTCTCCATGTGCTTAACGTCTGTCGTCTCTTTGGGAATATTTTTCGGTCTATTGTTATAGTTAGTACGCATCAAGTCTCGATGTAGTCTCCTTTCATTGACGTACGATACTTTGGTCGAATCATTCCCGCTCACGTTGCCAGTGCTCGTGACCACTTGGAGATTTCGCGAGGAAAGACTGCCTGCCCCGCTGGACATCTTATTACTGGTAACAGGCGAGGTTGCTGACTGCGAGTGTGAAGCCTTCTGTTCCTCTTCCTCTCCTTCATTCTGCATCAGTTGCTGTGTCTCGTTAGCTTCTTCTAAATCCAAACTCATGTAGATTTATAGCAGAATGCTCACTTTTTCGGTAGCCATATATAGTAATTTAAACAATTTGTATTTAAAAAAACAAAGATTAGTGTAAATTAAAGCTGAAGTATACAAATCTAAAGTCCGTTTTTAGTGAAGATGGAAAAATTTGACAATTCGTTGCGCAAAAGTGTTGCCCGTTCTCAAGTAGCTAGTGATTGCAGTCGATAAATATGAATGAATGAATGAATGAATTATCGACTGAATATTGGTTACGCTTACGCAATGATTGTCCGAACTTGTTAAATTTGAATCATCATCGGCCCATTATTCGTGCCACTGCTGGGCTACTATTGCTTTTATTTTTTTTATTATAAATTAACATTGAAAAACGTAAAAAACTGTACAATAAAAATATACGTCATCGTTACTTATCCTGGTAATTGGTATATGCGAGTCGTTATTATATTACTTATTATAGACAAAAGTAGCTACTAAAATTTAAACAAATAAATAAATTGCCGCACGGGCACAGCGGGCCGGCAGAATTTGCCGCATTCGACTACCACTCTTTGGCTTGTTCGGATGTGCTCACTTGCGCTCGCGCTTATTACGTTTCTTTTGTTAGTTCACGTTATTGTTTTCTGTTATCGTGTTAAGTTTTTGTTAAGTTTTTTTTGTTACTGTATTTGTTGCGTATTGCATCGCAATATGGACAACCCAGGACCATCCACTTCTTCGGGCATTTTATCGCCTCGAAAGAAAAGACAACGTATTGCTCTCAATACTACTGAGAAGATGATGACGGAGAATGTATATAAATACATTGTTCAGGAAGAAAACAAGGGTTGCGATCCAAATCTTTTAGAAGCTGCCAGTAAAACAGAATGTGCTAAAAAAACGGCTGACATTCTGGGCATTTGAAAATCAACTGTTTATACAGTTCTAAAAGAAAAATGCGAAAATATGAACTTTCAGCCCCCTAAACCGAAAGGCAGGCGAAAAAGCTACATACAAAAATTCGATGAATTCCATTTGGAGGCCATAAGACGCAAGGTTCATCAATTCTTTTTCCGAAACGAAGGTCCAACTATTGCCAAGGTAATCATTCGCAAATCAATATTCACTTTGGCAGATTATTTAAATGACTTGCTGTAGTTGTTTAGGTGCAGAAATCTTGGCGTACGACGTGTTTGTCAATTAAAGCTATCATTACAGTCAAATTGCGTAATTCGCACCAGAGATGGGCCAGCACTCGGGTTTTTCGGAGTTAGTTTGGGCACAGGTAAAGGGGCACGTCGCAAGAAATAACAAAACTTTTAAAATGAATGAAGTTAAAATATTGCTTGGAGAAGGGATAACTAATGTAACGCCACAAAAGTGGAAAAATTGTGTAGACCACGTTATCAACGATGTCGAAACGAAAATGCGCCAACTCGACCATTTATTTGACGACGTATGTGATACATTTATTATACATGTATCGGATTCCGACGATACCATTACCTCGTCTAACACAGAAGAGATTTAATTTCGAATTAAAAAAAATGTATATGAAACACGTATATATACATTTGTTTCGTAATTTGTGAATCCGCCCAGTGTGCATTATACATATTTAATTTTAAGTCAACATTTGAATTGTAGATTTTATAAGTACATTTGAATTGTAAAATTTATAAGTACATTTGAATTGTTAACTTTTGTAAGTTCATCACATCTATTAAAAATCAAAAAGGGAAATTTTGTGGTTTTTAATTTTAATTCAGTATAGATAATCAAATCCAACGCGATAACGCAATTACTAATCATTAGAATGTTATAAGTCTCACAATTCATACATTTTTTGGAAACTATTATCATCTTTCCAACCTATCGATAAATCTATCGACAATAGCTACATGACTATTTAAAATTTTACGAAAACTGGCAACCCTGCAAATGTCAAATTTTTCCATCTTCAATAAAAACGGACTATATATCCTTCTAATTTGTGGCACAGCAACAGCTGAACGTCAAAGTGTTACAAAGTACGCTATGATGTCAAACAAAAACGAATATAAACCAAATATAGAGTGTATGATCTATGATATAAACTGAGTTGAGAAACAAAAAAGAAATAACCTCTTGCATTATTTAGTGTCGGAGACTTCCTTTTAACGTAGGTATTTGCTACACTACGTTCAAATAAAATGTAATCTATATTTTCATTCTAACGTCCGTCCTCCAAAAAATTGCAACTTTTCGATGTAAACGTCAATGTCAAAAAATTTAGAAAACGAGGTAAAATCTCTGATTTTTTTCATCAAATTATTAATTATTTTTTAAATCCTTTTATATAAAATATCTTTCTTTAATTTAGTTTTATAACCAGTCAAAGGCATGTTTAACATTTTCCGATTTGGTACATCCCGCTATGAATATGATTCAGCCATTGTATTTTTTTTCTGGCCACATCCTCAATTTATTGTAGCACATGTTTCGCTCGAATACCGACAGAAAATTAATAGTTTTTTTCGTGGAATACATTTACCATTAACAACGTCTATGTTCTTCGCAGCTGAATACGATCGCGGAGTCGGGCGTACGTACGCACCTAGATGAGCTACGCTTTGCATTTTGATTACACACATACTGCGTCGCCTGGATCTGGTTCAGTAGGACCGAGGAACTGATTTCGTGAACAAAAATGACAGATCCCGTACCTCTTGATCCCAAACTACGCAATCAATTGACAAGATTTGTTCACACTGGGCGTGAGATACCAAAGTACTACCCAGGCTGTTGGTTGTCTCATAAATACTTCGAAGACGACAAGTTGCAAGCCCTAAATGAAGCCCTTCAAAATAGAGCGAACAATGTCGAAGTTGTGGAAGTCTTGTTGAAGGTAAGTTTTTCTTTATGGGTAAGTTTTATACACATATAAAACACGCACATATAGTTAACTAACATTATGTTCTGTTGCAGACCGGCAAAGATGGACAGTACACGCGCTTTGAGCCACTAGCTTTTGCTTTGGCAAAGTGCATTAAACTTGGTTCGGATGCCGTGAAGCAAGCTGCTTACAAGGCTGCAGCTGAATTGTGTGTCACTCCAGAACAGCTAATGATCTTCAATAGATTTGCCAGGTCATTGAAAACGGGTATGCATTATCGACATGCTTGCATTAATAAGTAATAGTTATTTTTATTATTATTTAATATGACTGTTACCAATTTTAACTTAAGTTACTGCTGTTTAGAAACTTGAAAATAATTTCAATTACCCACATAAAGATGACCTTAAATGTAATTTGTGAATTCATAAAAAAGTTTTCAATCAATTATAATGTTTAAGTTTTAAATATTTAATATTTGAAATATATGTTGAGAAAATAATAAAATCATTACTGTCTTGACTTATAACAATTTTTGTATTATAATCTTGTTTCCATCTGGGATCAGTCCTTGAACCAAAACAGATCCTTCCTATAGTTTAATGAACAGTTGTTCAAAACCCAGTTGGGTTTCTACTCTAAAATATACTTAATTAAACTGCCTGCGTGGCCGAACAGTTATCATGCTGCCATGCAGAGGTCCTCACTTTGATTCCCAGGCCGGGAGAAATATGCCTATGGCCTACATTTATTTCTCTCGTGAGTTTGGGTGTAATTTGTGTTTGTCTATGTGTGTGTCCATGGCACTCGTGACACAGGGATTCCCTAGTGTGGGGCTAAGTGTGTGTGTATTATTATTACTTAATTCACAAATAATGAAAGTTGTTGACAATTTAGAATATATTTTAAATATTTATTTTATATATTTTTATAGTTTTGTTTATTACTTGTTCCTGTGAAAATATGGTTACTTTTACTTTTACTTTACATTATTATTTTTTTATAAAATTACTTTTGGACCTACGAATGGTGACCCCAATTTGGCATCATTGTCCAGTAGATTAAATCATTTTGAACGCCTACTGTTGCCTTGCCAGTGTCAGTATTGTAACCAACACCTCTTATCCTTAATAAACAAACTAATTAACATAGGAAATTAAACTATTTTTTCAAATCTAAATTTGCTAGTATATTTGTTTTTTCAAACAAACTAATGTTTCAGGCCCTTTACAGGTCCCATGATCATGGCTGATTGTTTAGTTTCATTTCCTATGCATAACAGTTGTGAAAACCTAAAAACTATAAATCTGTTTAACAGGCAATGGTCGCGGATGGTGCAAGAACGTCAATGAGTGGTACAACAAGAAGGATCCAATGGAACTGGCCAAAGAGCTAACTCGTGTCCGATCACGCCACGGACGCTCACACACCACGCTTCTGAGAAAAGCCCATTACAAGACTCCTGAAAATGATGCCGGTAAGCAAATAAACAATGTAGTATTGTGAGTTAATTAGTAGTTAATTATAGTAGGAAACATGAATCACATATCACATAAACAATAAAATGTACCATTAAATAAGTTTTAGTATTGTTTGATATATTAACAAACAACTTTAATTTTATTTGAATTTACAATAATATTGAGAACTGATATTTTGTGACCTTGACTATATGGCCATACCCTTGCTTTTTTGCTTCATTTTCAGTATGGTGAATTTTGGATTCTCGGACACTTATATTGTACCGTCGATGTTTTCTAGAAAGAGCGTAAGCGCCATTTCGAATAATTTTTCAGGGGAGCATATTTTAGGTTTTAACAACTGTTTTAAAATATTTACGTCCTGTTTTAAAATTCAATTTTGTTTTAATAAAGTTTAATTTTTAAAGTTCTGTAGCAATAAAACTCCTTGTGAAACAGTTCGTTCAGAGAAGTACCTACTGTCACCTTAACTATTTCTGCCGCCAAGCGGTAATGCTGCGTTCCGGTTTAAAAGAGTTAGGGTGCTAGTGAAATTACAAGCACATGAGACTTATGTCTCAGGGTGACGGGCGCAGTGGCAGTGCCCCTCAGATCTTTGTGTTTTATAGCTCTGAGTGGAACTGCAACTGTTATGGACAGGCGTGTCGCTTACAATCAAGGACACGAATTGTTCGTCCCGTCACTTGGTATCATAAAAAGAAAAGGCTCCCCTAAAAATATTTCAAAATTTCGCTTACACCCACTCTAGGAAACACAGACGACGGTGTTTGAATGCATTTCATTTTGTCCACTGTAATTACCACGCTAAATGATGTATTGATATTAAGTGACCAAACTATTTACTGTAAACAAATTAGGTCCATTTTTAACATACAATATCTTTAATATAATCAGTGTTGGGCAAAATTTAATTGTTGTGGCAATTAAAGATTGACAATTAATTAATTGTCAATTGCGAAACAGCAATTAAAGCGGTTCTCGCAACTAACAATTGATCAATCGTTAATCGCGTATATCTACAATTAATCAATTTTCAATCTTTTCAATGTTTTTGATTAACTATTAAAACTGACATTTATGATAAATTTATACGGCATATGGGGGTGAGTTAGGGGGTTAGGAGGTGGGTTGGGGGTGAGTTAAGGGTGGGACGCTCCCCGACGGGCCCCCCAAACGGCCCCATAACCGGACCCTCAACCGGCCCCTCAACCGGCCCCCAACCGGCCCCCAACCGGCCCCCCAACCGGCTCTCCAAACGGCCCCCTAACCCAGCCTTAACCCACCCCGTAACCCATATACGTAATGACACTTTTATTCGGTACTTTCGGTTTTAATTGTTAGTTTCAATTGTTTCTTAGAACAACTAAAAAAATTAATTGCAATTAATTTAATTCCAATTAAAATCAATTGCAATTAAATCAATTTATTTTTTAATCTGATTGAATTTCTGATTGAAATTTAATTGATTAACGCCCAACACTGAATATAATTGATTTAGGAGAAATGGGATTAAAAATACACCTTAACAATTACAAATTTACATTTCAGCTCGCGACGCAGTGATCAAGTACGCGATTTTCGGCCTAAAACGGGCGAGGCAAGTAGTCGGCGACCAGGAGGGAGTGAAGGAGATTTTTGACTATATACAAAAAGTAGAAGACATGAGACATTGTGAGGACCCGGTGGCCGCCGCCGCGCTGGCGATGAAATTTCAGTTTACTATTGATCATGTCCCTGGACACTTGCTTACATCACACGAAGTAAGTTTATTATACTTTATACTATGGAATTTTAGTACTTTCAAAATTTTGCTACAATTATTAAAAGTTTTAATAAATGTGAACTATTAATCATCTATGAATAATTGGTGTATCACAAAACACAAACACAGTTGAATTAAGAAACAAATTAAATTCTGCTATTATTATGGTTTTGTTCAGTAATCAAGCTCAATAAACTCTTGTGCGATCTTGTTACTATCCAATACGAAACCTGTCATGGTCTAAAAACTAATAATGTCGTGGTCGTGGTTGCTCAGTTTTCTGTTAAATTTTTTAGTTAATAAATGGGCTCAAAACTCGTTTGTTTCTGCCAAACTACGCAATTTTTTCAATATCATAAAACATTTTAAATAACCCTAAGAATAGTAATGAATAGTTAATGAATAATTGAGAAATTTTTATCCACATATTCCTTAAATTAACGTGTTATTAACCAAATGAGTGCTATCTCGCTCACTCTCCTGCACTTTTTTTATCCACATATTCCTTAAATTAACGTGTTATTAACCAAATGAATGCTATCTCGCTCACTCTCCTGCGCTTCATTGATAGTGACAGCAACAATATTATTACATCACAAGATAGACCATGTGACCTGATGAAGCAGACCTGATATGAATTCAAAACATCTACTAAACAATAATTTCTTTGCATTTAGGCTACATATTTATATCATTTTCTGTTATAAAAAAATTAATACCTTGTATTTAAAAAGATCTAATTTATCTTTATGATTGACTGAGTGAGGCGGTGAAGTGGATCCTTGAAAACAATGCTTATATTTATATATTTATTTCATCAAAAACTAGCAACCCACTAAACTTTAATATCTTTAATTTAAAATCTAGTCAAAATTTTTGTTATGATTACTTTAAATTAGCTTATCATATCTCTTACATTTGATCTGAAAATATTTATAATTTCAGGTATGGAACGCAATTCTCCCGCAGTTCTCTCTAGAACAACTATTATACAATATCCAACGCATTCACAACATGGGATTCCTGACTAGTGACTCGACCACAACAGCTATCCTGATATCCTTAATCACCAACCAGGATGTTATTAAGAAATCGAAGGTTACTCCCTTGGCTGTCTACATCACGCTTAACAACTATAAGAAGAAGACAAAGTAAGGGTTTAATTATCACAAATAGATAAAGTTTTCAAAAATTTTGGCTAATTAGAGCCCCATTATTTGATACTATGGACGCCTCTTTGTTACAAAATTCGTTATTGTTGTTTAATGGAATATGTTGTAGTTATAATATGCAATATAACTATTTAGGCCCCTAAAACACGAGAAAGCCAAAGTGGCTTTGGAGAAAGAACAGCGCCGTCGCTCACGCCAGATTTACGACACCAAAGCCGAACGTTGGGAGTGGAACGTCGCCAGGAGACATCCTAAGGAAGTCAAGCATTGGGGCAAGTATTGACTCATATTCAATCAATTACGAGTTATTTACACAGCGATTATCGTGGTAGGATACAACTATCTGAGTCGGGATGTGTCGCTAATCCATTTCAAATTGGACACACACATCTCCGAATACTTCTTTGAAACTATGTGCAGGTTTCATCACAATGTGTTTATCTCCAAGAAAGTAAATCAGCACAAATGATTATTAAAACTGCCTCATTGGTCGAATGGTTACCATGCTGGTCTCCCAGGCAGAGGTCCCGGGTTTGCTGCACGGGCAGGGACAAATATTTGTACGGCCTACATTTATTACTCGTGTGAGTTTGGGTATGAAATGTGGTTGCTTAGTGCATGGCTCCCGTGACATAGGGTTTACCCTAATTGCGAGGCTATGAATGTGTGCATTAAAAAAATCTTAGTCTTTTGTTTATTACATGCTGTTAGCCTGACAAGACCAGTGTATTCAAGCCAGCTTAGTCCAGCTCCAGACTAGCTTGCCTACCTTCAAAATGTTTCATGAAAACTAGTTATTTATTACGTAGTTTAAAACAATACTACCGCTACGATTACTCACTCCGTTTCGCCTAAGTACTCCATTGGCGTTTTCTTCTGTAGAAGTTTCATCAAAATGTCGTTGCTACTTGTTGCACGATGCAACTTATGTCGCGTAATTCACCACTCATCTCTCTCATTACCACTGTCATCATATTCTAAAGTTGTTTTTGCTCTGTTCATTGCACCAATCCTTTGAAGTTTTTGAATATGGTTAGTATTATTTACTGAAATAATTTAATTTGTTATGCATCTATCATTGATATATTTTGCTGATTGTTAATATTTTCATGTAATAAGCATTTTTAAGGGTCCTAATTTGGAGGCCCAATACAATTATTTTTCGAAACTTTTATAACCGTTTCCAGTCTATTCTGTTATTTTTACTTCTGGTTTATAACTTCATTTTTTTTTTATTCTTCCTTTAGTGCTTATGGAGTTAATTTCACTACTCTTATGTCCATAGTAATGGTTTGATGTTACTAATTTAATTAATTACACAAATGAAACACGTAATTTATATAATACCTGCATTATTATTTAATGAGAAGGATTTAACATTGATGAATATGTAAAGGTATCGACCACCCGCCGAACCCTGCAGTGATCTCGGCTCTGAACAAGTTGATCGATCAGACGTGGCTGCTGACAGCGCCCACCAACGCCCGTTACATGATCACCCTTGACATGAGACACCATATGTTCAAAGGTACATATTTGTTATTATTTGTATAAATTTCTATAAGTAAAAATATCTCGATAGACAGGCGAAGAATTTTTCAAGTCCCACGGTTTTGTATAATAGTACTGCTGTATAAATAACACGACGTTAAGAAAAAAACCTTATGTTCTGCTTAGTTTTAATTAACACCCAGCCGACCCAATACTGTGGTCCAACTTATTTTTTTTTAGAATACCAAATGACGGGACGAACAAGTCGTGCGCCTGGTGGTAAGCGACACGCCTATCCTTAACAGTTGCAGTGCCACTCAGAGCGTTAAATCGTAAAGATCATAGGGGCACTGCCACTGCGTCCGTCACCCTGAGTCATAAGTTGACAAGTCCCATGTGCCTATAATTTTACCAATTTTAAATGATAGATAGTGTTATCAAAAATAAAGGGTATGACGACTTGTCATTGTAATAGGTCGTCATTTCTGTAAGAACTACGTAATACCGAAGAAAGGCAAGAAAGTGTCTGCCAAGGCGACGGTGCCGCCCACCACCGGCGGCGGCGATGCTGACTCCGAAAACAAAAGCAAGAAACATTTGTTGGCCGAGTGCTTCTACAACAAGCATGTCACTCCTGGTCACGCTGGTGAGTAAACAGGATATAAGTTCGTTTTGTCTAACTCAAGGACAACATATAGAGACAAAAAAGAGACAAGGAAAGAGAAAGACAAAGATAATAGACAAGGCAGATTTTGAGAGAGGCAGAAGCAGGCTTTGACATTTGTCTATTAGAGTCGGGCTCAAGCACAATTCACTATTTTGTAAATTTTGATTTTTGTAAAATGTAATGTAATTAACAATTGCGAATTATAAAATAGATAAATATTGAAATAAATATTATTTCATTACTTCTATAAAGGTGGCTCCTCCAAAGTTTCTAGGTGCGTCATACATTTTACATTGGAATAAATTTTCAGCTATAATCGTGGCCCTGCAAATCTTAAAGCGCGAGAAAGAGGTGAAGGTGGCCGTCTTTACCGAACAGGGCATTGAGATCGTCTCCATTGAGCGCAACTTCAGTAGCATCGAGGAAGCTGAATTCCAGTTGAGGGTAAGTTCATCAACAATCAAATGACAACAACTAGCGAGTTTAACAAACAGTTATCCGTCTGTATTATTCATCTTTCAAATAGTCTCTCTTATCTTTTACAAATTTGTAACGACATTGGGTTTCCTTTAAGACTATTTACGTCATCAGCAACAGTCCACTGCTGGATATGGACCGCCCCTAATGTACGCCACTCCTCAGAAAGTATGTCCATATTAGAATATCTCTAAATTGAAACAATTTCAACAACTTCTAGAAAGCCAACCTCGGCCGCGTGCAGCTAGACGCACCGATCGAATGGGCGTCCAAGAACAACCAAAAAGTGGACGTTTTCATCAACATGATAGACCGGTCCTCTCGATATATGGAGCTCGAGAAAAATGCGCGCGGGGGTCGCGGACCTGGTGGCAGATTCGGGCCCCCGCCGCCAGCGAACAAGGAGCTACAAGACCACTGCCCCGTAAGGGCCCTTGAACGCTACAGGAAAAATGCTAACATACCCGATGCTAAGTAAGATAATATCATGTAACTAGAATTTAGTATATTGATAGTCCTTCATAGTAAGATCAAAAGAACTTCAACATCTCTGTTTCATTATTATAATAATAAAATATACAAATATTATTTACTACTTAATTTTTTATTACTCTGATTATTAGTAATTTTAATTTCTTGTTAATTTAATTGAAAATAATATTTTTTAATATATTTCTTATTAAATAGATACTTTGCTGGGAAATTGAATGTGACTATAACTGTAATAAATTGAACGTGATGTGACTATTTAATGTGATATTTCCAGGTTGGTAGTAATGTCGCTGGCATCTCACCGCTCGGGTACAACAGATGGCAGCCACGAGGGCATCCTCGATATCGTCGGCATCGACGAGCATGTCCCACAACTGCTTGACGCGTTTGCACTCGGCCTATTCAAATGATCACCCGGCAAACCGACCGACCGTCAACACGTTCGAATCGACCTCCTTACCTCAATGTTGCAATCAATTCGAATAAATGACATTCACTATGCTACAGGTTAGAAAGAGACAGAACTATACGAAGAACAGAGAAGAAATTCTTCAATTGTATAACACGTAACAAGATAGAGAAAGATATAGTTGTCTGACAATAGGGCGTAGCACTGTATCTTATTGTTCTATGTTTCTCTGAAAAGGATTCGTAGTTACAATGTCCCGTCTAACACTACTTGTAGATCTGTCCCTCTTTTTCAGACAATTTGTGGAAAGTCACCCTGTCGGAATTATAATTGCAAATCTGTCCAATGACATCACGCCAATTAGCCTCAGTTTGAAACGGGCAGCCAAGAGGAGATCAATACCCTAGAAATTTCCGACGGGCTTAAATATCTCTCATGCAAACCATAATGTGTTCCGAGAACGGCTTTGAAAGAAAAAAGTTGAAATTAAATATTTAGATTTAGCATTGCATTAGAGGTGTGTTTCGCTTATGTGCGTTATTATTATTAGTTTTATATTAATTGATTTTACGCCAGTTATACGATCTCTAGCACAATTTTATCGGAACGACTAATTAAATAAAAAAGCTCTTCGACGTAATTAAGTAATCACAACTAATTGTCTAACGTTTCACTGTACTTGTAATGATTTTAAGAGTGAGCAGGATAGAATCATATTAGATCTGGAAATAACTAAGTGTGCAGATTTTCGAATAATTTTTTGAACTGTTAAGTTCCTTCCAAAGCCCATGCGGTTTGACCAAAGTCCAAAAGGCATAGGACCAATGAAACATTAACAAAAAATATACACATTGGAGAAATTATAAACGTTATTTAGTATTTGATCTTGCAAATTCTTTAAACGACAAACCGTGTTGAATTATAAAAATAAAGTATAAAAATATATGCTAAATTTGAATAGAGTAAGTTAGTGCTGTGTTTGTTAAGTTTTGCACTCTTGGATCAGATAAGCAATAATTGTGGGTTGTAGCTTAAAATGTAATAAGAATAAACAGCCAGGTTCGCCATTTTATTCCTTTGATAAGAAACTTCCAACTATAAATGATCAACTTTGAAGAAATTAAAGTTTCTTTGCCTTCGTTACATATTAGTTAACGGTGTTAAGTATCTTCACTACATATTTAGTTAAGCGTGAGCTTTTATCTTAAGTAAGAAGTGTATCTCTAGGTTAAGCTTAGTTGTGTGTAGCTTGAACTACTTATAACAACAGGGTCTTTTTGGTTTATCAAAATGTTGGCACCTGGTGTTAAAGTTATACTGTATTATTTCAATCAATAAGGTGGTGACAAAGCAGGGAAATATCTCTTTTATTTGGAATGTATAAAAGAGCGTATTTTACAGTCCGATCTACATCTCGCCTCCGTGTTTGTCCGCCAGTACTTTCATGTTGTTATTGTACTGATGTTAAATTGTGTTATTAACTTACGTATGCCACATATGCGGTGATGGAGTGGTTGTGTGATTAATGTTTTTGCCAAAGTATTTATTGCATTTGTAATATTACCGAGTACTGGCTGGCAAACTTTAAAATGTCTTAGCAAATAGAAACTAAATAGTAGTATACCTTTCGTATAGTTCAATTGAAAACAGGTACATGCTTATACTTTTGTGTGCTGGTTGTTTAAAATTATCTTGACATATTCAACATGAACTTTTAGAATCTGTGACCTTGCTACCGCTCAAGTGAACCAGAACACACGTAATGGCAATAACTCATGAGCATGTATCAGCTTTCACACAGTTTAGTATAAGCGGATCCGTTTCAAAATGTTGGTTACTTTTGTACTAATATGAGCGGAGTTTTCAGAATCTGTGATCACTTGGTACTCTCTCGGGTTTAAGTAATTTTTATATCAGAAAGTGTTGAAAAATTTTCAAACTTAGAAAGGATAAATTAATTCAAAATTGCTAGGTACGCTTTTATAATATGTAATTCGTTGTTTTGTTAAATAATATTCTTTAGATAAATAAAATTAGTATTATGCTATTTAACGCAAGGATTATTTATTTTACGCTTGTCCAGTGACCATATCATGGATATCTACATGACTTAACCCAAATATCCTGAAAATATCTAGGATTTATTTGGCTAGTCGCCGTATCTCAAAAATAGCATTCTGTGATTTTAATGCCTTGGCAACTTCCTAAAGTTTTTGTTTTATATTAGATCTAAAAAAGTAAGTACACTCCCATACACATAATTCGGGCCACTTTGCATTGTCAGTATTAAATGTCCTTAGCTTAAATACTGTTTGATTGCTTAATAACTAATTCAAGTTTGAAACTGGTGTACTAAACGTCATTTTCTAAAGCTTTTGTTGAAAATTTAAATTTGCGAATCCGGGAAAATCTCTCTTCAATAGTAATATAAAAAAATTCTTGAAGAATAAAAATGCAAGATGGCTCGATTTATGTGTCCGGAAGTGTATTTAAACAACCACTAGTTATGACATTGTTACAAAATCAAACTGTTGTTATTTCCCTGAAATTTTCTGTTTTTATTGTTTGTACTTTAATATTTTTTCCAGTTATCTTATGCTTTTCATGTTTAAAGAAATCCGTCCCATTGAACTCAACTGTTGTACCGACGTGAGCAATGCATTAGTTTAAGTGGATCGTAGTCATAATAATCATTCACATGTTTAACCCATTCACAGCAGCATATCAACGGCACCACGTAAAGTAACAAAAATGTAACAACATTTAAAAAAATGTACTTGCATGTTGGTTTTCACATTAAATAAACTTATTTGACTATATTTATATTTTTTCTTTACATTCTTTACACCTTCAGAAAAGATTTCTCTCTTTTACGGCACATGGAGCTTATTTCTATAGGTACTAAATTCAGTATGTCAGTAACTATAGTTTTTTGCGTTTCAAATGTGTTTCGGAGTTTTAGTTGAGTTTGCTTAACCTGCGACAGTCCCTGTCGCAGGTTAAGCAAAACAATGCCATCGAATAATTCAGTGTATCCCGTTGGTCGAGACTGGTCTGACCAATGGGATTTTTTTCCCATTGTCCAGATCAGCTTGTGATTTATTAAAGAATCGTTGAGTACAAAATAGCAGACTCTTGGTCATATACCTATTAAACAGATCATGCCCTTGGAGCGCCTGCCCACATTGGTTACCTATAAATAGTCCGAAATAACATGTTCGAGAAATAACGTTCGGTCGAAATTTCATAACCTCGAAAGTAATTTTAAGAGGAAAATGTTTTTTTCTTTTAAACCTAATCGTGTCTTTGGGATAAACATTCAACGTATCCTGAATGAACAACTGTTTCGTTATAATTCGGTTTTCGGTGTAAGTAATGAAAATTCGAACAAACGTTATTTCGGACAAAAAAATTTTCGAGTTTGTGATAGGTTACCGTCACAGACATATATCTAGACCAGGGGTTCCCAAACTTACTTTGTCTACTGCCCACTTTGAGAATAAATTCTTTTTTAGCGCCCCCATTTTTTCACCTTAAAAACCACTATAACTTCAAATTAAATTAATTAATATGAGCTATATTAGCGGAGATTAAACATTCATTCTAAACGAGACTTACTATAACCCGCAAGAGTTAACTTGAGACCTGAGCATTGAATAGAGTTCTAGAATACGACCCTTAGAGGATGGAAAAAAAATAGTCTAAGGATTGAAATAGTCGTTCACTTAAATTTCTAGCAACCAAATGTTGTTTATGAATAACGCAATGTACAGCAAAGACATCTGGAATTTTATTTAAGTGCGCTATGAAGCCTTTATGGCACCCTGTCATAACCGGAGCGCCATCCGTAGCAACTGATGTAATATTTTTCAAGGGAATCTCTTTCTTATCACAAAACTATTCCAATGTATTGAATACGGTTTCGCCTTTGGTATCGGTCTCTAAATTTCTAGCAAACAATAGTTCTTCACATATTTTCTCATCTTTAATAAAACTCATGTAAGACAGCAACAATGCTTCATTAGTTGGTAAAGTGGACTCATCGAGCTGAATTGAGAATTGACTAGTCCTCGGATGATTGCACAATGATTCTTCAATGTTTTCAGCCATTTCATCAATTCGTCTTTGCATAGAATTATTACTCAAAGGAATTTTTCGGAAAATATCTGCGGCCGGTTTATGAAGCACAGTAGTTATTACTTCCTTTATTGCTGGCAAAATTAACTCTTCTCCGATGTTGTGTGGTTTGCCTTTTTGAGTAATTAACAAAGAAATATTGTACAAAGCTCGAAGTCCGTCGTCATCTTGCTTAGCAGCCGCCGAAATGAGTTTTGCTACATTTAGCTGAGTATTATGCTTCTTCTCTAGGTCTTGAAAATATGCTACATTCTTGTCTTTCTTGTCTGGATGCTTTTTATTCAAATGGTCTTGCAGTCTTGGAGGCTTCATTGCTTCATTCGAAAATGTTTTTAGACATAGAAAGCACAAAGGCGATGAGTTTGTGGGATTTTCAATGAATCCGAATTTAATATATTCCGCACAGTATTGCCGTGTCTTCTTTTTTACTTCCGACATTAATTTGCTTTGAGAAATACGTAAGTGTTGAACTTAAGTACTGCTTATCTATTACGCGCGAAACCGCAAATGAAAATAAAATAAATATTACGTTGTTTATATAGGATTGCATAAGCAGCACGCACTTACAGGAATAAGACAAACATGCTTAAACTCGTTTATCTCATTCGACGCTCAATCGTACTCAACAAGTAAGAACAAGTATTCTATGAACCAGCCGATCCATACAGGAATGCACAAATCGGGTTATTTAACAAAAACTGATTGCCCGTGGTCTATTTTCTTCGAAAATTACCTATCCAGGAATACTAATAACTATTAAAATGCGAAACTGTGTCTGTTGCCTTTTTATTTGTTTGTGTCTACTTTCATTTCGAAACGGAGCGACCGATTGACATGATTTTTATTTATTCAATAAACCAGGACAGATATATGAACTACACGGAGAGAAATATCGAACCGAGTTAGTTTGAGCAATCTCTTAATAATCAACTAATATTAGTTGATGTTCACAAGTTGTAGTCGAGAGTCGAGAGCTCAGTCGGTGTCGGTGTCTTCCTAGATGAAATTACAAATCTCCCCCTAAGCCTCTAAACGACCCCATTTTTTTTCTGTTGTTGTCAACATTGTTGATTATACATTTTTTTCTATGCATCCTGAGGAATCGCCAGTAAGATCAGTCTGTACAATCGGAAAAAAGAATCCCACTGGCCAGACCAGTCTTGGTCCGACTTACCAACGGGAAACACTGGAATAATTTAAATACGGGTTCCCTACTTGAGATCGAATGCCGTTTGATCTAACATTAATTGCTCGAAAACGTTTACTCGATTATACATTTGACCTATTATGAATCGTGTGCTCTAAGGTAATTGTAAAAAAATGTGCAAAAAAGTGATTTCTCGAAAAATTTTGTTATGTCGTATTTTGTTTTTTTTATGTATCAAGATAGTTCGGAGACACCACCTGATATCCGCGATAAAGCAACGAACATTGCTTGAACTGATAATAAATTCTGTATAGCCTTTCACAACGCAAAAACAAAAACTTTGAAATGTAAATACAAAATACTACATACATATAGGTAACTAAATTTTTCGAGAAATCACTTTTGGCTGTTGATTGGGGAAAGGAAATGATTGAGGAAATGATCTTTCGAGATTTGATGCATCGATGTGGCAAACCTTAGAGCTCACGATTCATAGGTTAAATGGACAATCGAGCAAACGTTTTCGAGAAATTAATGTTAGACCAAACGGCATTCGATCTCAAGTAGGGAACCCTTTAAATACGTATTAGCAAATGATTGCACTTTCAGTAAATGAAACAAATTACTACTGTACAAATATGCAACAATTTATTACACTTATAAAAATGCTATACATTATACAATTGGGAATACTCTTATCACTTGTGCTTAAAGGAAGTAAGGCGTAGTGTGTTGTGGAGGTACTTCTCGCTCGCTATCTGGGACTGCATGGAACAACTTAGCGTTTCGGTCTGTGACAGTTTTGAATTCCATTATTGAGGCCACGTTACCGCATCGGTAGCAGTAATTGGGAGCTGACCACACTGTCACTAAACGTTTATCGAACATGTATTTGTAACCTGAAAGGTTTAATTATGATAAATATAATCACGTGACGTAATTATAAGACAATTTTGTAATGATTAATAAAACTGGGGATCTACTCTCGATCTCCGTCCGACATCCGTCCGAAACCATTACTGCCAAATAAGCAATACTTGACCAAATGAAAAGACGCGTGATGCGAATGAAGCTTTTAATTTTGTCGAATATTACTTATTTGACAGTAATTGTTTCGGACGGATGTCGGACGGAGATCGAGAGTAGACCCCCAAACTTGCAAGCCAATCGGCTAAAACTAATGCAATTACCCAACAAAACTCTGTGGCTTGTACACTGGCGGGGTTAATGGAGGCAAGATATTTGTTGCGCTCAACTTGTATTAGGACAAGGATTTTATTCTGATGTCTTATGTGTTTCAATGAATTGTGTACCTCACAATGTCAAAAAGTTGTATCAAAATAAATACCTTCATTTACAAGTTGATGTGCCCGACATATAAGATTCAGATTGTTGTAATTCATGAACAGCTCTGTGACATAGCTGCCGAAAAGCCATCCAGCTCCGCGTGGACTTACAGACCTGAGAAACAATATAAAGCGCATATATAGCTTCAAGAAAGAAAGTCACGGGCGACATCGACGAAGTCGATAAGGAAGTATGAAAATTACAATGTAAAAGTACTAATTAACTAACTTCCTCTTTAATTATAAATAATATAATATAATGTTCATTCTCCAACAAATCAGGAGAAGGCAGAGTTAACAGAAGATATACAGCATATAATTTTTAATAGGATGAACAGTACCTAGATGAAATATAGTACCTATGTCATAACATAGTGTTCAGCAGTTTAGAAAGTGGCAGTTTTTATATAACAATCTGCGGCGGAGTGTACAATCTAATCTAAACCCCTTGGAATAATTTTTTTATTAATCGACTTCAAAAACAAAGAGGAGGTTCTCAATTCGACTGTATGTTTTTCTTTTTTATTTTGCATGTATGTTACGCGATAACGCCGGTATTTGTGAACCGATTTTCATGATTCTTTTTTTGTAGGAAAGAGGGTACCTCCATAGTGGTCCCATTTCATTTTGAAGAAAATCATCCACCTCTAAGAGTGGCTGATCACGCATGAACATTCATTTTTATAAATAGCGCCTAAATATTACTTAAGGAGAAATTATTTTAATGGTTGGTTTTGCTATTCTCCAATTCAAGGCGTTTTACTCTCTCAATATACTTTGAGTAGTAAGAACCGATTTTTATTATCTCCTGTGTCAAGTCCTGTATAGTGGCGAACTAGGGGATATTTCAATAAAACTTGGCAAATAGATGTAATTCCACGTAATTTTGAGGTCGGTTTTTTTAGTACTCTGTACTGAGATTATGTCACACCTGATTCCTTTGTATCTATTTGACATGGGAAATTGAAATTTGGCTCAGACAATTAGTCTGTCAAATAACAGCACAAAAAGCACCATATTTGTTACTTATATAAATATATCACTAGGCATTGTTTTACCATGGCAAGGGAACTCTGCAATATTATGGCAGTTTCCCTTGTCAGACTAAACAAAAACTGTCAGATTTTGTATAGGAAACTAAAAGTTGTGCAGTTTGTTTATTTGAAATTAAATGGAAATGTTGTTAACTATGTTATGCCTATGTTAAATAATTTCTTAAGGCAAGCCAATAGTGTTACATGGACCTTCACCATCAACACAAATTCCATATAGTTTACAAAGCTGTCAATAATTATAGCAAAAAATAAAACAGTGGTATTAAAGCTTTGTAATTTTTTTTTTAAATTATTAAGTCAAATGAATGTATTTTCTTTTTTTTTATTTTATACATTAAGGAAATCGAGATCAAGATTAAGAGTATTTATTACCTGTGTGTGGTGTTTGTAAACAGAAAATCTTAACTTTCAAAGTAATCAATATGTTAATAATGTTATACTGACAGTGCAAGTCTTACTTGTGCTTGGCTAGCATTTTTCAATAAATAGTAATATAAAATATAATTTACCACATCTTAACATCAGCTGGGTCTGACCATAGGAGATCACAGAAGGCTCCTTTATGTGGTATTTGCTGGTTCCTATCAATACATCTTATTTGATCTAACATTGATATCTCAGGGGACAAACCACCGTGTACGCAAAGGACCGTTTCATCTATTAACTGTAAATAAAATAAAAAAAATTATACATTGCCAAATTTAATTTTGACCCTGATATTTACAAATGAATTTATTCCACCGACAATACAAAGTTTAATGTTTAAAGTCATCATTAGCACTAACTTTTTATGTCAAATAAAAAGAGGTGGCCTCACAGGTGCACTTAAATTATATATTAATATTTTGAATCAAACAATCTTCAACTTCGATTACCAAAAAAATAATGTGCATTTTTTAAATTTAACTATTCCAATCCAGTTTGGTGAAACTTACAGCAGCAACAGTGAGCAAGTCAAAAACTCTACAGCAATCCTTCCAGGCGTTTGCATTTCCATATTTGTTCAAGCACTCATCGTAGAAACCATACACTTTCGTTATTTGACATGTTTCGTGATTTCCCCGCAATAATACTATTCTGAAATTATAGAGAAAACAAAACACTAAATTAATACAAAAGTCAATGACCTCCTGCACTAGTAAATACATTGCTGCCCATTTAGTCCAAGTGGTATTTGAAGGATTAGATAATGTTGCACATCTACCAACCCCTAGAGGTTCTTACTCATTCTTCTCAAGGGAAACTGCATTACATGTAGCAGAGTTTAATCAATGTAACAATTTCAACAGTAGTTGAACACTTTTTTCCTATATCTATGGTTGAACCCATGATATAAAAGTTGTTAGGTTTTTGCAATTATTACACTTTGGAAATGAAACTATTTTTTTGCAGATTTAAATCGCATATATTTGTTTTTTCAAACAAACCCATCAATTCAGGCAATTTACAGATCTCTTGGTCATGGCTGACTGAGATGGTCAATTCATCATCTGATTGATGTGAAAGAAATAGGTTCATTGCCAGTAAGAGATATAATGTCATAGAATTCCAAGATTAACTTTAATTTTGGAATCCTATGACATATATAAATCTATAGATAACGATTTCAAAAAGGAGATTGATTAATTTGAGAGAGATGTGAGAGATTGATTAACTTTCACACAGTAAAGCGAAAGACGTGACATGACGTGGGATAGCGGTGACATGGGCGAAAACACACAGAGTGCAAGAGCTGGTCAGTTCGTGTGCCCAAGCAGCTCCCGCATTCTGTGTGTTTCACGCTTTAATCAATCTCCTTTGCTCAAAGTGTTATGAAATGATGATATGCATAATTATCTCACTATTAAAATAAAGAAAAGTGTGACTCACCTGTCTGGATACCTAGCCTTAAGTGCCATAAGCAAAGTTAGAGTCTCAAGACTGTAGTATCCTCGGTCTACATAATCCCCCATAAATATGTACTTTGTGTGAGGGACCTGCCCTCCAATATTGAATAACTCCTCGAGGTCATAAAACTGAAAACATAAGCAGTGAGAAATGTTACATGAATCCAGGGAAAACAAATTATATAGAAAATGAACCTTCCAAGCAAGTCATTAACATCTGGCGAGAGTACAGCTTGGCACTAAAAGAGTTTATATGGCAATATGTATTTAAATTGGTTAATCTTATTAGAAATAGATAAAGAATCTACATACTTCTAAAACCACCATTGTGTGCAACTCATTGTATCGAATGTACATTAATTTAAATAAGTGATGATATCGTAAGGTTGGAGTCTCAATATTACTATGTTTAGTCACATTTAAAGTAAAGCATAGCGTTGGAAAATCGCAAAGCGGATAAAAGACGATTTGATGATTACTGTACAAGAACTCGTATATTTCCAAGAACTAAGAAACGTACTAAAACTAGAAAAACATATGAATAGAAAAACTAACTGTTTATATTAATTAATTACCTGACCATGTATGTCTCCGCAAACGGTCACAGGCGTTGTTACCGGTTGAACGTTTGGTTCCTCCAGCAATAGATCACATACAATATTGCACAACTCCCGAAGATCATCTTCAGGAAGATATTTACATCGTTTTGCAATTTCGATCCACTTATCTACGTCGCTCATTTTGAAAACTATCGAGAGGAAAAGGCGTTTTTTTGTTTTCTTTCTAACCCTATCCTATCCCATTCAATTCAATTTTGACTTTGACAAATGACGTGCGCGACAAGTGAGTGACATTGACAGATGGTAGAGTTTCAAAAACTGTTCTTTTCCGGTTAAAAACCGGTTATCGATGATTTTAAGAAACGGTAATCACCTTAAAAGAGTTTCTATAAAATAAACTGAACTATAATCATACTTCGTATCACAAATTAGAAATATATAGTAGCAATTGTATTCGTATTTTTATTAATTCTTCATATTTTATACGAAGGTAGGTGCAGGATCCTACTCGTGCTACCCAAGCTCCTCTAGGAATCTCAGCAGCCTCCTCGGTTTGCTGAAGACTTCGGGGAGCGACCTTGGCACTCCAAGGTACTTCGCCCTGTATTTAGCCACGCCGGAGCACTGTAGTAGGATGTGCGCAGCCGTTTCCTCCCCCTCCATGCACGCTCTGCATAGAGGGGCTGTCTGTGATACCTAAATCGAAAAGGTGTATATTGTATGGACCATGACCCGTTACATACCTACATATACTTCCGTGACCTTAATAAAGTAAATAAAGTGGTTTCAAGAGGGGTTTAGGATAAGAACTCGGCGGAAAATCAATATAGAAATAAAACCACCAGATATGTGTGAAATCTTAAAGAATCTTTAATAGTATTAAAATTTTCAGATACTGATTATACAATTCACCTAATCTCAATCTCTGTTGTAGTCAAAAGTGTAATCGAAGTACGATTGATCAAAGCTCTGTACACGAACATAACCGTCTTCACCTCCTGAGGCGTAGCTCTTACCATCTGGGTGGAATGCCAAACTGTTGATAGGACCAAAGTGGCCTTTAATACGGCCAAATTCTTCTTCGAATACTAAGTGGAAAAAACGAGCGTCAAACTTTCCTTGTCTTGTCGAAGTTGTTGTTACTTCCATAGCATCCTGACCACCACCTAATACAACATGGTCAAGAATTGGGCTGAGAGCAGCAGAATTAACTGGTCTCTCCGTTTTGTATTCTTTGAGAAGCTCTAGCGAGCTAGTGTCAAAAAGTTTGGCAGTTTGGTCTTTCGAGGCAGTGATGAACATTGTACCATCTCGGGACAGTTGCATATCATTGATTTGATGAGTATGCTCCTTAATGGAATGCACTTTCTTGCCAGTCTGAAATTTTTTTATATATTAATATAGTTGTTGTAGTGTGTAATAAATAACATGCAAAATACGATAAATAAAAAAAAAATGAAAAATTTCAATAGTATTTTGCAATGCAATAAAAAAATGCCAGCAATAACAATTGGTAATAATAATATGCTTGTCAATCATATCATTGCATAGTCTCAAACTATATTTCTTGTGCTAAGAGAAATAGAGTAACCCCAAAATATCCAATTTGTGTTTACTTCTTCCAGGAAAATATATATTTAGTAACCAGGCTACTGAGATTATTAAAATGATACAAATTTAGAAACCGAGTAAAGCACCCACCCTAAGATCCCACTGAATAAGGTCTCCAGCTTCATGACCAGTGATGATGGTCTCATCCAGTGTGCCCCACACCATGGAAGTGACCTTTGAGTCTGTAATTTCCCACTTGAGGATTGGTGCCTGATTCGACATAGAGTCATCTATGGTTCTTGTGTCTATGATGAACACCTGAAAAATTAATTAAGATTACTAAAAAACATGCAAAACTAATATGCTAATTAAATTGGACCTAATCATTCTAAATGAAAATAATTACAAATTTTGCTTTTAAGGACAGGTGGGAAGATTTGGCATATTGTTTTATGTCACCTGTGTAAAATAGATATTCATCGATAATTTCTATTTCTTTCTTTTTAATCATTTGACAATGAAAATTAATATCACAAACATAAAATAAAATAAAAACAAGTTAACTCTATGCACACTTAAATTTAATTACCATTTGATATGGTTCTGTTATCAGAAAATACACACAACAAAAAACACACATAGATGATTAGTACTACTTCCAAGTTTCTTAGCACAGTATGATTTCTTTTTATTTCCTTGATATTTTTGAATGGTTATATGCTCCATGGTCATGGGTACACTGGCCAGTGTCCAATTTACAATAATAATAATAGTAAAAATGCTTAGAATTCAGTGGATACAGTGAGTGTGGTTTGTGAAAAAAGTGCAGTGACAATGATAACACCATTAATTGAGATGAAGGTAGTAGACTATACCAAAAGAGGGTAGATAGATAAGCCTGCTCTTAAAGCTGTTGTTTGCCGATGACTAGTCAATCTGAGCCCATGGAGCATGTAACCATTTCAAAATATCTGGACAATAAAATTAAATGTGTTCCGAAGTAAATACCTGTAATTAGTGATAATCATATTTAGTGAATAACCATATAAGTCTAAAATCTTATAATGCTTACATAAATAGATAAATATTTTACTCTTTTGATCAATGCAATTATAAAATATTATCACAATTTTTACAATTTCATTAAAAGAAAGAGTGAAACTATTTTTCTAGATATACATCTGGAAAAATAGTTTCATTTGCTGTGTAACAACCGCAAAAGCCCAAGAACTCAGAACAAGAACAAATAGAAGGAATCTAACATTCTCATATAAAAAAATAAGATGCTACTGATCAGACACAACTGGTTTATTTAAATGGTCAATTAATAAAACTAATAAGAAAACTAGGTAACACCTTTGCACCAAACTAGCTTAGAGAAAACAGAATTGTATACCTCACAAGGATGTTTCATAGCTTTGTCGGTGGTGTAGGCAGCCTGGTATGCACTGTAGCTGAAGTTGCAAGTTCTCACTGATGAGTTAGACTTTATCGTGGCAATGTTTTTTCCAGTCTCTAAGTCCCATAATCTGAAATAATGTAAAATGTCTGTATTAACATGGGCATATTTCTATAAATCAATTTACTATGCATCAATTCAAATACAGACAAGAGAATAACATACATACTTTATTTTCCTTGTGGCTTATTGTAATGCAACACAGGCAAAATATTTTTACCTAAGTGTCAACTTATGGAGATTGAATATTGTTTAATGTATGAGCATCTTTGGACTAAGTAACACTGCTTTTATATTCCAGGGGAGCTGTTCCTCGTTAAACAGACTCCTAACCTGTTAACTTATGAAGCAGCACTACAATAAAATTTTAATTTTACAATGTTATTTTACCTGCAGGAGCTGTCACCACCGCCTGTAATGAGGTTGGTAGTCTGCCAATCTACATCGAGGCACCACACGACACCTCCGTGGCCGTTGAAAGTGCCCAAACGTTCGCCATTCAGAGACCACCACACATTAGGTTTTGAATCCTTCGCAACTGAGAATAACAGATCTCCCTCACGGTTGTATTTGATCTGGGTGATGGCACGCTCGTGCCCTTGCAGCATAAGAGGTTTCTACAATGAAATAATACTGAATTACAAGACGTATTCTGCCGATTATAATTTAAGGAAAATTACGTCACTACTGCACAATATTTTAGATAATACACATTTAATATGACAAGTAATGAGTGTTTGTAGCAATACAAACCATTTTTTATAAATATTTTTCGAGAAAATTAAAGAAAATCACAAAAATTCAGGCGTGACATGTGGCGGTTGCCTATTCTTTTGACACGAGAAGGAAAGAAGGAAGATGGACAGAGTGAGACAACTATTTATACGTTCGGATACACACATATTTACTTTCTATGAAATGGCAACACTTCAGATGAAATCTTGTACCCAACGATAGATGTCGCTATCTATTACAGTTTTAAGTAATTTTTCTGTTTACCTATAGATGGCAGTATTTTAAGCAATGTTATTTTTTGTTTTATTGGGGCTTTTAGAAACAACATTACCTCTTGCGTTGCGTTTCGTCGTAGCAAATGGCTACGCCGATTCGTAGTATTTCTACTTTATTATATCGATACTTCGAGAATACGCGTAAAAGCCAATTTCATCAAGAATGATCTATTGATGCTATTGGCTTAAATTTTCAAGTTCTTCTATCTGTTTAGTCTTTTTAGGTTAGATGTTTTTATTTTTAGATTCGGTTTTAGAATTATTTTTTGTTAAAACTGAACATTTTACGTAAAAATAGCTATAAAAATGAAAAAGGATATGAACCAAAAACATCTATGAGAATGTCTAAGTCTATGAAGATGTCTAAGTTTTTATCTCTTGCTGTTTTAAAAATATTTTGATCGAAAAATCATATTACAAAATTGAAGACTACGTGTTAGATAACGATGTATGGAAAGACGACATGGCTCCGGAATCCACACAAATTTGATTCAAAGTGTATTCCATAGCATTTAAGTTTATTTGAAAAGAGCAATCCCTAGAGTTTCTTGCTCGTTCTTCTCAGGGAGATCAGCGTAGTGAACGAGCAGTAGCTTAAATGTGACGATTTCAAGTGTAAATTTATTTTACCTATGGAATAAATGATCTTTGACCTTGACTTTGACTTTGCAAATTTTATAGTTTGGTTTTTGCGTCTTTTCTTCCCTGAAGTATCGATATATGTAATACCAAACATGGAGAAAAATGAAATTCATAAATCTTTCACATACATTTTATTTTCTTAAATTATTAACCATTGATTTCCAAGAGTACAACTAAAAAACAAATTAAAGTACAAACACGTTATGCATCGCTAACTAAACACAACTGTAGGTAACTTCTCTTGGCAAACCAGTACACGCATTGACTAACGTCCGGCGCACCACTCGAACGAGATAAAATAATGTAGACAGTACAATATTCTGAATTACTATCAAACGCATTGTATTCATAACTTGGTCGAATTAACAGCCATTAACCTTCGGGCACAGCCTCCTTTCAATATCGACTCTACAAATATTGCAGCTATAAAATAAATCTGCAAAAACAGTCCTTTCTGTTAATTAAAACTCTCGGATTATTAAAATTCTGATGACTAAATAAAATTTATATAAACGTCGATAGGTACCTATATCTACCGATAAAATTTGTTATAGAGTCGCTACGCAAGATTTTATATGCCTTGTTGTTACTGCCTATATGCCTTAAAGTTTCCGTGGGTTGTTATCAATAATTTGTTAACTAAGTGTAAGTTAGGTATTTATTTTATCGTTTCTATTTTTGACTTGAACAAAAAGGCATACATAATCACTAGGAGGCCAATAACAGCCATCATTTTTATGTGACTTGTTAGTAAGTAAGTATAAACATAGAACCCTATGGTATCAATAATACTTAAACGTACTAGTCCTGAAAGCGATAAGTCTTGAAATTGAGCGGACCCAACTAAACACGTGAGAGCACATTCAATCTTACGGAGAGTTTTTTGCAAGTAAATTGTATAAAGACATGAAAGATTGATTTTTGAATAAAAATTTGTTTACATTAAAGTATTTTCCTGTTCAAAAATCGAACTTAAGGCGTAATTTGTATGTAGATTACTCTGAAATTGTAATATTTCTTAATAAATTCTACGAAAATGTATCGTTAGTCATAATTCTATAGTGCATGGTCTTACTCAGAGGCAAAATGTGATTTTGTGAAATTAATTGTAACTACATATCGAGTGCCTTCCCAACTGTTTTCTATTTCAAAATGTACACTTTGTAACACAAATATAACAAACAAGCTGAACATTACAATGACTGTTATAACAAAATTGATAAAGTTACTTGAATAAAGTTATATAACTCGTACAATATTGTATCTGCTAGAGTTCAAATATCCACCTGTGACACGTAATACATACAACAAACACTCGTCAACGTTTCCAAATATATATTCTCTTACGGTTTACACTCGATTTATCCCGTATCTAATTTAATACAACTTCTAATGTACACAATTTCAACCCTTTAATTTACCCGAAATACATGAATTGCTATTATACACAACAAACCTTACACTACGAATGTGAAAATATTTCGTCACAATACCTTAGTTGTAATTATTTTATTCTTTTATGGACTGTAAAGAAACCGTGAAATGCATAAATTTTTTGTTATATCCTTATAAATATATTAACATTATTATGTTTACATTACTACATCAGTCAAAATATTTCTGCGGTATTATCTACTGTCCGACGTTGGAATTACTTGTGTTCCGAATTAAAAACAACATTTTGTAGTTCTGCTTTTAGATTATATTGGAACTAGTTTAATGATAAGCGAAAGGACAAATAATCAAGAAGTGGGTGCGCACAGTATCTCGAATGTGCCACGTCGTCGGATCTATCACGCGATCACATCCTTAGGGAAATCAATGCAGTACAGCAAGCATAAGCTAATCTATTAAATTCTATACCGGTCACTTTCAGACTGTTTAGATTTTTACATAGTATTGTACATCTACAACGTTTCGTTTCAAATAAATGGGATAAAAGGCGAAGAAGCAAAAACCTAGGTCCAGCAACAAATTTAGGAGAGCAACGAAAAGCGAGTGGCCACGTACTTGTATTTACAATATTAATGTATAGCCTCTTTGTGGGCTCTTCGTGCACTATTCTAATTAGGTACTCGCCAGTAATGCGCCAATTTCATTGTTTAATTACTAACAATACTATCCTTTGTACAACGCCAATAGCTCATTTACTCTACCTCCGTTTTGATACACTGCCGTGAGTGTCGCCTTAACAATACGCTACGCTACTAACAAAATACATAAGTGTCAATATTACTTACATACATGTTATGATTTACATATTAGTAGAACGATGCACGATTCGCGATTCATAGTTATATTAACGATTCCGTCATTACATTGTTTAAAAATCTATAAAGGCATCTTGACCTCAGACTTTAGATTTGACACCTTCGCGCTGATGGTGTTTTAAGAACTAATTAATTTATAGTTAAGTTATGTTCGAAATGAATAAATAAATATAGTTACCAATTGTCGTGACGGCCTATCCAGAGAAGGCAGGCCGAGTGAGACCAACTAAAACGGAGCGCGATCGCGTCTGGTTACCCTCTGCATTAGGCGAGTCTAGGTATTCGGAACGCGCGCTCGTTTCCTTTCACTATCACTGCTCGATTATCACATTTAACTAATAATTTCACGAACGTCGTTTCTTAATTTAAACATACATAATAACAAAATTAATTGCAAACTATTTATTTAGGCATTTGATGGCAGTATCATAACTGGTTTTATTCCAACTAATTTACAATGTACAAAACACATAACGCTATACGCACTTAACTAATGGTAACACGATGAGGAACGGACGCGTCGCTCATTCAGGTAACAGGATTTTCTAATCTTATTTATAAAAAGTTTATAATAATCAATTGTATAGATAGACTTGCATTGCTTTGTAATAATAATAAGACGTCGAATTCGATTGATTATTTAAAAATACTGGCAATTTCTTTTTATGGAGCAACAGTCGAGAGACATTTTGAAGTCGATTGCCAGTGTAGTAGCTGCAGCACCGACGAATTATCGCACTCAAAGAGTGGTCATTAAGGGCCAGTAGCAATAACGACAATCAACGGTAACCAGTGTGAGGCGTAGCATTGTCACTACGCTGACATCAACTGACACTTACAAGGCATAACCATTCAATTAACTAGAACCTAAGTCCCTAGAACGAACTTTTTGGTTGTAATTACTTAATTTTAAAGGCGCACACCGCCCCTAGATCTAGTGGTAACTGTTCACCGTTGCTGGAACGTTTATTACAATTTAACATTAACGATTAATACGAGAATTACCATAACGGCAATAGCTTTAGAAGGCAGTGATTACTGACAGTGTTTAGTTTAGAAAGTCTATTTTACTTATAATATTAGTATAATTCCAGACTTTAGTACCTATCTATAATGTAAGTATTAGAATGAAGAGTTGTGAAATATGGTGATGTCTAATATTCGCGAGAAATTACTTTTGCATTTATGATATTATTCGAAAATAGCCACTTGTGCAAATTAAAATAATAAAAGTTTTCATTCGAATAGAAGAATTTGAACATGAGAAAAGAGAATATGCCTCTCATTAGTGCATACACAAGACCAAATAATCTTTAGATAATACTAATGTAGAACAATAATCATAAAGTGTAGAATGAAAAATAAATGTGATGAAACGTACAGGTAAATTACAATTCACGTGTCGTAAGAAATGATTAATTGAGCATAATTACAATTGAACACATTAAAGGAAGCAAAGTACCGGTAAAGATCGAAGCACCTACACACGTAAAGATAACCGTAATTAATATACTCGTAGAAATGCAACAAGAATGTGCTTTAGTACCGCCTGATGATCGGCGTCGGCGAAGAACGCGGCCTTGGCTAGCGGCACCAGCACCTAAGTCTAGTTAGACCAGAACCAGAAGTGTAAAGGAGAAATATATGCACAAGAGTCATGCGAAACATTGGCAATTAAAATGCATAAATTGTGACTACAAAAACGAGACGCTAGCTGCGCCGTTATGTTAGTGGATTGTATAAACAATAGAGTTGTATACAAGCAGTCTTGGTAAACACTGAGAGTAGGTACTTAGTGCTACTTACGCTAGCTACGAACGAGTCATATAAAATTAAATTAAAATTCTCCATTTAATAATTACACGCCCAGTTGTAATGTACTGGTTAATTCTACACGATATAAAATGCAAACTAAAACAGCATATTTCATTCACATGAAACTATTCTGTCTAAAACAACATCTTATCTGTATTGTAAAAGTATTCTATATTTACACAAATAATATATTATGCGATTTTTTTCGACTGACAATTTTAAATATTAACATAATAATATATATTATTCTATTTAATTTTAAGTAGTATACACTACCACGTATAAAACACGCATTCAAGTCCCTGGTACCTACAACTATTTATTAATAAATCAGTCTGTCAATTGGGACGTTTTATTTCCTCTATTAAACAATAAACCAATACACACATCGACTCAACAAAGGTATAAAGTACCGCACTGTCCTCGCACTATGTCACTGCGGCGGAGTAGTAACATCAAGTAACATGCACTGGTAAAGATGTTCAGAGGCAGAGATCGGGTGCGCTCGCGCCAGCCGGCGGCCTGATATGGTCCGCGGGTCGGCTACGGCTGCAGCAGTAGGAACATGAGGCATGTCAAAGGCGCGGGCGCAGACTTAAGCCCCGGCTCTCACGACGAGACGAGGGTGAGATGCGAACGTGGGCGAGGTGTCCGCCTCTCGTACATCGAGAACTAAACGCCCTGCTGTGCCATATACTATCTGATTTCCGCTGAATTCAGCACGAAAGGTACATAGAACATCTTGCTCTCTAATAGCAGATTTGCGGCTGCTTGTATCTGTGAAATAAGAAGATATATTCATCCCATTCAAATTACAGGGTTTCATTCTCTGTCGCTATTTTGTTCTCTACTGAACGAGGAAAGCCTTTTAACCTTTTTGTATTGATCGTACAAACGAGAGACATAAAATGGCAGATTTACGGAATCGAAAGCTCTACAACTTTCTATTGAAACTGTAACTGGTTTGCTTTCTACATCGGTCTTTATTTGTTATCGTTGTTTATGTAAGTGCCAAGAGCGCGGGTAAAAGGACTGGAGTGCTTCAAATAGTACAAATCAATGAGGATTAATGTTAAATTGTAGTTCGAGTTATCGCCACATTGACTACACTGCGCCATTGGTACTGGTCAAGGAAATGAACTGCACTGTCATCTTGACTATCTGTAGATAAAGTAACCATAGACCTATTTATAGGTAGAAACAAAAGCCGTTCTAATGGCTATTAAATTTGCTTTTATCGTACAGCTTTGAGTTTAGATCACTCTTTGTCAAATCGTTTTTAATCTTTGTCAATGTCTATACGTTCTCTATCGAGAACAAAATAAATATAACAATCCAATAATAATACATGAGAAGAACCAATAATAATACAGAAATATACCACGTATAGAGCAATTATATTATAGGTAGTAATATTATAAATCGCTTAATGTACCTCTGGGATCCTGGCGAAGAGCTCTTGCAAGCGACCGGGGTGGTGGGGGGCGGCGTGCTCCAGGTAGCTCCTGAGCACTTGCACATATCGCTCCTGGATGCTCTCTAGCTCTACCTCTGCAAACATACAAATACCAACATTAGTCGTAAGCTAGTAAAACTATAACTTGGTGAGTGTAGAGAATGTAAAATAGTTATTAAGATATAGAATAGCAATACAAATATCGTGCCTAATGTGCGGAATTATGTCGAGATTATTTCTAAAACATACTGAAGTATGAAGGAAGTTTTCACCAAACAACGCTCAGATTTTCCTAGCCATGATAACGACGGAGCCGTTCATTGCTACTTGCCACTAGATGGCACTGTACGGCGCACAGAGCGGCGGCCACCGCGCGGCGTGACGTCACACGCTCAGTAGGTCACTGCGATACCGGGGCAACGACCGCGGCTAGCCGTTGACCTCCGCAGCGCTGCGTCCTCACGCTCGCGCTGTCTCGCTCCCTCGCGCGCGCTTTTCCACGGTATTGTTGGTGCGAGTGTTACATGTGCGCGCTTTTATGACTTCGTTGCTAATGTGTTGACGTCATTTATTCTGTTATATATAGTGATTCTGCAGTTTTTGGGCGTCTAAACAAGTGCCTTTAAATAGATTTCTTCTAGTAATAACTTTCCATAACGCGATTGATATTTTATGACCTTACTTTATCGATGTGATTGAGAATCTAGTTCTCATTCAGTAATAACCGAACACTGACAATCCGTTCATCTACCGTGTTTCTAATATTCGTTAAAAAAAGTTTTCCACATGAACTATGTGCGCACGCTGCACGAGTGTACGTTACGTAAATACAAGAGACGCAGCGCAGGCGCAGCGGTACTCGGTATAATCTGCGCATTTTCCTGCGCCCCCGCACCCTGCACCCGCGCAGCGCGCAAAAGAGAAAGTGCGCCTTCCGCGTTGCGCTTTCCGCTCCGAGAGTGAAATGCTGTCCCGTTGCACTGACGTAACTCTATTATACGTATTGTGCTATACCACGCTTTATTATGTCGATTGTCTTTTTATTACTTTTAGTAATTATATAAAACACATTGTTATTATATACATAGTTTTATTTAATGTAACATTTCAGGGAATATACGAGTAATAAAATGTATTGATTTTACATCTCACATTTAAAATACTTTGAATAGTTTGTCGACTTGCACCCCGTGTTCCTTATCGCTGAGACCAAATTGCAAGGTTGTAAAATGTATTACCCGCTTTTAAGCATTTATACTATCTATAAAGATTTTACGAAGATATTACTATACTTATAAATGTTGCTATAGACACAATACGTACTTCTAATTAGATAGTATTATGGCTTCCGCTATCTATCTAATATACCGATAAATTTATTGCACAATACAAAATAGTACACGCATATTGGCCAATAGAGGCTCATTAAATCTAGGAGTATCGAGTCAGGAGTTGGTAGTACGCATGCGCGGAACGATTGCGCAAACGCTTTCCATTTCACTGTGCGCACTTGCCTTCGTAAGTTCCATGTTAAGTTCACCACTTTCTTTTAATGAATATTCGTAATGCACTTTTTTTTAAGAAATTTTTATTTGTTTTACTTGTGTGTTGAGGAAGTCAATGATTCAGAGAATACAGCTAGATGCTATCAATGCCATTATTTAACTTGATAAATCTCTGCTCAAAATATATCGTATTTTCAACTGTTTTCTTCGATTACATACGAACTGAATTTTCAACTATTTTTAGATTAAGATTTGAAAAAATAGTTTCATTTTCAATGTATAATAATCGCGAAAACCTAAGAACTCGACATTGTACCTTATTTATTTTTATGTTTTCAAGTGATGAGACGACGCAGTGCTACTCAGAGCTTTAAATCGCAAAAAACTGACGGGTAATGCCACTGCGCCCGTCACCATGACACATAAGTTGACAAGTCCCACGTGCCTATAATTTCACTTGCACCCTCTTCAAAACCGGAATACAGTAATGCTCACATTACTGCCTAGCGGCAGAAATAGGTAAGATCAGAATACTTCCCTGGACGAAGTATTTGACAAAGAATTCTACAGCTACTAAATAAACTAGGGAACTAGTTCTTTGTCTGTTATTTGCATGATAATGATTTACCTTTACAATCTTAAGGCACTTTATTAAGGTTAAACCATAGGTAAGGATTTAGCCTAAAAGGTACATTAAATACGTAGAATGTAGCTATTATAGTACTCACAAGAATAAAGTATAGCTAGATGTACTTTCGACTATTTCTACGATCAACATGGACTTAAGTAGGTTATCGAACGCAGTTGTACCGTGAAGGCAATTCCATTTACAACTCACTTCATTAATATTGATTTATTTTTCTTACTTTATTTTTGAAATCCCAGAAGATTTAGAAGGCTTTATCTTTTCAAACATTGTCGCTAATATTATAAATGCGAAAGTGAATTTCTCTGCTCCGTTACACGCCTAAATCGCTGAACCAATATTGATGAATTTTCATATAGAGAAACATGGGGCCTTGATGTAGGACATAGGCTCCTTTTTGTCACAAAAAATAATCTTAAAAGGGGTGCAATAAGTGACGTAAGTTTATATGGAAAAAAATAAAACTATGGAAATTAGTATAGAAGTATGTAGGCTTCTCAAATTACTATTCTACGCAGACCATGTCGTGGGTACTGGCTAGTAATTGAATATATATATATATATATATATATATATATATATACACACACACACATATATATATATGTAAATTGTTTTGTAACTGTACAATATTAACAGTATTGTGTGTGTTTGTCAGTGCCAAACAACCACACCAATTGCTTGGTCTCAAACTTGGGACTTCCCTGTACAGTACAGACCCACTATGAGTACCAGAGCAACGAAATCACTCCGGGGCACTACCAAGGAATCGAGCCCGGGACCTCCACATCCAATGCCACAGCGCAAGATGTTGGGCTACTGAGGTCGAAAAATTTGGCACAATATGTGCCGTCCACTAACTAAAACGCCACTAAAAAAACGAGTAGTCAACTATCCTTTTTAAATAGAAAAAGATAGAGCACAAACTTCTCTTTTAAAAGCAGTTAAAATTAGTTAACGTGTCCAATTTATCGAAACTTACCCTAACGATGCATTGCTGAAAATTTCAATATTCTAAAACTGGATGATTTTTTATGACATCGCAAAAAAATATTTTGTCACTTTGCTGCGTTTTAGTTAGCGGACGGCGGATATGTACAAATTTCTTTATAATAATAATCTTTATAATAATAAATCTTAATAATATTAAATAATAATCAAAGGTTACGAAAAAGGTTTGTATGAGTATTTATGCATTAAAATACATTTGTAACAGTCTTGTGTCCATACTAGGAATCAACAAGTGTGACAGATCTCTACAATCTTAAGAGTTATATTTTTATTATGTCCATAAATAAACACGTATTACACATTGTTATCTAATATAACTGTATAAATTCTCAACATTATTTTAGCATGTTTCTAGAAACAATTTGTACTGTCGCCAGTATGTTATACCATTTCAGCGTAATATAGCTACGTTGTACGCAGTGAAAATAATTTTCAAACATGGCGTGCGCGCGAGTCGCGACCTACTTACAAGTACGCACGATAACGCAGGATGTCATAGTTTCCCTATGCTCCAACTGCGCGAGCGCTCTATTCTAACTTTAGATTGTTTTTGCAACACACTGATGTACATTCTAACTGGCAGTTATTTGCGTTTTGCAATTCATTATCTTAATTATCTATTTGTTATAAACAAGAAAATTAATGTAACGTTACAAATAAAATTACCTGTGACGACTTATAAAACTTCTGTATTCGCAATGGGAATGTTTGCAAGTCAACAATGCAGTCATTAAGTAAAATTAATTACTAAATCTGTATACATTGAGGGTTACAAAAACAATTTTGAAATCGCAATTTGTTCGAATCGCGTCCGCTTTTAATCGTAAAGTTGGAGTCTGCGAACTTTCGATTTATCGTTATCGTGTGCTCCGAGAGAAATTATCGGCGTATCCCGAGTTGGTCCTAATGATTTCGCAAGCAGACTGCGACTGTGTCACTAGTACAATGAGTCTTAGTAAAATTACCAATTCATCTACTTATGCATTATCGAATCTAGATTTCTTTCTAATTCCTTTTTAAAATCGATAAAGTCAATCGTTGTAAAGTTTATTGAAAAGTTAATTTTCTGAGTTGCTTGTACTAAGTTGCTTGCAGGAATAATAAAACGAAACATGCATTTCTGCATCGGTTAAGTGAACGTTAGAAAACCTTCGAATCGTTCGTAGAAGCAATTTACCTACTTCGAAAGCAACCGTAGGTGAACTTAAGTAACGTAATGACACGTCAACTAGGATGCTTAGTGCTTGCGTAACAAAACTGACCTACACAAACGTAGCGAACACTGTATTGGCATTGCGATAAAGATTGTAATAACTTCAGAAGTGAGTCAGTATTATACATAACATTTATTTGTTCATATTATATACATAATATTTATTTGATATATTATTATTATTATTTAAAAACAGGTGCTTTAAAATTTATTTGTGCCTGTGTTTAAAACTAGTGTACTAATTTTGATCAACACCGCATTAGTAAACGAGACTGAGTTATTCTCATATCTACGGCCCGATGCTAGTGCAATGCAGAAAATGTCGCATTTACTAATATCGTGGTTACATTGTCTTCGGATACGGCAAGACTTTAATAATGACCAAGACCTTATTTTGACATTGAAATGACATACATGAAGTTATTTCAACCAATTTAATTTAAAAAAATAACATAACTTCTGATTTCAACATAACACTAACTTTATCGACTATGTTTTTTAATTATACCAAGTGACGGGACGAACAAATCTCGCGCCTAGTAAGCGTCACGCTTATCCGTGACAGTTGCAGTGCCACTCAGAACTTAAAGCGCAAAGATCTGAGGGAAACTGTCATTGCTCCTGTCATCCTGAGACATAAGTTGACAAGTGCCATGTGCCATTTCATCAACACCCTTACCCTTTAAAACCGGAACGCAGTAATGCTCACATTACCTACTGCTTGACGGTAGAAATAGGTAATGTGGCAGTACTTCTATGGACGAACTCTTCCATAAAGAGTTCTACTGCTATTAGATTATGTTTGAAATACTATTGATTATAAACGGACTTGCACTAATAATGATTTCAAAATTTATACCAGGAAAAAGATGTTTTGAGACAATAGAAATGTTTGTGACATTTTCTGCAGGCTTTGAGGTATATGACTTTATTTCGAAAATGAGACACTGCAGCAATATACTAAAGATTATCTCCACTCAAACAGATTTGTATTATAGCGCTCAAGGGGAAAGTGAAGTATAACTAAGTGTATTTTGTAGAGCCGAGCGCGTCTTTAGGATGCCTAGTAGTTGTGTAACGTAACTGACCTATATGAATCGCGAGTGCACCCTGCTGCTCTAACTGGATTATTGCAGGACGTTGACATCTACTGGCTTAGTACAGTGTACATCAAAGGCACTCAAGTTACTTACGATTTGAAATCATTTAATATAAGTGTGTGATAGTTTTATTTTAATTTTGAAGCCAACTTTACACTTGTATGTTTTTTCAAATAAGTGTAACACAAAAATAACACATATTAACATTTAGTCACGTTTGATACTAGGCTGGATGTAAACTTACAGGGAATTATTGTAGAAGTTTTTTTTTTCAGTATTGTAAAATTTTAATTTTTCTTTAAACATATTTTTCTTTCAAAGACATTACTAGGGTCAAAGTGCGTAGGGAAAGAAAACACTTGAGTTTGAATGCTGTTTAGCCAAAATGCCAATGCAAACATACATGATGTTACATATATTTACGGTCACAATGAACAAGGTTATTAATGTGCAAAACAATGAAAATTATATGCAACAAAATGTTTTGCTTATGAAAACTAGGAAGCTTTAGCTTCGTTGCACAGCCCAAATTGGACGGCCTTAATGAGTGCGGTGAAAGGTTATCCACTATCAATTAACACCATTTTAAGTTGATCCATTAAGGGTCGTGAAATTATGTCAATTCATCATTTAAACAAAGCCAGCAAGCCGTCGTGGAAGTATTTTAGTAAGGTTGGTCAAAGTTCAAAGTGATTGTCATTTTTCATATCAGTAGAGTGTATTATTAATTTAATAAGCAATTATTCATATTATTCGATACATTTAATTTCTATAATATAAAATATAAAAGAAAATCTCGAACTTTTCACTTTTTTAGTAATGTGTGTGTGTGTGTGTGTGTTAGAGAAGTTACGTTGAGTATGAACTTCAAAATGTATGTCATTGGGTTTCATATTTAGTTCTCGAAAATGGTATAAAGTAGTACTCACCTTGATTCAGCAGTATGTAGACCTTCAGACACACATATTCCTCCATACGGAGCTGGATTCGGCGGAATACGCAGGTTATCTGTGTCATCTTCTCAACCACCAATCCCACGTCTAGCCGCAGTTGCTCCAGTGTGATTGGTCGCCCCATCAGGGAGGTTAGGCAGCTCTGCAGCGTCCGCAGGTTTGCATTGACCTACATAAAAAACGGAAGAGAATTTGAATTATGAATTTGGAAAATATTAAATGATATATTTTGAATGGAATTTAAAATGACGAAATATAGGTATACGAAATAAATGTTAATGTAGTTACTTATTGGGTTCAACACTTATTTTACAACATCGTATAATTAAGAAAATGTTGCCTTGCGATTTCCTTGTAATAAATCTATAAATAGTACATAAATCAATATATTTATGTAATATAGAATATGTAAGCAAATAGGAAATGCTCTAGACAATGAAAAATGCTTTTTGTGTAACTATCGTCGTTACCGTGAATTTACGTAACACGCGCAATTCGCGGGCCGTGATTGTGCACTACTAAGTGTACCACGCCAGTGCCACTTATATGATGCAATATTTTTATTTACCAACTAAAAATATCCTATCTTCCAATTGTGACGATAAATAACAGAAATAAATTAATTCAACGTGTATAACAATTGTTATATAGTAATTTATTAATGTGTATCATGTACACAACTCGACTAGTTCGTAATATTGGAATCTATTTATATGCGTCGGATCAACTTGCGGACAATACAGTGTCCTGGTTATTACTATACTTTACGATTCTAATAAAGCGAGTTATGCAGCAATTGTGCGTCCGAGTGCAGCTAGTTCTATGCCAGTCGCGACTTTCTATATTGCGCAAGCGCCGATGCAGATCACGTAACTACTCCGCCGTATGTGGCGGAAGTCGCTGCGGCGAAATAGCAAATGTGACCCTATCATTTCTATATTTTATTGAATTTTATAGAAAGATAAAAGTTAGTTGAAAATAACAAGGAGTCACTCACCTCTTGCATAAAGTCGTGTTCATGATCTGAAGAAGGAGGCGCGTGCGCGTGCTTTCCATGCATTGCTTGGTACGCCGCCGTCGTCAGTACTGAGATCTCATGCCACTTTTCCATTAACAATTTCGAATGTATTTCCATAGGAATTTCCATAATGAAGGGCAATTTCTTTGTCCAAGCAACCATTTTATGTACTATGGAGTCACCGATCTTGCAAAGCTTGTCTCCGATCTCCGACGTGTCGTGGAGCAAATCCGGTAAATGGCGTACTGTCGCGATGTCTTCCATAGCGTCACAGTCGATCAGCGCTCTGATCATGTGTAAGGCCCTTTCAAGAGGTATCGCTCGATCTCGAGATGACGAGACTGCGCTTTCTAACCGTGCTCTAAGATGGACAACCTGTAAAAAATATTTCATTAGAGGTTACATTCTGTTAATACCGCATATATATACACACTAATATATGTGCTTCAGATAAGTTACCTCGCTTGGATTTGTGAGTGCAGTTTTTAAGATGGTTCCATTGACAAGGTGTTGTGGTAGAGGTGGTAATGGATCTTTAGGTTTCTCAGGTGGTGACGCTCGACTGGTCGTGGTTGCTGCCTTATTTGCTTTTTTGTGCTTCTTGTATTTCACCTTATACAGGTTGTAGACTGCACCACTGTTGCGTCCGCCTGGCATTCGGTCTTCTCGAACAGCTGTAAAAAACAAAGATAATAAGCGCAATACCATCAAATTAGATGTACTAACACCTTATAAGACTAATACGTACCTTGTAAAACCATGCCCTGCTCTATACATTTCTTGAACCGGCAATACTGGCATCTATTCCGTTGCGCTTTCGTAATTTCACAGCCACCGTCAGCGACACACGTGTACACTCTACGGTTTTGTACAGTCCGTTTAAAGAAACCTTTGCAACCTTCACATGTTATAATGCCATAATGAAGTCCCGTGGCTTTGTCTTCACAGATCATGCAGATCATAGGTTGGTCATCCTCGTCGCGATCAGCTTCAGGAGCATATGTCCGCAGCTCCGGCCTCGGCAGAGCCAGCGAACTGGCACCCGCAACACCCACTGCTCCTGATACGCCTGCCGCTTGAGTAAGGTTCAGAGCGTGAAGCTGTTGTTGCGCTGGTAGTTGCGAAACATCCCCAGCCCACAGCAACTCCATATTCAGAGGAGGACCTCGTGGCCGCCGAAGCTCCCCACCTAGATTCAGAAGTAATCTCGCTGCGGATTCCTCACTACAGGTAGCCGGATCTGGGGTAGGCGGAGTTGGTGTGTGTGACGCGCTGGCTGCCGGTTCTCCACCAGGATTGGGCGCCGGCAAAGTCCAAAACATCGTTCTAACTCCACCCGATTCACCCATGATAACAGCAGGTGCTCCTCGCCATTGGGTGGACCCTCTGGCGCCAGTTTTAGATTCAAGTGGTTGCGGTGGGAAATGCCCACCGATAAGCTCCGGCTTAACGCCATTGATACAGGCGGTAGGTGGCCAGGGCCCTGGCGATAGTGATGAATGCGATCCTGGCGGGGGTGGGGCGATAGGACGCGGCCTGTACGGCTGAGGAGGTTCAGGAGGCGCTCCTTCGACTTTCACGGAGGATATTTGAGAAGGTGATGTAGCATCATTTTTACAACTTGCGGGAGAGTTTTCCGACTTGATTGGAGCAGGTGCACCCTCGAACTTAATGACGGAGTAGGGCGGCGCAGAACGGATGACGGTGGGGTGGCAGGCCGGTGACGGCGATGGCGATCCGCCGCCGTCGAATACGGGCGGCGGGTGCGGCGGCGTGTTGCAGCCCGCCTCTGCCATGCGCGGAGACGGCGGGCCTGGGTCCGGCGACGACGTGCTCGTGTCGGCGGCCGACTCGCCTGTGGGCACACGCTCAAAATTAACAAAAGCTAGACGACTTCTCAATTCCGCGCTAAGGAAAAAGAGCACCGTGGACAAATAGAAACTAGGTGAAATGTGAACGACCGTGCAGCAGCTAGAGGCGCGGAGCGCGGCGGCGCGGGGACGCGACACTGCACTTCCCGACGCCGCCGACTAGATTAGCCGGTTGCGTCACAATATGAACACTACGGTCCCAGCCAAATAGAAAATCTCATTTTGTCAATTGTGCAAATGATAAACAGTTTAGATTATTAAGACAAAAGTCTGTATATCCCCGTAGAACCTTAGTTCACTTTCAATTTAAAATTGATTCACTGTTGACAGTCTACCAAAGACATGTAGGTATGTTATAAAGGTAATTTTATATAACTATCCGGAATAGAAGTGGAAAATGTAGGAAGCGTGGTGTCGGCACGGGTCGCAACGGGCGAGCGAGATGCGAACGGCGTTTGCGGAGAAAGTGAAAGCTGCGCGGGCGCAGATGGGGCGCCCGGAAGCATAGCGCAGCGCCCGCGCACAGCACAAAGGCTTGTTGGTCCACTATTTCATGAACACCATTATTATTTTTAGAACTATTCTTATCTGTTATGTTACAATTTATGCAACTAGAAAACAAATACCTATTAATATGGCCAACAAAAGGATGCGTGAAGAATCTTTACAAAATTCATGGGAAATAATGTGGCCTCCACATGCATTTAAGCAATTCATCTTGTTTATTTTTTAATAGCTTCATTGATGAAAAACTATTATCCTTACAACGTTGTGTTTGTAAGAAAGAACCATGTAAACTGTAATCGGGAAAAATATCAATCAGCATTTTGTAGAACAAACAGCAACATGTAACATTTTTCACTTAAATTAATCAGAAACTTTACCGACTTTTTATTACTAAATCCATAGGCGTAGTTACCCTCTCACTCGACGTCGCTTACATCTCAACACTGTGGATGACAGTCCATGGACTTCAATAATTTTGCTTCATCACAAAACACGAGAAAATGAATTCAAATCGAGGTGTCATCAATGGTTAAAGGATAAAGGGCGCGCTGGCGCAAATTTTGTTTACGCGGGGAAAAGTCGCGAAGAAAGTTTTCCACTGGCAGCAGCGGCGCGACGGCGGCGGGCGCTCGCAGTGAGCCCGACCTACCGCACGAGCGGCAACCGCGCCCCGCTCCGCGCTCCCCGCGGCGCTTCCCGGTCCCTCCCTCCAGCACTATTAGGTCACTCAGCCGGCCGCGGCCGTGCGTGCCCGCTGCAACCGCACAATGACTAGTGCAGCGCGTGCACCGCTCTCGCTTCGAGGACGATCTCTATTTCACTCCGCGTCCTTTGCCACATCATTGGTGGGGACCGATCTTTCTAGCCGCATGTTGCAATTCTTAGGTTCTAGGTGCGCTATTTCACAGCTAGGTACGTATATCTATGTCCCGTTCTGATTGCCAGTTGTAGTTTGTAGACATTTCGTTACTGACCGACATTTACGCGTTTTTCCTACTAAGTAAACAACACGAGGAAAATGTTTTAACTCAGTAACGATTTGAACATGATATAACATTATGTCAGAAAGTGCGATAACCTATGGCATATACATATATTTTAACATGCAATTCAGGAAAATGAAAGAAGGCTTTGGTTCAGACAGAAACAATGAAGACAGATACGCAAGCTCTATTTCGGAGCGGTATCGCGACTGCAGTCGAAGGTCGCGCGCGGTCACCGACACAGCGGTAACTGGGTCACACCCCCACCCCCGCCGCCCCGCGACACCCCGTCGCGCTCGCAACCCCCGGCCACGTGTTGCCGTCGCATCTCTACGGCAAAGCTGATCCTCATTAATTTAGTGACGGAAAATTCCATGGGGGTTCAGATTGAAATTAAATTAATCTGTATATAACTGACTGAGATTGATTGTTTTCCTACGAGTACCTTTATTTTGAACGTACCAGGAAGACATTTAACGACTAACTTGTATTCAAGTATTTTCGCAATTATTTATTTATATATTCGAAATATTTAGTGCTCATACTTTTATTTACGTAAGTAATAAAATATATTTATGTACTGTTTTTGTTCTTGTGTGTGAGCAATAAAGACTATATCTATATAAATAACATAACCTAACCTAACTACCAACATGTACACCTGGAGTTTCCCAAGTGCGCAGTAATTTCTTTTACAGTAGTTTGTTATCAGAAGACCTTCGGGCGTTTTAAGTTTGTACAACTCTATAAAAAGTATACAGAACTGTGTAGTTTTATTATTTTTCGTCACGGAAATTGCTTATCTCGAAGACGGAACACACATTATTGCAAAACGTCGGTCATTTGACTTTTGCCAAATTTTGACTGACTATACAGTCAGTTCAGTTAAATATAAAACTAGTATTTCCATACGGAAATACTAGTTTTATATTGAACTGCCACCGTGGCCGAACAGTCACCATACTTAACTGCCGCGCAGAGGTCCTGGTTGTGATTCCAGAAGCGGGAGAAATATTTGAATGGCCTACATTTATTTTTCTCGTGAGGTTGGGTGTAACTTGTGGTTGTCTATGTGATATGTGTGGGTGTACATGGCACCCGCGACACAGGGTTTCCCTAGTGCGGGGCTATGAATATGTGCGTTATATTTAGCGTCATAAGCGATAGTCACTCTGATCTATATACGTAACTGAATATATACGTATTGTCATTGAGTAGTTTCTTGAATCAAGGGTAAAACTTAATAGTTTTACCCTTGATTCAAGAAACTACTGGGTAATCGCTAGTCTGGGATTACCCAGACTAGCGAGATCTCGCAACTTTTGGCGGTGAAAGAACCGCGAGACTTGGTTTCGTTTTTTTGGTTACTATTCCCTAGTTTAATATATATATATTATAACTAGTCCCTAGTTTAATATATCGCTTCGAAAGCGGTTGCCCCGACCGTCTAACCAGAAATACAGCTCAAATAGGTCGTAAAAATAATATATTACCTATTGTGGAAAATCGATTAAATCAACGTCTTCGAATTTTCCTTGAATTGAATTATTTATACTACGCTGCGAGTAAATTGCAATGAGAATGTGTGTAATTTTACAGGCAGTTTTTTTTTCACATTTTTTATCGTTTCACTCTTCAGCGTGGAAAAGACGTCATGTAGTCAATAATTCCAAATAAAATTAATAACATACGTTATTAATAAATACGCAGCGGTTGTACTACAAAACTGTTAACAGTTTCATAACAGTTTTGCATAATTAATGGAGTGAACTGATTTGGTTGACTTTTCATGATATACCTAAAATAGTGAATCTCAATTTTTTTACACAACTGTGGGTGTAGTTGTTTTCCAATTTCACGATGCTAAACAATATGTGTTTTATACAGCATATCATAAAAACAAATGCCAAACAGTTGCATTTTGCAAGCTGCATGCGAGGGGCGCGTCAATGTGACGCCGCCGATGAGGTGAGGAGCGCGGCAGCGTCACGAGGCGGCCAGCGTCACACCCCCACGTGCCCGGTGACGCACGTGACGCCCCACCGCGTAACGTACTCGTAGCTAACTGTTATCTGGATTTATACATTACGTAACACGATTCAGTAATGCCCGTTCTATTTTAGAAGATCGTATTTTGAGAGTTTATGCCTCATATCGATTTTAGAACTGAAAACGTTGATCGAACGTCAGTTGCAACTTATCGACACCTTGAACTTCTAAAAACCTGGCATACTAGTTTGTGTTATATTACGGCTCGTTTCGTCATTAAAGCATCTTAATTTATAAAGTCATACTAGTTACAAAAGATAACGCTCATCTATCTTACGGAAGGTAAAGTTGCGGCGCGCGGGTGCGTTACGTTATGTGGTATGACTGAACATCTTTCTCTCATGAAATATTCATGAGTTCACAATGGCATAATTACGCCATTTTATTGCTCTCACCTCTCGGGTAAACTTTCTTCGTCGATGCTGTGTCACATTGCGTCATTCGGCTAGAATGTTATTGCAAAAAATTTGCATACATTAAAGTTTATTTTGAATTGTTAGGAATAGCGTTAATTGATAGTGTGACAAATTGAGATTGTTTGAATATTTTATCGTTCATTTGCCAAATACTCCTCTTCATAGGATTTTAAAAAGAATAATAACATTGTATAAAGTTTCTATTTATAGAAAAAAAATTTAAACATTCAAATTCCATCGAAATTATTCATGAAAAATGTGGAAGTAAAAATAGGCATCACTGTAGAATTCAGAATAAAATACTAGAACTCCTAGAAACTTTGAGTAATAAACATTATTTCGACCATTGCCATTAACGCACGCAGTATAAAATGTCGAAATAATATATAAATTGCTGCTATTCAAAGCATGCAATTTTAAACCGACTTGTTGGACGAGATCCGCGACGAGTAAGAGGCATTTTTCGGTGAAAGTTACGGCATTTCTTAGAACCAGTCGCGAGTCTCTCACACGCTTCGTGTTATGAATATTATACAACTTTCCGTCATTTGACGGCGATTATAAAATATTCTAATTCGTTTCCGAATTTCATATTATGTAATTTAAAAACCGACATTTGATCAATCGATGCAATTTATACGTAGACACGTAATTTTTGTTCCTATATAATTTCATGAACTTTTTTCGCATTTGGTGGGACTTTTTTAGCTACTGAATTTATATTTTGGATTTTATAGCTAAGAACGAGAGCAAATAAAGATCTATAAACTTATTAGTGACTTAAAAATTTAACGACGTTTTCGTGTGAAATATCGCCAATTTGTAAACAACGTAACGTGTCGTAATAAATGGTTAGTATTAGTCAACGTTTACTTTCGTACGTTTTGATAACCGGCTTTTTGGGTCTTTGCCCTCATGATATCTATATAACCTGTTTGTTTTGTTTAAGATGTTCACGTGACTAAAATACCTTTACCTATGTTAAACTTTTTGATGAAAAGAATACGAAAAATGTTTACAAAATGACATTAAACATGACAGGCTATTTCCCGTTTTATGACTTTTCTTTAAGATGCGATTTTTATAGAACGGAAAAGTCATGCAACTGGTGGTAAGCGACAGGCCTGTTCATAGCATTTGCATGGCCACTTACAGCTTAAATGCATAGATGTGAGGGGCACTGCCACTGCGCCCGTCACCCTGAGACATAAGTTGGCAAGTCCCATGTGCCTGTAAATTTACCAGCACCATTAACCCTTCAAAACAGGAACACAGTAATGCTCTCATCACTACTGCTTGGCGGTAGAAATAGGTAAGGTAAGTAGTACTTCCCTGGACGAACTGTTTCACAAGGAGCTCTACTGCTACTCTCAAGGAGTTTTACTACGACTTGTTTGAAGTAAACAGTTTCTCTACGTACTTTTAACATATTGTTCCCTGCAAATAACTAGTGTAATATGTGTATACTTGTTTTTTTCAAACAAAGCAACGTTTCAGGCCCTTCACATGTCGTATGGTCACGACTGACTGTACGGGTACATACTAAGCTTGAAACCAATGTCTTAAGAGTGAAACGAGTTAGAATGAAAACGAAATTACATTTCTGAGTAATGAGGTAAGGCAGGCGATGTGATGGCGTTGAAAGCGACAACTCCGTGAGCTGAGTGTCAAGCAGAGGCGTGTTAAGAATCTACAATCGCTCCTGACCTTATGCTGAGTTGGGCTGGTTTACTAGCCACTTTATATAATTCTAAGAAGTACCGATATTTTATTACGTCGTTAAAATAATTTACTATGGTAATATTATCTTTTGCGAAACATGTATCAGGTTATACGGTGTTACGTACTTATTTTAAGTAAGTATGTTTCAAAGAAAATACATAATGTTTAAAAATCTTAAGTTGTCATAATGATTTAGCGTGGGTAATACGAAATGAGTATAGATTTATAGTAGATCTATATAGAGTGAGATCATGAAATTGAACATTTACAGAACAAACATACTTTCTCGTTATTTCGATATAGACCAATCTGTTCGTATCCATTAACAATATAGCAGCCATAATACTTAACCAGATAGAATTGGTTTATTGCCTTTTAAGTATCATTGCGAACAATCAGCAAGGAAGAGAATTTTTAGATCAATTTAACACCGATGCAAATAAATATTGATAATACTAAGTAGTTTGTAAACAGTTTAAAAAAATATCGTTATGACTGAAGTTATGACAGACGTTATTACTTTTTACGCTTTGGACGCTGCCTCAGGAGATTCCGAGTTCAATTTCAAGTAGGATCAATTTGGGAAATGAGCTTTTCTAAATTGGTTCTGATCTGGGTGTTGTCTAGGTAGTGCCTCACAGTGAATTCCTTTGTTCTGATGTTCATAGTAACTAGTTTGAGACCAGATAGTTAGTCTGGTATATAATTTTTGGGAATAGCCTGTAAGGGGTACTCACCATCGCTACTACATCTGGAGTCAACTTTCCGCCTCTTTAGTTTGAGGTCTTGGAACAGACTCATGTTGTCCAGGTCACACGGGCCGCGGCTGAGTGTCATTATTCCTGTAACAAAAAAAATACAATGTTAACATTCATTAAATTGAAAATCATGAAGATGTATTTCAATATATGAAACGCTATTTTCTTGCTATTTTTATTTTGACCTTTGTCTAAATTATGAAAAGAGCATTAGTAGATTGTTGTTCACTACATATTTACATAATGCTTAAATATTAGATATTTAGATGATGACAAAAATAGACATAAAAATCTGTTAGAATGTTTATTATCCTGTACAAAATGTAAAGAAAATAATTTTATTTATAAGTGTGTACTTTAAGGAGCGTGCAAAACTATAAAATCTCATTCGTCACGCCAGGTTGAAATGTATTAATATTATTTTAACATTATTTTATTTTTAATCATTTTATTTATCTTGTTTTTTGTAATTTTATTTATGTTCATCGTTCTTAATAATTTTATTATTTTTAAATAACATTACTTACTGGAATTTGGAGACATTTCTGGATTTTTAACGTAAAATGGTCCAGAAACAACAGGGTAGCGCACGTGCATGCTTCTTTCACCTAAAGCCATTTTCGTAAAATGACCTTTGCTACTTTCTAGGTCATGGGCTACCCTATATCTATATATTTTGTTTTTAAAAAGGTTCAATGTCACAACCTTTCATGGCGAAGTAAGGTGACTACTATGGAAATCCGCGCGCGGAGCTGAGTTTTATTTCAGGTGTATTTATACGAGTTTCATTCTTTTACGTATAGCGTTGATAGTGAGTCGTAGTGCTACGTCGCATTTTTATTATATGATGGAAAAATGAGCCGTATACGCTACATTGTTAGTTGACGTAATATTTAGATAGAATCGTGACGTCATTTGCTTTTCTAGGTGACGTGGAGATCAAAGTAATAAATAGTTTTTTAACTAAATTTGATGACTAACTACACTTATTTTTCGAGAATGTGTAGTAAATGAATAACTAGCACGCGCGCATGTTTGTATAAATTTTATAGAGTCCACAGAGTACAATGGTTTCGATTGATCTAAAACAAGATTTGAAAACGTAATTGTTTCTAAATCGTAAATTTTCCGTGTCGTGCCGTCCATTACGATGCATATAAAATGTTACTTTACTATAATTTATTGTTCAATAAATCCAGTTCACTGTACTTGAAAATAAAGAAATGACTACATATACATGATATTCACTAAATTCAATTCTATTTCACGTCTCTCCCGATTCCTAAATATATAGGTTCTTCACCTTGGTGCCATTGTTTTGTTAATGCCGTCTCTAAATGCGTCTACTGAACATTCGCGGTAATGACATTAGCGCACTGATAAAAATGTGTTTTCGTTTGGAGTCTTCGAACGAATTTAAATTGCAGAGTTCAATGAATTTGTTGGTCGTTCTATTATTCTTTAATCATCTGGTCAGTATTGCTAATACTGTCCATATTGCCTTTTTATCAGTAGGCGCATGCATTTAATATTGATAATTTTTCGTTATATACAATAATAAGACACTCGGGTACAGGTTAGTGAACTGATGATGTATATAAAATACTAAGACGACAGAAGTGAAAGATATTTGTGGTAATTTTAGTATCTACTATAAAAACTTTTCAGGATTGAGCTGAATGGCAATCAGGGCTGGTGAACTCGATGTTCAGGCGCCTATTTTGAGTGTGGTGGATGCAGGGTCCTCCTCGTGCCACCCAAGATGCTCCAAGAATCTCAGCACCCTCCAGGATGTACGCGACCGTTTCCTTCCCTGCCATGCACGCCTTGCAAAGAGCTATCCGTGATACTTAGATTGAAAAAGTGTTTATCATATCGACCATGACCTGCAAGAGCGGCAGTTGGAAAACATAGCTTTTCTGAATGCGTTATCAACGTGCGTCAGAATGGTTGAAATTAGAAGGACCATTTTTATACCAGGTAAAACAAAATTAACGTACCTTTGGACATTATACGTAAGACAAGTTGTTTATGTGACATTGACGTAGGATATTAAAAACTGCGCGCAAAAGAATTTAGCGTGCAGATTGATAAGAAACGTGAGTCATTCAAACGTCATGGCGTCTTATGAACACTTTCTTTGAAAGCGTGGTAAATGCGTTTTACTGTTACTATGTAATGTTACTACATGATTTTTGATCTCTTTATAATTTTTACAATTGTGTATTCATTCAATAATTTCTTTATACATGTATTATATACCTCTTCCTAAAAGTATATGATAGTTGTATTTATTAAACTTTTTGGTAGGTTTTACCAAGTCTATTTAAGTAACAAATGAACAGTTGATATAAATTAATTATGGATGCGTACAGAGCTTCTTTTGAAAATCGATTTCTGATCAAAGAAAGTTTTATTTTCACAAAAATACTCCTATTAGTGGTAGCAATCAGCTGGACGTAACAAGCAATAATAATTGGACCGAAAATTCCACCAATATCTCCAAGTGCAACGTTCTGAATAGTATTTCGTCAACAACAAAGATAAATGAACTCTAGTCGGTCTAAAATAAACTCGATTGAGTCAAAGACCTTGATAATGGCAAGTAAATAAAGGCTAAAAAGTGTGTTCAGGAGATGTCGCGGCTTTTTTTCGTGCGCCCGGGTGGGCAGTCGAGGCCGGCAAACTTCCGCGTGATGCTGTAGGAAATGGATTATGATAATGAGCTCTTAAGGATACACTGCTAATTAAAAAATATGTAATATAGGAAATGAAACTATTTTACGAATCTAAATCGCGTATATTTTTTATTTGTCAGGGAGCCGTGTCCATACGACGTGTAAAGGGCCCGAAACATTGGTTGGTTTGGAAAAGCAAATACACCTACGCGATTTATGTAAATTAAAAAAATAGTTTCATTTCCTATGTATAACAATTCCGAAAACCTAAGAACTCGAAATTCATCAGTAGAGATCCTTGTGAAAGAGTTCGTCCAGGGAAGTACTGCCACCTTACCTATTTCCGCCACCAAGCAGTTATGTTAGCATTACTGCAAGGGTGCTTGTCAACTTACGTCTCAGGGTGACAGGGGCGCAGTGGCAGTGCCCCTCAGATCTTTGCGATTTAAAGCTCTGAGTGGCACTGCAACTACTATGGACAGGAGTGTAGCTTACTATGAGAAGCACGACTTGTTCGTCCCGTCACTTGATATTATAAAAAAACATCGATTGTATGAATTTTTAAATAGTGTTCTACTAATTACGGGTAGGTGGCAAAATGATTGTAATTACTGGCACTTCAGAAGGTGTTCCAACGAGGTTGAAACCCCGCACATCTGCTCACCTTGGCAATTCCTAAAGGAATTCCTTAAATTTTTATACCCTTCGGAATGGACGATGAGTATTCGTTACAGTTTCAAAAATATAGATATTGAATGTAATCTACTAAGACTGTTATAATAATTTATGGAAAAGAGGACATCTAAGCAAACGTAACTAATAAATATGTAGATTTTAGCATTTGTGTAATATATTGTAGAATTTGTTATTTTAATAATAAGCAACTATGAAAAACTCAACAGCGAAACTTTATATTTTTGTTACCCTTGACTTTTGAGAATTACCTTTATATCTGGACATAATAATTGATGGTAATGAATAGTCAGGAGCAAAAGTACTATGATATTGAGGTGGATTTGCTTAGTGGGTGGTCAAGATACCGAGCGAGTTTGCCTGTGCGCCGGACCGTACTCACGTACAAAACATTGGATTTGAACTTGAGAGTGCAGCGCGGAAGTACCTATGTGCGTCCTCAGTGGAGGTCAGTTGCTTGACCGTCTGAGTTTGCTTTCGGCTTTGTTTAATTACAATATGACACGTGTAACCGTCCAAACCTCGGTTTTAAATATTTATTCGTTCCCTTCGAAGTTGATTCTGTACGACCGTAAAACAAATGAATGTGCTGGCAGATACCGTGCAATATTGGCGTAACTGTATAAATGGGGAACTCTGCCAGCATTTTGTGCATCCCATCGCGGGGATCGTCCTTTTCGTCTAGCCTCGAATCCTAATATTGAAGCTCTCAATTTATGTTAGCGCTGTGCACCTTTATAAATAAAATACGTAATAAACGACGTGAGCTTTGTAAATGGGTAACCTATCACAAAGTCGAAATTTCTTTGTCCGAAATAACGTTACTTCGAATTTTCATTACACCGAAAACCGAATTATAACGAAACAGGATATGTTTTTCTTTCGGAATATGTTGAATGTTTATCGCAAAGACACGATTAGGTTCGTTTAGGTTACGTTAAGTTAAGTTTCAAAAGAAAAAACATTTTTCTCTCAAATTACTTTCCAGGTTATGAAATTTCGACCAAACGTTATTTCTGGAAAATGTCGTGTCGGACTCTTGTAAATGATATTTGGTTAGTTTGTACGTTACACACTTGACATAAAATGCATTATTCTACGTAAAACTCGTTACAAAAATACGCATCCATTCATAATGTACGATCTAACTAGAGTACTACTCGATTTTGAGTATGTTTCAGGGAATTGACATAGTGTAAAGACCACGGTAAAATATAATAAAACACAAATTCAATAATAAAACAGTTTGATCCTCAATAAAACTTTGTTTTTTTTTTTTTGCGTTATGTTTTGCGTAATAATTTTACCATGAACACTAGGTGTTCCTAAAGTTGATAGTAAAAATTATGATTGTAGAAATTATTTACTATTGTAAAAGCAAAATAATGAAATTAATTATGAACTACTATATTAGACTTTATGAAAAGAAAACTTACGCAGCATGTTATTGTGCTCATGGACCTTTGTTTAAAATACTGGTTTTTTTTTTCAGAAATTATATTAGTTTTGATATAAAACATAAATCAAATATTTTGAAAATTTGGATAATTTGGTCTATCTTTTATTTTTCTTTTAACATAACACAGCGAGATGCGAAATAACTACGCGTTATATATATAATTTGCATGCTTCAACCTTTTGCAAGTATTTCTCTTAGCATAGTTCGACTTTTTACTTAACAGATCAATGTGTATTTTTCTCATTGTTATCAATCCACGATCATCCTATCAGATATTGGGCTGTGTACCATCACGCTAGCTCAACGAGGATTGTCGAAGGGTATTTTTCTTTAGTTTCGTTATGCAGTACAACATTGAAAATGAATGTGAAGGAAATTACATTACACATCATACAAACAAATATAATGTATGCACGAATTAATTTCGTGCCGGTTTTATTCGTAAACTGCTTCCCACTAGATAGTCGGAAGTATTCAGAAATGTAGATGTCCTTACCATTGAGAATAAAAACCATATCTATAAACAACATATTATATCAAATAGCATACTTCGCATCAAGTTGTGAAATTCATTTACCTATTGTATTCCTTAGGTCAAGGCTTTTAGAAGAAAATAAACAGATTTGACGGTCTCCGTGGTCGAGTAGCTTGCACACCGGTTTTCATAGTGTCGCCATCTCTGAGATCCCGGGTTCGATCCCCGGTCGGGTCAGTGTAGAAAACTAACTTTTCTATATAGTCTCGGGTCTGGGTGTTCCTGGTACCGTCGTTGTTTCCGATTTCCATAACACAAGTGCTTTAGCTACTTACTTTGGAATCAGAGCAACTTAAGTGATGTTGTCTAATGCACACGTATACTATGTATGTTTTGTATTGTATTTTAACTCACTTTAAAGAAAGGAGGTATTCAATTCGACTGCATTTTTTGTGAGTATATTATGCGGTTACTCCGACATTTGCGAATCGATTTCGATGTTATTTATATTGGAGAGAGGTTCCTCAGTAGTGGTCTCATTTAAATTTGAAGAAAATATTTCACCTCTAAGGATGGCAAATTAGGGGATGAATCCAAACCGGATTCATCCCCTAATTTTGAGAAAGATTGGATTCCGTTAACCGATTTCAATAAAACTTGGCAAAGAGATGTAGTTCCACGGGCTTTTGAGGTCGGTTTTTTTTTTCAATTAAATTATAATTATTTTATTAATTAATGCAATTATATTATTACATTTGTATACAATCATTTGTGAATATCCTCCCTGTTGCTTTTCATTGTTTTCAAAGTTTTTAAAGTTTGTTTTTTCACCTCAATACATTGAGGTGACAAAACACATTGAGGTAATAATACATTGTGATGATAAAAGATTTCAAACTACAGTCTGGGGACATTTATTCCTCTAAAGCAAGAGATAAGCCTCGGTTGTTACTTGTCTTTTGTCTTCTGTTTGTCTCGGTATTTTGTTTTTGTGTGCAATAAGAGTAAATTAATTGTATTGTGTTAATATTAATGAAACGTGTTTGATTATCGATTTAAGTTTTATCTTTATCCTTTACCCTTTATCCTTTTTTGGGATGTTAAAGGCACTAAAACTAGCCATAAAGAGCATATGCTTTAAAGTAAAACGGTTTTGTTTAGAAATGTATAATTTGTTACAGTATTACAATTACAATATTACAATTACAATATTACAGTTTGATATTTCCTCATCAATATTTTTAAAATAAATAAATAACGTTGAAGTAAAGAATTTTTCGTTCAAGAACATGTTTGTTTGGAAGTCATTGACCGGAATGATGTTATATGGATGGACGGATGATGTACAAACATATTTGATAAAGCTGAAATGAAGTTACCTTGTATAAGGCTTAATACTCAATTCAATTTATTATAACGTACTTAGATTTATTATACTTGGTACATTGCTGTTGACTTGCATGCTTCTCTATGTCAACTTTTTACGTTACTCATTTGAAACATGCGTGTGCAAATGCTAAAATTCTTAATGACTAATTTAGGACCATTTAAATTGACACTACGTTCAGATGTACACCTTATCCTTGTGAAGTTTGTACTTTATGGATGTGACTTGCACGGTACGTGATAAAAGAATTTCCGTGCTAGATATGCTCACTTTCCTGGATATTCCACGATGGGTAGTCTACAAACAAGGTTGCTCTAACAAAAATAAATACTAATGCATCGCGCAGATATTTGGTCAGTCAGATGCATCATAGATGGCCAAGAAACTACATTAAATAACCTGTCAAATCAAAACCACAAAGAAGGATACAAAGAATTAATCGAAATTTAAAATCTATAATTCCATTAATTGTTGATCTGCTGGTATCTTCAAGTATCTTCTTAAGTACAAAAGTAGTGATTCCGTCTCAATGCGTCGATTCAGGAAGTGTTTGTTCCGGGCAATGTCAGTGTTTCGACGAGGTCGCCGGCCAATTCGGATACTTCAGTCGCTCGAATCAAGGATATTACAAAATAATGTGTCGACTCATTACCATCGTAAACGTGGGCTGAGCATGGGTATATTGTTTACCACGCATACTGTTTACTTTTTGGAACATGTGATTAATAAAAATGTCAAAGGCTGTATCAGAAGTATATGTGAACTTAATATACTGTGTATGCAACAGCCCATTAGCTATAATATGTAGATGTGGATCATTAAGATACAGGAAGACTAGCATGTATATTGATTCAGGAGACAATGTCAGTGTCGGCTACGAGGACAAATGCTTTGTATTCGTATTGGGTTTTTCCACAATGTATTAAAATGTTTAAAAAATTTAATATCTCAAACATGTGCATCGATAAGTGTGCGAGAAACAAAAAATTTTGTTAAGCTATACTTTTACATAATTTCTATAGATAAGACATCAACGTTTCTGTAATTAATTTCGAATGTATTTTGTTTTAAATTTTTCTCTGATCTCAGGTAAACAAATTAATAACACAAGATTGTTAATTATTTTGAACTAGTAAAGTCGAATCTTTCTTATTCATAATTAAAAATGTCAATGCAAATATTTGTTAACAAAAATACACAAACACCAATGAGGCATGAAAACGTTACTTCCCGTGAAAAAATGTTGTATAAGTAGAGATCAATGAAGCTTGTATAGTTTACTACGGTTTTACGTAAATAAAGTAGTAAGGCCATTGAAGCAGATAAAGAAACGAGTATAAGGAACGTTATAAATATAAAAAAAGTCTCAATACACACGTGGCGTTTGCACGCACCAATACTTATTATATTACAAATGTTTTCCCTGTTTTGTAGCTCGTCACGACTGTACAGGATTTCGGCACTAGCCACCTTAGAGGACTCAATGGCCTCCGCTGCCGTCAACGCCTTGACATTCGCGTTGCGCGTGCAGCTAAAGCGTTCTATTTTTAAACACCACTTCCGATCCCTAACATTTCCTATAAGAATGTATTAATCGTGTTAAAATATATTTGAAATTAATTTTATGCTTTGATGCTGCTTGACGGACGTTTAATTTTACAAAAGTTAGTTTTATACGCATGTTGATATTTCCAAGACAGGCAAAGTGATTTAAACTAGAGGCAAGGAAATTGAAATGGGTATACCTAAACGTCAATACAAAATGAGTTAAATATTGGACAAGGGATATATATTCAAAAACTGAAGTTTCTTCTACCGGCTAATAGACATCTATTATTATTTAGCCTCGGCGCTGGCATCCTCCCACTACAATGCTTTGAAAGGAAGCAGTGACATTAGGTACCTTTTCGCTTTCACCATATTGGAAAGTGAGCGTAAAAAACGTATTTCGGCAACGCCAAAATGGCCGCAGTTCAGCGACCCCACGAATCATGGACCATAGACAAAGGGCGGCCATATTGTAACGAAAGTAAAAGTTGGCTCGGTCAAAGAGTGAACTGTTATGCAGTCACGATCGTGATTCACGAGATGATTCGGGAATGTCACGGTTACTGCGCTATTGGTCTTTGTTTCGCAACTATTAAACTTACTTTTAAAAGTGTTTTGGGGCACTGGCGTTTGCGCAATAAGACATTGAGCAAAACACGTTGAGGCTTGTAAAATATCAAAACAAAGTCGACGTGGGATGTTAGTTTATTTGTACTTAATTGTCATATATACAGGTTATATTATCTCTACGTGATTTTCAATTACCGGTACATAGTAAAAGCTATATATAACATTTATACGCTCGAAACTTTCTATGTGGATGTGAGTTTAAAAAGAAACAACGTAATAATTTCATTTTCCGATAATTCTTGTTTGATTAAATAGAGTTACTACATGGTTAATATTAATTGAGTTTTCTCGAAAAATAATTGTTTTTATTTCATATTCCTTCGACAATAATAACCCCTACATTTGTGATTCTTGAATTGAAAGTATTTTAATAACAATGTACTCATATATGCAAAATAATTACATACACGAGACAAGTAAATTAATAAAATTCGAATTATAAATTATACTTCTTATAAATAAAACATCTACTTTCAAACTGTAGTAGTAGTAGTAAACCTTTAATGGATTCGTATCAATCTGCGCTGCGCGTAGCAAAGTGCTACGCGACGTAAGTACAGCTACGGTTTTTTATGATGTTCATACGTGCGAAACACAGACCAAATAGTGGTGCGAAATATTCACTATTATCCTAAAATTGCTATTTGTGTGTTAGACAATACAAATGATTAATTAATGATTTGTTAAATTTAGTCTTACGTAAATAGTATACATATTTTTTATTGGATAACAATTGTGCACTATTTTGTCTGTTTATAATAACAAATATAAGAAAAGAAAAAGAAAAGAAATGTATATCATTTTCATTATATACATATATATTTTGCATATAAAGCGTTTAAAATTATTAATACATGGAATTTTGAATTATACATGTGTGCGTCGTGGCGTTTGCACTCTTTGGATTGGCATTTATGTAAGTTAGAGTTTATAGTGCCGCACGTAAATTATGGTAATATTTTTTTAATTTGAGATATCTATTTTAGTTACATTTTATGTGTAATATTTACCCATTGTAGAGGTCATCGTTTGCAGTTGGTGCGCGTGAGCGGAGGCGTCATGAGCCTCGTCCGGCCCCAGCTTGTCGCCCTCCGACAGCTTGTCTATCACCAACTCCTGTGCATCACACTACCGATCACCTTGTTCCAAATCCACCGATCACCTTTTTAATTTACGTCTCCGAAAATTTTTGGACACACCAACTCTCAGCATAGTTTTTCAAAATAGCACTGGACACGGTCATGCAGAATCCGGAGGACTTCCTGCAAAGAGCGCGAAAGCACGTCAGACGGGGGCGAGGGCAGCGCTCGCGCAACTCGCAGTCTCGTCGCGGACGCGGGTGGAACCTCTAGATTCGGCAAAATCACGATAACGACTGAGCGCGAATGTCGTCATGTCGAAATTCGAAACACTTTCACCTAAATATTCCGCCTCCGTTTCGGCGGACGCGGGCGTCGCTCTCGGCGCTCACGCACACACCGTTCGGCTCCGTACTGACTCAATTACGTACGCTGTAAAAATTGCGTCAGTGTTTTTCGTAGTCGACCTTACATTCGGCGAGTGCACCGCCGAAATACTGTTATCTCTGTCTGGTACTCATTCACCGTTACGTGGGATGTTTTTTATTTCATTTTTTATCTGGTACTTCTTTACGAGGACATATGTGTGAGCGTGCGGATTTCGATAGCGGGGTCATTGAACCGCCGAAAGGGATTTGGTTAAAGAGTTCGGCTATGGTTCTGCGTTAGGACGGGCCGCAATTGTGGTGGCGCTGGTGGTGTGTGTAGTCCGCGGGCGCGTACTGAATCGTCGCCAGCGCATAACTAGGTCAGCCGAACGCGCACGCGCTGTTCTTCATGACCACACTACTCTATACCCATTCCATGCTATCAAACAAATTTTCAAGATTTCGTTATTAGTTACAATAAATTCAAGAACGTTTTTGACTTTAGTTATGCGAATATTTGAACGCTTTAACAGAAAAGTTATAGACTAATTACCTGACTTATAATTTTTCACAAAACACATAATTATTTTAAAGACTTTTTACGATTTTCTGGATATTTCACAGGGGTTTTAATGCTCTTAACGGTCACAGGTCGTTCAGAGAATATCAACGAAAGTCTTGAAAACTTTAGGTAAACACTTTATCCATTAAATATGTACATCAAAACTTTCCACAAATGACTACCGGGAATCGAATGTTTATAAATTTTTATCATAATGACTGCAACATAACCCAGTTAAGGCTGCCGCTTTTGTCTGAAAGGTTAGGCGGGCCGATAGCACACTTCGGTGTCAGATTACATTAAAACGGAGTTCATTCGCCGGCCGCTATTCCACCACAATATCTACTAATGTATCTACCTAGGCCGTGCCTCTGATTCATTGTGTGTCGAACAATGAACTATCGCTAACAAGCCAACTTTCATATTTTAATTTTGAAATGTACGCAATCGAGGAGGTCATTTTAAGGACATTTCGTAAACTACCGAACTATAAACAATAGATGTTCCATCAGACAGACTGAATAATGACGTTCTACATGTCTAAATAAATATTGTGCAAACTGAGAATTTTTATATGAACGACTTCTAAAAACGATTCAGTGTCAATGAGAATCGTCAATGATATAATCCAAACTGATGACTAATCAAGATTAGTTTACCTGAATATTTCATGTTACTTCTTACATTTTACATTTATCCTTGTATACATATATCTTATGACGTGCTCTAATTAGTACGGCACAGTCAAGTTTCGGAGCTCCCATTACCATTGACACGAGAGCATCAGTGGCGGCATGCGCCGGCCGTCAGGTACCACTATTTAAATTTAGCTCGCTGAACTGGGTTAACTATTCCCTGAACAAAAACACACACTCGAAATGTTTACGCAACGCACTATGTATGGTCCGTCTATCTGAGGAATTGGAGAAAGCGGCCTCCGACCCAATTCGGGCTGAAAACAGGAAGTCCTGCAATCTGATATTGATAAATACAAAACGGTATTCTTGAAAATTCTGTGTCATCGATGATTCAACGTAATTTGGCACTTATTTAACTTGGTACCTAGGTAGGTTCTCAAGTAAGTATCGTATGTATCAATATTGCGAGATTGTGATGGTTTGAATAAATATTAAGCTAGTAAATTTGAAGGATAATGGATCACTATTAAGAAGAGCAAGCAATTAGGCTGAAAATTTAGTGGAAAGGTCAAACCATTGATAAAACCTACGAGTGATAAACTTATATTTAATTCGATATATCCAACTACAGGGCAAAGACCGCTGAACAAATTGACTTGAACTGTTGACCCAATAACACGCACCTGCTTTTGAATTAAAAATACCACTGACTTTACTACTTCCGCATACCTATTGTCTACTTTTGACATCAAGCAGTTCGTTAAATATGAAATAAACGAAAACTGTATCGCCACGTTCAAATAGGCTATCTGGGCCAAACAAGCATTCTTTGTGATTCTCTATCAACTTTTGTGTGCACAAAAGATTTCGCAAGTTTTGGATTCGGCGATAGTTCCCATGGCGCTTTATCAGATGCTTATTGGGCCATATCGAAGGTATTGTGTCGATAATGCGGATGTTTTTCACACGGTATCCTCGCGGTGATCAATGTATCTACGGTATTGATGGGGTTGAACGATCCCACCCGAAGCAAGAGACAATGTAGTGATATTCTTGCATAATTTATACAACATAGCTTATAGTATGATTATAAATAATCGGACAACAATTGTGATAATATTGTATAGTAAGTTATTAAAACTAATATTTTGCGCCATAAAACCGTGCTGAATAATTTGATGAAAATTTTCGTCTAGGCCAAACGATTAATACGCTCGATTTCAGCAAGTTGATGTTGATTGAATTACGAACTAATAAATAATTGCAAACGGACTTTATCGCATGGTCATGCTATTTGGTATCTATAAGGAATTTTGTACTATGTTGATTAAGTGATAAGCATTTTTGGGGGCAAATATTCGATGCTGTGATTTACCTATTATTAACACAAACGGTCGTAAATACCGACCTAATATTTCGTCGTGTACATCTTGCAATGCAAATATTGACATTACGATTAAGTGTCAAGTCCAGGGTAAGTGACTGGCTATCAAAATATTAGGTTCAACAGCATTATTCAAGGATACGATGAACTTCAGCACCTGACCGATTACGATGACGTATTGTTTTGTTGATTTCCCGATACGAACGTCTGTCTTCGCTTAGCAACCAAATTTGCAGAGTTGTACGATAAAAAAGTGAATGACCTCCGACGTGTCGATTTACTCGCCAAAACACCCTGCAATGCATGTTCAATACTTTAATGTACGTATGTATTGTCAAAAGTCTACTAAGCTTGCTTAGTCGTAATGACTATCATCATTTCCACGTTCAAATAATCATGGCTTATGGCTAGGGCGTAAAGTCTCGTATCATTATTTTATTTTGTATTGTTTGTAATATTTTATTGATTGGTATTATTTCGGAATTGGTGGTTACTATGATTCTCCAAATATCATGTTTGAATCAAGATATCGATATAATCTCATCAAAGGTTGGCTTGATAATAGTAGTAAGTAAAGTTTTTCATCCTTCGGGACAGGTTAAGGTGTCTAATTAGCAATACGGCCAAATGTTCAAATGATTCTAATTTTTCTTCAGCAGGGCTAAAAAGACTACATTAGCAGAATAATAATATGATTATTTGACAATTCATATTATGAATTACTTGGTACTTGGTAATTGGTGTAACGGGCTGGTGTTCGCAACTCGACGTCAAGACGCCTATTTTGCCTATTATGAATTATTATGATTCTGCCAATTCGGCCTTTTTAGCCCTGTAGTTGATTTTCTGACAATGTTTCGCGGGAGAACGTTTTATTTAGTGGTGGCCATTTTGAAAACCCATAGGCTTGAATAACAAAATGAACGAAATCTATTTGAAAAAAAAAACTGACAAACACAACTTTATAGGGAGTCAAATTGAAATCATTTTCTTCTATATTGTCTAGATAAAAAATAACATGCTTACTTCTCACTTATTTGTTATTTTATTTTAAGTAACATACTGATTTGTTCTCAGTTTTTAGCTTAGGGAAATTGCGAGTCTTTCCCAACACAAACATACATTTGCTTAATGGGAGAACCTGATCTACCATTGTTGTATCAAATTGAGAAATAATCATAGTTTTTTTTGTAAACCAGAGACTGCATTCGTAATGCTCAGAGATTTATGTACATTTTCCGGCAACCGAGGTTACCTTCACAGTTTTATAACAATTGACAATAAATATTCCACTTTGCTATTATAAATTATTTTTTTGTTTTGCTTTTTGTCTAAATTTGGCAGCAGATAAATAAATCTGCAGGTCGATGATACCAGTGGAAAATCAAAACAAAAGTACTTTGAATTTAACAATAAACAATTGGATGTCAATGACATGCGGTGGGCGGCACCATTGTGCTATATATTTTGGTACGCTTACACGGCTAACAATTAGTTAACGTGATGCCAAATATCCTAATGTACGCTGTGACTAATCTACTGATCTAATCAACAGTTAAGACAAGCCTAAACATATTACGTCGTGTACAATAAAATCGCAGCCATTTGCACATTTTTAATGCCGTTTATAATTTATTGGCAGTAGCAGAGCTCCTTGTGAGAGTTCGCCCATGGTAGTACTGCCCCTTACCTATTTCTGCCGCCAAACAGTAATGTAAGCATTACTGTTTTCCCGTTTTAAGGGTGCTGGCGAAATTACAGACACATGGAATTCATCAACTTATTACTCAGGATGACGGGCGCAGTGGTCGTTCCCCTCAGACCTTTGTAATTCAAAGCTCTGAGTGGCACTGCAACTGCTTTGGATAGGCGTGTCCCTTACCACCAGGCGTACGACTTGTTCGTTCCTTTACTTAGAATCATAAAAAAATTATATAACTTTATTCCATAATCCAATTATAATTGATATTTAACGTCCGAAGTACATGTCCTCTCTCGACTTATGTTAGGTATGTTCTATTTTTGTAAAACATAGTACCATCGTTAATGCAACGAATCCTAAAGCGCCTATAATTTCAAGTAACAAAATTCAAACGGAAGTGTAATTGCTACTATGATGTACAATATCAAATTCCAGAAACCGACTGTACGGTACACTTCCTATTACGTAATAATTATGGTGTGGTCGTCACATGCGCACCATAGCGGGCCTCGCCTCGCGTCGCATGCGCAGCGTCTTTGTCGGCTGCGCGGGCGCCTAGTTTCACAACCCTCAGCCACCGCAACCGTTTTCACTTTTTCGCTGTCAAGAACGCGCGCAACGATAAACAAACCAATATTTTGGCCGTCACTGCCAACCGACGCATCGACTCGCAAACATCCTATCTACCACTCGCATACATAACATTTTCAATTTTAATTCCACGTGTTTAGTTTCAATTTGCTTTGCCGCTACACCGTCGGCTATAACAAGATCACTGCACGCAGCATAGTTCCACACCCAAAATAGAAGGTATTTTAATTATTTTTGTTAGACACCATTTTGAACTTTAATCTATTCGTCATAAAGTTTTCATTTGGCTGGTCAGGAAGAGGATATGAGCCACATTACAGGCTTAACGCGAGTATATAAACGTCGAGGCTGTTCATTGACCTTTTTTGGCACATACTCTAACGAAACAAAAGACGAAATTAAGGCCTAGAGGAACCTTGATCTGTAATGAAAATTACCTACAGTTGTGAAATGCCTGAAATTTTAATTCACATTTTGCATAATTGCCCATGCATTGGTATGCACGTTATAATAATTATTAAATTATGTATTTACTGAGGAAATGTATAATTTGTAGATTAGCTCAGTGACTTTGGCATTGTAGATTGTTCAAACGGACACTTTTCACGTTTCGTATGTAATGGTTTGTATTTATTCGACAGTCAGGCGAGACCTTCGAATTTTTATTGTCACGATCGAAGTGTTCTTCAATCATAAAACTGTTGTACTTATTTGTTACTTAATATTTTGAAACACTTAAATTGAATACTTAGATTAAGATCGACCTCAACCTTTTAATTTGGTACGAATCGAGCCAAACGCTCACATGGGTTTCGCTTTATAGTGTTAATAATAGATTTGGTGTCGATTGTTTTCTACCAATGCGTTAACACACAATTTGCATGTGCTTTCATTTGTCTTACTTAACCTTAATACCTACTGTTTTCGTAAATGTGTAATAAAAAAGTAAGCAACGAGTTGTTTTGTAATAAAATTACAGGCCCATGGGACTTATCAACTTACGTCTCAGGGTGAGGGGCCCAGTGGCAGTGCCCCTCCGACCGTGTCATTTAAAGTTCTGAGTGGCACTGCAACTGTTATGGACAGGCGTGTCGCTTACTACCAGGAGTACAACTTGTTCATCCCGTAACTTGGTATCATAAAAAAAAAGAATGTGCCGGGGTAGTTGGTGCGTTGGCGGACGCTTGCGGTGTCGTAAGGGGTGTTTTTCAGCAGCGCACGTTGGCATTCATAAGATCTTCGATGCTCTCCCCCACCATCGACCAGTTCTCGCTGGCTCTTAGTTAGTATAATAGAAATAGTATTTTCTTTAAATACGTACAAGTATGTAAGCGCTTCATATTAAATGTCACTATCTAAAAATATAGAGTTCAGTGTCCGTTGGACTTTATGTTCAAGGCGTTAAACAGTTAACCAAGTAGATTTAAACAGTTCTGTCACTCTATAACATTTACAACAAGTCTTACAATAATGGTATTTGGCACGCTAAAGCTTTTTGATGATCTCTCTTTTTCAAAGCACAATAAAAATTCTAAACAAGGACAGTCAGATTCTAAAACAACTACTAAAGACTGTGTGTGGTTGGAACTCTGCTTACGGTTTATAGTAGCACGATTGCAAACGCTGACATTGCCTCTCACCGTGTCCACGTAACAAAGTTATGTAAAAGGTCTTTACCCTTGTTTATTTGGGACGGTATTATAGAGATGTTTTAATTCACGAGCATTAACACTTGAGGTGTTGGTTGGTTGGCACAAAGAGATAGGAAAGCTGAGAGAGCATTATATTGCGTTGCAAAACAAGCCTAATATTGCGCGTTAGAATCTAAAGTTAGAGTGCAAAAACACATTAGTCTACCGAAATAAATCGACGATAAAATTTGTCTGGACCAAGTATTATAAATAAATAGACCAACAAGCAAATAGCTTTGGAATATCTTAACTAAAACAACTAAAATACAAAATACAAATAAAATAAAAAGTTTAAATACTACAAACTGAAACTAGGATTAAATAATCATATATTTCCCTCACGGGTGCTGGTGAAATTACAGGCACTTGGGACTTGTCAACTTATGTCTCAGGGTAAGTGGCAGTGCCCCTCAGATCTTTGTAATTTAAAGCTCTAAGTGGTACAGCAACGGTCATGGACTGGCGTGTCGCTCACAAAAAATAAAAATATAAATAAATTTGTGTCTCCACGGCAAAGTGCCCAAGATGCTGGCAGCGTTCCCCCTTTGTATAGCTATGCCAATATGTTGAGCATAGTAGCTGCCGGCCCTTGGGTTTCCCAAGCAGTCTATTAATTTTTTTTATGAAATTTTCTAAAGATGAAGGGCACCGGAACCGCACGGGCTAAACATTTCGACTCCTAGGGTACAAATAGATAGTCGGAGCCGAGGTCAAAGCAAATGAAAACTAGTTTCCGGGTTCACATCTTAGTTTCCCAGAATAATCCATTCTAAAGGCTAGTTCAGTGTAAACAAAATTAATACAAAATAGTACCTTCAAAATTATTTTCAAGTATGCTTTGCTAATAGTTTATTTTCATGTAAAACATATTTCGTCCAAAAGAGTGAACAAACGGATCTTGCTAGCATCTCTTATCGCCTTTCAATTCGTTTTAAGCAACATCATGGCTTTTAGCAGATCTGTTATGTCTCTATTTATTTTGCGGGTTACAACACGATTGCGGTTTTCTCGGAGATTGGACAAGTGATAAGGAGTGGTATTTTAAGTTGGCAATTGTCATTTATTTAAAAAGTTTCTAATAAATAACTGTCTGCAATATCGTTTTGATTCCGGACATTGACGAAGTATTTGTAAAAGTATCAATTGCCAGTGTAAGAATAGCCACGTAAATATTTTGTATTGATATCAGATGAATGTTAAAAGACAACTTGTTTGAATTATAAAACTAATTTATACCCTTGAATAGATAACTTATTAGAACCTTTACTTTGTATTTCAGCTGTTTTCAATGCTTCGTACTGAAAGTACATGTTTTGTTTCGTAAACAAAATTATTGTTAATTTAAAGTTGTTATACTTACTTTCTATTACTATTACATATCAATATTCGTTAGGTTGAATGGATATGCTATTTCTAGGTACTCTTATTTTTTTTCGCAGAGGTGCGATTTTTTGTGACGCCGAGTGTATCATTGGTAACTACAGCTTAAAAAGATATGATTTGAATTTCACATTTCAAAAAATAACTTATATATCGTGTGCGATGTACATTTCATTTCGCAAGGGGCCGATGTATCTTTGCGTAAGCCGCCCCACGACAATGTCAGCTGTTATGTAAAACAGGCTTTAACTGCTAAATCACATACTACAACGCCAGAATATCGTGACCCCTAACCAATCTACTGTTCGCAACAACACAACAACAAAATACTTTGAACGCCATTTTATGTAGAGCCGTGTGACATGTCATTTTATATTACCTCTTTTTCCTTTCCCTATGAATCGAGTGACGGTAACAACAAACTATTGAAAAAGTTACAAAACAATAGCACAGCGAGTGTCGCTTTTTAGTAATATAATATAGAGACTAAATTAAACATAAGTAATAAATATTACGGTGCATATTACAGACTTCATTTCCAAAGTAGTCGACATAAGAACACAAAATAAGTCATTTAGTTGTTGCAAAATCGTATCTTGTTGTATTGTCAGGGTTGCGACTTCACATCAATTCTTGTCTAACAATCTCAATAACGACCTAGGAAATTATTTGAAAAATAATTGCAAGGAAAATAAATACAACGTTAACTATTGTATTCAAATGTATTCATTAAAGACTGCATATTAACTATATGATACAAAAGATATATTGGAATGAGATGGCACACCTATAAACAATAAAGATCTAATGGCATCTTTCTACAATAACTTCGAAATATAGCTGTTTACAAATCATAGTAGTATTTCTATTTTCACTATAGAAAAACAAATCCATGCCTCATGTTAGTAAATATTTTGAAGCATATGCTTCACTTCACAACTATAATTTTAGCGCTATAAACTTCGAAGGAACATCTATCTGTTTGTAATATACACCTCACTCTTTAATGTTTACACAAATCTTGCGAAACAAGTAGCAAGAAAACACTAAAACGAATTTCCCCATAGAACATTAACCCAGCTCTGAAGAGTATTTGTTGCGGCTGCGTCCGTCACAATCAACGGAAAATATTATGTTTTAGTTTCCTTGTTTATAGCTCGGCTATTTCAGAAAACTGTGTTGAAATCTGCAGCTACCACTGGATACTTTGCTACTAGTTGTATGGCGAATATTTAAAAAGTTTCCCTTTTACATGTGGTTTAATATTATTTCTTCTCAAATCAAGAAAGAATTCCGTACCTAAGAAGCATTACACTGTAAGTGTTATTTTTGTAATTTTACAGGGGACGCGATTTTGTGTCGGAATGCAGCATGTACAACATTTAAAATGGCTTGAAATAAAACTAACTGAGTTTTACTAACATTTCGAGCTACCCTAATTGTGGTACAAACTGCTTTTCAACACAAAATCGCATCCCCCGTAAAATAAGAAAAATGGCGCTTACAATGTAATGCTTCTCAGGTACGGAATTAGAACGTGTCATAAGATTTTAGCATTAATAATTACTTACTTATAGTATATTTAGTTTAAATTGAAATACTCTCAAACTACAACCAATTTATGCATTTCCTGCTCCTGTTAACACACAAAACGACGATTTATTATATATAATATTGAATAGAATTTACGAGTGTTTTGCGATGTATACTTAAGTATAAGTGTACTTTTTGAAACTGTCAGCGATTTGCCTTCGAGAGGCAATTGCCAAATGTTACTTGAATATTTTTCTTCACGTCGTAGCTATTACGAGTGATTATATATCGCATGTATTTTGAAGAATAGCTAATAAGTAGGTTAGTCATTTGCAAATGACTGTAAACAACACGCATGAAAATAAATAGCGCGTGGATATTTTGTCATAAAATTATTTGAACAACTGTCTGCAAGTGACCGATGATTTATGTTAAGGAAAACTACAGATGCAAGATTATAAGTACTTACGTATTTGTATTTTGGTAAAAATATTTCTGTAATATTATCTCGTGGGAACGTTACTCACGACCACTTGGAATTCATTACATTGCAGCGCGACAACTGGAGCGAACGCTTACAATATCTAGGTTCTAATATATTTTAGACGCGTACTGAAACGAAGTCAACTGCATTTGCTCTAAAAGCAAGCTTTTAGTGCATCTGTTACATATTTGTCTCGTGCGAGAGGAGAATTAGGTCTGCCCTGAGTGGCTCGCATCCGCCCGCGAGAGGGTGTTGGAGTAATGTTGTCCACGCGAGCGAGTCACGCGATCGCCACAGTAACACACTGCTAAAGAAACTGCGAGGAAAACGCCTTCCGGGGTGAATGGACTCGTTGCGTAAAGAGCCCGCGGTGGCGCAATGCGCGCGCGCGCCCCTCCGCCACGTCTCAGCGTGCTTAACTAGACATGTCGCGCCATCTAGCGGCAAATAGCTGTATTGCAGAACTCTACCTTGATATACCGTGAAAGAATGTCTATATAAGCAACGGGCTTATGTTTTATGCTTTAAAATTTGCATCGTTATACAATTACCTATTTACATCAGCAAAACAATATTTGGTGTCTTAACTAAATTTTGTCACTTTTATTTACTCTACGTAGCCTTAACCATGTAACTGCTGACACAATAAAATTGTGTTTATAACATAAATTAGCAAGTGCTATATGTACATGTTAACATTTGCCAATGCATTAAATAATTAAATTTGTGTTATAAAACGTGCAAACGAGTTGCAATATGTGGCGGGCGCGTGAAGTGTGATGATGAAATGGAATTTAGCTCCTAGGTCAAGGTTTGGCTTCTCTTCGAAATGGGAAAATTGCCACATATTGGCGACCTTAACTCGAGTCCCTGCCGGCGCTGCGTTTCGCAACCACTCACGAATAAACGCAGGCGCAAATACGCCAATAGAGAGACGAATTGCTCGAGATCAAAAGTTTTGATTCTATACTATCAGGGGCAAATAAAAAGGATTAAAATAGAGCGGTGTGTAAATGTTTATTTTTCATTTTCATTTTCTACTTTAGATATCAGGAAGTAGAGAGTATTTAAAAAATCTTTGGCGCCATATTTTAATACAATTTAAAAATAGAAACAAAACGTAGATATCGATTTAAAAGAAAAAAAAATTTAAAATCCAGTGCAAAATAAACTTATCAAAGACAGTCAATAGTGCAAAATCAAATTCGTAGGATTTTTATAGATCATTAACTTATAGTATCAAATACAAAATCAATAAATACGAATGATTACAAGTGAAACGTCGATTGATTTCAAAATTAAGTTGGATGAATTACAGGCTGTCCTAAAGAGTCGCTATAATGTAGCAATTCGTACACGCTTGTTTTTATTTCATTTTCCGAGATAGAAATATTGTTTGTTTATAATAAGTGAACTATATGTGGCCAAATAACGTTTTGTGCCCGTAATATTCCTACTCAAAACCGCAAGAGGCAAAGAAATGGAAAGTGAGTTATACAACGGCCACCTGACGGAGGCGTGAAAGGCAACTCGAGTCGGCTCCGTGGTCAAGGTTTTAAAACTTTTTTGGATGCTTGCTTCACGCGATTTTATCTCCGACTCGGCTCACGGACGCCAATGGCCGTTGACTTTGACGTTGGAAGTGTGTTCCAACGTCAAAGTCATAAAAATGTTGCTTATACTTTGTATCGGAGTTGATTTTCGAGTCCGTCAATTTTGGTGATGTAACAAAGAACTGGTATCACACGTATCATAATTGATTGTGTTGACTTATACAAACTTTTGAAATCTCATGTTTTGTTGTTAAGGAAACTTTGCAGTGGTCTTTATTACTAAGTTTTGTGAATATAATACTTATGCAAAAGTTATTATGTAATCAAAACGCAAAGTGCGATATGGATATACTCGAGTTGACATTTGAATACGGTAAGAAATTGTTAGCTGGCGTGGAGAAATATGATATGAGACGCACTCAAACATTGATGTCAAAGATTTTAAAATAAAAAATTATAACAAAGAAACTCCTCACACTACACTCATTATACTCATTCACTAAGTTGAGGCCAAATACGATGACAATGGAACATTTTGTTTCACACTTGGAGATTAGCGTTAAAATGAAATAACGCTTCAGAGTTCACCAAAGAAAGTTCCCAACAATAGTGTTGTCCAGAACAAAAGAACGGTAACGTCCGGTAACAGAAAACATGTGATTGAGCGGGAAAGAGATAAAAGCAGTCGAAAGCGAGAGTAATTGCCGGTCTAGCCAGCGCCGGCGCACCGAGACGGCCCAACGGTACCGGGTGTAAGCGAGTTACCGAGTTACGGTACTTCCCGTAGGGACCTGTGGCGTACTTGTTACGATTTGATTACTTGTCAATTGTGATGAACATTATTACTTATCGATATCGATAAAAAAAATATTTAAACTATTGTTTAAGAGGACGGCCTGCTACATACTAACAAAGTTTGATTATATTTTGAATATTAAGCAATGAGACGGAACACTATTCAATAAACAAGACTTAGAAATTAATATCAAGTGTCGTAGTTTGTCATTTTTCTGTTAAATCATATACTTCCAAAATTACACAGCAAAACTTCTCGTTTGTTGTAAAACCTACTGTCTTTAAAAATATTCTTTTGAAAAACCATAACACACGAAATATCCTTATATTAAAAAGTTATATTTTTCATATTATATGAATAAACATCAATCTACGGAATTCCTAACTGGTCCAATAGTTGCGTTACCTGGGCCATCCTCTTTAATTGAAGTACAGTAGGGTTAGCACGATAGGGCGCGACTAGCGCGAGAGCGACATAAAGCTTGAGATACTGCTTTTGTCGCATAGAGATCTCGCGCTTTAAGTCGCTCTCGCGCAAGGCGCGCCTTATCGTGCTAGCCATAGGGCTAGCACAACCTATAGAGGTTTCATCAATCTTAATTTCTGAACTTCCTTTCCCGAACAAAAATATTTTTAAGATATTTTAATGATTAGTAGTAGCTAAACGTGTCCACCTGGAATTAACGGAGTACAAAATACTTAAAGTATGTGACAAGTTATTGGAAAATATGGTAATCGCTAGTATTCGAACCGTGAGATTAAATGTGAAATTTTGAAAACATTGATATAATACATAATTTACTTTGACCATATACCAATATCGATAAACTCATATATTTGATCGATAATAAGCACAATCGACACTTGAAGTCTCTACGACACCGTCGGTCAGGCACTGGCGAGACCTTACCACTTTCTCTTTCGATGATCGTGATGGTGCTTACATGAGCAACACCCACACAACCACAATTGTATGTAACGACATGCTGTTGTGTTGTGTACTTGTGTTGCTCTGTTGGTTACATCACGCAGCTTTGGCTGACGCATCCGAGCGAAAGGTCACTATTTATTAATAGATAGCTGCGTTAACTTTCCATAACGATTCTTGCTTTGTAAGCATATTTTAATAAGATCGTTCGACTTTCTTATATATTAGAAGTGTACATAATCGCAATAGTAATTCTGGATCTTGATATATCAAAGTTTTAGTGGTTATTACAGTATACAATAATTATCTTATTTGTTTTATATTTGTTTCTAATTGTAATACAAAAATTCATTCTACTAATTGTAGCCGTAACCATAGCTAAGACGTTAAAATACAATGGCCGCGTGAGTCCATGACTTCTCGACGGTTTTACTATTTAACAATTGTATGTTGACCTCTTCAAACTTTAAAAATCTCCTACTACGAGTAGAGGAGAGGAAAATGTCAGAGTTCGGGTAAGATCAGACTTATTGTGCGCAGAGGCACAAAGGTTCAGCAGCAAGGTCGCCGCTTGCAGGGCTAATACCGGAGGCTGCGTGGGAATAGTATACATAGACAAATGACATGATTTAGCCTATTCAAAGATGAACTGCGATAGACCGCAATTTGTTGGGAAACTATCCGATTTACGATTGGTACTAATTGTGTGACGGTGTATTCGGTACCGTTGCTATTCTTATTGCCGTTTATGAAAATATTTTTTATCTGATAAAGAAATGAGAACTCATTTAAATGACATACTATTTCATATCTAAAGAGTAAGTGTCAATATCCGATTGTTGAATTCGGCCATTAAGTTGGGCTCTAATTTTACTAATTAATTATAACGATTGCCGACATTACGACATTCTAATGTCGAATTAACGAGATCCAAATCTATAAATTACCTTATTTTGCACTTGGAGTGCATTTGAATGATTAACAGAAAATTGTAAAGACAACGAACTTAAACAAATGATGATTAGTATGCAGATCGTATAAAAATGAAATGGCAAAGGTGCGTAGGCTCGCCTACGGTATCCGCTGACATGGATATGATCGATTCTATTCTAATATCATACTTCAAATGAACGAAGTAGGTTACGGTTGATTATATCACATAATTTGATTTATTTATTTCGTACATATGTACAGCTATTTTTGCAGGATTGTCCCAATACAATGGTGTAGCATGTCTATTTACTTATACATTACATTACAGGGATATTTATAAAATATTAATAATCTTGCTGGACTGTGTGACTAACATCATAAACAAGAACTTTTGTAGGAAATGAAACTATTTTTCCGGATTTAAATCGCGTATATTTGTTTTTTCAAACAAACCGACGTTTCGGGCCCTTTACAGGTCCCATGGTCACGGTTGACTGAACCTAAGAACTCGATAAGAACTTTTGTTTTAAAACTTTTTACCAAAAATAATAAATTTACCAAAAATAATGAAGTTGAATGTTTCACCACCATGATATTCAATAACTTTTTTGTGAAATTACTCCACTAGTTAGGTATAATTATTAATACGAAGATCGAACACTTACAAAAAATTCCATCGATCTGGCCGGATTCGAACCGACGTCTTCTAGCAAACGTGCCAGACGCTATACCAACTAAGCCACGGAACGAACCGTCGGACCGACGAATTTCTCCATGTGCTTGTTTGTCGGATGTTCAAAAAAACAGATACAAAGATCCGTGCACAGCAGCACATGGAAAAATTCTAAACTTTGAGTTTTTGTTGTACTATCTAACGCTTTTTAGATCTGTATTTGGTAAAGAGGTAATTAAGTTCAAACGTGCAAGTGTCTTCCGCGATGACTCACACATCCTGCACACAGTTCTTATCGTTTAGAGCAATTTATTTAAATATATTTAGTTTCGTATGAAAGTAAAATCTAATGAATTATTAAATGTCATGGAACAAAAGTTGTTGTTTATGATGTCAGTAAGGTTGTAGGTATTTACAAATAACCCTGTATAAAATAATAATAATGATATGTATTAACAATAATTAATAAATAGCTACTCTATTCATTAGGTACATTACTACAGAGTGTTACCTTTACGAAGTCGCTCTCACAACAAGTAAAAATGTGAACTACTTCCGGTACTCGATTTAACAAAACGCCCCTTACTCGCATCATACACTCATGGTGCGAGTAAGGGGCGTTTTGTTGAGCAAATTAGTCCTGCCGTGCGACACTGCCAGCAGCCGGCTGCCGACGCCGGTGCACATACTCATTGCGCACATAGACTAATCCTAATCACAGTAAATACATTGTGCATACTGCTTAAGTTCAGCAGTTTGGTGGCCTAAGTCGTAGTTGCGTATGTTACTTTTTCTGCAGTTTTTCAAACAATATGTTCGTCATTATTAACAATAGCCCATTGTCCACTGATGGATATAGGTTTCTCCTAAATTGTGTTGCAAGTTTTGGTTCTATGCTTCTCTGACTCAAGTTCGCTCGCCTAAGAAGCTTCCAACACTAAGTTAGCCCGTACGCAGTGTCTGCACTATATACGAATATATTAAAAGAAGGAAAGGGCTACTTGAATTAATGAAGTGAATAAAATGAAGCAACCTTACACATGCAATTGATAGTTTTTTTGGGAGAGCACAAATAGTCTATATAGGGAGTCTTGAAAACGATCCATACTGCAAAGCCTACTCAGTCTTATGGAAGAGCGTGTAAGTTAATTTAATAACTGAGAAGAAGAAAAAATACAGTATTAAATGTCGGAAAGGCTTCAATAAACCCTTAGAGGACGTGTTATTGTGTGTGTATTAGGCCTGCGTGGATGACTACAGAACTTTTTCCATTATACCAAGTGACGGAACGGACAAGTCGTGAGCCTCATGGTAAGCAACACACATGTCCATAGCAGTTGTAGTGCCACTCAGAGCTTTAAATTCGCAGAGATCTGAGGGGCACTGACACTGTGCCCGTCACGCTGTGATATAAGTTGGCAAGTGTGTGTGTAAATGTGCCTGTAATTTTACCAGCACCCATATCCTTCAAAACTGGAATGCAGTAAGGCTCGCATTATTGCTTGGCGGCAGAAGTAGATAATATGGCAGCACTCCCCTGGTTGAACTCTTTCACAAGAAGCTCTACTGCTTCTTTACTCAACAGAAGATTGCCTACAGGTGGATGAAGAAACTGATAATTCAAAGACGCTTTATATAGTGAGCATCGGTCAATCATTTTATGAATTTATCATCATTGACCCTAATTTTAGACGAACGCCTACCAACAGGCATGTTGTGTCGTTTCGTGCAATTTAGTTGACAATCACATTGAAGTCGTACCTATTAGAGATTCTGATATTTAGTCATAATTTGTAACATTTCAAATTCCTGTTTGTTTTTATTTTGCAAGAAATAAAAGGCGGTAGGTATAAGAAAAATGTTTTTAGAGAACAATGTCAAGACCGAGAAGGGCAAGGCTCTGTAAAACAATACTTAAATGCTAAAATTATAGACGAGAAACTGTTTATCGAAAAGGCAGTCCTTATTCTTATAATAACGGCGTAAATGGTAATAAAAAGTACATACTATGCATGCACATGTTGTATTACACATTGATGTTCTTTTGTTTTACTTACTTAAAAAAAATTTACAGCAAACGAGCTAATTTCAAAGTAAATTTAGACGAATTCGCTGACTAAATCGATTTTACTTACTGTGATTGAAAAAAGGCAATATCCTATTATTTAATTCTAACTTAACGATACAAGTTGTAAACAACACAGAATTAAGCATGATTATTTGAGTAGCAGTAGAGCTTTTTATGAAAGAGTTCGTCCAGGGAAGTACTGCCGCCTTACCTATTCTGTCGCCAAGCAGTAATGAGAACATTACTGCGTTCCTGTTTTAAAGGTGAAATAAAATTACAGGTACATGGGACTTGTCAACTTTCTTCTCTTTGTGATTGGCATTGGCAGTGCCCCTCCAATCCTTGCGATTTAAAGCTCTGAGCGACATTGCAACTCCTATGGACCGTGTTGCAATATCACCGGTCGCATGACTTGTTCGTCCCGTCACTTGCTATCATAAAAAAGTGTTAAATTTAAGCGACTAGCAATGTTTTGTCTTGTAACCTTGCTATGTCTAATAGCACCTGCATAAATAGCATTACTATAGCAAGCACTATACATAGTAAGTATACATTGTAATTATCGAAATTATTATTATTATTATTCTCATAAAATATTTACCTAGTTGGGCGTTAAGGGGCTAGTTAAGGGCGGTGATCATTCGTGCGCCCATAGTGTCTCTAGTAACAATAATACATTCCTAGTGACAATGCGTCACCTTGCCAGCGTTCGTTGACGCTAGTACGTTTTGTCCAAGCGACCTTAAGCCCAGTGCGTGTTACCCGTTTCTAACAACAACATCTAACTCTATCCGTCTCATTCACTCTAATCACTCAAGCAATAATTCCGAATGAGATGAAGATTGATGAATTAGTCGGTGCAGTTCACCTTCATGAAGGCAAAGTATGGACGGCGCTAACCAAAATGAAGGGCGGCAGTCTCTTCGGATTTGAAGGTAAACTTACGTACTAATTGCTAACATTATCAATGTTTACATTTTCTTACGAAGAAGCTCCTGAGTAATCTTTCGATAACTTGGTATCTATTGCTTGTAGGCCTTGATAGTACCTATAATTAGATTTTATGTAGATGCCTATGACGAAGTAAAGACCTACTCTATAATATTACTACATTGTGCGCAAACACACATTTAAAATACACATATTTTTGAATGGACATTGAAATTGAAATTTAATTGCAACTCAGCAAAGTTTTCTCTTTCTTCACAGCAGTACATTCAGACTTCAAATCATTTGCGAACTTGTGACGTCATCTTTACACATCCTTTCTCTCCACTTTCACCGTCCTTGGCAGGCAACCGATAATACACAGTGTAAGTACTTGTTCACTAATAATACATGCAGATGTACGATATTGTCCTCTGTTTTTACGATTGCAAAGGTTCAAAATAGCTTGCATCTGGTTTGGGTAGAATTTCGTTAATGTCAAATTTCGCATTTCACGTCATCACTGACATCTTATTCTCATTAATGTTGCGGTTAAAATGCTAAAATTAACATAGATAGGATGTAGGAGAAAGCTAACTTTGGCTAAAAAGTTCGCTTTTTGTTCGGTGAAACGCACAGGCATGCGTTTGCATGAGAGTGACCTTGCACCCTAATTTGTGGCTAAATATGATAAAGTCAATCAATAATACATTAATGAACCAAAAGTGTTTATACTACGAGTGCTACTAGTTAAGAGTAATTACAAAAGTATTGATAATGTTCTTTACATAATGTAATTAGAGGGTTTCATGCGCGGCATCTAACTATGTCGCAAGAAAACGCATAATCATAGAGTATAATAGCGCTTAAACTATGTAGCAAATGTATTGATGTAGCAAAGGTACTGCTACATATTGTGTGCGTATTATCTATGGAAAAATGCAAGAGACAGGTTGCCCAGAAGATAACCCAAACGAAAATGCGAACACGATATGATAAGCGGTACGGGTGAGCCGTTGGCGCCCGCGCAATCGTTAGATAAACATATATAGATCAGTGAACCGACCTAGTTTTGGCGGCCTATGTGCGCGTTTGCGTTTTCATTTAAAAAACACATGTACCAACTCGTAATAACGCAACCACGTAACTAAAGCTACTTTTATGACGAAGGACAACAATTTTATAACGCGATCAGAGACGTAATTAACGATCAAATTAATGTGTAATGAGCCACATGTTCCTGAGATATTTATGACTGATATCAGTTTTGAAAGTTTTATAGCTTAAAGTACTGAAATCTACCTATAAAGTTGATAACAGTAGTCTTATTGGAACATGTACATACAAAAATATTTCTTTCTTTTAAAAATATAGGAAAATCGAAAATTTCATGTTAAAGCGACTGAAGCCCTTCATTCAATGCACACATACATAGCAAACCTCGTTAGTGGTATTCATGAATACTGTGACTACGTATAAGTACTCACGCGTCCTACGTGTAGTCTATGCGAGTGTGCGTGACCGCGGTTAGCAATCATGTCGGTGACGGTTAAAATATAACCGTGAGCTCATCAAAACCGTTTAGGTGGAAGTTATAAATAATCGCAGATTTGGTATCGTCTCTATTTCAGTTTAATTATAGTCACATTTTCATAAAATAATATACTTTCCTATTTTTGAAAATTTTAGTTCTTTTATTGCTGGTTATCAACACAAGAAGTTGTGTAGTTAATTTGCGCAAAAGAAAATTCGTTTTTTTCTATACCTACTTATAACTCCCGTAAAAACTAAGGCATGGGACCTATGACGGGACCATTGGTACGAATATTTTAACTCTAGGCCATAAAAATAGAACATGTCATATTATCAATACTTTGAGATGAAAACAATGTACATTTTTACGATAAATGGAAATAGTACCTTTCAAGTACAACACGATAATTCAGTGTTATATTGCCATGTATGTACTCTTTGATAAATTTAAAAGGAAAATAGAGAGCAGACATGTTTTGATTGTCAGTGGGTATAAGTTGATAACCTACATCGAAATCGTGTAAAATAGACGATCAGAAGTCGGGTGCGTGGTTTGTATTTTTAAAATAAGACATCAAAATATTACCATAGTGAAAGCACTTTATGTTATCAAGAACAGTTAGAACAATATTCGTAATTATGTAGTGTTGCATAAACTTAAAGTTTCTAAATTAAGGTAAATGTAAACAATTGAAGCATGTTCTAAACGGTATAAAATATTACATTAGACAGATTTAATGGTGTACGTGATATTCTAATATTAATATTCATCGCTTAGTAAGGTGTCAACTCCTCTAAACAGAGGGCGACACTGTGCAAGATTTTCAAACGATTCCAACATGGCCGATTGACATCGCGAAAGACGTCATTTCAATGTAACTTAAATACACCAAACATCGATATATGTACACAACATAAAGTAGAAAAGCAAAATATGAATGTGAACAAAATCAATTTAATCTATAACGAATGTAATAAATGCAATATTTAAATATATATACATTTAAATGATGAATAACTTTAAATTATTGTCGGGAAGCAACATCTATTTGTCAGAAAAATACATCATAATAATAATATATAATAACAGATATCATTTCATCATTCTGTATGATTCTATTGAAAAACAAAAAAGAATCGTGCACATAGAGGCGTGATGGATGGAGACGTAACAAGTGGCAGACTAATATTTAAGGCTGTGGTTCCTTAATATTTCATCTTATTTTAAAGAATATTGGCCCAATTCGTCTTACCTCTGAACTTTCATAGTTTGTTCTAATTAAATATTCTAGTATTCTACTGAATATTCGATTAAGTATTTCAATTGGGTATGAAATTGTTTAGTGCGTAGTTAAATAAATTTATGATACATACTCGTATAAACTTCGGAAACTAATATCTAAACATCGAGATGAAAGATGAAAGTAGTCGATAAAGTTTTTGATAAGTAAATAATTGAGAAACACGTGTTTTTACGTGCGAAATTTGTGTGGTTGAGCAAACGAACGGAACGACGAGACTGCGAGTGCATGCCAACGTGAAAATAACAAAAGCCGCGCAAGACGACAGCTTAGCATCTCACCATAAAACATTTTGTTCAAGTGCTGTCCAGCTAAGGAGTCCATTTAGGGTTGCAGCAGGAACTTTAAATTGTTCGTGATCTGAGATGGCGGCGTAGCTTTCTTTATGAGTTTGTCACTAAATCGTACAATATAGTCATAGATAACCGTACTGGGGTAGCAGCGGCATTGGGGCGAATGGCGGCGTGAAGCGAGCGCTTTACTGGCGGGTGTCGCGCTCGCGGTTGGCGCCCGCACGGAAGTAGGTTACTAACTAAAGTTTTGTTTGCGTGAGGCTGCGGCGCTGCACTCGCTCTAGTGTCAGCGCGCGGCTCCGTTCGTTCTCGCCCGCGCTCTCCGCCCTGCGCCCCCGCGCGCACCCCGCGCTCGCGCATCTTTCACTTTCGGCGCCCGCCCGCCCTACGCGTCCATTGTTGCACCGTACCGCTGAAAACGCTTTTCACAACAACTTCCATTCACAGAGCCTAATGCTATGAGATTGAGGAAATATAATGTAATCATTTTGTCCGGTACTTACAATGTCAACATGAATTTAGAAGAAGAAGAGAATTAGAAAAAGATATTATTTAGAATTTATCACTCGATGGAAATAAATCGACTGTTCTTATATATTTCAAGGTCGAACAAAATGACAAATGTGTATATCAATAAGTAAGAAACATTGTATGAGAGGTTTAATGGCCTTGTAGACTTTCTAATCCACAGTATGCAATAGATGTTGAGATATAGGCAAGAAAGAAAATAATGCAAAATATGGCGATGTTCGATGCCGCAGCGATGGCGACGGCAGAATACATTACACGCATTCGACCAACACTCATTGTCGGTGGTTATGTAAGGCGGAGGCCGCGTCGCTCCGCCGCGAGTCAACGAACGGCATTGACACGACCCCCGCCCGCGCACCGCGCCCCCCTCCGTGCGCTCCCTCACCGCTGCTGAAACCAGCAGCTGCGAAATTGGGTCACGAGCTCCGCGCCACCTCACGTTCGCATCGACCATTCTACATAGATCCCTAATAACTCATACATATTCCTCTAATGCACCTGCCCACGGTCAACAGCAGGAGGCAACGCGGGTCACGATTAGTTGGTGTTGTAAAAGACGACAAATGAAACGGGCCTTCTGCCGTTTAAAATAACAAAATGTTTCGTAAGCGAACGCGGAATCGCTTTTTGGAAATTCCAAGAAATGATCTACGCGTTCTATGGAGGTATCGCCTTAAAGACGCAAAAAAGTTAAATTAACTAGCTGTGTTAAATCATGATTATAGAAATCACTGACCTAGTCAAACAAATAACATTGTTTCAATTGTACAAAAGCGTTCCGAATCAAAATTCGACAATTTTATTTATAATATACCTTCTTTCCTTTGTTTAATTATAATCCAATTAACTGTAGGTATACATAATAAATAAGTCCAAACAATTTAATAACATGGAAATATCGAACTAAAATATTATAAGCAAACGCCATTAGTTTCTAATATCAACGTATGAAAACGGAGAAGGAAAACGCTCCGACATCGAACGCTCGAGTCAACGAACGTCATTGAACGACTGTACCATAGGAGATTGTGCTTCTACGCTTTGAAAATAAAGTTGGAAGTTGTCTGGGTGGTTTTTCCAACCTAGCCTTGGCTCCAACTGGCCTGGCTGACTTAGACATTCTATCCACTTTTACGAGTATCTACCGGCGCAGGCTCGTACCGACACTCTGTGCTTAAATGCAACTATTGCAACGTCAGCTTTTGAATGACCTCACTGCGTTCTAATTCTTAGGATAGCAATATCATTAGAGTATATTAGATTAACATCCAACTACGTTGTTGACACTTTCTTATTGTAAAACAATTTGCGAAGAATACCCCCATATTATGTCTGCTCTATAAAATTTTGCAACATACTTTACAGTTAGGTTAGTTTCGTAACAATAATTTTGTTATACATAAGAAATGATACTATTTTTTCGGATCTATAGTGACGGGTGACACACTGTCACCAGTGACCAGGGGCCGACCTGTAAAGGGCTCGAAACGTTGGTTTGTTTAAAGAAGCAAATATACGCGACTTCGATCCGAAAAAAGTTGCATTTCCTGTGAGTAACAACGGCGAAAACCTACGAATTTCGTTATATTCATTGCAAATAAATGAACCTTTTGATCTTAGGAATACCAACCCTTTCTATTTTAACATTCTGGCTCACTAACATAATAAATCCTAATAAAATAATACTTAGAGTGAACTTATCATTCAAGGTTATATAACCACTTGAACGTTATCAATGTAATTAATTAGTACAAGTAGGACGTAATTGCATTAACAGAGATACATAAGACACATACACAAAAGGTACTTGTAAGGTGTACAATTGCATTAAACTTAATTTATATTCAATGCTAACCACGGGTGACTTTTGCGGGTGGTTAGGGTCACGCTATCCACCACGTGTTTTACGAAAGCATTTGATATCTGTGAAATAGCATTGGCCCTAGTTCCCATATACTTCAAAGGTGAGCCTACCCTACCCGATCCTAGTTGTTATAGACAGATATGATACATAAAGCCTATGTAGACAAATTTGATATTATCAAAGGTCAAAGTGCGAGTGCTAGGGGCGCACAACGCAGGAGTGCAGTAACTAGTACATAGCGGACCAAGGGTGTATATAGTCGTGCCCTACTTTCAGGGTGCGCTGGCTGCAGTGGGTGAACGAACGTCATTGACCCAACTGGTACCTGCGCACTGGCGCCTTCCTCCGTGCCCCTCACTTCACCCCCGAGACTGATAAAATTATCAGCCGGGAGAATATGGCATTGAAACGTAGTACATGTAGTAACGTATAGCTGCGTGTGTCATAACTGCAGACGTCAAACGACGAATCAATATTCGCTTCATTCCTTCAGAACATACAGCAATGCACTGTACAAGCTATTCGTAATATTGTCATCTTTGTATGAATGGCGAAACGTACTATTCTGACGAAAAAAACGCTTTTTACATAGTTCGATTCAAAAGATCGTACGGGATGTTATGATACAAATATGAGCAATTTGTTCTCGTCAAAATTGGACGTTACGATATGAGATAATTATTGGACATTCAAAGAGATAATAGTACCTAGTACCCAATAAATACTCGAACTTTATGATTTTGATCCATGAACTGCGAAAATAATCACAAACTTACACTTATTTCTTTATAAAGGTTCGCCACTTTTGATCATTAATGCTTGTGGTAATTGACGTGAAGGTTATCACATTTTATTGTTGCATCATATAACGCACTGCTGACTTTGTGCAACATTTTCTTTTATTTTACATATAAGCGACACATATTTGAAAGGATAACTTACCCGAATAAATTAAAATAAAAGTTACTTTGGGTATTAACTCGTATTTACCTTCAGGGGGGTTACGTAGTTTGCAATTGCCAATATGATATGATTTACATTATCGTCGTGTTTGCCTGACATGTATTGATTGCCATCGAGGTGATTATCCATTAATACGTTCAATTAATTATTTACCTCCCGAGTTGCCTTAGGTCCAAAGGAGACTGGCCGGCCCTCACCTCTTACGACCTGCAGAATGCATTATGTAGTTCGAAAGGTTGTAGCAACGATCGTTATTTGTTGAGTGTGAGGTGCGGACATTGTGGGGGGTGCTAGGGGTAAGTTAAGAGCGGGGGAAGCGAGGCAAATGCGAGGCCAACACGTGCGGGTTGCACTGGGTGAACGAACGTCATTGACCCACCACCTCCGGGGCCTACTTATAGCGGACCGATAACACCACCGCGATAACACTTACAGTTAATGCTAAATATTAGATACGCCGTCTATTCAAGAACCCTTCATATTTAACCGTGCTCAAACAAATGGAAAATGACAGCTCATCTACTTGTTTATCCTATAACATTTAAATTGTACTTGTAAATATTTCAGTTGTTATTTAACAGTTAAACCAAGTACAAATTCAATAAAACCGTGTTCAGAAAACCTTGATCCAAAGCAAGTTAAACGATTTTCCTTCTAGATCTGTACTTTATTGTCAATGTCAAGTGTGGCTAGCCACTTAGACTATTATAATACGGACAATTAACAGTTTAACACTCAAATAACACTATGTTTGAAGATAATTTAAAGCCCCATTTATATGTAAATCTAAATATCTCAATAAACGTTTTCTATATCTACGATCGTCAGTGGTGTTATCCCCACCACAGAGGTTCACTGCATCGGAGCCCGCTTCCGGCCTCCCTGGTCGATCAATACGGCTCGGGGAACGAACCCACGACCTCGACACACCAACTGGGACACCGCGCAAGCGCCGCCGTGCCATACGCGCGATGCATCCGCCGCCACACCACTTTGAATTGCTAATTCTCTATCTAAAACTTAAATGCACTAGAACACTTAGCTATTAAGTTCCATGTTACAGAAGTACAATCACAGTTATCAATAAAAATTGCAGTCATTGTTTATAGAAAAAAAATTAACATATTTTGTAGCAATAAAATTGTAAACAATGTATTCAGTGTAAGTTAAGTTGTCCACCTGTTTTCACTTTAAATATAGTTGCTTTTTTAGTAGAGTGTACTAAAAAGCAACTATATTTTTGATTATGATTTGTAATCCAGTCTTTATATCAAATACGTTAAAGCTTAATGACTTTGATAATTAAGTAGCTATTGACATTTAAATCTCGTAATCTATATTAGATAGCCTTGTTAATTTTGTTTATATATTCTTTGAAATCATAATGTTCATAGACCGTTTTGTTTTTGTAATTAAGTTTAAGAATATACATAATATACACTCTTTAGCGTAACGTGAATTATTTTTTTTGCATTTTTTTTTTGGTCTTCCATTAAATTTACCAGGGTAGCAGTGAACTTAATTGTAGTCAATAGTAACAATATTCTAAGCACTTCGGTGTGGCGTTCATTCATGTAGTAGGATTTCTACGAATTTCACGAACACTCTAGTTAGACGGTACTAGGTCGGCCAACTGATCTGCCTGGCGATCTCTTTTAACTACATCTGGATGGTGCTTTCAAGTATGCGCTATAGTAAATTCTGTATCTTTGCCAATACAGTTAAACGGATATAAATAAATTGAACTTCTATACGATACTAGCTGGTGCCCGCGACTTCGTCTGCGTTGAATAAGTACTTCGAATAGCCTACTTATTTCTTACAAAAAGCACAAAAATGTGAATTTTCAGTACACTTACTTGAGAAATTATTAATTTTCCATACACATTTTTATGCCCTATTTCACACCCTTAAAGATTTATTTATGTGACAAAAAGTAGCCTATGTCTACATGTATCAGCCGTTTAGGCATGAAAACTTAACAGACAGACAGAGTTACTTTCGCATTTATGATATTACATTGGATGTTACATTATTGCCAAAATATTGCAAAATTAATTACTCCTGTAAACAGGGATTCGAAAGCCATTAAATCGTATAATAGTCGTCGGCAATATTGCTCTTGCAGTATTGTATTTGTATTTATATATATTATTCTATTAATTTCCTATTTCCGTTTACATTATAAAACTTTGTGAGTCTTCCGTATTGAAGGCATACCTATAAATAATATTAAAATTCGGAAATGAACAATTGCCATACATAAAGGCGAAGGTAAAGGCCGGCTGAATATAGCCGGTTAATAATTACTTAGTATACATTTTGAGCTCAGGTTCTTGCAACCGCAATGCCAAGGCGATTGCCAAAAGGCGCTTTGAGGTCACACAGTCACACACCAATGTCAGGGGCCCAAGAATTTTGTCTTTACTTAACTGCTGTATTAGTGGAAATAATACGATTTATTTTCAACAAAAACCAAATAGATAAAGCAAAACGTCTACGTTTTGTTCGCCTAGCCACACGTATACAATAACTATACCAAAATGAATGAATATACGATTACAAATCATTGTACTTCATTCCTATTCTGTTTTTAATATCTATTAAATACGTAAGATATTTATTACAACGCCATCTATTGACATCCTGCATTATCATATCCAAATTTTCCATTGAGTTGACGAAATGGACTGGTGTTATATAGAACACCTGCCAACCAAAGCGTGCAATTTTAGTCATGAAAGAAAACATTTCACGCTTTCTTTAAAAAATGCACCGAAAATATTACCCATTCATTACGATTGAACAAATTTAAAATACACTTTTAAGCTTCACACATTAGGTATATATATGTGTGTGTGTGTGTGTGTGTGTGTGTGTGTCTGTCTGTGTGTGTGTGTGTGTGTGTGTGTGTGTGTGTGTGTGTGTGT
>NW_020653945.1:7650131-7865885 GCF_003589595.1 Hyposmocoma kahamanoa
TGTGTGTGTGTGTGTGTGTGTGTGTGTGTGTGTGTGTGTGTGTGTGTGTGTAAACTAGATGGCGCGCGCCGGGCTCGCGAGGGTTTTCTTTATATTTCAGAAGACAATTTACTTTGGTTGGGTTGGTTTGGGTGAGAGAGAGAGCAGGTAGTTGATGTAGTTGCGTAAATAGGTATCCTAAAATAATTCTGAAGACACCACCCGTACATCACTCAGTTACCTTCATGGCATACATAAAATTAATAACGGCCGGACACATTTTAAATTATATTTTGTTATACGCCTATATTTATCTACACATTGATTAATACTTATTTATTAGTTTAATTTTACTATTACGTGTGCATCATTTTACATATCAATTTTCGTACCTTATAAACGCAATAAAAAAGCAAATTGACAAATGTACAAATAGTAAGTTAATTTACGTATCCTCGTAATTTGTATTCCGCAACTAAATTGCTAGTTGCAAAATAACATGCTAGAAATATGTAAACATACTTAATTATTACATGGCGATTTGGCGTTTTCTTCGCAGAAATGACATTTTCAACGGACAAAATACGTTCTCACGCATTAATTTTTAATTAATTACATGAAAATCAAAGAAGGTTTGTATTAATTAAAACTAATAAGTTCCATTTACACCCTGACATTGTAGCACTGGTTTGGACAGCATCGGATGAAATTCGTTAAAATTTTGCAGCTAGGCAAAGTTTAGTTTGAAACTTCTCAGCTCTTATAAGAAGAATCTGGAGAATTCTCGAAGTTTCGAAGGTCGGCAACACAACGCCAAATCATTGATTAATTTACTCCCTACCTATGTGTGTAAGCACAAGTACGTGGCACCAGCGCTATGACAGTGACAGTGGGCCGGCCCCCTGTTGACCTATTTTCGAGTCCCTTCTAACAGGATTGTGACGCAAGCACGCTCACGTACTTGCGATGATCGCTGCGATAACTTGTGACTTATCTACTTTTATATATTTATAGAATATTGGAAACCCGTCACGGATTCTAGAGATACACGATGTCCCTAATAATTTTGATACTGTAGCGTCCTAGAGCGCCACAAGATTTTCATACACATTTTTTATTTTAAATTTATAAAAAAAAGTATCAAAATTTAAAAAAAAGGGACACCGCGTGTCTCTTGGTCGCGTGAGGGTTAAAATGAAAAGTAAGTTTGTTTTGCAGGTTTTAAAAATCAGCCACGGTCATATGAAATTTTCCAAGAAGCACTTGTTCTAGTAGCAGTAGAACTCCTTCCAATATTTCATCCAGGGACAGACAAGGCGGCTGTATTCCACCTTGTCTACTTCTGCCGTCATGTAGCAATGTGAGTATTATGCAATCCGATTTAGAAGGGTGCTGGTGAAACTTTACAGGCACATGGGACTTGTCAATTTATGTCTCAAGGTGACAGGCGCAGTAGCAGTACCCCTCAGATCTTTGCAATCTATAATACTATGTGGCACTGCAACTGTCGTGGATGGGCGTGTCGCTTACCACTAGGCGCATGACTTGTTCGTTCCGTCGCTTGACATCATAAAAAAACTCACATGGAAGAAAATTAGGCACAGAATGCTGGGTACCGATTTGGCTAACCAAGATAAATAAATAAAAACTGTGTATTTTGTGAGTCATAAACAAAAAGTGTTCGCTTTCAATGTTTTTAAAGTTAAATGGATGCAGGGGATAAAATTTATGTTTAGAACACAGTCATGGCCTATGTTGTTGTTATTCTTCTCAAGTTACGGGATCAAAGGTAAATATTTCTATGTATTCTGATAACAAAGCGCACAAAGAACCAACCACATTATAGATGAATTCCTGCGACATTGTAATAAGAATTTGTAAAATTACACTTAAGAGTACCTACGTACTATTTAGAAAAATGTATAGTATAATTTTCTTTCTGACTACGAGCCCGAACAAATTTTTATGAAATATATCCAAAAAAATCACAAGTCTTAAGTTACCGCTGTCGCTTAACACTATCCGGCCCCTTCTGAGCGCGTTACCACGATTGTTTTTAGCCCTTCGTGTACCAAACAGGGACTTATCTACGCACTTACTCCTTTCAATATCGTTTTTTCACTCCAATAAAGCTATACCTACATAAAACCTTTAGAAACAAAGTTTGTACACCTCTACATGTTAATATTTTAACTGAAAAGAGAAACTTAATTTTCAAAAATTAAACAGCAACGATCATCTAAAATATATAAATAAATTTCAAGTGTCTATCTGTGATTTTAGAAGCAACATTTAAGAGAAGTATGTCCTATACGATGCCTAAGCTAGATAACTGGTTGTAGAATGTTTGTTTGTTTGAATACTTGTATAGATTAAGCTCTGAAGCAACAAAATTCATATCAATGAAACTTTTAGAGTGCATAGAGAGTATTTCTACTTAGATTCTATCTTTGTTTTACCTCAATATCTCAAAACATTTCGAAATTGCTGAATGTTACTTTATATGGGGAACAGATTCTTTGGATTTTGGATTCTTCTAGTATCCGCAGAATTAATATGGGTGGCCATAAAAGACTTTAAAGCAAATAAAAGACACTAAAAGGGGGAGCAACATATTGTTTAAAGAATCGTATTCCTTCTAGGCCTATTATTAGGAAATTTGTTATGAATAGACTGTAAAGCAAATAATGGAACATACGTACACAAAAATGTGGAGGTGGGGTAGAATGAAATTACTGCTCTGTTCACAGAACTAAAGTAATGTATTAATATAGACAAAACAAGAGCATCATCTAGTTTCATAATAAAACTCCGCAAGCTATTACATAAATTGATACTGAAGCGTACCGAAAATAGCTGTGGATCAAAATAAGTCGCCATGTTGATAGGCAGTGTCTGGGGCGGCGACGGCGATGGCGGCGGCGCGGTCGTTGCCTGGCAACCGCTGCAGCCGCCAGCGCAACCAGCGACCTACTTTCCTGAACCACCTAAATGTTAATGACCTCCAAAACCCAGGTCGAAGTTCACGCGTTACACGAGGAAGGGAAACCATCTACGTACCCCTATAGATGACTTTTACGGGTCGCCCTGGGTATTGATCGCGGGAATTTGTTTGGGAAGGAAACTAGGTTAGATCAGGGTCTCTGTGTTGTTGTCACGTAGCCATTTGGATTTGATTCCCATTGCTTATTGTTAATTTCCATAGTTTCAAAATTGCACTTTTGTTAATAAAAATGCGGACATTACTTCGTGAAAAGGAAATTCTTCAGATGAAAAGTAGTATAACGATTTAGTTAAACAAACAAATCGGGTGAAGGTTAAGTTATGTAGGTAAAGAGATATTATCAAATAACACTTGCAAACGGAAACTGTGTTGCATACCACTAATAATAGAAATGACAGTATTAGCAGACGCGTTTTATATACATAATAATATATGCAAATACATGTAAAAGCAATTTAGTTAAATATTTTAAACGTTGTGTATTGGCTTTCTTGTTGCTGTTTTTATTCTCTTTTTAGTTTATGCGTTACCTACACACACAAACACTATAAAATCAACCAAATGTGGATTTTGGTGTAGTTGCCTATTAGGATCATACAAATAAAATAAAATAAAAAGGCATTTATTTCTCCACAAAACATAAGAAACACAATACTTAAAAAACGAATAGAAAAAAAAAACAATCGAATGATGTGTACAAAAAGGTTGAAGACTCAGCATTGCCGATTTTCAGTCTTTACCTGTGCTAGCTAGCTATATATAGTATTTTATATTATATTTATAAAATATTTGAGAGTTAGCGTACCATATTGCGAAACTATATTTAATACAACACCAGTAAGTATCAAGTATTGTATTACTATTTTTTAATTTTACTTATAGTTATAGTTGCTGCTGTGATGTACTAGCTTTCCATATTCTTACATAGGTACATTCTAGTATGTAGTCACACGAGCCGTAATGACGACTGCATCATAAATGCAGTTTTGGTAGTCACAGCTGGCTTCCGTCCTTCTGCATCTCAACTGTTAAATACTAGTCCAGCTTACAAGAAGCCAATGTGCAATCAATGTGCACTTGTCATGCAATAATGGGACGCACTAACAGTTGGTAGTCACGGTACAATCGTATAGCGCGACTGCATCCAGACTATTTTCCGACTGCATTGCAACTGCAATTATTCAGTTGTGTGACTTCGCGCATTAACTGCAAATGCAGTCAAATTATTAGCAACCTTATAAGTAATGTAATTGAATGAATACTTATGTATAAAGGAAGACGTGCTGTACACATGTGACATTGATTGGTAATTTGGTAAACTTATTCAGTTAAACACGTTTATCGCATTGAGGTAACGTTAGGAGTTAAGATAGACGTATAACCATAGTATATAAAAAAGTAGTCCAATAAAGACGTAGCAGCGCGGCTTGTACGTGTGCGCGCCCGCCACGTGCCGTGTACGGACGCACACATTCCCATAATTTCACAGTGCATTCGCGGGTCATCGCCAAGCGCCATTCATTACGAAATTATTGCGTCCGCTTGGTGTTTAAAAATGAAATGAAATAAGATAATATATCGCACTGCTATTACAATAGTGTTATAACTCAAAATATGTGAAAATCAAGATTATATCGTTGTTGAACGTAAAATTTGATTCTCTACACGTCAATGAAACCGTCGTTAGAATATTGTAAAAAACAACTAAAATATATCTACTTAACTATTTAACTTAAAATGAAACACGCTTTATGTGAGCTAGTTCTGGCCAAAATAGTCCTTATTCAAAAACATGAAATTATTTCTTCTCTTTTATTTTTAAATATGTATATTTGGTAAATAGGAAATAACCTATACATAATATATAAATTTACACAGATCTTTCACGGGAAGCGAGTAATTCGTTTTTCGTCGATTCTGAGAAAATACACTATTTGAGTTAATACACTATTGTGTTAACAGTGCGATATAGAATAATATATAAAGATGTTTGTTGTTGCGTTCATTGGTTGTTTGAATAAAACTGTCTCAAATTTAGAATTGTTCAGCATTTCACTTCTATTTCACAGTCATTCTCCTCATAATCGTGATACCAATCCGCAATACTGGTATAAAAATGTGAATTTGTAAGTACTGCATTTCACAAAGGTTATTTCAATGTAGCACGAGAATACTGTAACGAATAGTTTCTTTTTTCAAATTATGTTTACATCCTGTTGACACAACTAAAATGATAATATGACAACCCTATGCTCCGAGGGACGTATAGGTATGACGCGCCGAACAGGCGTAGGCGAGACTTGCACTACTTGTTTTCGTGTTTTTTTTTTATATTACCAAGTGACCCTTACCCTTCAAAACCGTAACACAGTAATGCTCACACTACTGCTTGGCGGCAAAAATAGTTAAGGTGACACGAACTCTTTCACAAGGAACTCTACTGCAACTAAAACTAAATAACTATACCTATGTATGTACATAGATACTCGTAAATGCAAACAAGTAATTTATTTGTTTTATCAGTGTCAATGCAGTTGTGTTTCTGTATTATGTTCATTGAGTAATGAATTTTATCTATCTTATCTAATATATAGACACTAACTGAGTTTGGTACAGGAGCTGTAAAACTAACCAAGATCGTAACTCATAGTTATGATGCAAGCTGTGCCACATTTACTAGCTCTTGGAAGCTTATTCAGTGCATTCAATGGTCGATGTAATATGTAACTCAAATGGTATGTATATTAGATGTAGGTGCAGTATAGTGATGATTTTGTTTTTGGGGCAACAGAACCAAAATTGTAGAGACAATTAGTAAGTTGGTATTTATAATTCATTTAAATTCATTTAGTAACTCAATGACGGTAAAATCCTGGACTCCTATCCTCCATAAAAAAAAAAACTGTGGACGTTAATATAAAAATATTTTTTAATATTACATTTTTATAGCTTCAATTAATTCACATGGATAATGCTGACAATGAATGAATTCGTTTTTGATATTATTAATAATGTTATATGTTATGTAAAATAAACCTCCGTAGGTGCTTTATATTATATTAACACTGGGCAACTCCACACGGAACAACCAAAACACTGTTGACAGTTTTCGCATTTGTTACACATTGGAAATGCAACTATTTTTTTGAATTTAAATCGTTTATTCAGCGTGATCATGGAACCTGTAAAGAGCCCGAAACGTTGGTTTATTTGAAAAAACAAACGTACGCGATTGAGATCATAAAAATTAGTTTCATTTCCACTCTTGATATTTGTTAAATCGACTCTCTAGCATCGCTACACGGTTATATGTAAACGAATTGTCGTATACATTGTACAAAAGTTTCTAAATAAATAAAAAAAATCTGATGCTAACTGATAATGTGACCAACGATGTTACGCGTTTGTCTAAAAAAAATTACTATTTACTCTAACCTTGAGTATTACTCAGATTGTAGTTTAAAAAAAACAGATATTGGCAGTGTATTCCGTTGCTTATTCGTACGCATTAGCAAGGGGGAAGCAAAACGCTTCGTAATGCGTACGAAAAATGACCCGATGGCAAATCAGTGACGTAAGAAGGAGCGGTCTGAGTTTTCTAGTCGACTGATGGACGAACGGTAAGGGTGGAACAAAATTGAAAAGTTCCTGCGCACGTCTTAAAATTTACTCTATATATAAAAGTGACAAGCAGGCCGCTTTCCTACGTTGGTCGAGATTTTGAAGCTTCCACTCCGCAAGAAAATCGCAATAAGTCTTCGCCATTCGCTCCACGGAGTCCAAGGCAGCCAAATGATATTGGGCAGAGCCGTCACAACGGAGATAACACTATACATGAACAAACTTGTGCTTGATAAAACTTTAAAGCCGTTCTGGATAAAAGTTAGTTAAAATGAAATGAAATTTGAAGTTGGAGCGGCGACTTTCACCAAACCGGGCAGTCCAGTCGGATTGAAGGAATTTTTCTTTCTCTTTGTTCGATCTATGTATCAATAATAACAATAAACCAGTGGACGATTTTTTACAAAAAATGTATGATTATCATGGTACTAAAACATCGTGATATTCAATCAAATAAATAAAAAAAAATAACTAAAAATATATTATTTAGTTAATCATTGATTGAGGGTACTACGATCATTAGAAGCTTGTATGGCGCCATTATGGTTATGACATCACCAACAAATATGTTGCTGGTAATTATTTCAATTTTCAAGGAATTTGTAAGTATTTTAGTTTTGAACGGAATTAAGATGTTCGTAAACAGCCAATTCTGTCAAATTATATCAATTCTAACTACATACCACATAAATTCTAACAGTATGTGACATTTTACATTCAACTGTTAAATTTATTTTTAAACGACTTCAAAAAGGAGGAGGTTCTCAATTCGACTGTATTTTTTTAAGTACATATCGCACTGTTAATACAATAGTGTATTAACTCTGTATTTCTCAGAATCGACGAAAAACGAATTACTCGCTTCCCGTGAAAGATCTGTGTAAATTTATATATTATGTATAGGTTATTTCCTACTTGCCAAATATACATATTTAAAAATAAAAGAGAAAAAATATTTTCTAATTTTTGAATATATAATAGTCCATTATGGCCAGAACTAGCTCACATAAATCGTGTCTCATTTTGAGTTAAGTAGTTAAGTAGACACCTTATAATTGTTTTTTACAATAGTCTCACGACGGTTTTATTGACCTGTAGAGAATCAAATTTTACGTTCAACAATGGTATAATCTTGAATTTCACATATTTTCAGTTATAACACTATTGTAATAGCGGTGCGATATGTTACGAGATAACTCTCGCATTTGTGACCCGATTTTGATGATCCTTTTTTTGTTGGAAAGAGAGTAACCTCAGTATTGGTGCCATTTAAATTTTGAAGAAAAAATTGTAGAAAAAAGTCCACCATAAGGGTGGCAAACTAGGGAATGAATCCGGTTTCGCACACATTCCGGTAACCGATTTCAATAAAACTTGGTAAATAAAAAAATACTGCGACCATTAAAGCTAAATGAAAAAAAATTTCGTTAATTAACAATAATCCTAACATCAGCTTGGCTCCGTATACTTGATTGCCATTGATAATGAATGCTCATAATAACTTATAACTATGTAACACATATAGAGTATAGCGTACTGTTTGCTGCTTTGATTCTGACTTCGGTTATACATTCCCCCTGAATAACAAATTAGTACAACACTTAAAAGTAATTAAAAAAATATATCCTCCTTTGTAAAACCTATAAATAGCTGCGAGGATTTAATTTTTATTCGCTAGCGGTGAGTGAGCAATTTTACACATGGCAGTTAACCGTATAGTGATGACGTCACCAAGTTCCTAGTACGCAAAGCATCAAAGAGATTATTAAAATGTCGTACACCCTCTCCCTCATAGAGTGCGTAATAGAGCGTACATACACATGAACCAAGTCATTATCATCGAGGAAAATATGCTGTGCAACAAAATAACTAGCGTATCAGTAAGTACCTCTACCATGAGTTTACAAAATGGACAGGGGATAACAACTGTACTTCGTTTTTTTTTTAGAATTATAAATAACGTAAACAAAGAAGCAGTGATCGTAAACCGTTTTCTTTAGACAACAAATTACAGAAAAGGAAAACATGAAAACATCGTGAGAATTGATGATAAATAAACAACATTTACAGATACAATAAGTGTTAATATTTTATAACACGTTACCGTTTAATGTTTGGAACCTCTGTGTGTTTGTGTTTTTTATAGTGCAAGTTTTTTCATGTAATCTTTAGTGAATACTACTAATAAGAAAACGTAATAATTACACAAAGGTAGTAAATATGTTTTAAAATTTTAGGTTCACAATATTTATTAAGTTGATTTGCTTACAAAATGATAAAATAAAATGACGCCTGATGAAAAACGCATTTTTTTTTTCTAATGCTAAAAAACAATGTATACCTACCTATGTTAATTTGGCAAATTGTGCAACACAAAAAATAATTTTCTATACAAACATTTCACGTAGTTATAGGTACAGGTGTCATTCCCGGAACTGAACTCAAAAATAAATAATTGGGATGTCATTCTTCATTTATTTTTTGGCGGCCGTAACATTTGACACACTTTCATTGGAAACCCGCGTGATATTTAAGCCCATCTCAACAAGTGACATAGATCTTGAACCTAATTCTGAGAAGCGTTCTATGTTGGCACCATGTATCTTCGGAGTTAAAAATACCGCTTAGTACAAAGAAACGTTACTACATACATTGTATGAAGATTGATTTCAGAACGATCTTTCAAAATATATATACGTATAAAAATGTATATTTTTATTTACTTAATCAGAAGCACGTGCGAATATACCAAAACACAAATAAAGTGTAAGAATTTATTTTCTTAAGTTTTGCAATAGTCACGGCAACAACGGGGTGTTCAGTAAGCTACTAGCTCACTGCTGTCAAAACCCTTAATTTTTTTTGCACCCACTCATAGCTCCGCACTAGGGAAACCCGGTATTGCGGGTACCAGAGAACTACAAATTAAATTAAATAAATGTAGATCATATAAATATTTCACCCTGCCCTGGAATTAAATCCGGAACCTCTTCGTGGCATACCAGCACGGTAATCGTTCGAGCACGGAGGCAGTTAACAAATGTTTGTAAAGCTTAGGTTTTACAGCAATCTAAGAATGATCAATACACGCTGCTTGTCTTCAGAGTATAGCTCCCCGCTGCCACTTAAGTATATACTGCATTTATCCGACGGTGTCGACGGCCGGCCTAGTTTCGCGCTAGGAATAGGCTCGCCCCCGCCCGCGCGTCTGGTCGCCTGGTCGCCAAGCTAGCCAAGTGCTTGCTAAGGGACGCGCCTGCACACGGTTCATGGCTGCTGCCCACCCTGAAACACCTACTTAAGCACGTTACACGGCTCTCTGGCATTGTATCTTTAAACCGAACGTAATGGGTTTATAATCCTATTACTATAAGTATATACAGAGTTGTTACGTTTTCGCGATAGTTACACATAGGAAATGAAACTACTTTTCGGATCTAAATTGCGTATATTCGTTTACAAGTTCCATGGTCACGGCTGACTGAGATGGTAAAGTCATCACATCAACCAATTATGTCTAATGTTAATGTTTATTTCATATGCTTACAAAAGTTATTAATTAAATACGCTATTTTAATTTTCCAAAGAACATAACAATTTACGCTACATACGTTTTGCAAAACATAACTTAATCTTACCTGAGTATGATTTCAATAATAGATGGAGTTTTACAAAAGGGACCTGTTTGATATTTGTAGAGATTCTACAATCAAAAAGACACAATTGGGACTTTATCTTCTGTATTTTCAGACCACAGACCAATTTCAAACTCTTTATGCATTTTAAGAAAGGAAAATCTAACAGCGAAATGAAGCAACCTCAGAATATTATGCAATGATAGTAGTGCTAGTTGCAATGCGAATGTAATGTGCAATATGCATTAGGGTCTGCGACCTCATCCGGCCGGATCACGGCCTTTGAACGCAATCAAATCTGCACACAAACACCAATGACGACGCACCAACTGATTCAGAACGACCAATCACGAAGTTTCTAAATTTAAATGAGCCAATACACGATTAAGAATAATGACAGAGCAGAGGACCTGGTGCTTATAATTCAACTGTTTTCAATGTCATATTGTTTAGAAGACAACTAGTTTTACAACGTATATCTCAGCGGATACTAAATGTAGATGATAAGTATACAAAACATGAAGTCAAAAATACATATTATTTTAGGACATACTGTTCACGTGACATGTTACGTGGATGCTATCCATTTTAGGTATAATACTTACATTCTGACGTCATCAATAGGAGAGCCATAGCTCAATCTCAAAAATTAACCGGTAACAAATTACATCCCAAAAGCCGACGAAGGCAATATGCTAAAGTGTTTCACCGTATAATGTACATGGAGTCTTACGAAACATCCGCATTCATAAGTGCTCTGTGATGATCTATGGCCGGACAAGCCGAACCACATTTCGCTGTAGAAAGCGAGTCTTTGTTTCACTGTGCAGCGGTAATTTGTAGATGAGTTGCACGTTTTATAAATTGTTCCCCTAAAATCGGCCATCTCACAGTGGCTGGACGGTGTCCAAATGTGCTATTTCTTTTTTGAAGTTTAGCAGGATTCCTAGCCGGCACCGCCTCTGTTTCTTGTCAGGGATAATTTTAAAAAAATGGAAATGTTTTATTTATAAATTGCTTTTTCACGCTCTACCTGCTTTTTAGGCCACTGTTGTTCGTATGACATTTAATATCCCATGAAATTCCAGGAAAATTTTGTTGCTAATTCTATGAAAACAAGTACTTTGATGTGACTCACACGACTTCACGAATGTGTTCAATGTACAGGTAATGCAGGTGCTAAAACCTTGGCTGTCGATAGTGAGAATGCACTTTCACTAAAATGCACTAGCTACTTCATAAAATACATCCTAGCTTACAAAGAATGTACTATGAAAATGTTACTTATAAATGAATGTACCTACTTGGCTGAAGGTATATAAGAGACTTTTGTGTCATCTTATCGCAGAAATCCTTCAATTTTTGGATCGAATTGTGTCATAAACAGAGTCATGGCCGGTTGTCGATCTCCTAATTTGATGGTCACCCCTTTTATCGCACTTGTTTCAAATGTTATCTACCCTGATAATAAAATGTATTAAAATAGTAAAGAAAAATAAGGTTTTTGAAGTACATTGTGCTATTTATTCATTTTACACGAAAGAATGATTCTTGTACGAGTATGTAAAGAAGGTAACCAACTCTACGTGTGTTTTGTTTTATTTTCACAAATTTTCTCAAAGAAGGAAATCTGAATCAGTCAAGACTGTCCCTGAACACGCTGCGTGTTGTAATAATTGTGTTTGCTGACATATACTTATACCATTTGAAAAGTTTTGACTTCATACGCATAAAAATATCCGACCTAAAATATAGAGTAGCAGTTTGAAATCGAACATCGGGCTGTACACAAATTTAGAGCATTTGAACGGGCCAATGTCTTGAGCGCGATCTTGAATTTTAGCACGAGATTTAAGAAGTGAACTTGCCCCAGTGACCACCGGTGGCGGTTGATATAAATATGCACACGCTGAATCTCACATCCAATAATAGAGTTGCTTGTCGCACCGCCACGTATTATGTTCCCAAATTGGCTGTAATTTCTATACGGTAGATGGTGTCCTTGATAAATTTTATTCATCAATGATAAGACAACTCTCCTGTCTCTAGTGATACCAGTATTTTCCAACAAGTACACTCTGGTAATTAATTACTTATTTACAATATTGGTAAACATTTTGGGCTAGAGATTATTTAGTTTATTGCATGTACATTTTACGGAAGCGCACCATTTAATTTATGACCTGTTCCAACGTTTACCATAACACTCATTAAAGTTAGGAAATGAAACAATTTTTCCGGATTTAAATCGCGTATATTTGTTTTTTCAAACAAACCGACGTTTCGGGCCCTTTAATTCCCATGGTCACGGTTGACTCATTAAAGTTCGTAAATATCTCTAAAGTCGTAGAAAGAAATCATAACATTTCCATTTTTAGGACTGCACTTGTACACAATTTCCAAGTGGAAGGATCCAAGTCGGAAACAAGATAACAGCATTCAAGCTTCTTCCTTATACAAGGAAAACATCCCCTGAAGAGTGCATTTGACATTTTTGAAAAGTGCACGAGCGGATCATAGTGGTAGGTGTACGGGGCGGTGCGCGGGCGCGGGCGGGGAGGAGCAGAGCGCTCGGCGGCGGTTCGCGCAGTGTAACCTACATACCGGTCAACACTCCGGCTCAGTCAACATTCGCTACAGGGACATTAGGCGCGTTTAGTCGGACATCACTGTTAAGCAAGTCCGTTGGAACTTGCAGTCGATGGTAATTCAAGCACGGCTAGTTCAAGTAGTAGTTCAACTAGTAGGCTAATTCAAGCACATTAATATTAATGGAAGAGTTTTACTGATATCAATTCGTATGTTAACTAATTACTAAAAACTGGCTTAGTTGGTATAGCGTCTGGCACGGTAAGCTAGAAGACGTCGGTTCGAATCCGGCCGTGTTCGATCTTTTTATATATAATTATAACAAACTAGTGGAGAAATTTCACAAAAAATAATTGAATATCAATTCAATAAAAATTTATAATTACTGAAATTTGAAATGTTTGTGTAATAATACAAATGTGATACTAAATATCTAATTGTTTTTTACTAATTAATAATGCTAAAAAGAGGTTAAACATATCCCACATTACGTAGTAAATTTCCTATTTTACTAAATCATACAAATTACATCTAAACAAACCTGTAAAACCACACCACTCGTTGAGCCCCGAATACATACGACAGTAAACTCACCTGAAACAAAACAAAGTAAACATGCGTCAAATGGTTAACAATGCTGTCCCAATTACTTTCGAATAAATCTAATATCTATATTAGTATTCGTCAGTCTTTAAAAAGTTGGCCCATTTGTGTGCACAAGTGTCAAAAACACACAGCTTAAAAATTGCGTGTAACCCAGAAAAACTCGAATTAGAGTACGTTTACATACATAATAGTTTCATGGACAAAAATTGGATCGGAATTCAATAAAAAATTTAAAAAACATGCCAGTAAGCGGGATAGTTAAGTGGACCCTTGTGGAAGTGGTCTAAACGAACTAATGCCGGCATTAGATGCGACTAGACAAGGCCATAGCTATCAGTGAAATGTCGAGAAGGAAAGAGAGGGATACATAGAGTATTTATTGCACACATAACTACACTACAAGTGCAATACACGCACACATGTACAACTTTTCTATTTCTATTGCATGTTGTATGGTTCACTACTGGTGTCAATAAAATGAGTTAAATTAACTGCAGATACGCGCGTCTAGACAAAAACAAATTTGGATGATAGTAAAATATTATAATTATCTTCAAAAGATACTTTTACTTTTTAGAGAGGTTTACATTAGGTAACTATTACAAACAATCAATACTAAAAAAGCTACACATCGAATGCTGACTATAAATGATGAGATCGTAGCGATACCGTAGCATTTTTCGTAGCAAGTAGTGATAGCTACAAATTTTCAACGCCTGTATTTCTAACTGATATAAAGTGCTACGTCATTTAAAACTACATTGTACTTTTTATGGTTGACAATTATAGAATAAATGTTCTCTTTGTTGTATACGACTTTGTAGTCGATCTATTTAGTTTAATGGTTATTCTTGAACATAGTATTAAGACCTACAGACCTGCAGTGCTCATTTTTGCACTAGATACGCTCGACTCTCGCTGAACCGCTCTGTCCATGTGAACAAGCATTGTAACATTCACATGTTTTCAAACTTTTCATATATTGCGTGTTTTAAGAACTAAGAACAAAGTATAGTCACATTATATTAAATATGTACTTTTGCTGATGTAAACAAAAAGACGATTAATAATGTTTTTGTCACTTTCATGTATGTTCCTTAATTTCCTTTCATTATAATAAAGTTCAATATTCTATCTCTTATTTACGTTCGTAGATACGCATGCTTCTAGAGGAGCACTAACAAAATTTTCTTAAAACTTCATTAAGTTAACACGATGTTCTTTGACACCATTTCTCTTATCACCGGTGAGTGAAAAGAGCACGATACGAAATTTCTCTATCGCTGTGTCTTTGCTATTCTCGGTAAACTAAACTACGCATACGTAGTAGATATCTGCGATGCTAACGTTGTCGCAGTTGCGACAGCCGGCCTAGAACCCGCGCCGAACCCGAGTACCCTCGATTCGCTGTAGCGACGCACGTATTGCAGTCGGTTATCGATATTATTATGAAATATTCTCTATATGCACTGTTTAGAAAAGTTATCTGTCAAAACAAACAACATATTATATAATGAATACTTAAGGGATAATATTATTTGATCCTCAAAGATATAATTGATCTATTGTAAATATGCACATTTTTAAATAATCGATTTTTTTATTGATGATATACATATATATTAATTGTTCCGTCTATATTAGTTGATCTACGGATAAATTATAAGCGAACTGCATTCAAGGTAACAAACACTATTGTTATGTTTAAGCATACTAAATTAATATTAGGTATTCAAAAATAATGTTTGATCCTCTTTTTTTTAATAGTCTTTTAAAATTATCAAAGTTAATTTATAAAAATCAAACTTTTGCGTTGCACAGAACAGATTAAAATATCGATCGATTAAAAAATGTAGACATTTGCCTGCTGTTTTTGGAAATTTAAACGATTAAATGATTATGAAGAGGCGTGTTGTTTACCACCAGGTTAAAGACTTTTTTTAATAACATCAAGTGCCAGGACGAACAAGTCGTGCACCTGATGGTAAACTAAACGCCTGTCCATAACAGTTGCAGTGCCACTCAGAACTCTAAATTGCAAAGATCTGAAGGGCACTGCCACTGCGCCTGTCACCCTGAGACATAAACAATGACAAGTCCCATGTGCATGTAATTTCACCTGCACCCTTACCTTTCAAAACCGGAACGCTCATTACTGCTTGGCAGTAGAAATAGGTAAGGTGGCAGTACTTCCCTGGACGAACTCTTTCACAAGGAGCTCTACCGCTACTAAATATAATAAATATAATAGACTTAGGAAACGAAACAATTTTTTCGGACCTAAATCGCGCATCTTCAAATCGAGTGACACCAGTCAACCATGACCATGGGACGAAACGTGAAAACCACGAAACCATGAAAATGAAACGTTTCGGTTTGTTTGAGAAGGCAAATGTACGCGCTTCAAAAAAATTGTTTCATTTCCTCCGTGTAACAATCGCGGAAAGCTAAGAAATCGAAAATAGACTTGTTACGTATTAGGGTTTCCTAATGCTATGAGTATGTGCGCGAAAAAAAAAACGTGGCTGTATTTAGAATATTCAAATTTTATTGTGAATTGATCAAACGCTGAGCTCCCTAAAGTCTAAAATATGAATATGTCACAACATAACACCGGTATACAATTCGTCGGTTTTGAGCAGTAAATCCATCACAGCTTTTTTAAACCAATCGTTCTGATAGTTGACGTGTTTTTGAGATAGGCCCCTATACTAGAAAGCCATATACGTAAATTCATAACTTTAATTACATACTTTAAATAATAGAACATGTTTATGTATTATATAATTTTTATTAAAAAATCCAATCTCAAAAGTTTGTGGTGTTATATTATAACGCAATAAACCAGATTCATCTCCTAATTTGCCACTCTAAAAGGGGGAACATTTTGTTCAAATTTGAATGGGACCAATATTGAGGTACCCCCTTTACCAACAAAGGGCGGAGTAGTCGCTTAACGATAGCAGCCAATCATGTTACATTTACTTTTTCAAAATAGCTAATTCAAGATGGCGGCCAGAATAAACACCAATCGTGCTGAAATTTGGCACATGGCCGTGTATAAGGCCCCATAATACGAAATTGTGTTTGTGGTTCTTTGATTCCGCCATTTTCCAATATGGCCGCCATACATTTTCCACCGTCCAACATCATTATCTCTCTCCTATAACGAATCGAGGTGGGTTAAATAAATGCAAATTGTGATTGACTGGAAACATTGAATACCAAAAAATCTAAAACCTTCAAGAAGTAGTCCGCATCAGGTAGGACACACAGACACTCCAAAAAAATAGTCGAATTGAGAATTTTGTAATTTTCTTGAAGGCGGCTAAAATAATGCAACGACTTATTAAAAGAAACTGATTTTATACGCAGTCTCTACAAAAATTTTCATCTCTTCATAAAAGTTTGCACAAATACCATATTTACTTTCAGCATATCCGTACCATAATTTCAACACGATTGTAGTCCTAGTTCAGGCTCTTAGCTGGCTTCCCGTGAAAATCGGGTTATCTTGATGGATTGCTCGTTTCCACACGATCCCCCGACCGATAAAGACTCGAGGAAAGTCAGCAGGCGTTAAAAGGATAAATCTTATGCTTATGGTGCCGATCATCCCTTCTAGGTATGTATTACAGTTTTATTTGGTTCTCCATAAGAAGTCTCTAATGATTAAACTTTAAATGAAATTCTGTTTTTTAATAAGTTTTATTTTTGATATTTTAATTTCAGATACTGAGTTTTATGTATTAGTTACGTTTATTTTGACATAAATATAAGTAATATATATAAATATCAAATACAGAACTAAAGAGGAAACTACATTTTTTTTAATAATAATAATAAAATATTATAACATTATTAATACACTTTGTAAATGATAAAGTTTAATTCTATTAATAAGAAGTTTATTAACCTTGTATGAAGGCTCGATTATATATATCCTGATTTATTTAAATGCGTATTATATTTATTGTTACATAACGTTCTGCTAACTGTAGTAATAACTGCAGAAATACTAAAGTATTTGTTTTAACTTTTATAAAAAGATTGTTTATGATACCAAGTGGCGGAACGAACAAGTTGTGCACCTGATGGTAAGCGACACGCCTGTTCATACCAGTTGCAGTACCACTCAGAGTTTTAAATCGAAAAGATCTGATGGGCACTGCCATTGTACCTATCACCCTGAGATATAGGTATACAAGTCCCATGTGCCTGTAATTCCACCAGCACCGCTACTCTTCAGGACCAAAACGCAGTAATGCTTTATTAAATTACTGCTTGACGACAGAAATATGTAAGGCAGCAGTACTTCCCTGGATGAATTCTTTCACAAGGAGCGGTATTGCTACCAGAAATATATAAATTTTATGTAATTCTATACATTGATGCTCCATACCTGATTAAGGGTGCCGTATCCACATACAACTATTTAAAAAAAGTCAATATTCTTTAACAATTATAGAATTTACTTTCTGACAGATTTCATTAAAGAAATATCAATAAAAGAATTAAATAGGTTTAATAGGAATATTACATCATGCAAACAGGCAACTCGCTACGTTACTGACATGCCAAATTACATCATATTAAAGTTGTTTATTATTTATATATAACGTATCGCCATTGAGATGCGGTTGGACCGTTTTGTTTCTCTGTAAATGGCAATATCAGTGAAAAAACCACGCCTCTGTTGGCGTTTAATACAGTCTGTAACTACGAAATGTTTAGTAAGAGTATTTAGGAGTATCCAAATCGCACCCCTCGTAGAAGAAAGGCATATCTTTTTTTTATTACTGTTCAGGTTGACGGCCCCAAAAAAGCACAGCGCTTTTATTAGCGTTGTAGTTCTACGTAACCTACTTTGAATTGGAACGAAAACATCCTTTACTTGTTTAATTTATTACATTTCAATTGCACTAAATTACAGAAAATAAACAAAAACTTCAGGAATAGAAATTAAAAGGTTTAAGTTAACAAAATCTTTTATTGCTGAAATGTTTCAGATTTTATCTGGTTTTTAATGCTTACTTTTTTATTTCGTAATTTTAAACTTTTGTATTTTACCATTTCCTTAGGTTAAACAAACTTCGTTATTGATTTATATTTACGAATTTGTTTTACATTGTATTTGAAGCTACGCTTTTCTTTTACAAGTATTTGTCTAATTATTTAAGAAGCAATTTCGTTTAAACTTTTTGGCTTTAAAAAATTATTCAATGTAAGAAATTTATCTTGTTCTATGGTTTTATTCTGTTAATTAAGTATTTTAATACAATATTAAAATTACTGGTTATGCTTATATTATATATTATTAAATGGTAAAATTATTATCGTAAGGTAATAGATACAGCATTTGCGGGTTTTTAGGCATAATAAAAAAGGAATAAGTTTTGACTTTGGTTTTTTTGGCTATAAGTCAGTCAGTACTGTCGACAAAATTTCACGAATTACAGGGAACGTGTGTTACTTCGTTACCTGTCCAATGAAGTAAAAAATTGACATAAATCGGCTGATGCTCTTCTTCCACAAGGGATGCCATAACTATGTGCTTGAAGTTTAATTCGAACTTTTCATCGTTTCTTTTTATTTGCCTTACTTTCAATTGAGACTTTTTAAATTTATTTTTAGTAGGGATTGTATATTTACAAACATGTGTCATTTCACGAATTGACGTCCAATTTTTTAATAAAATATTAAATCGCACATTTATTAATAATTAATTATTAATAAAAAAAGATTTAAATCTAAGACCTTTATAAGAAAGTATTAACCCCAACCCATTGTTAGCCGGGTACCAATGGACGATGTCCCACATTTATCTGGCAAAGTGCCCGAAAATAATTAGTCATAGGCAAGGTAGCCATAATGAATGGTGTAGATAACTCATAACTCATAAACTAGAATCCGAATCTTTTTACAATTTCAGTTAATTTAATAATTAAAATTTGTTACTGTATACTGTGTTACACTGTGGTGATTTGAATAGTCAGCATTGCTGAAATACGCAGGCTACAAAAAGTATTTGATACCTTTATTATTTAAATAGATATTAACTAAAATAAACAAGTATATCATACAAAAAGTCAATATTGTGCTAGAAGGCACAACAGTAGATCAGTTTTTTTACTGTTTTAACATTTTTCGTATCTTTTTGTTCCATTCGGAATTTTTCGAAATTGAAACCTACTGATATCTGTAGGTTTCATGGTTATATAGCAATTATTGTGTATTTTACTGAAATCGTGCAATAATTACACAGACAAAGTCCGGAATAACATATTTCATGACGACTTACAATAATAGATAGCATTTCCCGAAACTAAGTTTGTACAAGCGCACAATGAAGAAAAAAATCACAATAAAATAGTTTACCGTGTTGTACAAGAACTTATTAGTGTTCTACTATTTTCTCTAATATGTGACCTTGTAACAGTATTGTAAAATAAACAAATGCTACGCGTTCATTTGCAAGTATACTCACACCATCTATTGTGGGTTGGAAGAACTACTGTGTTTATTCTACTTCACGCTAGATGGCGTGGTGAAAATCAGCTTATGTAGAGACGTAATGAGAGAGTGTTTCCTTTTCAACCGACTTCATCATATAATTGTTTGATAATTATTTGTGATGTACATTTGAGACAAAACTATACTATAAAAAAATACACTAAATAAATATACCGGGTAAAGCTGATTTAACGCACGTTTTAAGGAGCATAATTACAAATTCTGATAGGAAACCATGAGTATTTCATTATTTAGAAATAAATTTATATACTCAATTCTCAATGTATTCCAAATGAGAACTAATCGTATTGTCCAGCATTTCAAGGTCTTGGGAAGACTTTCCCAAATAAGTTGAACATTTGCATACAAATGTTACTACTGTGTAACTTTAATTAATGTAATTATGTAATTAGTTGTCAAAATATCACAAATATTGTTATAAGAAAATAACAACAAATATATTACTTTTATTATAGTTTTACTTTTATTATAGTTTTAATTTTATTATAATTATATTTTTATCTATTTTGAATATATCACTTATATTTCAAATTTTATGATGATTTAATTCTTTTAAGCTCAAAAAATTGCATGTTATGTAATTTTCCTAACACTTTTTTAAATTATTTTACAAGTTTACAATTTTATCAATGTAATTGTAATTTTGTGTATGTAATTATAATTGTAATTTTATTAATATTAAAACTACAAGGGTATCCCGAAGGGTATATATTATATTGAAATACAATAAATTATTTAATAATTATATGTAATAAATGATTCATTATATTATATTTTATTCATAAAAAATGTTACAAATCAGTTTGGTAATGTAAAATAAATAGTACAGATGGATTAATTCACATTAACTTTTGACAACGAAGGACAAGCTCTGACTCGAGACAAACCAATCAAACAAAAGCAATTTTCAAAACAAACTGCCACGATAGCTTCTGAAACGACAAAGTTGTCATAAAAACAAAATCTAATAAAACTACCTCCCCGGAGTAATTTAGCCTTACGTGGATTTAGTTGTGTGCGTTATTTCCTTTGTGATTTTCTTAAAATGAGCTGTGACATTGTACTTGTCACTTAACTTACTCTAAAAAAATTTAATAATAGGAATGAAACTATTTTTCCGGATTTAAATCGCGTATATTTGTTTTTTCAAACAAACCGACGTTTCGGGCCCTTTACAGGTACCATGGTCACGGTTGACTAAATATACGCGATTTAAATCCGGAAAAATAGTTTCATTCCTATGTATAACAATCGCGAAAACCTAAGAACTCGAAATTTAATAATATCAAATTTGTAGTACCTGCTTGTATGTTTAGTTATAAGTATCTCTCTGTGTGTCCTTAAAAAAATCTGTTGATAGTTGCTCTCATTTGGGAAAAAAAAAACCTTAGGAAAATCAAGTACATTTAAAAACGCAAAGCGAATTTTCTTACTAATATACCATGTAATTAAATTATATTTCCAGTTCTCTGACTTTTTTATACAAATTGGAATATATTGCGAAAAATTGTAATATTATAAGGTCATATGTCGGAGCTCTTTATAATTTAGACGTACTATAGTGCATACGCGAAATACTAACACAGAGTTAAGAGTGCAACACTGACTTGTTAGGGTAGGTCCGGACTGTACCTATACATGCAAACTTCATAGGGTGACGTACGAATCTTGATAGGAATATGACTTTGCAAGACTGTTTTTGACACTACGAGGACCGTTTTGATCTCTCTCCAGACGTTTTGCGCGCGTTGTCGATTTATACTTTATCTTTTTTTCGCTGCTGTTTTGAGTTGCTGTAAATAATTGCATCATGTTGGAAATATAGCGGTATAAAGTTGAGACGGCAAAATTTTCAGTATTTTTACGATGTGGAATTTTTATTTCACATTTGTTTATTGTACGTAGTATGTTTATGTCACATGTATAGAGCTTTAATAAAATAAGTCACGTCAAATGGTAACTACACAATTAATGGAGTTTAATTAAAATTAATTATATATTAAATTTAAATTCCAATACAAAAGTAGATTTTGTACCAGTTTAACTATTAACAAGAAGTATTACGTAAGTATTCAACAACACAAACTGAATTTAACTTTCTTGCTTGCTGCTGCATGATTGCTGCGTTTGTTTATGGTCTCTTTAACAATACATATAAAACTACGCGTTATTGCAAAAGGGAGATGCAATGTCAACAGTCACTACATATGTGAAGAATACAGATTTTATAGGCGTACAATATAAACCCTATCGCATACAGGGCTTCGTGGTGTGCGTGCCGGGTGAACTGTCCAGACGTACTATGCACCTAGATGTCTAGAATATCTAGACTAGGGTGCATCGCTGCAGCGTTGGTGTAGGTCCAGGGGGGTAGGTCGGGTCCACCACCACCCCCACCCTCTTCGGTGCACTGGCAATAAGCACCATCTCGTAATCAAACGCCCACCTCGCCCACCACGCGACGGGTTTATTTTTCGCTGCAATAAATTTTTGCTATTTATAACAATTGTTTTGACCCGAGGATTGGATTGTGTAATAATTGATTTCCTTTACTTTGTAAGTGATGTGAAAGTAAATTTTAATAGCAAATACATCATTAAAAAAATGGTGTTACGTAATATGTGCCTACATATAACCTGTCACCACGACAACCATATATTTTTAAACGACTGTTTAGAAATACAATCACTATCTGTGTATAGTGCAAGTTAAAATAATAACTTCGACGACATCAGTATGTATATTAAAATGTTAAACGAAAACGAGGAAAAGATTATATCGATTCTTATTCTTAGTAAGTGAGAATGAAAAGATTTTCTATAACAATATTATAATAGATGCAGCACTATTGTTGGAAGCTCTCGCTGGATTTGTGCGTCGTATTAAGTGAATCAAAGCGATGCCCCCTCTTACAAATTGTGACGAGTGATTCATTCAAAGGGGTGAACTTTGTTTACGAGTAAAATAACTGGGTAGACAAGTTTTTAGTACCTATATCTACACAGAACACACATTTCAACTGTTAAGATAACATAAGTTTATATAAATTAATTGTTAAAATTTAACGACGTATTTGTGTTTTGTGTTTTTTTTTCGTTTTGGTGATTACGTAACCTCTTTGTTTTTCCAGGTGTTAAACATTCTCATTAGTTCTTAACAATAACAACAGTATTGTTATGTATGTTGGGTATTATATCGTAAGTAAAAATATTTAGATCTTTAATTTTACTTAATTTGATAAAGGTTTTATTTGTGTTGCTAAGGTAATACGCGCGGTCCGTCACGGCAACGCAGTAAAGTTAGTGATAATTTTTACCGGAACAAAATGAAATAAAAATACGTATTTGGAATTGTAATAAAATAACTCTTAAGCACCAAGGGGTCGTACGTTTAAAATAAACGGACAAAAATCAATCACGACATTGTTTTCCGCATTAAACTTTACAGCGGCCGTTCCAAAACATGCGATAGTTCATTATATAATACCTATATCAATGTTTATTTACCAATACATGTCCCGGTCGTCGACCCCTGCTGCTGGTCGGGCATTTTCGGCATTGTCCGCGCCTTCGATAGGGATAGACTTATACAGGAACACGGGGGAATGAGTGCGTACTCGCGGAGGGTAGAGACCTTGAGCTGGCAAAATCAAGGGTAAGGTCCTGTGCTTGTGTGCGCCCTGCAACCGGCTCTGTGTGTACCAACATTTAGCCACACACCTCAATAATATGCCATAACTGCCACACAGACAATAAGAAGTTAAGGCATCAAATTCTTTGTGCAAGTCGTGTTCTGTCCAGTGAACTTTTTGAATCAAGAACGTCGTCTTGGCGTCAAACGTCTTCTTAAAATATTAGACATCTACGTAGAAATGAATGAATATCCAGGAAAAAACCCTTTTAGAAAATATTGCTCTTTAGTTATGTTTTATTATTTATTTTTTAGGAACAATTAACAAATACAGAACACGGAAAAGTATAAGTTAACAAAAAACTTAATATTTTATTATTTCTCTAAACCTAATTAAATGCTCGTTGTCCTACATAGGTACAAATAAGAAAATGTCCCAAAACACAGATTGAAAATAATTTACAATGTGTGACGTCAGGTAACGACATCATTAACCAACCAAACCACCATAAAAATAAAAATGCTTGTCAACAAGCAACAACTACGACCACGTGCTCTACCCAAAATAGACGTACACGCACACAGGCGCAGCACACGCAAACGCGTACGCACCACGCGGCCGCACAACGCGCGGAAAAATCAATATTTTGAGCAAAACTACTTCCCTCATCGGTGCTGTGTGGGTTTCCACTCCGCAGCAAAAAGACTTAGAGCCCATTAAACACGCAAACCGAATCACACCTTATCTGTTACGAAACAAAGTGTTATTTCCCCTATTAAGTGCAGGGGTTGTTGAATCGTGAGGGTTCAGAGTAGTGCCGTCCCGCTCCGATCAATCGGATGGGCCGGTTGCGCGGCCGCGTGGCGCCGGCCGACGACCCCGCGCGGTCGTTACCCTGCGACAGTTGCACCCTGCTACCCCGTACCAGTTAGAACGAACGCACCCTTATTCTCGCTTGCCGAATCTTGGGCCCAAGCCTCGCTGACATTGACTTCCGAGCACGGTTCAACGACCTCCGTTATACACTTCCGTTTTCCGGTGCGCTCTATCGAAATCTTTGTTTACTACTGCAACCGTTTCCTTTATTATGGTTTTCTTTTTTGGCCACAACTATTATCATAATTAATTGGTAATTTGGCCTGCTTTGATGGTGATATTGTTTTTATTACCAGTATGAGATCAAAGAAAATAATATAATTAATAATCGATAATACTGTTTGTTAGAACATAACAAATACAAAATAGAGTAAGATAACAATTTTGGGCTTTGGACCATTTACGAACTCCGAAAAGGGTGCACAAATTACTAAGATACCCCCTAAAGGCTATTATGATATTCAGGCACAAAGATGTACAAGTAGGTAATCAAAGGGCGTTTTGTGGTAAAGCGCATTCAGAATCCCTTCAAAGGACCGCGTCTTGAAGACAGGTTGACGTGCTGCCAACGTCTTTAGACGTTCGTAAACACGTCGTAATATCAACGGAATATTCATGGCTTAAAGAGTCGGTCCAGATTTGATGGCACGCGCCGTAAAACACTTTTGCCATTCGAAAAGGCACTAAAGTCCGGGGATATGGAATTAAACTGCGGTGCATAACAAAGATGCGTATTGCATCGTTCATGTGTAATTTTTGCAAAGTATAAATTGTTGTTTATAACGTCTTACAACTTTAGTTACAACATAGCTGTACTTAATTTACACGGTTACGTACGTAAATTTTAGTGTCCAACCCATTACGTACCTAACATTTGCCCAAATCACGAGTCAAAATTCTTTAATGTGCATTATGGTAGATGTCAAATACAATCATTGGCCTAATCAAAGCATTAAGGTCATAAAGCATTCAATATTGAATGAATTAAGATGAATGAACATGTGTGTGGGCACAACGTGAGGCGAGCAGGCGCTAAGGCAATCGAGACATGACACAAATTCATTCCAAAGTGAATTAGCCGAGAAGGCACGCCGGAATTCGGCGGCTAAAAAGTATAAATACAGAACACAAGTTCACCTTGCCGAAATTAATTAAGTGACTAAGTGCACATTTGGGATGTGCTTACGCATCGTTTTAGCCCGAAAAAATATTCTTGACGCGCTAACGAAGGGGCTTAAAAAAGTGGATATGGACATCGTGAACAAATTTAAAGTTGAAGTTAATTTTTTGGCTTAAATTAAACCACAACGTTTAACGTTTACTATGTGCTATGTAAAGTTTTTGCAAATAGTCTTTTGAGGTTCGTCAGGTCTTTTATTGCGTAGATTTTAATTAAATTGTCTAAGTAGGTATTACAACGTGCATTCAGCACGTTGGGTTGGTTAATATTCTTAGTGTAGCAACAACTACTAAATTTTCAGCAAATACTTAATAGATGACCTTATGAACCTTACGTGAAGTCAATTTTTAATAAGCGACATTCTTATTTAACATAAAGCAAGAATGTCGTCGCTATAGAATATCCACACCTTTCGCGAGTGCATTTATCTTTTTTTTTAAGATTCACTCTTGGCAATGTTTGAAATATATGTATTTGTCAGGCACTAAAGCAGCATTCGTCTGGCGGCTCGTTTAAGCTTATGTCGACTTTAATTGGCTTTAAAATTGTTTCAATAAATCTTTTCCCGGACACGATTAGACATTCAAATGTCCCGGTTTCGAACTTTTTGAAACGAATTTCCAGTTTATTTTCATTTTAAATCTACTCTACCAAGAATAATATTTCAGACTTGCATCTATTAAAAATGCATTTTCTGAAATAATAGGTATGTTCGATTAAGCCTTTCTATAACAATTTTCCAAGGCGGCTTCGGTTTATGTCAAGCGTTAGATTACAAAGTTTGTGTGTGACAGATAAAACGCAAGCCGCGAGCATAGCCGTATATTCTACGAGTCGATGGCGGTACGTGCAGCGGCACACAAATAAACGCATCTCAAGATGCGCCGCTAGATTCAGCAACAGCTGTAGATTCAGCCGCGGTCGGGGTCAATGCCCCTCGTATTTTCAACATGTGCCGACGTTTTCCGCGTTCCAAGGAAAGCTCGTTTCAAGTCGCTTGTCATCCTTTCGGAAGCCCTCGGCGATCTTCGGCGGCGCTTCGGTTTTTCAGTACTTGGGTTGTGTAAGAGATGTTAGAATAATGGCTGCCGTAACGTTTTTATTTGATACCTATTTTCAACGATATTATACTCTGCCTATTTTAGTTCAACCTAAAAACATTAATTAGGCTCGTTTTTGGATGATTTTTAATTAGCTACCATTTTGGTAAGTGGCGCAAGTTTTCAAACTCTACACACCAATATTAATTTGTTTATAAATCTATATAATTATAATCATTTTAGAGCACATTACATCTTGCGTGTCGTTTTGTTTATGCTATTGCAATGTTGACGTTATATTATATCTAATGGGTGATATTAAAGGTACCTAATTTAACGAATGATTTGAGTAAGAACTAATTGTACCAGTTCTGTGAAATTATTAATAGCAGTAGAGATCATACTGTACCATTTGTAGGTTTATGTTACGAAATATGTGTGTCGATAATATTAATTTGTTTACCTTCTAAATGACTCCACAGTTTCAAGGGCACAAGAACGTTGCGATCAAAACATAACAAACTTAGGTATTTATATAACAATTAGATGATAGCTCGTGTAACATTAACATTGTTGTTAAGACTCAAGACGATAATTTGAAATAACAGACGACCACGAAGACTCAAACGCGCTTTGCTTTTGAATTTTTTTTTTGAAATTTAGGAATCCGATCACAGAATAAAAAAATTTGCTCTGTGGAGCCTATGATCGAATTTGACATAGTAAAATAAATGGTTGAAGTAAAATCACAAAGTACTTACAAACAGTGGTACGTGCACTGTCGTTCGAATAATCAAAATCTGTCGTTGTCAAGACATTGACCTTTTCTTATAGTTTAAGTATAAAGAGACTATATTTATAGTTTAACTGCAACACGTGTGATACGTAACGCTTAGATCAATCAAGTTTACATATAATTTTAATTTAATTTTTTGTCACTTATATTGTAGAGACCGAACAATAAACATGTCTCAATAAACCAGCGTATTTCATTTTATCACCTATGTCCATTCTAATAACATGAGACACTAGCTGAAATTTTACTTAGGTACTTTATAGAAGGAGGAAATAACTCGATAAGTATGCTGCTACTATCTAAAAATAGAATTTGTAATAAATACGTTTCACATGCGTTGAAAAAAACATTATAAATTATAAAATAAATTAGTAACATTTTTCGGTTTTGTGTCGTACGGCATCAAATTGATCTTTTCATCTACGTCTCACTTCTCAGTAAGGGTCTTCTTTTAGAAAATTATTTTATTTTTCTTTTTACCGTCATTGGTAATATAAGTAATGATTTCTCTTTTACTATCATATGTAAAGTAAGAAATGAAATATTGATAAAAAGAAAGAATGAGATCAGATAGACAATATCGTCAACCTGACTCAGTCAAATGACTTCATCTAGGACATCCGGTCTGTACAACCAATGTCAATGCCAGCAAGGCAAGGCGATTAAGATTTTATCAAAGTATCCTTTTATGGAGATAATATTGTATGTCTGAATAAGGTCAGGAAATAGGAAATGCTTAAGTATTATTTTCAAAGCATATGAAATCAATTTCAGGATCTAAACTCTCGTACATACAATCCAATGTTTCAGGCTCTTTACAGGTTTCGTGGTTGAGTTCTTTACCACGAGGCCTGCGAGAAACCGGAAACGTGTTGCAAAACGTGTTTCTAACGACTTTAAAAAAAGAGAAGGTTCTCAATTTGCCTGTATTTTTGTGTCTATGTTACGCGATTAGTCCGACATTTGTGAACTTATTTCGATGATTCTTTCTGTTTGAACAGGACCACTATTGAGGGATACTTCAGTAGTGATTCCATTCAAATTTAAAGAAAATATTCCATCTCTAAAGGTGAAAAACTAGGGTATGAGTCCAGTTTATTGGAATTTATCCACTTTCTGTTAAAAGATTTCAACAAAACTTGGCAAATAGATGTACTTCCACAAACTTTTGGCATCTGTTTTTTTATGAAAAAGTTATAATTATGAAAAGCATACATATCCGCGAGATGTACGTATCTAAATAAATACATATGTAGCCAGCATCTTGGGCACCTTGCCGCGGGGACCAAATTTTATTCATATAATTTATAAATCATAGTTTTACTTTCTAGTATTTACTTAAGGTTTTATTGTCTTTTTTATCTTACCTGTATATTATCTTAATTAAATAAAGCTGAATGTATGTGTACAAAGATCAAAAACAAAGTATATACTTATGTCTACATATATCTCAAAATCCAAAAAATAGTTTAGTTTCCAATGTGTTACCACGAAAACTTAAGGACTCGATCATTTTTCACTAACTACTGAAATAAAATATTCCAATGGAAGCCAAAAAAAGGCTATAGTTACGTCTCTACGAGCTAAGAAAGGCAATTATTTTTAATGATATAGATAAGCTTCTTAGGTATATATATTTGTTATAAAAAATTCAACAATTTTAATTGTATACTTTGTTCTATTTGATTTTATTAAAATGGTTTTGTAAAAAAGACGGGTCTGGGTACGAATCAATTATCATTTGTAAAGGTGGTCAGCAAGGTGGTAAGGTTAACGTTAAAATAATTTCAATACCAGTTTTCAATGAAGTCGAGTTAGAATCCAATAGTGTCATTCAGTGGGATTCCTCTTGCAGGTTTGTGTCTTCAGCCATTATCCAATATCATAGTCTTGGTGGTCAATGTTTAATTTAAAAAATTATTCCGATAGTACGAACTATAATAAATATAACTATATCGCTTATCTAGAGGGGAAAATTACTGTTAAATTGTCGAGAAACTTAAACATTTTAAAGCCATAACGGTTAAACTTTTTGCGAACATACGAGTACAAGCAATATAAATTACTCACGTGGTTTAATAAGGTCACATCTGCAAAATGATAACTTTTCAGAAAACAGGGGTCTTACTCTCGATGCACGAAATTCTTAGTTAAGTCCGTCAACTAAAGGAGGGCACATTCGAAACTGTCAAAACGCATTGTTACACATTTTTATTTCTAGCCACGAAACTCAAGTCTCCAGGTCATCCATAGAGGGGAAACGACTGAGATTACGGACTTCGTGCTCAGAAATCAATAAATAAATAAAGATTCTACGAATGACATTAGTCTATAACTTTTTTATGCTTATATAGGAAAGTACAGAGTACTAAAACACCGACTTCAAATCATTTATTCCCAAGTTTACCACGTCTTAGAGGTGGAATATTTTCTTAAGAATCATCAAAATCGCTTCACAAATTATCGTTATTATCGAGTTACATACAAAAAAACATACAGTCGAATTGAGAACTTCCTCCTTTTTTTGAAATCGGTTAATAAAATTTCATGTTAGATACATAATCTCTTTCACGTTGTTCGTATTATTTGTATGACTTCCATGTGATAAAATAACTTTTGACATAGGATCACATGTGGGTTTATTATACCTTATAGGGTACGAAATGGAGCTTTTACATGCAATAATATTTTCATCACATGCTCATAAACAGTGTCATAACATGCAGTCAAATTGCCCATTGATTTTTTTCATTCCATTATTGCCCTATGGATTTTTTACATCAAGATTAAGCAAAAACTTTTTAATTTTATAACTTAACTAAACATTTGCAATTTAACTATATTTTACTAAATTTAATTTGGAAATTGTTTATTTTGTATGTAATATATTGTGGCTGCATGCGTCTGTGATTTTTTTTAACGTTTTAACATTCTAGTTCTAGTTGTATTATCTATGGAAGAATAGCTGGCAATCTGTTTAAAAAAAAATCCCGCCATTTGCAAAATCCGTAAATGTTGTGCTGTGAAACGATATTTATTCATACAAGAAATAAATTATCAATGTATGTATAGTAGCAGTAGAGCTCCGCAGTAGAGCTCCTTGTGAAAGAGTTCGTCCAGGGCAGTACTGCCACTTTACTTTATTTCTGCCGCCAAGCAGTAATGTGAGCATTACTATGTTCCGGTTTTGAAGGGTAAGGGTGCTGGTGAAATTACAGGCACACGGGACTTATGTCTAGGGTGATGGACGCAGTGGTAGTTCCCCTAAGAGCTTGGCAATTGAAAGCTCTGAGTGGCACTGTAACTGTTATGGACAGGCGTGTAGCTTACCATCAGGCACACGACATGTTCGTCCCGTGACCTCATGTTATAAAAAATGAAAATGTGGAGTAAGCGTTGAATTTCGTTGCTAAAATACATAGGGTTATAAAGTCGTTCCAGTTACACACTGGATTGCAACAATTTTTGCAACAAGTTTAAGATAATATTTTGATACACCTGCAGTCCATTCGTCTCCTCTGGCAGTATCCAATGTCACGGCCAGTGTCTCGGTGGCCGGCAGCCGTTCGTCGAATAAACATTCCCCGTAACAATAATATTTGCATCCACACTTCCGACGAAATGCATCGCGCACTTATTATGAAACTTGCCCTCTGTCCAGTTAAGTAAGCATAACATGCACGTCTATGGAATAAGATCCGTTGTACTGTTTAATTTATTGAAAGTAAAGAAGAATTGTGCAAATTAGGTAGTTGCAACACCTTAATTTACAACCTAACTAACACATATTTCGTTATCTACTTATGTAATTTTAAATCGGTAATGCTTTTTTCCTTAGATTATTAACTTGTTATCCTATTGTGATAATGATAATCTTTATTGTTACAGTTGCTTAAAGTTATTTGCCACTTGTCATGTACTTTTATACAATACACGTAACAAACAAAACAACATCACAGCCTCGAAATCGTGTAAGTAAAGTCGTGTGTTATGTGTAGATATTACAAAGCTGTCCATAAGAGGTATATCGAGTCTTTGTGGACAATGGTCTCGTCACACATGTCGCAAATGCACAGATGCAGTATTTATGGTTTCGTAACCGATGCCATGATTCACGGCCGGCCAAGTTCATTGTCGCTCGCCCGAACTTGAACCCGGCACGTGACGAACCACACTCGCAGATAAGCTATGCCTTGCGATTACTAATAGTCAAGACAAATGTTATGAACTCGCAATGCGATCATTTTTACATTTTCAACACTTTTTTTAGTGCATTGGATTAGAAGTTATCTGTATCGACACTTAAACGTTTCATTGCAACTCTCAAACGTCTTAATAAAAAATAATAATACACAGATATTGCAATATTAAGTTTATTGAATAACACTATTAGGGAATGCAATACCGGGAACTCTAAGTACCCAGATCCCGCACCAATTTGGCAAGATTGACCCCGCACGTAAACTGAGTAGAATCCCGCGGTATTTGCGGGATAGCGCATAAGCAGATTAAATGTGTTGATCAGCGCACTTGAATCGCGTTAACGCACGTCGTGTGCGTAAAAAATACGCCGTGTGCATAGGCTCTTATGTCTATGTATATAAAGACTTTGCTGGAGTAGCTGTTGTGTGGAAGAACTGTTTAAAGATGGAAAATTCACAGATAGCGAAGTGCAGCTTGGGTAAATCGATAATTAAAACGGTAGGACGTTCCATTAAAGACTTACTTGTGCATTTAGTGACAAAATATAAAATTTATACCAAATCAAAAGATTTAGAACATTTATTTATCAACCTATCTAGGTTTTAGAGGTATTTATTACTCTTGTAGTACAACTAAGCAAAGAACTATTTTTATATATGTGGATTAAAAGGCTCATATCTTCAGTTTGTCTGTAATGCACTAATGACGGTTATACCTACTAGTGTGAAAGCACAGCGAGCGTTTTCCGCTGCTGGCTACCTAGTTTATAAGGTCAGGAGCAGTTTAGTTCATGAAACTATTCATACTTTATCATTTTTGCGCAGTATTTCCCAAATTTTACATAAATTTACCTTATTATGATAAATTGTGATTGGTCTTACAACTTGATAAAGAATTTTCCCTTCGGACACTTGTAGTTTGATGATACCTTTTTTCTCAAAGTTTTTCAGCTTTCTGCAGGATCCAGCGAATACCAGGATCCCTTGGAATCAGTAACTTTCGATCCCACAAATACCGAGACTGAGATTATCCTGCGGGATTGCATTCCCTAAACATGATATTTTACTACCAAGATAATGAATAATTTTTGTGAAATTACTCCACTAGTTTGTTGTAATTATTAATACAAAGATAGAACACAAAGGAACATTCCTTCGATCCGGCTGGAGTCGAACCAGCCTCTCTCACTGAGCTACGGAACGAACCAGTCGAGGGGATTTCTTTTTATGTTTGTTCGACCTTTGTATCAATAACAATAACAAACTAGTGGAATATTTTCACAAAAAATATATGAATATCATGGTAGTAACAACATGATATTTAATCAAAACAAACATCACTGAAACTTCTTTAATAATGAAACCTTTGGCGTATTACAACAATGATACTATAGTTGTTCTCATGGCCTTATTTCGCAACGAAATATCGTTGCATATAGCTTTTATGTAGATGGAAATCGAACCTTAGCATGTTATTGATAAGGCCAGTAAACATTAATGACAATGGTCCCTGTGTACCGTCGTGACAATGACTTCGTATCAACGCATGCACAGATAACCGTCCGATCACTTCATTGTTTACCCTCTAATGACAAACTAGTCGCTTTGTGATCTCAGTTTATGTTCATTATGAAATATATTTGCTGTAATATACAGTTTGCGTCTTGGAGATAGAGTTGTCGCAGTAATATAGAGTTTGAGAAAACCATTTCTTGACCTTTGAGAGTCTGCTAGAATATATATATACTAGAATATACAATTGTACGTGTATGTAATCTATATATGTACTCGATTTTTGGGCAATGACTCTTTCTAGTTAGTGTGTCTAAAAACAGCTTTAAATGTGATATAAGGTCTAAGATTTTACATAATTTAAAGTTTACAAACTGAGAAAATAATTAATAGTGATAAATGTTCTATGTAAAGCATATAATATACACAATATAATACTTATACAAACAATGGAATAAATCTTTTTACAAAAACACCTATTTATTATGAAAGTTAGAGGAAATATGAGTGTAACATTGAACTCTTGGTGATATCACCGCTGACGTATGTTAATTGGTAAATATCAATGTCAAAGTTCGACGACCTTCACAATATGTGTAGGTGGTTATATCTAATTGGTAAATTTAAAACTCAGTGGACGTATTTTAAATGCCTAGATACATGTGCTCGGAATAACAATGAATGCGATATTTCTATTTTTTTATAAGAATGTCAATTGTTCACGTGACTTGGATTTCATATTGGCGACCTTGGTGGCTCAACGGTTTGCACTGTGGGCTCTTGATGAAGAGGTCCCGGGTTCCCGGGGTCCCGGATCTGGGTGTACCGGGTAATGCCCGTTCCGTTAAATTCCGGTACTCGAGTTATAGTACAAGGAGTTCCACAGTTGGAGATCAGATAATAATATTAACATTTGAATTGAGCAGGGAAAACGCTTTTTAAAGGGTGTAAAAGTCTGACCATATTTTACCAGATGATCGAACTCCTGATATCAAAAAAAAGCTTGCTCTAACGAAATATGCGCTATCCAAAGATCATATATATGTATGACCCTTGATATTGCTTTACATTTATTTGCAATAATCAACACATATTTAATTATATATATGTAAATACTTATTAATAATAACTAATAGACATAAATATCAATGTATACCTTCATATTTGAATAGTTGGAAAGTCCATACACTTGTATGAATCATTAAATTGGGATTGATTATGAATCATATTTTTTTCTTACAATTCTTTAGTTGTGATTCATTTCACTACATGAAATTCCTGTAAAAAAATCAACAGCACATCTTATAAATACGTGTGATACGCATAGGCTATAGTTAGGTACGTAACCCTAGCAGGATTGTATTGAGAAAAGGGGTCGCTATCATACTGCGTTGGGTATGTTACAAAGGCGGAAAGAAAAATGCAGCTGCTTTTATTGGTTCCTCTATAAAACACGCACAAACTTACCTTATCATCGCATAAAGGTGTGCAGAATAATATTTTTCCGTAAACTTTTTTATCTAACGCCTGAATTTCTTATTCACACTCTGATGTATATAATTTTTATACGACTACTAACCTATTGGAATATACTGATAAAATATCTGTCACCGGTCTAACACCACTGTATGCAATCAATCATCAATAATTTACAAAGTGTTGAAAAGTAAGTGTGTAATCACGTTAAGGATACCTAAAACTGTATTTGTCAAACGTGCATCAATCACGGTCACGCATTAATCGGCGTACGAAACTCGACACACGTTTGCAGTGCACCAGGAGCTCAGAGATTCGTGAAGAGCTCGCAGGAACCGCGGAATCGCGGAACACAATAAATAAACGCGCACGATATTCGGAGTTCACTCGCGGCCGCCCGAGAGGGCAACGACCGTCCTTAGAACAGCTGCGAGGACCTCACAGACTTATAGCCGTCTCGCTCTAGCGGACATTGCGCGCTGCCGCAATGTTTTCCATACTATTATTCAAATTAATCGATTTTATTGGGAAGGCTACTGTTTTGATCGATGTTTTTCAAGCCTACCTCGGCCGTAGGTTCTCGATTATGCATTAAAGTTGCATGTGTTTTGTTCTGTATATTTTGAATACACATTTCTTTTTAGGTTTCATCAACCGGAAAATAAGCCTAATCTGAAAGTACCACTACCGTAAAACTAACAAAATTCAAAAATAACAAAAACTAGACGCTCCAATAACTACAGTAACACGGCTAAAATATTAGGCAAATCCACCGACCTATTCTTAACAGTTATGTCAATTTTCGCACCTAATCATCAGGAAATATAGTTCATGAACCTCGTTCTGAGGCGGTAATTTTAAGTGTTGCCGTCGACAGCCGACCTGAAAATTTTTCGCTGCCGGATTCACCCACATGCCGCCTACCTGTTTTCGCTGGAAAATGAGAAACAAGAAAAGCTGACGCCCGCCTACCAAACAACCAACAAACAGCGACGCTGAGGCTACTCAGCAATGTAGTGTTGCAAGAATAGCTCGTGTTTAAAAAAAATTGAGTTGTAGAGCAATCATTTTCTTCCAGAATAATGAACTTACACGGTTATTGCCTTATAGATTTTAGGAAATTAATCAAATCTATTTTTAACGCTGTTTAAAACAAGATATCCTAATATTTTCAACATAGAGAGTGACATGAAAACACAAAACCAGCAGCCCTGTAGCGCGAGGCGTTGACCCGATGGCGGACGGCGCTCCCGTGACGTCATCGTCTCGCGCACGTCTACTATGCAGTAGCGCCTACGCAAGAGATACTATAATAATGACCATTCACGACCATTACTTCCTGTTCCGTATAATTATAATCATCATTATGGGAATATAATTATTGAGTGTCATACCGAACGATGTGGAATTTTCTCCACAATATACTTATGTCAAAGTGCATAAACACCTAAAGCGCACTTATAGGCACAATCTTAGAAGGTATGTATTACTTTAGTATTTATTGTTGAGACCTAAAACACGTTCAATTATGATTGCAATTGTATCAACAAATAATGTGCTATATGTATAGAAATACATTAAATAACATGAAATTAAGGATAGGAAATGGAACTATTTTTCCGGATTTAAATCGCGTATATTTGTTTTTTCTAACAAACCAACGATTCGGACCCTTTACAGGTCCCATGGTCACGGTTGACTGACCTCTTAATATTGAATAGTTTCATTTCCTATGTGTAATAATCGCGAAAACCTAAAAACTCGATATGAAATTAAGTAATTTAAATAAATATAATTATTATACGTAAACGCAAAGTGCATTTACGTATAATATCAATCACCAATTATATTAATATCTGCAATAATAAGTTGTATACATATTGAACTCTATTTGTATCATTTTCCTATGAAAACAAAATAAGCAGTAATTCGTTGTCTGTGGATACTCATAACGCGCAATGTATTTTAGAGCAAGCATCTAAAATGCATCAAACTGATCGACCTCTTAATGCTTTAACCAATGTGAACAGAACCGTGTGTCTTTTTATTTTCACTCCAGTGTGGATAAAGAAAAAGGCATGTCAAAGGTCAACTTAACGCAGTCACTCAAGTCTGCTCCTTTAGTTGGGTCGCTTGGACGGTTTACGTGAAAATCCCTCTGAATCCCACTGTAGTAATGAGACCACTATCTAAATAGGTACACGTATTGCTTAGATAGCATAATCTACCAGCATCGTTTTGCTTTGTACTTTACAAAGTTTAATTTCTTGTGAGATACAGTACAACATCAAAATTAATTGTATAATAATTGTAACTTAATAATAGAAGATTACAGGTACCTACTCAATTTTATTTAGATACAATACATATATCGAGTATTTGAAACCTTCTACTATGAAGCTACAATTATTATAAGTACAATCATTTCGGTACTTTAAGTGATATTGTAATTACCTTACCCATGTTGACTATTTACCTTTATGTACTTATCAGTACTTATGTTACCTATCTACGTAAGTGCTTACCTTCTAAGTCATAATTATGTCCGTGGTGGGGGACCTGGAAGCTATAGCATAGGTTTCGACCTAGTTTATATAGATTCCAGCTCCCTCACAAACTATAATCAGCTAATACAACTAGCACTTATTAATGTATGTAAAAATAATTTTGTAGTTTGTGTTGGTGGAAAATAAACTTTTTTCTTTCTTTCATATAGATATCATTGGATTTTTGTGTGTGAAACGAGGAATAGTTGTGACATTCATTCCATTACAAACCTACGGCGTAATGATTTGATTAACCAATATAATGCGTTCAATATCTTCTATTTCCCCTTGCTATTAAAATAACTATTGATTTGTAGCGATTCTTTCTTTTGAAATGAATGTTTCAAGGTTAGATTCAACAGACATGTTCTAGCTCGGAAGTTTACCATTATTGTCCAAATCTTCAATTTCAAGGGGTATTGTGGACAAACGTAAGCTTTTTTAAATAAAAAAATGAAATTGTTAAAAATGCTTACAAAAACTTGCATTAGATTTTTTTGTACGATACCAAGTGACGGAACGAAAAAGTCGTCCGCCTGGTGGTAAGCGACACCCCTGTCCAAAACAGTTGCAGTGCCGCTCAGAATTTTAAATCGCAAACAGATCTGATGGAGGGTGCCACTGCTCCCGTCACCCAAAGACATGAGTTGACAAGTTGCTAATGCTGACGTTACTGCTTAACGGCAGAAATGGGCAAGGTGGCAGTACATCCCTGGACGAACTCTTTCACAAGAGACTCTACTAATAATAATATTTTTAGTTTGTGTCCATTAGGTAAGATATTATTATTATACTATTATACTCGTATTTACGTTATAATCTAGAATTTCCCTGTTCATTGTTCATTGGTGTACCTGTACCTGCACAGTATGTAAAGAAAATAAAATTTTGAAAACATAAATCCAATGGAAACTTATAACGCTGTTTGTAATGTTTATTATCGGAAGTAAAAATACACCAATAAGTAAACTACTTAGTAATGTTGGATGTTTTTCCTCTTGCTCTCATTAAAAAACCAAACACGAGGTTTTATTATTCTGCTGCTGTAAGTCTTCGACACTGTTTTCGAGAAAAATGTTCCTACGCAGTTACAAACTTATTGGAGAAATTCTAATAACTAGCTTTCTAATGTGCAAGATAATAAACAACGTTACGATTGTACGAGAAACTGATTACTGACATTCAATAGACACAAAATGAGAATGAGAAGAAGATAGGAGATTAAAAGTAAAAACCTGGTCTTCTGATTCACTAGAACTTGTGATAAGACGGTTATCTGGCAGAAAATAAAAATGGAGAGAATTTAAGCATATTTTTAAAATATACAAGATATGATTTTTTCACAATTAGAAATTATTTGCTTAGAAATTATAAAGTTTTTGTTTTTATTATTAACATATTTTATTTGTATACAGTACATACACTTCAGTAAATAATCATAATTTTCTTATATGTACACATAGTCACGGTTGTATGTATCTAATGACAGCCAGTGAATGGAGGATACTGAATCGTGAAATACAAGCCTTGCTTAGTTTGGGATTCAGGAGTTTTAAATATTATATGTAAGTAGCATGTACAACCTTAGATTTTATCTAAATGTAACAAATATTATTATTATAAATTCATTTGTTATAATAGTTTACCAACATTTTTTTACTTGCAAATCATATTTCTCTAAAATAACACTCAAGTACCTATCGGTTAGAAATAACTAACAACCTTTTACAGTAAATGACCGAACATTCTGTATAGTTTCAATTTCACGTAAATATTTTACCTAGAGTTCATAAAACTTCAGTTAATTACCTAAAATAGGCACAAAAGAATAACACGGTGATAAATTGATCGAAACTGATACGTATATTACAAATCTATGTGTTAAGTAGCACAATAGCAGTGGTAGTTCCGCCAGCGTTCGCAGCGCTGCGCAAGCGCAGCGGACGAGGGAAAGTGCAGTCGTATGCGGAAGACACGCTGCGCTGCACCGAGAGTCGACTACGGTTCACACTGCAGCATTGCAATCTCACTTTTGTTGGTTTTCGATTAACATTTTTTTAAATTATGCAAACAGGTCAACAGTTGAACGATATGATTCATGAAAGTGATAAAGATTGCCAATAGAAGTTTAAAAAGTAGTTTTTAATTCGGCTCCGAATTTGTTTCAAATAATGACACTATTGCGTCACGTTTATTTTGGTATGATGGAAGAGTTAGTATGTACTATTGAAATATAACTTTACAACCCACATGCAGTCATATTAGTGGATGTGGAGTATAGTCATCAATATCAGGACGGCGAGAGTGGATTGAACGGTCGAAAGTAAAACCATACAATGCGCCTGCGGCTGTTAAATGAATCCGAAATTACTGAATATACAATTTCCATAAATAACCCTTAAGAATTTATTGCCTATATTACTACTGATAAAAAAGTCTCTAGGTCAGTGGTAATAGTAAAATGCGAAAATCTTATAGTACAGTCGGTCCCCTCACTTAGGTATCCACTATTTGTATAGCATTTAGTACAAATAGTGGATATTTAATTGAGGGCACCGACCCTACTGTCAAAAATACAACAGAGTATGATTAAAAAAGCTATAAAGATGTAAGTATCGTATTGAAAGCAAAGATTTTACACGTATTATACGTTACAGTTGTTTAGACTCATCCAGCAGAGATACGAAGTGCATTAAAGCGATCTGCCAACGTGGAGTACAGCAAAATAGCGTTACGTATGCACTAGCTGCGAGCTCTTCCGCGTACGAGCCGCGAGCAGGAAACACGGCACTTTCCCTTTTACCCGCGCACAGCAGCCGACCACTATGCCGCGCTATGCATCATTATAACCCCGCCAGTTCAAACCTCATCGAACACGCAACTCTATGTACCATCCATGTGACCTCCGCAACTTCGCTGCAATATCATGCAGTTAACCAACAAATGAGGTTAAGTGCTCAATGTTCCATGATGCAAGGCAGCTGCTAAACATTGAAATTAAAATCGAAGTTGAGTTTAGGATAGAAAAGCAGGAAATGTAATACTTGCTACGTCTACCGTCCTTTGATCGTAGCTTTTGACGTCCAAGTTTAATTAAGCATGACTTATTTTGATTTGTGAAATTCAATCTTAAGTTCAGAATTATATCATTATTCAATTAAAATCAATTCTATTTTGCATAAAAAGTAATTCAATGTTTTTATAATTTAACCCCTTCGTTTGCGGATAGCTCATGAATAATTCATTATTGCAAAATAACCGGTTGTGTTAACTGACGTAAGATTCCCCGTTGATCATAAAAGTCGCGAAAGAATAGAAGTGAAATTAGTTCACCGCTAAAACGGGTTCTGAATGAATTTTCTGTAAAATGTTTAATCTGAATTTGTGTGTACGAGTCAAACTGGCTGACATAATACAGACGAAAAGGCGCCTTCAGTTGACCTAGATACAGAACTCGGACAGTGACCCCACGGCTGAGACTCGTGTCGGGCCGCAATAGGGTGGAGAAATGCTTTCCTGCGCGAAAATTTGGGAAGAAATTAAATAACCACTGAAAAATTCTCGTTCCTATTTGGTAACTATATCGATCGGGGTCTAGAATAATTTAACATTTTCAAATAATTGGAGATTTTAAGTATTGACACGAGGGTACATCAGGGCGACAAATTTGAATGGAGTGCGGAGTTCACGATCGACCGGCGACCTCCCGAAACTAGGGCGACCCTAGTCTGGAAGGCTTGTGTTCTGCCAATATTTCACAAATGCTCCATTCTAAAAGACGTCTGTGAGATTAAGCCAAAACGAACCGAATATAATTATGTTTAACTTTAGGAACTTTCTTGCGTAGCCATCTTGATAAATTAGAATTAGGTTTTTAGTAAATTGCAAATGAAGCTGCACATACCTTTTACTTTTTATTTAATGTTTATTTCTTAATTTATGTTTCAGGTTTTGTAATATATGTCATTTCTTTGCAAATTGTTTGATTTTATTTTATTTTATTTAATACTAATTTATTCAGTGCATTATAACGCGCACACACTCATAGCATTATTGTCAGAAGGTCTTTGATCATTTGGTATTTTGATTTTATTAAGTTAGTGATGTTATGTCGTCGGGCCAATCAAAATGATTTGTATTTGATTTTAAGAAATAATGTTTGTGATTGTTATTAGTGTAAATGAATAGTTTAAAAAAGAAAGACATTTGTCAGAAACCACACTGGTAACTGCTGGCCTTTTAAGGGGCCATAAAAATAATAAGATTTTATTTTAGTTATTATTTCTTTCCCATACAGGTCACCAGCTCATTGAAGTAATTTTAAAATTAATTTTAAATTCGTGAGCAAAATATACAATTTAAAGGTGGACTGCACACCACACAGTGTATGAACGTATCACCAATTTTCATGATTTGTAAACGCTTCCTGTACCGAGATTGGAAGTCTTAAATTGAAAGTAGGCATTGCAATCGGGCACTTCATATCAGAAACTAAGAAAATGATTACCTAGTAGTAGTAAACTAATGCTCATATGTACACTATATAAGGTACTAAATGTAAAGCAACAGTACGCATTAAGTACCTGTAGTATTGAGGGCGTTTAAGAGTTACTAGGCGCTGAAGGAAATCGTTAACCTACTATTTGTACCTCTTGTATTGTAGCTTTCATTTGATACGCTTAAAACTTTATGTTCAGCATGTAGCGATTTAATAACCATTCTCCACGTTTATGTTAAAATATTTTCTCTAAGACCCAGCTACATTAACTTGTGAAAAAGTTCGTCCAGTGTAGTACTGCCACGTTACCTAATTCTGCCGCCAAGCACTAATGTCAGCATTACTGTGTTCCGGTTTTGAAGGGTAAGGGTGCTAGTGAAATTACAGGCACTTGGGACTTGTCAACTTATGTCTCAGGGTGATGAGCGCAGTGTCAGTGCCCCTCAGATCTTTGTGATTTAAAACTCTGAGTGGTACTTACTGCAACTGTTATGGACAGGCGTGTAGTTTTCCGCCTGGCGTACGACTTATTCGTCTCGGCACTAGATATTATATTAAAAAAATACTTGCCTCTATAGGCACTATTGCTTAACATAGGTTTTAAACGTACTTATATTCTAATATTGTAGGTTACACAGTATTTTCTTTACAGAGGAAACTCGTGCTTAATGGGATATTTACGGTTGACGAAAATAAGTTAGATTAGGCATCTATTATAGTACAAAACTTTTCAGTAAATATACAATTAGGTACGAGTGTTACCGAACAGTATATTATAACAGCATTTTGCTAAAAAACAGCCACTAATTTCCTAGTAGTACGTGGCTAATACGCATACACTAGGTATTTAAACTAACAACTCGCGGGGACCGTAGCTAATCTAACTGACCTATATTGTGTGGTCGGTGAAAGACCTCGTAAACTACTGCCAGTGCATTATTCCTGCAACAATACACTGCAGCCCATCGCACACGCAATTATAGCCCTTATTATGAGAAAGAAAGATTCTATTTCGGGACTTAGAATGAGGCGAACCGTTTCGCGGAATCATTTTGTTTAGAACATTTGTAGCCTAGCTCAACAAATTTATAATGAAAATTGGTTTCTAACAGATTATACGCATTAGTTAAGATATATTTCAATTCAAAGTGGATTGGTTTTTTCAGATAATTAGTATAATATTATTATGAAATTAGTTATAAATGACAGACATATGTATAACTCTAGCCGTTTATGATATTGTTGTATTATTGTACCAAATAAATCACCAATTACTTGGAATCAAACGGGGGAATTCCCTGTACTATGAGTACCAGAGCAACAGAATTCACTCCAGGGCACTACCCATAACACCCAGACCCGAACCAATTTAGAAAAGTTCATTTTCCAAATCGATCTTACCGGAATCACCTCATCCAACGCCCACAGACATGAACTAATTTAATTTAAATTAATATTGAGACTTAGACAAGAGTTTGTCCATTACACAAACGATCAAATTACTGATTACAAATTTTATATAATTCAAGTAAACAAAAAAATCATGAAAGATCATGTTTTCTATTCTATACTTTTACTTATGGAAGTAGTTAAGTACGATAGCGTAGGTTGTGGGTTGTAGCACAATATATTTGGCAAAATGTGGGAAAACTAATTCGGTATTGATGTCATGTGTCGGCGAGCTAATGAATTGCCGCGGGTAGCGGCTAACGCCCCGTGCAGTGTGAACGCACCCGAATGGACCCGTGAATGGGCCATTGCTACCATCACTTTAAATATTTGCCAAGCTATATACTCAATGGACATGTCGCTATGAACAACATAACTTACGAGTGTGCGAAAGGATTCCAATATGTAAATATCAACCAATACATAGTCTAAAACAAAATGACGTCGTTATAACCAAGAAGTATAATTTGAATCCGTTGGATCCTGAAGACGATAGATTTTTTATGATGTCAAATAAGGGGACGAAGAAGTCGTGCACCTACCCATGACAGTTGCAGTGCCACTCAAAGCTTTAAATCGCAAAGATCTGAGGAGCACGGCCTCTGCACCTGTAATGCTAACATTACTGCTTGGCAGCAGAAAGCTTGGTTGCACCATACCGGTGGCAGTACTTTCCTGGACGAACTCTTTCACAAGAAGCTCTACTTTTGCTAAATATAAATATTCAAAACCCCTTTCATTGTAAACTCACGTACTTCACTTTGAAGTAGAAAAACTGGAAAGTCATACGGACTATGTTTATCTTCATTTTCTATTAGGTGAATTTGAGGAGTAACATAAATTCCACAAAAACAAACATCTTGTAAAACGGTAGGGTGACGCTATATATTTATATATAATAAACACATAGTAGTGTTATGTGTGTATATATGTTTAATGTATTATATGTATGTATTATTTTATTTCTAATATGTATTGATATTCATGTACTATTTATCTTATTTTAATGTTCCTTTTCTCTCTCATAATTTTGTTTTTTTCTCTTTAATCAGAGACAGGATTATTTAATTTCATTTTACTTAATTCAACCTTATTCTTGTTTTTATTCTTAATATTATACGTTCATTGCCAGTAATTATTTTAGTGAATAACTGTAATTGGCGTATCCAAAAGTGTTAAACGTATGTTAAGGTTAGAATTGTATGAAGTATGGCTGTTGTTACCCCAAATAAAAAAAAATATAAAGTAAAATTCATGTCCGTGTCAGAGTTGGATTAAGTTTTAAATCTAAATCTACGATAAATATTATAAATTATTGTAGCGCTACACCTACCAAACCTCAATAACCTAATTTCGAGATCTTTCAATTAAATCAATTGCAATATTTTCCAATCAGACACCAATATAGAGTTGATCCCTGAGGTGGACTCATCTTTGATAGAAACGGGAAGTGCTGGACTAAGTACTGTTACGGTTGCGGACAGATAGCATTTGGATCAGTAATTGAAGTTAGCAACGTAAAACTTACATTTTTGTTTGAGAACCAGTCGGTACGGGTTCAGCCCTTCTCCTTCATCTCGGCTCGCCGGGAGAGCAGGGCGAGGTGCCGAACAGCTGCGGAAAATATTGCCTTCATATATACTGCATAAAATACTGTAACACACCTAGACGACATCTACCTTGAAAACTACCGGTTCGGGTTTTCAATTTTCACTTTAAATATAGCACATAGGATCAATTTATTGAACATTGCTCCATAGTTATCAATCAAGCGTAAAATGACGAACATTTCGTATAAGTTTTGAATCTTAATTACAGGTTATACGAAATTATGAGAAATGAAAGTCGAAAGTAACATTTTATGTTTCGTCTTTACTAATTATAAAAAAAGACTGCGACTTTAAAATATAGAGAGCATATTTCGATGTATATTTTTAAATTCAAGAACTTTAGGGAAGAAACATCTTATGCAAGTATCAGAGCTGTATAATATAAAAATATCATTAACCTCATTTAATATCTTAAAAATCATAAAAATGACCAAGAAAGGTTAAAAACATTAATTAATTGAATCTGTAAAAATCAGCGGTATCTGCATGCAGCGGATGCGAGCGACTGATATTTCCGATAACGCATATTGCATAAATATGATTGTTTTGGACAACTCTACAATAATCATATCAGTTACTTAATATCATGACCCAGCACTGTCGCCTATATTTGCTATACATTTCTGTGGTTTAAGCCGATGCAACTTCAGTTGCAGACAAGAACAAGGCAACAACTTACATAACGGGGTCGTTAAACTTGAATATTAATGGAGCAAGCTGAAATTAAAATTTAATAATTTTGTTACATAAAAAAATAAATTTTAGCATTACATAAAAACTATATTGGTTTCCAATTTAGTTGACACCCGTAATTATAACCAAGATCTTATTTATTTCTACATTGAAATCATTACAGTCATTCAGCTTCTAATCATTAATTGCCTTTCTAAAAATGAGAATTAGCTAAAATCGTCACAGCTAGGCAGCAGGTAGACGAGCGTAGTAAAGCTGCGATACAAAGCAAAGTGAAATGTTGCTTCTCCTCTCGTGGCTTACGAAAGCAATAAATGAAAAATTATGTAGGCATACTCTGTTTTGAAATGTTTGGAGTATCACACTCACATTCGATAAAAAATAATTCGCACCAAACTGTACAGGATAGTTACTACTCCTGAAAACATACTTGCATAAAATCGCACATATAACTCAAAGAAGCTTATTGTAACGATTTTAAATTTTACAAGCTCAGATATGTAAATACAAGTGCATCCGGTTCCAATCAAATATAAAACAGAACGCTACATATTCACAATACATAGTAGCCAATTAATTTGTTCCGTGGTAGCTAATTATGTTAAAATAGGAATGAAGTATATTATTTCATAACGTTTTACCATGCGATACTTTACTTACTAAGTTAGCTTTAAGTGTTATACTAAATATTATGTGAATATTAAAGTGACCTGGTGGATAATGTTCATCACAAGGACTTGAACTTTCTGAAAATAAGCATTCCTTTCAAGTCAAACAAGGAACTCTTGCAAGAGCTGAAACTAATAAGGTATTGTTTTCTTACAAACTAAAAAAAAAGTTCAGTATTCACCGTTGCAACTTTCGAAAGGGTTTCAGGAAAACTCCGCTGAGTATAAAAAACTTTCTAGCTTTTTTAAACCTTATTCATGCTTAGAATAATTATGCTATTCGTTAAGATTAATGCTATATCTTATTAGTAGTCAATTTAAGGACCTGGACTTTTCAGTGAGGTCGGATCAGCAGCATCACCAAAGTATCCTTCGAGCAACAATCCTCGGGTCACTCACAATCTTACGCACACAAAAGAGGTCACAATCCACTGAAAGAACAGCACTAGTCTGAAAGATCACGATGTTCATACAAGGAGCTCCAAGGAAGCAGATAAACATAGGAGGTGTCGGAACGATAGCAGCGCGGAACGTACAGCGACACGGGACAACGAGCGCGCGCCGCGCCGGCAGAGCGGTGACTGACCGGCCCAGTGCCGCACACCCCGCCGGGCGCTCCTCCAGGACCCTTCCGCCGGGACTTGGACCCACACGCCTGGAGGTTCTCTCACGCAACACAACACATGTGCTTCGTACTTACCTCCCAGCCACCCAACGTCTTTATCGTTACATATATCGCAGCTTATGAACGAGTTCAATGAACCGCGATCACCTGAAAATATTCATAATACGAGCCAATTTGTAATTAATTAAGAGCACGTTTGCGGTTTGTGCTGATTAGTTAATCATTCACAATAATAACTTCTCACAAACATCGCAATGTGTACGCAAAACTAAACGCTCACTTCTTGCCATTCCATCTTCTTAAGCTATTTATAAACATAAATAATTGATGTTTTTCTAAATGCTTACCTTTTAAATCAGTTTCACGTATATCTGCAATAGCAAAAGTTTGAAAGCTAAAGATAACAACAACAGTCGATAGTATCAGCTCAGAAACCCATCTCAATACAAAAAGATTGTCAAACTAACTTTCCAATTTATTGCCAACGCTACTCTACATTGAACCCTGACCTAGCATCAACGTCTGTAAAGCAGACCCCGAGTTACAAGTGCCGGTGGTCACTGACGAAAGTGAAAGCAATACGATCTAGCCGCAAGCCGTCTTCGCCAGCCGTGTACGAGACCTTGAACATTTCGTTATTGTTCTAAAACATTATACTTTTGCGTATGGGAAAGTAAAACATGAATTGAAAAAGACAGGAAGAAATTTAGTTCACGCTTCGTAATTCCGATAAATAAATCCTCAAAATGCATAGCTTAAAGCCTGCTCTTGCCATGCATTTGATATTGGTATACGTTAATGTACATGTATAATATTTTTCTTAGGACTAAAGTATAGTTCGGTGATGCATTCTACCCACCCACTTAAAAAATGTCTAAAATAGAATCGGAATAACAACTTTCAGGTATTATGAAACTGATATATTTAACAGATTGAGTGACGTGTTCTCCTTACTTCCTCGATGCGTCTTATTCTCAGATAAAATGTTTTAAGAAAAAAAAATATTATATATGATCAGAAATGAATTTATTGTTTCTCAAAATATTCTCCGTAGCTTTAATGCACATTCATACGAATAAACCAATTTTTAAAAACATTTATGCCACTCCTCCGTGACAATCTCTGAAACATATTTTTCATACTCTTCGACAGCCTCTTCAGGTGATGAAAATCGTTGACCGCGTAACTGGTTCTTAATTTTTGGAAATAAATAAAAGTTACAAGGTGCCAGGTCGGGATTGTACGCAGGATGGCTCATAAGGTCAACGTTGTTCACCTTCAAAAATTCATTTGTCTGTCTGGCCGTGTGAGAACTGGCATTATCGTGGTGCAAGATGATACGGCGTTTACGACTATTTTTACGGAGTTTATCAATAACTTCCGGCAAACAAATGGTCGTGTACCAATCACTATTCACGGTACAACGATTCTCCAAAGCAACAGTAGCCACGCGTCCAGTTTTATTTAAAAAAGAAGCAATCATCCGCTTAGAGGCACTTTGCAAGCGCGCCACTTTGGTTGGTTTCGGCTCATCTCGAAAGACCCATACACTCGATTACTGCTTTGTTTTGGGATCATAACTATAAATCCATGTTTCGTCACCTGTTACTATGTCCCACACCAAATTTGACGCCCCTTCGTTGAATCTGGTAAGCATGGCATTGCACCAAATGACGCGATCCGTTTCTTGAGCCTCAGTCAAATTGTGTGGGATCTACCGAGAGCACAGCTTTTTCACACCCAATGTGTAGTATTGATTGTATTTGACTCATGCCTATGCCTAAAGATGCTCGAATCTCATGGTATGTCACATGCCTGTCTGTTTTGATCATACGGCGCACAACATCGATGTTTTTGTTGTTCACAGCAGTGGACGAGCGACCATCACGAAATTCGTCACTGTGATTCACACGACCGCGTTTGTATTCTGCAAACCAGATATAAATAGTCGTCTTGCATGGTGCTTCATCGCCAAAGGCAATTTGAAGCCGAACGAAACTCCGCTGAGCTGTTACATTACACTTAAAGTCGTAGAAAATCATACTACGAAAATTTTCACGAGTTAAATCCATGGTCTTTCCATGGTGATATAGACAACCAATTTCTAAAGTGAGGCCACAATGTAAAAACAAGTGACAGTCAGATGAAACAAACTGTATTCTACAGCCAAAGAGTTCCATTTTTAAATGTTGTAATTACTTTTTTAATATTGTTTATGTAAGTGGCCAGTTCCGAAACCTTGTAGTGCGCCCTATGTATTTATGAACAGTTATCTTGAATGATGATCAGATACTTTGTAGTTAACCTTATAAGGATATTTTTTGTCTATGCATATGCTTACATATTTGTTAATGAATTCAAAGAATATGCAACAGCGAAACGAATAGGTTCACTAAAAAAAGAAAAATCACCAAATAGCTGAAATCCATATTTTTATTAAGAAAAGAATATGTAAATTGAAATATAGAAGTAAAGTTTATTGGTTTTAACGTGATTGGCGACATTTACTATTCCATACCAAAACTTTTACAAAAATGTTACACTAGAAAAACATAACAAATAACGGCTTTGTCTTTAAATCATATACGGAAGTGAATATACAACTATAAAGCGTACAATTTAGCTCTAATCTACAAGTCAAAGTTATTCCAAACAGTCAAATACTACAGAGTTTAACAATCAAACACACCACAGTACAAGACACTTCAATTCACTTTATTGTTATACGACTATAGCTCTAAGCGACTGGCCGTACATATGTGTATGGAGAAGTTACAACTACACACATGCGCAAGTTGCAAGTACGCAGGGGTCTATACTATACGCAGGAACGATTACGCAAACCGGCGATCTTCCCTGAGGAGCGAGGTCGTTGGCAATGGACTCGGTTCAATGTCACCAAATATATCACTGAGCGATGTATAGCGGCTGCACAGTTTTAGTACTTGTCGCTATGTGCCTTGTAGCTTTTGAGTAAAATGACTAGTGGATTAAAAATAATATAAATATAAATATTTAATATAAATTTAGCAAAACTTCGATGATAATGTATCACAATCGCTTTTCAATAATAGTGGTCAATAACCAAATAGTTCATTTTCTAAAAATTACGCAACTGTATTAAGAATGTGCTAAATTTTATTGTGAATAAAACACCGTGTTTTCCTTTGGTACCAACAATCCCGTAACAACTACGATTCCTTGTTTTTCAAATCTTCTTTAAGTATTATGTATTTTTGAGATAGGCCACTATTCTAGAAAACCTTCAATATATAGCCTCGTTATAAATATAATATAACATACTATATTGTACAAACATGTGGTCTGTGGTACGAACTGTCATTACAATATATGAAAGCTATTAAAATAAAATTCTAATCTATATGATGCATAACTGAAATTTATTAAAAAAGTAATATTATGCAGCAACTAGACGTGTATGGCGTTGGTTTTTATTTACCTTTTTTTTTTTTTTGACGGGGGGGAAATCTTTATGGATACCCCTGAGCCCAGGGCGACTCAGGGGTTATGTAGGGACTCTCCCTCCAGGCTGGAGGGCCTACCCCACTAAAACCCCCCCGGGTTTCCCTCTCGCTGGTTGAGTCGGCGCCGTGGGATCAGTGAACATTCACCACGACGGGTTTTTATTTACCTGAGAATACATACTTTGTTAATATTTCTTCTAATTAAAAAAATATGTATTTGTCCACGACATCACAAGGTTTGTATCAAGAAAGTGAAAATATAAACAATGATATGTATACACTTGATTAAAAAATATATGTTTACTCTCTAGGTTCGGTACGAACAATTCGAAAAATACAGAACACAATAAAGAGTTCCACTACATACGTGAAGTATCTAGTAAATATATTACATTTTAAGTAAATTTATGTAAAACTAAAATGTTTGTTAGATATTAATTATAAAAATCAGGGAATTCTCGATAGAATTATTGTACACAATGAATTCATGTTATGTGTCAACTACTTACAGGGATGTACTTAAGTATCTAATAGGGATATAGCTCAGGGTGGTAGAATGCAGGGATCACAATGAAAACGCAATCGTATGCGTGTTAATTGTTCTGGGGTCAGATCGACTCCATCGAACTCCGCTCGGTGCAACTAATTGATCGGTTTGGTGGGATGGAATGAAAAAAGTATTCGATCGAGATTCATTTACAACATTTATAAACTTATCAATATAAATAAAAACGAAAAAGAGATAGATTCAAGATTCTTCCAGGACGTGGTTTCAAAAACTAGCTCGACAATAATTTTTTCTATAAAGTAAAACTGTAGCTTTATTCAAATAAATACATAGTTTTAAATACAAATGGTAAATGAAAACTTACGAGTGTCAACAAATAATTATTACAATTGGCTAATGAATGGCCCAGGGTGGGGCGTACTAGTCCATAAAGCGGCATTTATACACCTTTAACTGCAGTGCTTACCAAAATTGATAGATTACATGTCGTAAACGAGGCGGCCTCTAAACCATAATCCTGAACTGTATACATTTGCAAATAACGTACCTACTACTTAAGGATAATATACTAAATAATAGAAATATGTAACTAACCAACCACTTCTCAAGGCCAAAGTGTGCTTAGTAGACAATGTGTCAAGTGGTCTCGGTCGCGCTCTACGGCCGCGCTGTGACCGGGTCGTCGACCGCTCTTTTCGGCAGCGCCCTGTGTTTCAGCTGTAACGCGATCCTGCACGCACACTCGCGCGACGGCGCACGCGCACATCGCCACACCGCGCATTTGATTGCTGCATTCATTTAAATCACCTTTGTTGTTATATGAACCGCTACGTAAATAAAAAATAAGCGTTCAATGTGCATTTCCGAGCCATCACATGCCTGACTAACCATACCTAATACCGTTTATGTACCCATGTATTTTCTTCGTACTTCTTTTCTATGGAAAAACGCCTTTTCCGAGGTACTCCTACTTTGTATTTAAGACTTAGAAAGAGTGGTCGTTAAACCCTGTTTTGGAATAAACGTTTGTATTTGAATTTAATTTGGACTTGGAACCAATAAGGAAGAAGTAAAACTTTTCTTGTTACGTGTTTTGTTTAGCAAGCACATTATTCGCAATATTTTGTCTGTTGTTTTTATATACAATGAATGATATATTGGGATTAAGTATGACTATTACTTTAAAATGAAACATTTCGATTGTCAGATTCAGATTAGACATAAATAAAATGTTAAGTTGTCCAAATTTTAAATTATGGCGTCATAATGAATAAAGTTTTATATTTTCGTTTTGGTTAATTTTACAATTGAAACAAATTGGATGGATGTTGCTAAAATACTATATTTTTTTAACAACTCATACGGCATGGCTCTAATGGTTGCATTAACACAAACACACAACTGATAAAGTGCGTTTTTGGTTCGCCCAAAATGTGTGTACAAATTTTTACCTTGAATAGGAGCCACGTATACACCTAGAGCTTAAGGTAATGACGAATTGCGAGCTATATCATTGACGTCGATCATTAGAAATAGCTGAGTAATTTGAAGCATAGTTTGTTAAAACTATACACAATACAATTGCGCCAAAATATGTGCATATTGAGATTGTACAATTATTATCTAAATAATGTTTTCGTTTATATTCTTCTCTATAAAAAGACAATTTCTTACTTGAGCCTCTATTCAAAACCTTTTTTTTTTTTCAATTAAAGTTTTTTTACTCGAGCGTACGGGAATCTTTTGTATCATATTATTTATGAATTTTCTTTTTCGACTTGAATTGTCATAATCTGATGTTAGGCAATGCTGTAACTGCCATGCGTTTATATGATAAGTGCCAACTCATTCTAGCTTTAAATAAGCCCAAATTGTAACATTCAGCAAGCACGTATGCCAGCTATCCAATTTCAGGAAGGATGAAGCAAAGCGTTTCATGCCAAAAGGTAAGTCTGTGATTTAAGAATAGAGTGTTCCAAAATGTCTAGGTGACTGAAAGAGAATCGATAAAACAGAAACTTCGAGATTATAAGAGCCTCGTTGACAGTTCTCACACCGAGTCCAAGACAGCTAACTGGTAGCCGTCTCAGAGGAGCAGTACTAATACACAGTACACGATCGAATTGTAAAATTTAAAAGTTTTCTAGTGTCCTGGCCCTGAAAACGATGCCTAGTTTTTTGACAACAGTTTTTGTCAAGCAGTGTCGGCGTTACCTGTGATGCAGTATGTGCGGCGCACACGGGCGCGGGGTCTTAGGGGGCGCTTAAAGGCGCTCGCGACACCTCTAAAAAGCCTGCGTCTATAGGGCGCCAGAGTATTCATTGTACCCAGGCGCGAGATTGGCAAGCATCGACGCTGTTGTCAAGCACTCAATGTAGCGATCAAAGTTGTGGTTAGATGACAAGTCCAAACCTAGCAGCTGAAGGTGTTCACTTCTCACCATGGACAAGTCTCGAAAAGTTGGAGTGAATTTTGTTTTGTTAAAGAAGAAACGCTTGTGTTTTGGCGGCTTAAATCTGACCTTAATTGGAAGCCGTGTTCAGGTTTCGGTTCAGTCACGTGACTATCGCCTCTCATAAGTATTTCTAATGAATTTTTAATGAGACGTAAAGTAATAAAATAAAAATACTTAGTAGTGAGAAAAATGGATGATGCAGTGTACCAAAAAAAATCAACTAGCGACCGTACGTCATGGAAAAAAGCAGCAATAAGTAACACTTAGGTTACCCTAAGAAATTTTCGATTATTTGCGAATATATTTCATCAAAAGGTTTTTTTCCGATACACTATGTGACACTGCTTACAAGATGCGATCTTATTTCCTAACGCGTAGCATTGAAATACAATACATACATGCATCCGTAAAAAGTTACATCTCAATTTTGTAACTGTTAATACACCTTAAGTTCTAATTACTAATAACCAGTAATTATCCACATTTTCCGACCTCTCTCCTCCTCCCTGCTCTCCGATCTTTGTTTTATCTATAGACTTTATTCAGTTTCACAGCACGTGCAAAAATCACTACTTCCCACAGTTCACCGAATTCAGTGTTCAACCGTGACCTCCACGACCTTTGAACTTGAGGGAGTAACGTACCCTTGACTCGAACAGCCTCGGTCCTTCGTCCGCTATAATTAGACGACTTGATGATAACGTTGGCATTTTCGTTCATACTAACATATTTACAATTATACCAACATTACAAACATTACTACTATTAATACTAATACTCACAAAAATTGTGGAAATAACAAATGCGCGAAATTGAAAATTTCAAACGACAAAGTTCTATAAATGCTTTGAAAAATTAGTGAAGTGAGAGACCTTTAACCCAAAAACGCTTCCAGTATGTTATTATTTTCTATTTCTAGTCAAATTGTAAAAGTATTCGTAGATACTCTGTATGGTAAAAATAAAATGTCTCCTCGAAGCATTAAGAGGTTGTTCACCCAATATTTGGGCATTGCCCTTTTCCCTTGACTGGGGGCTACCTATTTGTCAAAGGATACTTTTTGTGGCTCCTCAATTTACGTCACACGAAGTGGTGAGAATTTCCACCTGTCGTGTCACGTGGGTTGTGGATTAACAGTGCTGTCTACACGAGATGACTACAACTTGAATCCACCTCTTTGTTTCAGAGCTGCGCTGTACGAACCGTTTAGGAGATCTGTTCTTGGGAACTAAAGCAGAGAATAAAATAGTAACGAGAATGGACACTCTCCGCCCCTCCCTAGACTTAGATACTGCACCACGCCCCGTACACTGACGGTCACATAGACTGAACGACAACAAGGCTGTCGGCGAGCCATTTCCGCGCTAAGACGGCTTTGATATTTGAATAAGTTTTCATTTATTCATTACGAAACTTGTACGCTAAATGTAACATCATTGTACGTTACTATTTATAATGGTCGTGAATTGTGCTGTTTATCATCATCTAAACGGGATAAAGGGAGTTTCTTTCGTTTACCGGAAGATAAAACGAAGTAAGTAAAAAAATATTGTATTTATAACAACTAACAATGTATTGTGTATATAACAGGAGGAATGTAAACGACCAAATTCATATGATAGCATGGATTAAACAATGAATGAATATCAAAAGATTTTTAGAATTATTGTCAACGTGCAGGTTTATTAACACAGTCATGTTAATAAACCTGTACGTTTGTACCTGTATATTTTATATTATGAATAATAATAATTGTAGGGCACAGGATAGACGAGAATCGAAATAGGCACCAACAAAAATAAAAATATAAACATGAATAAGAAGTTATATGGCTTTTTATAAATCAAGTTATTAATTTTCAATACTAACATGAACACAAATTCCTATAGGAAAAGACACGCAGTGTATTTTTCACCGCAAGACTAAAACACTCGGCTAAAGCACTCTCGACTAAATCTAGACTATTTCCGACAACCAGAATTACGTGATTAATAAATAACATTCACGACCAGGAACACTTTCCAATTTATTGTTATAGGTTTATTTATATGGGGGTTTTCAAAGTTTACAGTTTTCAGGATTTTTTTTCAATCTAGAGCAAGGTTTGGTTTTATTACTTTTAAATATATAAATTCCTAAGGTCTCTCTACGTGTTGTGTTTATACAGTGGATGCTTTTCAACAACAATATGAAATAATCACTTACGTGCACCTATTTATTGACTTGTCACTATGTATTAATATTAGTAACTAAAAAAATTGATCTTAATCATTATGTTTGCAAGTACAACTCCATTTTACTACTTATTGAGAAATTCTCTTACTTTAATTAATATTTAATTATGATGAGCTTTTTCGATAATACTATCCGTATCATGATCGTTGCATAATAATGCAACGTACAGTACCATATATGCGAGAGGCGGCGCAAGCGCAGTCGCGACACGTGCACGCACACATGCTCACGAGATAAGGGCCCGGTCAATGACCCTTGAAAAATGGCGCCTGAAATTGCTCTAAGAAAACTCTGAAGTACGAACGATATACTTAACTCTCGTTTGTCTAACGCTAGCCGTTGATAGCAGATGAGAAAGCGCTCTCCATCGTAATTGGATTACAGTTTCATTTCGTGTCTCTATTTCGGAGCATTTGAACAGCAGTGGTTTAAGTATGGATTTGATTGTACCTATTAAAGATTAGTAGGGTAAAGTGAGGACAGTCACTATCAAGATGTCATTCGCATTAAAAATGTATGGCTTGGAGAGAAAGACATTTGATCTTTTATTTCTAAATAGAGTACCTAGAATAACTATCATTGAGTTGATGCTCTACAACTGAAATAAATATGGGTGTACTACATGACGCAACGTTCAGAATTAATATATGGTAATTGTAATTCACAAGCGAAGCAATACAATGCACGCGTATCTTATTGCTAAGATCTTATATCCAATAAACGATTATGAGACATTATAAGACAATAGTTAGGTTATCGTTGCAGCAGCCGGCGCGGGCGGAGCGACTGATCTTGAATGGAGTGAAAGTGTCTGTAGATACTTCCTGCCAGGAGGAAAGTGAACGCGCGCACGACGCCAACAGCCCTGCGCCCGCTCTGTGTCTAGCCTGAAGATACACATCTCACGTGCAGTGGAAAAGTAAGAAAGTTCAATGTATTTCCATAATGCCAGTCCTATGTATTTACTAGCTGTAGATATATATGTTTGCTAGAAAGTATGATTCTACAACATACAAGGCTATTGACTCTGAAAGTTGCATGGTGGAAAGAAGTTGTTATAACAAAGAAAACTTGTGTTAGCATTAAACTTAGCAGCTGTACTCGTTGTCAATTATACAATGGCCTCGTAGGGTCTATTTAATTTGTTAATTAACGCATTGTGGTCTGTCAATATTTTAATTTTAACTAAAGAGAGTCTGATGATGGAATATGGATTTTTTACATGCACGTTGCTTCTATGCCGTTCAATTTGAAAAAATAAATTGTTCGGCTTCTGACTTCACTGAGTTTTCGCTCATCACTGAAATCACAACTGCTCCTTGTTGTATTTGATTTGGAGCAATTTCTGTGACAATCAATTAACTATGTTATCCTTAACCGAACTTGCCGGGAAAATAAGGTCCATTCACTACACGCTATTGACACCACGACTATGACAAACGCTTTGTATTTTCTAGTTTGATTGATGGTTTCCGGGTCGCCGATTGAAGCTTAAACATGGAGATGGATTCGGCAGCGTATGAATGAGATGAGAAATTATTCAGGTGATGTATGGTGAGGGTGTTGACCCTTGCGAGGGTCTACGACCGGCCGAGTTTTAACCAGCTGATCACGGGTGGTAGGCCGCCGGCTCACGCGTCACCGCCTGTTTATGACTAACAAATTTGTAGCTTACGTTTTCAGACACCGTTACTGTTTTTTTTGTGCAGTCACTGCAGTGTCACTACTTGGATTTGAAAAAAAATCATAATATGCTCACATATGAACTAGTTACAACTAGTGTCGACTGTTATGCTACTATTACTAAATGTAGACGTAGAGGACTAGACGTAGGCTGGGATTCCACGCCTATGATGTGGATATTCCAAAGATTCAAACGAAGCGTTTCGCTTCCACATTTATATGGCGAACGAAGCAGTGGAATTCCCTGCTTGCAAACTTGTTCCTCGAACGCTATAACTAGGGCCTTTTCACGGCTAGAGTGAAAAGGCATTGTTTACGTGTGCATGCAACATCGTCGACCTCATGGTCACTTTCAATCAGGTTGGTTTGTGATCAAATGCACACTTATTTACTTATATAAAAAAATGCGTATTCTATACAGTCAAGTCTAAAATATGCAAATAAGAATGAGGAATTCTATTTATGTGTGTGTGTGTGTGTGCGAGTATATATGACAATTAATTACACTGAATACATTCTTGTATTATTTTCGACACTGCTAAGATTATTGTCAAGTAATTAAAACGCTTTCGTACCTTTGGTACAATAAAGCCAAGTGTGATCATACGTCAAACGTGCTTTTATAACATGAATGTCATTGAAATCACACGAACTACATAAAACAAATGATGTATATACGAAATGTTGTATTTGACCTCCATCTCACCTAATGAAAAGTGATGAGGTCTACGATCGAGCTAAATAACGCCTATTCACTCTCGCTTTGAAAAGGCCCAACCTATGCCTTTCAGGGAATTCCACTCCATAGCTGTTCGCCATATAAATGTGAAAGCGAAACGCTTATAAAAGTTTGTAAAATCTTTAAACCTCTCCTGAAAAATTGTCATTTTGCGGATGTGTGAATAAGTCTGTAAAATATCTAAACTGCCTTTCAGCTGAGACAAATGCATCAAAATCGTTTTTTAAGTCTTAAAGTTTCGAAGTAATACTACTTGAGTTTATTTGATATTGTCAAGACAGGTTTTGAATTAAAAGCAAATTTTTAACCGACTTCAAAAAGGAGGAGGTTCTCAATTCGACAGTATGTTCTTTTTTTTTGTATGTATGTTACGCGATAACTCCGGTATTTGTGAACCGATTTTCATGATTCTTTTTTTGTTGGAAAGGGGGTATTTCCATAGTGGTCCCGTTACATTTTGAAGAAAATCATCCACCTCAAAGGGTGGCTGTTCACGCATGAAGATTCATTTTTATAAATAGCGCCTAACTTTAATTTCGGAGCAATTACTTTTAGCAATTATTTAGTTGATTTTGATATTTCTCCAATTCAATGCGTTTTTATCTCGATATACTTTGAGTAGTGTCGTAGTGAGAACCTATTTTTATTATCTCCAGTATCAAATAACATTTTCAACGTTTATTTTATCTCAAACATGCTCGGAAATGTTTACATTACTTTCAAAAAACGAACACGGAAAGTTTGTCATTTATGGACCATGTAGCTTCTTCCCGCCTGCAAAGTAAGTAAGAAAATCCATTACTGTCCTCTTCTCTAAACGTTTGAATCTAACTACTAATAATGAACTATGTAAACAGTTAAAAGAAAAATTCGTAACTGCGAGAATTAAAAATACCTACCAGTACCTACAGCTTGGTCTTTTTGTATTTTGGACGCGAAAATTAGTGCTAGTGAGAAGAGCGATAACGAAAATACAGTAATAAATACATATTCAAACACGTCATCAGAAATTCAGCAGACTACTATTATTAATGTGCTATTATTTATGGAAAAACAATAACATTTCTTTCAGCAATTGTCCTAACACGTCAAATATTACTTTTAATATTAATTTATATTTCTTTTTTACTTTTTCTATTATACATCATTCTCTCTTGTCTTTTATTATTTCCTCACATTGTTTGAGAAAAATTCTATACATACCGTGGCGGGAACGGGGATTGCTTGACTTACTTCCCAGCCTCTGCAATGATATAGTATTTAATTAAGTACATCCACATGCAGATTTAGGTCGCTAAAGTAAAGCTTAAGGGTCACGTTAGCCGCCAAGTGCTAATTTAAATACATTGTAAGAAATAATAGTATTATTATAAAATAAATAATAAAGAAAGTTTTTATTCAAAATTAAACCACGCTCTGTGAATTAAAAATAATAGACCAATATAAGACAAAAACATCCGAATGTTTTGTGAATTATTTGCAGAAGCCAAAGAAAACAGCTTCGAAAATGTGATCAGAGCAGAATCAAAGAATGTATAGATACAGTTCTATGGAAACAGTAAATTGGTGTGTCTCATGAAAACGATTCTTATCGTGATTTTTGTGGCGAGTTGTGTATTTTATTTTTCAAGAAATAATTGCCTTGACGCGAACAGTTAACATTGTTAATGGTAAATTTCCGCCGAAATCGACTAATAATTTCTATACCTACAAAAACAACGGCAATGTCCTATTTAACATCGTGTAGAGTAAGTAATAGGAATTAAGGTGCAGGCACTTTAAAGTTTTTGAGCATTTTGAATATTTTAAACTATATTCAGCACAACTCTAAATCCTCAGTGCTCGCTTTTTGTTAAATTGGATTTATGGAAATATTCACTGACAAATAGAATCAGTTTAGTACAAACCATCGATATAAGTTTATTTATCAATTTCAATACTTATATTATATACCCATATAAACATCCAACAGCTGGGGACAGGTCCCAGACGCTCAGGCGAGGGTTTATAGTTCGTAGTCCCCCACGCTGGCCCAATGCGGGTTAGAAGCTTCACACGTTTTCCGAGGGTTGTGAACCTTCTTCAACGTGCAGGTTTCATCACGATGTTTTCCTTCACCGAAAAGCTCATGGTAAATTTCGAATTAAATTTCAAAAAAGCGTGGTAGCCTATTGCTTTAACCTACCGCCTCGCAACAAAGGCCGTGAATTCGAATTCGGCCTCACACCACTGAGTTTCTCGAAATTTATATGCGAAATTTAATTTAAATAGTTCTTACAGTTTATATATTTATTATAAAACCATAATCAATAAATAATTCTAAATAAAACAAAATGGATGATTTTACTGCAACTTTGAAACTATTCGTGTTTGTGAAAGAATTATAGAATTTTAAAATTATTTTAAAAACTTAAAAAAAACTTAGTTTCTTCGTATTACACTTATATTGTCTTTATAATTAATGGACGTATATTATCTTATGAAACAAGGGTCATTATCGACCTGGATTACATTTTTTGTAGATTCTGGAAACTGGCGACTTGCAAGTAAGTTAAAATTGACAAATATTGTCATATTTTTGTTGGTCTACTTTCGAGTTCCTTCGTACAATAAAGTGAATAGAAACAATGTTTCGTAGTTGTTAAAATTAACACTAAACCTTGCGTTAAGATTACGTATAAATGTCAAACTCGACTGGTATTAGAGTTGGCCTCTATTACAAAATGATGTCGCATCTTCGATATCTACGGAATATGTCAGTAAAACATCTTAAATTAATCGAAGACTTCAGTGGCCTATTCATTTGCACTGTGAGCGCTCGATGATTAGATCTCGGTTCGATTCTCGATAGAAACAATTCTTGAAATGAATTTTTCTAAGTTGGTACTGGTCTGTATGTTCTAAGTAGTTCTAAGTAGTCGCAGATTAATGAATAGTTGGTAGTGTCCCGGAATGAATTCCGAAGCTACTCTTGTACTCATAATATAGGGAATCCTCTTGTTTGAAACCAGATAATTGGTGTGATGATCTAGAGCGTTACATTACATATATTATCCAAAAAAGTTTTATGGTGCTTTTCCACCGACTAGGCGAGACGAGAATTTAAATTTAGCTGAGTTATTTCCTCCAAAAATTGTCTTTAATACCCATTGCGAGCTCGCGATTGATATTAATAGCCATCGCGAGCTCGCGCAATTCACCGCGAGAATTGTGTTTCTGTTGCAGGGTTATAACTCTATACAGGCAACAACAAAGTTCAATATACATCAACAAATATTAATTATATTTGTTGAATAATTTGGTGAATAATTCTCGTCTCGTCAATCCAGACTATTTCCACCGAAGATGTGCTAGAAGAGAATTTCAATTTAGCCTTGCAAATTTTTTTTTAAATTTTCGTCGCGTCTCGCCTCACCGGTGGAACAGCACCTTTATTCTCAGTTTCAATAAAGACGTTTCATCGATAGGTTTTGAAACCTCTATTAGTACAGGGTGATAAGCACGTCAAGCTTGACACTTAAGCTTAAAATCAAACTCTATGCCGCTTTCGATAAGAACGGTCCAAAGTACAAAGTGTCAAGCTTGACGTGCTTTTGACGGTATATCTTCCACCTTTATCGATTGTATTGAAAATTTTAAAACGTAATCGATAAAAAAATACACTTAAATCATAAGCTATCATGTCTGTTTTTATTGAAAGTAATCACACCCAGTGTGATGAAACACGCCGTTGAGTCATTTCAGTGTCAAAATAAAGTGTTAATCGAAAGTCAAATTTATGTCAACATTTTGCGATACACAAAGAGAAATTACATTCTCTCAGTATGTAACGCACCGATCACTATTGCCTCAAACCATTCACTATATGTCGAGCGAGAACAATCAACTTATTTTTGTTGCAAGGTTTTTGGACATCCGCCATCATCGAATTTTTTTTGTACTGTTAAATTTTCTCTATTGCACGACAATCGGACCTTTTAAACTGCTTACAGCTTGCAGGTTGCCAATCTGCCTAATATAAATTAAAAATCGTCTTTTACGATATCCGCTTGCAAGCCTATTCGGAATATTTAAAAAGTCTTCTACATGTACACAGACCTTCAAACAAACGCACAAGTCCACGCAACAGAAAAAAAAACTAACCCTACCAACGCTTAAAGCTCTGAGTACCATAGAAATATCTTAGATCTCGCTCTATCTCAGTATTCCTTCATACCGAACTAATTTAGGTTTTCATCATCCACTCTCGAGAATGTCTTCCCATTGTAACCGTTTATCTGCAAAACAGCTGGATATCTTCAACGACACTTTAAAAATGTTTAAAACAAAACTGTTGACAATACTTTTAAGCCACATCTCAATTTCTAATTCCGTGTGTGTTAAGTCTGCCTACGCAAGTTTTAAATTTTTTATATTTATTTTTGTCTTGTTTACAAAAAAACGATTTGTTTTGTTTTTATACATTTTTTAATATTTCTCTTCTTCAATTAACATGTATACCCACTCAGTTCTGTACTAATTAAATTCTACAAAGTTGTATGTACCAGTAATAGGCGTATGTATACGAACAATTCCTCTTGTCATCATAACCTTTTTGTACAAAACTATATTTATGCTTTTTGTATACCTTTATAAATAAATAAACACTTAGTCTTAACCCTTTTCTTTTTCTTAATTTTTTCTTTTATTTATATAATACCAAGTGACAGGACGAACAAGTCGTGCGCCCAGTGCTAAGCGTCTCCATAATCTTTGCATTTAGAGCAGAGCTTTGATTCGCAAAGATCTTATGGGCACTGCCACTGCGCCCGTCATCCTGATACATAAGTTGACAAATCCTATGTGCCTGGAATTTCACTAGCACCCTTACCCTTCTAAACCTAAACGCAGTAATGCTCATATTACTGCTTGGCTGCAGAAATAGGTAACGTGGCAGTACTTCATTGGACGAACTCTTTCACAAGAAGCTCTACTGCTTGCTTCTCTTTGTACTGTAGAGTTTTAGTAATTTAATAAATATTATTGGAAATATTATATTCTCAAGAGGTGGAGACCCCCCGTAGTATGGCTACGCATAGTTAGTGTCTCAATTAGATCTAATTTACATAGCCAATAGCGCGCGCTTATTTCAATTTTATCGCGCGCGTCGCGACTGTCATGCGTAGCCATGCTACGGAGGCTGATGTCCATAGTTCATAAAATTTTCACTTATATTTGCTACGTTGTATTTTGGTGAGATTTTTTTTTCATTTTTTTGATAACTTTACCTAAGCTGTTAATTTCATACGAGCCTGATATAGTCTGTGGTGAGTAGCCCCCTTAAAAAATCAACATTAGCTATTTTTATCCAGCTGTAGCTATCTTCGCCTTAGCGGGTAAGAACATGTGAAACGTGTCAATCTCCAGGCGTCTAGGCGTTTATAATCTCAATCAGCTAATCAGACACTTACTTGAAGATCGCGGGGAAGTCCGAACACACAAAAGATGGCTACAGATACCTTGGATAAATCGTCACGAAAATGATAAAATGCCTTCGGACACTGCAACTGTTACGGACAGGCGTGTCGCTTACCACCAGGCACACGACTTGTTCGTCCTGTCACTTGGTATCATAAAAAATGCATACTTTGATAGGTGAAACACTCTATATGTATTAATAAGTTGAAATTTGCTTCCCGATTGTTTAAAATCCAATGAAAATTAGTATCTTACTATTATAGAAATCATAATATCGATATTTTGGAATAGTGGTCTATCTTAAAATCAACCTACACAAAAACTTTACCAATTATAGTCTCTGTAATACTTACAAATCCAAAGATATTGACGTTTGTTACTTTTCAGAAATATGAGGTGAGCACTTCAAAAAATTATTATTCAAAGACGTTTCACATTAGAGGCTTGTTTCATATTTTACAAAATAATTTGTAACTTTTACTAAAACTAGACATAAACGAAATTTAATGCTTTTGTTTGGTTCTTAAGAAATCGTTCCTTTTAAAAACGTGCTGATTGAGTGAGCATAAGAAAGTATTTATAAAAATTTGAAAAAGGCACTAATCGATCAGTAATTAAAGACGGTACTTTAGCCAAACTTTTACTAAGAAGTAAGTAGTACAATAATATTATATGCAAACTTAATACTTTTGCAGATCTGACCACCCTGCAACAGAAACACTGAGGGCCACCTCTGTTAAAACTAAGTCAGCACACATTATTTTTCTTTTTTCAAATAGAAAGATTGGTTTCTACAATTGTTTTAGAGCTTTTACTAAATGACTAATATATTTTAAACTTTTTACAGAGGGTGCTCACTCAATCCACACACACGTTAAAATTTAGCACATTCTGAATGCAGCTGTATTACAAGACCAATATAAACAATTTTGGGTTTGAGCCACAATTCATAAAAAGCAGCGATATGTATACACAAACAACATTTATTTCACCTACAGGCATCACATAACCTTCTATCTTGAAGATATGTTATAAAATTCTGATACCACAGTCTCAAATACAATTGAACTTTACTATCTATTTATTTATTATATGCACAACAAAACAGATAACAATCAAATTACATTGATACAAATTAAATATGATATAACAAAGTTCTGTACTAGATTGTACCCCTACTTTTGTTTACACATCATTCTAAAGTAACAAGAAAGAACTACTGTCAAATCTGCTTATAATTTACTTATTTACTTAATAATAAATCGTCAAGGGAATGGGTGAAAATCTATACAAGCTTAAGTTGCTTTACTACTCGTTTAAGTACTCTGGATCTTGGATCAAAAATGTCCTAATCGATGTTTTTCATAGATATCTCGTTTTAAAGCCGACACATTCTTACAAGGGGGTTGTAAAAGGAAGTATTATTCTTGTATGTCCGCAAGTAAAACGCCTTGTAGGGTATTCTTGGGTTGCGCCTTGTAAAGAGTGCTATTTTATTTAAGAGGTAAGGAGAATCAATCTCACCATGAAGAACCTTGTGCAAGTACGAGAATTCCTGTTTCTTACGACGAACACGCAAGGAGGTCACTTTAAATTCGTCAAGTCTCTCACTATAGCCAACGAGGCTGCGGCCATAACCACATTTATAATTAAGTATCCTAAGTGCTTTTCTCTGAACGCTTTCTAAACTATCCGAGTGGACTGAGTAGCAGGGAGACCAAATGACACAAGCACACTCTAAAATACTACGGACAAGGCTGTAAAAGATGGCCAGAATACATTGAGCCCGTTTGAAACCCTTGGTGCACCTTGTCATCAAGCCTAGCAATTGAAGTGCTTTGTTCTTAATGTATGCACAGTGTTCACGAAACGTTAATTTACAGTCAAATAACACACCGAGGTCCTTAGCTACAGTTTTTCTATCTAATAATTGTTCATTAAGTCGATAGTCATACACATGTTTAGAACGCTTATTAGTAAAACTTATAACAAAACATTTTTTAGTTGCATACTGTTTTGTTGGCACCATTCATAAAGTATGTCAATATAACCCTGTAGTTCACAGCAGTCAGGCGACTCATTTATTATCTAGAAGATAGTATGAACTTTCTCTCAGCTTGCACTGTAAACCTGTGCCTGTTTTTACTAAATATTCTACTATGGTTATCTATTAAATATCTTAAAGGACATTTAAGTTTCCGTCAAAATTGTAGCTTGAAAATAAATAGTTGCTATAGCAATATGTTCTTACTTTGCTATTTGGATATTATGATAAGTCCTTAGGGTTTCGCAATTGGTAAACAATAGAAATTATACATTTTTGTTCCTAAATTGCATGATATAGTTTGCTTTATTTTTTAAACGAACAAACTCCGGGAGTTAGTTCACGGGACAGTCAGCCGTGACCATGGAACCTATGGTTTGATAGTTTCAATTAGTTTAATAGTTTCATTTGTAATTTTAATAAGTCACAAGTGAGCTCCACATTTTTGTAAGCTAAGGAAGTTGACGTTTGATACTGTGGGCCAAGCGTGCCTGTTGCTGTAGATAATTCTGTAATTTTATCATCATCATCAACCCGTTCATACATATCACTGCGGGACTGTAAATTTATAGTGACATTCAATATATTTTTATCTACACTAATATCATAAACCCTCTATAATGTGTTCAAAGACCCCAAATTACGAACACCATAAAGATAACTATTTTGTTGAAATTTGTGAAAATGTTATAATTGCATTAAAAAATCAAATTCGATTTTATCATTACATTCAAAAACAAAACAATTTTCATCGATCTCAATTCTAATTAAGTCAAAATGAAGTTTTATTCGAAATGAAATGTCAATAGCAAACAAATTTGACAAATTTCACAAGTTACTTGATATCATTTGATGGAAAAATATAAAGGTATAGCTTAGACTATTCCTTTATTTTTTCCATCCTGTAAGAGGAATAGTCTAAGCTTGATATTGAACCGTCTCCCTCTACGTATTGAACGATATGATAGTTGAGGCCGTCTCTAGTTCGTCTATGAATTAAATAAAAACTAAGGTTGTGAAATGCGTGAGAAAAGTTTTTATTTGCCGCCATTTTGCCAGTCGTAATATGCGGTTCCGGAACGCATCACAGAGAGCTTCTAAGATGTGTCTAAATACAGCAGTGTATGTAACTGAACACAATTAGGCATTAAAACACTATGTGTGATGTAATGTCTTTCATTATGTAACAGTCACAGCTACTGTTTTGTAACTATATATGTAATTATATATGTGACGAGTGTTTATGAATAAAATTTATTAAAAAACTTATTTTATTCATAAACACTCGTCACATACATAATTATTTTTGTTACAACCTTAAGCTAGTTTTATATAATATAATATATAACGCACACACTCAACATAGCCCCGCACTAGGGAAACCCTGTGTCGCGGGTGCCATGGACACACACCTAGACAACCACAAATTACACCCAAACTCACGAGAGAAATAATTGTAGGCCATACAACTATTTCTCTCGGCCCGGGAATCGAACCTGGGACCTCTGCGTGGCAGTCCGGCATGGTAACCGTTCGGCCACGGAGGCAGTTAAATGTAGTGCTTATAAATGTAGTGCTTAGTGTTCTAGACGCTGATTTCTGAGCGAGCTTTACACGGCGACAGTGTCTGCATTTTAAACCTAAAGGATGGAAAAAATAATTAAAATCTATTCTCCATAGAGTAAGTAGAGAATAAAGGCATCATTAGTATGGTTTAGGTTTATGGTTTAGATCATTTTGATAGTCTGTCAAAAGTAGTACGTGAAGGTGTGAAGGTAAGCAAGTAGCTAATAGTTTTAGTGTTAGTAGGAGTAGTAGGATTTGTACGAAACTCCTAGATATCGCAAGCATTGATTTTATTTCCTATTTAACAGGCTACAAAAAATGAAGAGACTCAAGAATCTCTTCATTTTAAAAATTACTATTGAAAATTAGTTTTTACACACACTCAAAGGCGAATAAAATGAGAAAATATTTATGAAAGTCGCCATTTTACCACATAACAATTTCCCATACCTCAAATTAAACAATTAAGTTGTATTCGATTCAAAAGTTGCTGACACGAGTTTATAATCTAGATTAACAACATTAAGGGTCAGTTGAATTAGTTATGGTTCACCTACTCGATAAAAAAAATTACGAAAAATTCACCTCGGCCAATTGGGCGACACAGACTAGAAAGCTTTACTCCCAAAGGAGTATGAATTCGGCCGGAAAAAGAGGTTAAAGTGGCGTTATGCAAAGCTTTTTCGTAAGACGAGATGGCTTTATTGAAGGCTTTTGTCAGGATTCAAACAGTTGAAATCCACGATTGATAACTACCTAGACAATTTTCGTAACTCAACACAAGCACTCGTTGTCAATCAGGGATCTAACTTTACTTTCGAATAAAATATCTGAATTAGGAATAATGTATTCTACAGTTGGACGGATCAATCGAGAAATAACGCCCGCATGTTGTTTAAATCTGCGGACTTGCCTCCTCTTTTCCGGCCGACTTCATATTCCTTTAATAAAAAATAATTAAAGAAATAACGCTTTCTGGCCTGTGGCCCAAGCCCTTAGGCCCGCAATACATGTTGGCCGAGCCTAGGCGAGTGAAGTCCAATACCAACGTGTAGACAGCCTATTTGCCTTGCTTTGCCTTTGCTCGGTGTCCCTCGTCTAGCTAGCCGAGTGGAGGCGAGCGCCAACGTGTATAGGGCTCATTTGGCGTGGCTTGTCACGACTCGCCGTCGACATTGGTGTCGGTTTTTTTACACAAATCAAAGCTCACCTGCGCTCGGCCAATGATGCACACACGTTTACACACAAATATCCCCTAGTTCGCCACTATACAGGACTTGACAATAGAGATAATAAAAATCGGTTCTCACAACTCAAAGTATTAGGGGTTAAAGTATGAAATTGCCGTTTTATTGCAATAGGTTCTTTGAATTTTCATAGAATCTTCATGGTTTGAGGTTTTCAAATGAAACTTTTTTCAAATGGTTTCTGTGATTTTTTTTTTTTTTAATTTGAAACATTTAAATATCGGCTTTCAATTGTTTTTGTTATTCAATTTAAACAAGAAAGATGGATACTGCGAAAATTCGAGTGATTTTTGAATACGAGTTCCGACGCGGAACTAACGCGGCAGAAACAGCCCGCAATATCAATGCTGCGTTTGGAGAGGGGTCTACTAATGAACGCACCGTGCGATTTTGGTTTAAACGCTTTCGTGATGGAAATTTCGACTTAAAGAACGAGTCACGAGGAAGACCGCCCACACAGGTGAATAACGATGAATTAAGAGAGATAGTGGAAGCCGATCCTAGTCAAACTACCCAGGAATTAGCGGCATGGTTTAACGTTACCTTACCCACAATATTGACTCACTTGCGTCAAATCAATAAAATAAAAAAATACGAAAAATGGGTGCCTCATGATTTGACTGATCTGCAGAAAGAAACGCGTGTTGAAACTTGTGTTGCCTTGTTGAACCGGTACAGAAATGAAGGAAAATTGGATCGAATTGTAACATGTGATGAAAAGTGGATTCTTTATGATAACCGGAAAAGAAAAATGCAATGGCTGACCCCAGGTCAAATGCCACAACAGTGTCCTAAAGCAAAACTTACCAATAAAAAGGTAATGGTAACTGTTTGGTGGTCTCAGCATGGTGTTATTTACTATAGTTTTCTCCGATCTGGTCAAGCAATAACGGCAGATGTCTATTGTGCCGAACTCCGAACCATGTTGACAAAACTAGCAGTAAAACAGCCCCGACTCATGAATCGATCTTCACCATTATTGCTCCACGACAACGCGAGACCTCACACAGCACGAGAAACCATTTTGACCCTTCAGGAACTGCAGTTAGAAACCATTCGTCATCCTCCGTATTCACCAGACCTTGCTCCAACGGACTACCATTTTTTTCGTGATTTGGACAATTATCTACGTGACAAGAAGTTTTCTTCCCAGGAGGCAGTACAAAATGCTTTCACACAGTTTGTGCAGTCTAGATCGTCGGAGTTCTATCGCAAAGGCATCAATAACCTTCCCATTAGATGGCAGCAATGTATAGATAATAATGGCAACTATTTTGATTAAATAAATTTGTTAAAAATTTAAAAAATAAACAATTTAGATTTTCAGTACAAATCGGCAATTTCATACTTTAACCCCTATTATATTGAGAGAAAAGCGCCTTGAATTGGAGAAATAGCAAAATCAACCATTAAAGTAATTGCTCCTAAATTAAAGTTAGGCGCTACTTATAAAAATGAATCTACATGCGTGAACAGCCACCCTTCGAGGCGGATGATTTTCTTCAAAATGAAATGGGACCACTATGGAAGTACCCCCTTTCCAATAAAAAAGAATCATGAAAATCGGTTCATAAATACCGGAGTTATCGCGTAACATACATACAAAAAAAGAACATACAGTCGAATTAAGAACCTCCTCCTTTTTTGAAGTTGGTTAAAAACAATCATCAACACTCGAAACTGTCATTCTATACACAGAACAATAGGCACCTTATAGGATCGAAAAAAATAATAGTCATCAATTATGTAAATAAAATAAGCATGTCAATTGAAGTGACATCTGTTAACATCTTTGACAGTATTTTTATCCATTTTATTGTCGGGAATTGTTTTTTTTCTTGAATTTTTTTCTAAATTGCAGTCTTGCATTGATTTATAGAAACTCGATATAAGTAGTAAGATCGTGTGTATAATTCACACATTGGATTATATATTCTTGTTTATGTCATTAAACTAATAAACTACAAAAATGGAGTTACACGAAGACCCTGGTAAGCATCGTGTCCGGGTGGTATTTACACGGAAAATGGAAGAAAGAAAACTGTATATGGAAGAACTCAAAAACCGACGGTACCAGGAAAATAGGCGCTTGTACAAAGAAATTAGAAAACGCGTTGGACCTAGATGGTATCAAGCTCTTAGTACACCACAAAGAGTGGCCCTAGACACTTTACAAAGCAGTATGTATCAAGATATGCTAGAGGCTCGCCCAGGAAGATCAGAAAAAATAATTAAAGTCTTAGGTCTGCAACCACGTCCAAGTCGTATAGATCTTTTAAGTGCCATGTACTACGGGAAGGGTGACCCAAAAGAAATGTTCGCGCAGCTATATCAAATGCTTTACGGGTTTCATTTCAGTACTAAACGTGCTTCATACACATTAAATCAAAGGCTTATACTGTCGGCCATCTTCTACCTTGGACTTGATAATTTGATAGTGTTACTGCGCGAAAGATTTAAACCTGATCCGAAAACGCCTTCACCTCCCGTAAAAAAAAAGAAACCACCGCCGATTCTTCAATCGCCATATCTACAAAAGCTGAAAGCTGTGGAAAGATGGAGTCCCAAGGTATTTAAGCCCAGAGAAGCACAGCCGTTACCCTTGAATTTAGGAGATTTGAACGAACCTTATGAAGAGGAACCTATTGTGCCAAAACCTCCACCTCCACCGCCGCCGCCGCCGCCGCCAAAAAAAAAATTACCTCAGTCTTATTGCGAAAAATTAGCAGGTTATACCAAATTAGAAGCATATCGTCAACAATCACCAGTTCGTCCATTGAAACAAAAAAAGGACATCGGTTCACGTGCCAATCGCATTCATGCTTCTAAATTGATAGTCAATGAAGGAAAAAAAACATATGGTTTAGGACTTGCAATGAAATGTAAAGTAAGGCGAAAAAAACCAAAAGCACCTCGTGCCTTGCAATATAATGGACAATATCTTATTAAAGGAGTACATATTATCAATGGATCTCCTCGTTACGTTTTAGAAGCCGTAGTGAATATGGCTCCACTTGGCGAATTCATTAATGGAGGCCATGTATTCCTAAACGGGGTATATCTGACGATTCACAAAGGTTACACTTCGTATCCAGCACCACCCGTCCCACCACCGTGCGACTGTTTAGAAAAATGGGCAGAGCCTGTGTTCCGGTACGTCAAAAACAACAAATGCCAATGCGGTCATCATTATGACTATGGCAACGACGGAGAATTTGACATCAGTGACCCTCAATACTTTGTAAGACCAAGTGTGAAAGGGGCCCCAATGCATTTTGACTACAACTTAATTTACGAAAGAGATGAGAAAACACTGACTATAGAAAAGGAAATTAAAAAAGCTTGGGACACAGATAGTATACTTTGGGTTGACGATGGTATTGTACCAAATCCGAAAGAAAAGAGAAGGAAAAGAATAAAAAAGTCATCGAAAACTTGTTTGGGAGAGAAGCCAACTATTTCAAACTATTTAAAATGCGCTTTGCGATACATGAGACAAGTGAATATCGCAGCCCGTTTACCGGATGTCTATCTAACACAAGAACTCCAAGAATGGATGCGTTACAGAATCTATGGTCCATTCACGCCCGAGCAGAAGAAAAGACTCCTACTGAGTACCACTTACCATTGGGCTTTCCTAAATTCATTCCCGGGCCACGTAACGCCTAAGAGCAATCCTGAATTCTCAGGCGAGACGACCTGGAAATTCAAAAATGAAATGAGAAAAAAATTTAAAAAATACACTTCTGAATACAAAATTAGAATTTACAAAGCACATGCTTATGTTAACAATTTATTTTGGGCAACAATGTGTCAAGCACAGTTTCCTGACAAACATTTTCGTGAAATATTTTTCTCTTACCTTATTTCACGTATAGGTGATTTGCAGATAAATCACCCTTACAGTACGATGGAGACAGCAGAACGTCGCACTTATATGGAAAAAAAACGTTACATCTGTTCAGTAGGAGAACTTATCGAACGTGTGTAAATTTTTGTCTACAGTCTTACAGCATTTACTACGTCTTGTTCAAATGAAATACAATCTTTACATAAACAAATATCTATATGTATAATATATATTATATAATATAGTCAGCGTTGAAAAGATCGAAATGGTGAAACTGTGGAATCTTGATAAAACCAACCTTGTCAATTAGTTGTTACCTTAAGTTAATAACCATAAAGTTTATTCGAGATGCTGGTGTTTTGAGCACTCTACACCTAGGAAAGAAGCATCGAATAGTTGTTTAATTTCGGATAGTGGACATATTTGGATCTTTTTTTTTCTACAGAGCCAATTATTTTTATTTAATGTTTTAATAGCAAACAAGATGGTGTCACAACACAAAAAATGCTACTTTCTGGCATGTTACTTTCTTTCTAAGACAAAATAATATATTATTCTATAAGAAAGTGTTTTTTCGTCGGGGTAAGTACAAATTACCTTTGTAAACGCTATGTTTTATAAACTTAGCATCTGCTAATAACTTAATACTGGTAAACGCATAAATATTTTCTGTCTGTCTGTCATTGTTTACGCGCCGTGGGAATCGAGCTCGCGCCAACGCGCGGCTCGTAGCCAGAAGGCCGACCGAGCGCGCGCGTGGCGGCGCGTGTTTGCCCGTGGCCGCCTAGCCTGTTCGATCCCGCCACGAATCGGTAACTTCAAGGGCGCGCGTGGCCTGTAACTTTTGGCGCTCATTCATTGACACCGTTCAAATGATTCAAATTATTAACTTATAGTATGAATCTGTAAAACAAAGGTACGTATGTTCACTCAACAAAATCTTAACTACTTAGTGAATGATAACATTAACCAGTGTCGTTTATTTTGGTTTTTAAAAAATGAATGATAACATTAACCAGTGTCGTTTATTTTAGTTTTTAAAAAAAAATTAAGTGTAGGTACTGTAGCCACTGCATAACACAAAAGTTGGTGCTGAAATAGATATGCCTTCAACTTACGACATTTTCGAATGGTAGCTCAAACCAGATAAAATTGGTGAAATTACAGGCACATGGGACATGTTAACTTGTGTCTCAAGGTGACAGGCGTACTGGCAGTGCCCCTCAGATCTTTGCGATTTCAAGCTCTGAGTGGCACTGCAACTGTTATGGACAGATGTGTAGCTTACCACCAGGCCCACGACTTTTTCGTCCCGTGACTTGATATTATAAAATATAAAAATATATATAGACTAAGCTCTTGACAAATATCCGAATACGCGCCGCCTCGCGAGTCATCGCGAGCTCAGTCCATTCAAATCGGCGCGGTGCACACTGGTCGAAATTGAGACCTTTCCTTACAAAGGAATTTAAAAAAATTAAGTGCTGTTTCTCTTCTTGCAACCTGTCAAATATTAATGAAAATGACATAAAACCGAACTGTTTAATTAAACTTATTTCACCGTTCACCATGGTTCACCACAACTAAAAGTGGTCTTGAACATTTTAAATGTATGAAAACGAATGTTTTTTTTAAATATGTCATTACTGTTAAGCTGTGTAGCTGTAGAGTTAAAACTTATTAAAGTTTGTTACCAGAACGATGGTGGTTCTATATGACCTTTGAACTTGACGCACGCACCGCTCTCCGGTGCGGTCCGGTCCGGCAAGTCTCGTTTCAAAAGATAGTTAATAAAAAATGTAATATTGGACAAGTTTTATCCACCAAATTTGAAAACGAAGAAAAAGCCAAGATACGAACGACTCTTTATTTCGTCTCAATCAAAATCAAACCAAATCCAAAAAAAAAGACAAATCAAAATAGACATTCTGTCAGTCGGCCGCCTGCTGGCCGGCTATACCAAGCAGGTATCAAAGAAGGTCATAACATTCCCACCTCCAGTATTGCAAGGCAATACTCAGTCAAGTCAGTCTCGGTCAAGTCAGGCCGGTCTTGGTCAGGTCAGTCTTGATCGGGCCAATATCAGTCTGTCGGATCTGAGTTGGTCGGATCATAAGTCACCTACCATAAAGCTCAGTTAAAGAAAAAAGAAAAAGTTGGGAGGTGAAGAAGTCAAGTCTCAAATGAATATCAATTCGAGTTAGTCGGAGTCTGTACAGATTGTACGTCTGGTCGTCAAAGTTTTGTCACGGGTCTTTTATATGTCCCTGTTATGGTCTTTACCTCAACACCCAACAACCCTAACTTGTCCGTCTGAGCCAGGATAAGTCCGAGTCACTGTTCCCTTCGGCCAGCAATTTCGCGGTTGCTGGTCATCACAAACTATCACGATGTCGCCAATCTTCAGAGATTCTATCCTCGCGAACCTTTTACCACGTTTTGTAAGGGTTAGCAAATATTCTTTAAGCCACCTCTTCCAAAGTAAGCCGGCGAACCTTTGAGACTGTCGCCACGATTTACGGAGTAAGTCATGATCTGTAAAACCCTCAACAGTCTGAGTGATAAAGTCAGTTTGCCCTCCAAACAAGAAATGACTGGGGGTCAGAGGAAGGTCAACACAATGTTCAAGGGTAACGTGATTCAAAGGCCGGCTATTGACCATAAGCTCAGCTTCAGCCAGCAGGGTTGGCAAGGTCTGTTCTGATGGAAACTGCTTTTTTAAAGTTACCCTTAGCGCGGTCTTCACCAATCGCACCATCCTCTCCCAACATCCACCGTGATTAGGAGAATTTGGGCATATGAACTTCCATAAGATGCGACGAATACTGAAAAATTTATTTAATCGGTCGGCGTCAATATTTTCCACGTTGACGTTTCATTTCTTCATCAGCTCCTTTGAAAGTAGTTGCGTTGTCTGACCAAATTTCTAGAGCCATAATGCGCCATAGCCATAATGGCGCTGTCAGCGGTAAGGTCTTAGACGAGTTCAATGTGAATGGCACTGGATTGCAATGGATGGTTAAGCATGTAAACAAAGCTCCGTATCGCTTTTCGTGTCGTCGGCCTATCTTAATAGACATTGGACCGAAATAATCTTAGCCAGTGAACGCAAAAGTCTTAATGGGTGACAATCGACAGACCGGTAATTGACCCATTATTGGAGGTGCCGGGACTGTCGTCTGGCTTCTACACAGTTGGCAAGCTCGAAAAACTGCTCTGATAGCAGAATGTGCGCGGAATATCCAAAACTTTTGTCTAAGATCATTAAGGACCTTTTCTTTGCCACTATGATACTGACTAATCAATAACTTAACAAAATTGTCATTTGGATGAAGAACAATCGGGTTTTTGACGTCATAGCTGGCGTTAGACGCGTCGACGTGACCGCGAGCACGAACAAGTCAATCAACATCCAGAAAAGGAATAAGTGGATAAAGGCTACTGCTTTTGTCAACAGCACCTTTCGTGTGTGGATATCACTCAGAAACGATTTCGCTTGGCTGTCTTTTAAAAGTACAAGTTCTGTTTCTTTAATCTCGTCGGCAATTAGATTGCCGTCGCGATGTGTTCTGTTGATAAGGTTATTTTTTAATCTCAAAAATCAAGCGACAGCTTGGATCTTAAGCTGTCGCTCGCATAATTCGCCAGTAATTTGAAAAACGAGAGAAGTCTAGTAAGCCATCATTTTTCTAGTCAGTTATGAGTAGAACAATTTCTGGGTCCAATTCACTGCTCGATTCAATGGTGTTCTCGACTCGCCATTCACATTCGTCATGTCTAAGAAAGTCTGGTCCATTAATCCAAATAGCGCTTACATCATCAAGAGAGACACTCTTGTAGCAAAATCGGCGTGATTGAATTGAGTGCCTACTCACCCACCTCCAATCTCTCGCGTTAGTCAAGACTACGATCTCGCTGATTCGATGCGCTGCAAAGGGCTTGTATCGTCCAGCATCAGATCGAATCCAGTTCAAAACCGTTTTCGAGTCAGACCAATACACCACACGGCAAATTTCAAGGTCAATGTATTTTTTAATAGCCTGTGCCATTCTCGCTCATAAAACAGCCGCTTGTAGCTCTAGTCTGGGTACACTGAGGGTCGTATTCTAGAACTCTATTCAATGCTCAAGTCAGGATTGCACTAGCAACACAAGCACTGGAAATACGACCCTAATGGCAAGGACTTGAGTATGATTTTCAGTGCTCACTGCAATACTCATGTCCTGACTTGAGTATTGAGTAGAGTTCTGGAATACGACCCTCAGAATCTTTAGGGGGGGCTATGCGGGCTCGCGCCATTATCATTGACACATGATAGCGCCTGTCTTCTAAAATGGATCTCAAATAATCCACCGCAGCAAAGGCTCTGGTGCTCGCGTCACAAAATATATGAACCTCGACGGGTTTCTTGCTAATTTCCTCTTTCAGCAACCATCTGGGTACTTGCAACTCGACCGATTGATTATCTCGTCATACCACCTAATTTGCGATTTCCAAATATCCTGTAAAATAATTCGAGCCCCAATCGTCGTGAAAAGTAAAAAGCCTAAAGGGTCAAAGACGGACATGCACACTTTTAGAACGTGACACTTCGTAGGGCGTCTATCGTCTTGATTGTTTACTATCATCATCGGGTCGCCACTTTACACCTAAAACTCGTTCCAAGGGAACTTCCGAACAGTCGCTGAGGACCTTGCCACCACACGCTTCTCTTCAGGTAAGTGCTGTAAAATATCTTTAGGATTGCTCAAAAAGTTGATAATATTGGAACCGCCTAAAGTATGAATATGGATGACGACATCTACGAGGCATTCTACCTTGTTCGGTAGAATCAACAGATATCGTCCTTGTAATGATGGTGAACAATGGCCTTTACAGCATCGGGATAAGTGTCGTTAAACCTAAGAGCATTGACATTTTTGACATATTGAGCTGATGACGGCGAGCAAATAGCACCAAAAATCATAACGTTCATCTGGTACTTGTCGTTTTCCCACAAAAAACGTTGAGCTGGGCGGTCTCGCTCGATGATGAGAACCTAGTGAAACCTTTCCTGTGTATCTCCTATCACAGCAAACCGATGACACCTGAACTGTAATAACATTCCTGGTAGCGAATTTAAATAATTTGGTCCTGGAAACAAAAAATCATTCAACGACTTGCCGTGTGACTTGGCGGCACAGTCTAAAACAAATCGTAATTTATTTGGCTTATTTACATTGAAAACTGCAAAGTGTGACAAGTACCACGTCCTGTCTGTTTTGAATGCAAATTCATGCGGCGTCAGTTTCCACGCGTAACCTTTCTCTATGTAACTATTGATTTTGTCATAGTATTTCTGCGCGGACTCTGGAAACCTACTCATCTTACGCTTAATACCTTGTAGTCGAGAGCGCGCCTGATCGTAGCTTTCGGGCAGGCAGCAGTCGTCGCTCTGCCACGGAAGTCCGGTCTCCCAGCGTTTGACGTCACTCAGGTACTGGGTAGTGGTTTCTAAAATGTTTAAGGCCTTCTCATCCTCTCGAGAACGAGGACAGACAACCTTTGGTGAAACACCGAAGTCCTCTGTTCTAAAGGTCTTTTTATAAGTCTCATTTAAAACGTCACACGAACATAAATGAAGTACTGTCGCTTCAGAAGGAAAATTATTAGAAAACGGTCCATGTAAAACGTAACCCAAATTAGTCTTAGATATCATACCCCTTTCGGTCCCTATATAATTTGTCGCGTCACAATAAGGTCGATATTGTCCTGTCCGATCAGCAAATCATTCTTTCAACAACAACAACCTTCAATTGATAAGTCACTGTCATTCAAATAGTCTGCCACATAGTCAAATCTTATTAAAAAATTCTTATAAAAAAAAATTACAGGCAATTTCAAATTATGTACAGTCAGCACATCAAATATCTTACAAATGGAATCACTTGAACGACCACGTAAATTAAGCGATACACATTTAGACGAATGATCTAGAGAAGAAATGCCGTGCGCGCCGCATGTCCGCAGAGGGCGCGTCGGGCCGTCGACGCCGACACGTGCAGCGAAGGATGCATCTGTCAGGCTTACCGCCGCTCCCTCGTTCAGCAGGGCTGACGTCTCGAAGCCTCCATTACAACCGCTGACCACTACACGTATAACCTTCGTGACATGGTTAGATTTCGAAGGCCGACTGGTGGCAATTATTGCGTCGTTACACTCAGGTAACGTAGTGGTCACTAATGCGCTCTCGTTGGTAGGTAAGACGCGTTTTGGCTCGGCGTGTAACAATTTATAGTGCGCACGTTCACAACTTGGTACTGGGCATCGTACTCTTGTTCTATATGTCTTTAACTGATGCCGAGAGGACAAACATGAAAAACATAGCTTACTACTAGTCACATATTTCCGTCTGTCTTCTACAGAGAGTCGTAAGAACTTTGACATTTACTCAAATCGTGATCTCCTTTGCACACATTGCATTCATAGTTCGTCGTATTAGTAGTAAAAGTTGGCATATATTTGTCGCTTCTATATGGATAGTAATTTTTCTTGTCGAGTGTACGTGTACTAGAAGTTGAAGTAAATTCTACTGTTGATTTGGCGATCTACATGAACCATTCCGAGACTACTTTTAAGGAGGAATCGACAATGCCTCGTGGTCTCTTGTCGAAACCCCATTGGTACTTAAGAGTTGACAGTAGTTTTGCTAAAACGTCTCGTATTAGAATTGGGTTTCTAAGGTGGAAAGATTGTTCATTAGACAACATTATAGCTACTAAGCTTTGAACGTCCGTAGCATACTTCAGCAATTGGCTCATATCGTCATAGCGTATATCTCGCATGGTTTTAATCTTTGAAGTCATAGCGTCACTTATCAAGTCAGGACAATATTCTCCTCGTCGGAGTAGCCACATAATTTCGTCGACGATTTGAACTGAACGCAAAAAGTAACCATTCTTCGGGTGTTCCAGAGAAGCTTGGTAGGTCCTTAACATGGCCTTGGCATGAACCTTGGAAGCCGCTTTAGGAGAAGAAGTAAAATTGTTTAGGATCTCTAATAGATATGTTTTCACATCTCATGCTCTAAAAGTACGTCATTATAGCCTTACATAGCGGGAATAAAGTGCATCCTTTATTAGGGAATAAAAAGTACCTAATTTTATTTATTTATTTCGAATGAAGAAAACAGTCAAACAGTCAGGAATACCTCAGTAGTACGCTCCGTTTTGGTTCCGTGCCTTTCCGTATAGACGATGACGCCATATTATTTTCCCGATTTAGTGCGTTTGTTGTATCTGTCTGGTTAAAAAAAAGACCGTGAAAACTGCAAAATTTTTGTTCATAATTTTGTTGTACAGCGAAAACGATTGAATTTTTTTTCTCCGAATTGAAGTGAAAAGTAAAGTTTTACCTCGAGACTAAAGCCAATATAAACCGTCGGAGTAATAGACACCTTCGCTAGTATTTAATGGCTCGTTTTAGTCCCTCGATCAAAATATTAAGCATTAAGAGTCAATACGGTTGGATCCGCATAACAGTTAAAGTTATTTAGAAGACGTTACGTTATTACTGTAAAAATGTGCACATATCTAATTTAGAATATTTTTATCAAATATTTTACTTACAAGTTGATAGTACTATTGAAATAATAGTATTGTAATGTCTAAAATATAATATAGGGTCTGAATTACTACCAGATGTAAAATGTGGAATAACTTTGCTTTGCATTATGAGGTCATCAAACACAACATTATCAACACATTAGTTTGCTAAGTAAAGCGCAGTAAAATAAACTATAAAATAAATTGAACTATGAGAAACAATGAGTGTGCGTTATTATTACATGTATATTATTTTCAAATTATTTTGACGGAAAGATGGCAATATCAGCAATATTTTTTATTTCTATCGACGGTAAATACGTGACGGAAACTTATAAATATTACTAACTCCAATATTTTCTTATGATCAACACTGTCGGTTCGGCACCGCCTGATCAATGTATTCGCGCCTGTACACCTTTGCATTCCGTGACCGTGCGTTTACGGTGTCATGACATTAGCAGATCACCAGGTCACAATAATTACATACATAGCTAAAATGTGATCATATTTTTACAATCAAGCTGTTTTCTGTACTGTGACTAAGCACGCTTGCTTATACGACACTATTGAATAGCGCGGTTGCTGACGAGACAGCGCGATGCGACACGTACTAGTATGGGCGATATCGGCAGCCAAAATCCAAGATAGAACACAGTTACCACGTACTCGAATTTTGGCTTGGGCCCCCTGAACTCGATTGGTTCACCAGTGGTTCAGGTCTTGGGCAATATTTTTCTTTCGTACTTCACCTCTTAGGTACTTATACAATAAAATAACAAAATCTTATATTGTTGGTGGTTTACCACTATTTAATGATGGGCATTATAATTCGTGTAGAAATAATACGAGTATTTCCAAACTTCTTTTCTAGCATTGAAATCTGAATCATTCCAACCAGTTTCGAATAATATTAGGAAGTGAACAAGTATTTTCTTTTGACACATTTAACAACACAGGAAGAAAAGAAGACTATTTAACTCGGCCAACAATTAGACCATAGTATTCTATGGTCTAATAATAAATAATTGGAATAGTTACCGAAGCAATGATAATAAAACAATCGTTCTGCATGTATTTTATAATTTAATGGGATAATAACGCATACCTACTTGATTAGGTATACTTACATAAAGTAAATCTTAAAATTAATATTTCACTGTAAGACAGTTAGTTGTAATTACACAATAACTATGATCAATTGAGAAAAAACATTAAATTGTATTGTTCACAGAGGAAGTTCGAAAATTATTGAATAACACGACACTCTTTTGTTTTTTTAATATCTGCCCCACAACACTAGTTGTCCGTATAGTAATTACAGCAAAAGTATTAAAAATATTATTTATTTTCGTCGGTACCACAATTACGCACTACAGACTAAAATGTTCTCTACGGTATTATCATACAAGTCTTATATTAGCTATGTATTATTATAAAAAAGCTATAATATTTTCTTTTAATACAATGCTAGGGTTATAATTGTAGTGTGTGCGTGGTTCAACCACTACAACTCTAGTCTAAGGGATAATCAATTGTCTTTGGTATCATCGTTACAAAAAACAAAACAAACAGGATGCAAACATTTACGGGTTATATTTAAGAATACTGATTGGAAACGAATTAAGTAATGTCATTTAAAGCATCTCATTCCACTTTACACCAACAACACATGGCAATATTGTGATTCAGATTACTAAGCACGTTAGATAATGTTGTTATAAATAAAACATTTCACAGCTATCATACAAGGACGTTAAAATATATAGAAAAATATACTGGTAAGTTATAAATGCATTTTCGATAGTAAGTAATTTTCCAAAATATTGGTTGTGCTCAACATTACGTTTTGAAGTAAATGAAGATAAAATTTTGATAATCATTTTCCTTCCAAAATTAAATAGTAGAAAATAGTTTTAAGACTGCCAACTTACGAATTTTTAACGTTATTAGACGATTCACAGAAACATTATGGGTACCTAGTTATATTTTAACACAGTAGTCAAGTTAACATCTGCGGGTTAAATACGTCTTCAAATTCTTATACGTCAAGTCTCGAACCTTTATACCTTTACGTTCAGGTTCTCACGCTACTACTATAACTCGAGCTTATTATTTCGATGCACGTTAAGACACTGTTCAGGAAACCAAACTGACCAATAAAAAGTTCAGTGATGTGACACCTACTTCATTCTTAACGTTTTTAGACTAATCCTCTGGACGACGAACTAGATCTGCAGCTCTTGATGCGAAGGGTGCGAGGGGTGCGAGGGGTGTGCGGTGTGGCTGGGCGCAGGTGCACGTTGCTGCAGGTGCACCAGCGCGGAAAGCAGGCGCGTGTTAGCCTCGTCAAGCGCTGCGATGCGATGCTCCTGCGCTTCTATTACGCGTTGCTTGTGCGATAGCGCCGCCGCCATTTTGCGCTGCTCGCGGCGCAGCTCTTCCTCCACGCATATTAATCTAAAATAAAAGCAATTTTCCGTGCAATTTATATAAATAAAAGGTAAGACAGCGAGTGTCATTTTGAATGTCAGAAACAAAAATTATGGGGATGTTTACCTTGAGATTATAGCCTTCATCTTGGCATCGGTATGGTCTTGTCCAGGTTCCGTTGGCAATCTTCCACGCAGTAATTCTACTGAACACTTTAGCCTCTCGATTTCTCGTTCATACTAAAGAAAAAAATAAAATATTTAACTAAAAACCTTCTCTAACATAAAATTTTTATTCAGATGTACTATAAAGTGTCTTTTTTACCTGTTCAATAGTTCTGTGATGTTTGGATGCGCGTCGCCTTCCTGTAGTACTGTACAACGTGTCTTCGACCTCGTCTGAGCTGTCGGTGAGGTCTCGCTTGGACTCGAGGCTAAGCCGCCGCTGCAGTTTGTCGCGGCCTCCTACTTCCCTGTCGCTGCGTACTTGCGCGCGGTCACTGGCCTCACTAGACTGCGACTCCCGACTGAATACTCGTGAAGGCGACTCCCTTCGCTCTCTTCCCCCAAAGTGTCTCTCCACATCTTCGTTCAATCTGCTACTCGACATTTTCGCTCCCGAGTACGTCCTATCCAGTGGATAATTGGTCTCTGGAATTGTACTTTCCGTAATAGAGTACTTCTCGGGCGAACCCTTCGCACTTTCCATGTTATACATTGCTTTCTGACTTCGAGATATTTGTAACCGATACATTTCTTTGTTCACTTCTTCCACGTTGGAGTCTGATCTGCTCATAGGATAACCAGAATCGGTTGAGATATGATGAGGCTTACTTTCATATATTGATTCGCCTCGCTGTCCGAAATGCTTCAGATTCAATTGATTTTGGTTTGTAGAATAAGAGAGCATCGGGTTCGTCCTGGGCATTCGAGTCTTGCTACTCTTCCGCAGACTGGGTGAGTTGCTCGATGATTCATCGTCTCTAAGCCTCGGGGAATGACTGTGATTGCTCCTCGGGTACAAGTCTTCATAGTTACAATTATCTCTAGTAAGTTTTCGGTGGGTATTGTTATGGTTCTGCTGGTCATAGTTTCTACCATCATCGTTGAAATTGTTGGAACCTTCTTCGGAGTTAGTTTCGACGTTGTCTGTGCTCAAACCCTCCTCATCTATCGATGAACTGGATGAGCCACACGAACATCGTTTTGAGTTTCTGTTTTCATTGTTCCTCTTTTTCTCCTGCGGTTGACGGTTGTCGTCCATGTTATACACAGGATTCGTAAATACTAAGGGAGCTATCTTTGAAATAGCATTCGTGTTGTTTTGTGCGTTGTCCGCCGTTGTGAAATTTTGTATGCCATACTTTTGAATGTCGTACTCAATTTTCTGTTGTACTGGGCTCTTTGGATAGAATTTTTCGTTTTTGCTATCGTAATACTGCTTGTCTCTCTGTTTTTGGTAGTTTAGCTGCGAGTATCGGCTCATTGGTTGTCCTCCGTTCTCATACGGTTGATGAGGATGCGTTGAGTTTTCGATGGGACTAGAACTTTGGCTGTAGGTAGCAATGCTTTGGTAACCAGAGCTGGCGACGTTTGATAATCCACTGATAGACACATTCGAACCGTTGTTTGTGTAATTTACTTTATTTCCATTTGCGATATTATTATTGTTATTAGATTTTGACTGTGCCAAATTCTTTTTGTTCATTATGAGTTTGTCTTCTACAATGTCGGAATCGTCAGCGTACTTTAAGAGATCCGATAGTTCTTCGAGTGTCGCAGTGTCTTTAATGATGTTTTGCATGTCACTGGTGCAATAGTTGTGATTGATGCTGTCGCTGCTGGGAGATCTTTCAGTGCCGTTATAATTAGAGCTATGGAAATTATTCTGTTGATTGTTATAATTATTTGGTTTGTATCTGTCTTGGAATCTTCTTTCCAAACTTTCATTAACACTATTGTTGGTGCCTTTTGGATATTGATCTGAACTGAAGCCAATTTGTACGACCTTCAGATTTACGCAGTGTTCTTGATTGTTGTATTGTGAGCTGTACCTATCAGGGTTCACGTTTTGATTGGCTGGGCTCGATCCGTACCCATTTCTTGGAAGCGTCGCTGACCGTAAGTTGAAGCTAGGCGATTTAGCGACACCGACGTAAGATCCTTTGTACTTGGATTCTTCTGCGTTAGATTTAGAAGGGCTGATGTTGAACTGGATGCCGTTCTTATTCATAATTGGCGAACTGTGGGCAAAGTTGTTCGCTTGGCCGTTAGTCGTAACCTCTGTGTTGTTTGGTTTGATTGACGAGTTGCACGTTGGATCGTTGAACCTATAAAAGACATACAGTATTAAAACGTGAACAGTCTTACTCATAGCTCAATTCAGGTAGTCATAGCATGCCACTAATACCCGCTTACCTGAATATATTATCAGTAATAGGCGGCGCAGGTCCGATGTCGTTGCTTAGTAGCCTCTTGCTCAATTCATCCAGGATATCGGACAATGGATCTAGCTCCTATAATAAAACATTTCGATTCAATCAAGCTAGAGAAAGAATTTGACAGAAGCCTCCGTAACCTATAAAATACAGACAGTATGATACAGTGGTGAGGCGTCCACATAACTCGATTTCCACCGGCTTGCTTAAAATTTTCCACGTATTATCAAATATTATTACAATTTGTTCTAAATTTTATGTGTAGAATAAGTTAACCAGTGAAATGAAACGTACCTTGTGTGCTAATAAGTTCGACACTGGTATGATGTTTATTCTCATTGTATCAAATTAAAGCTTTATAAAAATCTTAGAACACCTTTTTCACAATCCGTTAGAAGCTAAAATGCACTTTAGGTCTTAGAGAAAACTTTAGTTATTGACGCAGACAAACCTAGCCCGTGATACTCTATTCGAGTTATATCTAAAATTTTTGTCTCATGACTTTTTACAAAACATAATAAATTTACCAATAATAAACTTTTATTTTTTGTTGTACTATTTGACACTTTTTTATTTGGTAGAATAATTTCATACGTGCAAGCGACCTCCGCGACGACTTCCACCCCCGTCCTGCACGGTGTTACTACCGTTAGCGATCTATTTAAATCTATTTATTTTTGTATGAAAGTAAAATCTGACAAATTATTAAAAGTCATGGAACAAAAGTGCTTGTTTATGATGTGAGTAACAATAGCTCTCCGAGGTTACTAGTATTTTAAAAATAACTCTGTATATATTTTTTTGTTAAGAGATGCAGCAAAACTAAATATATTTCTCATACGGCCCTACGGCGATAATGATTCTTTTTATTTCTACGCTGTATGTCCCTCTGCTGGTAATTGCCTACTGTAGCGTCATATCAAATATATAAATACTTTTGTCTTAGTGTAATTATATTTTTGTAATATTAGAGCACTATTTATATTAGAGAGTGTATTTGGTCTTGAGTACTGTTTCCGTTGCTACATTGTTAGGTTGGCAGCGCCAGTAGCTTTCATTGATGGCGCCACAGCAATTTTAGTTAATGGCGCCACCATAGATTATGTCGGTGGCGCCATAATTGCAACCCTACCAAAATACCGCTAAATACAGCTAAAGTATTCTTAATTCGTAATAGTCGAGGGCTCGGCATTCTGTTTGTTGGAGTTTCAGAGGACAGTGCCTCTCATTTTACCGTGCCTTATTACCATGCAAACTGTACAATCATAATAATCTTCATATTAATAAACGAAAAAACAATGAGTTGGAATTTTATTTCTGGAACTTCCTAATACTATTTACCGCCCCTATAACACAATGTATTATTACGTACCTGTATCCTGCCAGCAGGTAACTTCGGCAGACTATCCACGAGCAATGCATGTAGCGTGGCCATCTGCTTGCCAAGATCGACGTGTGGCGCCCATTCTGGATCCACTTCAACAGCTGGAGGACACTCCCCACGGGAACCTTCCGATCCCGCGGTAGACCCCTGGGAGGTGGACGAATTCCGATTGCTGCCTTCTTGATGTTGTTGTTGGATTTGTTGCTGTTGCTGCTCTAGCGGTCGTGACTGGAAAAAAATTATAATTTGAATAGCAAAGATAGATCTTTGCTAGATCTCCATAGATGGAGATATATCATATATCCAAAAAACTGCCTCGGTGACCGAACGGTTACCATGCCATGACTACCACGCAGATGGTTCGATTTAGTCAAATTTAGAGAAATATTTGTATGGCCTACATTTATTTCTCTCGTGAGGTTGGGTATAATTTGTGGTTGTCTATGAGTGTGTCCATGGTTTCTTTTCTTTGTATCTTATCATATATATCCAGGAAATCTTAATATTGCTATATTATATGGTATGTTCTATACATCTGGCGCACCCTGGGTAACAATCGATGAGTCCTTGCTTGGCAAATCCTTTCATCATGATGGCAAGTATTATAGTATGTGCTATCGATACGACAAGCAGAAAATTGTATTGCGATGACAAACTCAAGTGATAATCGTAAATCTAATGTGGGGTCGGGCTTAAAAAAGGACTTACAGATATGGCTCTCAAGAAGGACTTCATGTTGGGAGCCTCAAGCTCGAGGAAGTCGTTGAGGAACTCCATGAAGGCCTCTTTGCCCTGGAAGCGTGTGAAGTTAGCCAGCGTCTGCAGCGTCTTCGCCACCAGCGTCAGGTTACGCGCCGCCCGCTCATTCGGGTATTCTGTAGAAACGTAATAGTACATTGTATATTAAGGGTGGCAAATAAGGAATTACGAACAAGACTCTATTAGAAGCGCGTAGTCGAAGATTGATGGCTTTCGGAGTCGAGGTTCGTAATTCCCGTACTGCCGCCCGTGAAACATACCATGTTTTGTTACACTTGCATGTAAATAGTACGTAACTTGACTATAATGCCCCAAATAAAACCCTCGGACCATTTTTCTTCTCATTAAAGCCATGGTCGTGTAATGAGGAGAAAAAAGACCCTGAGTCTTTATAGTCAAGTTAGCCAGCTGCATGCATCATACTATTTACGTGCAAGCTTAATGGAAATGTTATTATTCTCGCGCGTCCTTCGAGATTGGCATGACAATGGCACTTGTAGTAACGCATATGCTTGCGAACGCGTGTGGTGTAGGAGTGGTCATACATAATATGCCAACCTCGTTACTCGTATCTCGTGACAATCTCAAAAAATTTCTTCTGACGATGCAGCTTTCGTATCATTATAAACGAACTACACTTACAGGTAAGTTCGTTCACCAATATTATATCAGATCTTCAATGATCACTGTCCTACAATGCTCCTATCGTCCAAACCCTCGGATCATAGTCATAAGACGTATGACATTAAAACCTGATCATTGTCCGTTCTAGGTACACAATATTTAATTCATTCCATCAAATAAACACTGTCTGTTGTATTTAAAATGAATTCAACTCTTTCCAAGCATACATAAGAACAAAATCCAAAGTGTAAATTACAGCGAGCTGTTGACTGTAGTATGTTCAAGTACAATACGGACTCATATAACAGAGTACAATATAAAAAGGGGACAACTAGTCACTCTTAAAACTATGTAGTTAGAGTGTCTTTTGCTTTGCAAGCATTGGTTTAAGACGAAATTAAATTTAGTGCAAAATTGGTATGTTGTAAAAAGGTTACCATATTAAATAAGAATAACTTACCGTGAATGATACCAAAGAGACTCGGAGATAAAATAGCTGGACACAGGAAGCGTAGAAAAATAGATGCACTGATCAAATTATCGGAAATATCTTCTCGCCCCATGGATGTCAATCTGTCAACAACAAAGCCAATTCGGTTTATTCATCAAATATCGAAAAAATAATAAATACACTGCCACTGCGCCTGTCACCCCGAGACGTAAGTTGACAAGTCCCATTTTATCAGCACCCCATCAAAGCAGTAATGCTCACATTACTGATTAACTCTTTCTCCTGAAGGAGCTCTACTGCTACGGAACTTTAAAACTTAAAATTAATTAAAATCAAAATTCTAAAATAGTCGTTAGAATGTAAAACACTCTCCCCTAAAATTTTTTTCGAAATGTTGCTTATGCCCTTTCTGCAAAACACCAACGATCCAATAGTGTATAAGAATACAAAATTCATCATATCGAAAATGAAGCAAAGAAAGTAGATGGCCACATAGTAAAGGTCACAAAATATCAGTTCTCTATCTAATAACGTATTTTGTAATAGTACATGGTGTATGAACGGTGGCAAATAAGAAATTACCAACGACAGTTTGTTAGAAGTTTAATGACTCGAGGTTTGTAATTTTTACCGACTGTGGTACATACAATGTTTTTCATCACTTTTGCGAGGAATTAGGTACAACAATAATTTATTTCTTGTATGAATAAATATTACTTCACAACACAACATTTACGGATTTTGCAAAAAGCGGGTTTTTTGTGTTTTTTTAACACATTTAAACTAAAGTGTTATAAAAGGCACAGACGCATGCAGCCACAAAGTGTTACGTATAAAATAAATAATTTCCAAATTCTAAAAATACTGCAGAATTTAAATTCACACAAAAAATTTTGTGTAATATGGTTAAATTGCAAATGTTTGGTTTTTTTTATACTTCGAGTTTATGTGAAATATACGTTCAGATTTTTCGAACATAAAAAAATAATCTTGACTATAATGTAATTAAAAAGCCCATGGGCATAATTTAGGACATTACGGTGGACTTTGCATATCATGACACTGTTTACGAGTAAATATGATGAAAATGTAAATAGTGAACAATCCCGAGAAGAATACATGATTCATGGTCATGGTTTGCAAGTCGTACCTTTCACGAAAGGTAGCGAAGCAGTCTCGGAGTGGCGGCGGGAACCTCGGAGCCGACGCTGCGATGGCCCGCCACGCGAGCGTGACGGCGTCCCGCAGGGCGGCCTGCTGCCTCCGCAAAGCCGCACCGCTACCCGCCCGCAGTGGATCCACTTCACATTCCGCCGCACCCGGACCCGCCGCGGTCGCTACTGCTTCGCCTAAAGTGTCCTATCAAGCGAGAATATTCGAGCTTTAACCCTCATGTCCACATTTTTTTATATATACTGACCGATGTGATCCCACTAAGGTACGAGTTTGTAATGCCTATTCGTATACGTCGTATCGCATTTATGTGTAAGTGCCCTGAAGGCCTGCTAAAAGCGCGCGATAGGAATGAAATATTTAATTCAATTGAATCAGTTAAAGGATGAGTGTTATTATGTCAGTTAAACAATACTAACTGCGTGTTGTATACCTATTTTTGGTGACATTGTTTTTTATATTTTAAACAGAGTTACGGAATTAGCCGCATGACACTAACCTGCAGGTACTGATCACCGACAAGTTTCAGGTAAGCCTCCATGCTCTTGGTGGCGAGCGAGTTGCCCCGAAAGGTGAGGGAGTGGTCGCCGGTTCGTCGCACGTCTAACGCCACCACGTCCGCAAGGTAACGCGGCGCGAGACCGGCGCCCGCCATGCATAGCACCAGGGCACAGCCTATATCCTCCTTTGCTTTGACTCCTATGAATAAAATACAAACGTTTATTTGTTAAACGATTTCAACTATCTCGATATTTTTCTAATGAAATTTATATAAATTAAAGGCTCCTATAATAACATAATCTAACAAAGTGTACATAAAACCTCAGAAGCTTAAATTAAAAGAAACAAGCAACTTCATATTGTACAATTTGAAACGATGACGTTTTGAAAGGTACGGTAAAACGTCGGTAATCTACTAGTAGGACTACCACGACAGGGCGCAACTTGCGCGAGAGCGACATAAAGTGCGAGATATCTATGCGAGAATATCACTGTCTCGCGCTTTATGTCAGTCTCACGGAAGTTGTGTTCTGTCGTGGTAGCGCTCCAGGACCCCGTAAATCTGTAAGTATTTTAACAATGTATTACCTCATTCACAACTCAATTTCAAGTCTTGATATTATTGATACAAAAATTGTACAAACACAACAAAAAGGCTTTGATCCGGCTGGACTTGACCCAACGACTGCCAAACCGGAGCTACCTCTCTCCCAACGCAGTTGCGGAATGAGTCTCCAGTCTTGATTTTGTTTTTTCACAATTTTCCATAAACCAATCCGAATCGAATACAATAAGGTTGTACATATTTTGTCATAACTCTGTCCCGAGGCATGTAAGGATTTCACCTACTGTGATTTTTTTAATCAATTACAATAACATCACTTACCGATAACGGGTTCAAGATATTCACAAAGTCGTCTATAGTTCCTCTTCAAGTACTCAAGGAATCTTGCGTAGTGGTCCAATGGCAGTACATCGACGCACTGATAGCGGCACTTGATGCGCAGCGCCGGCGCCGGCGCGGGAGGGGCGCGACCGCCCGGCGACTGCGGTTTGTCGCCCTCCGACAAGGGGTACCACCGCTCGTTGAGGTATCGCGACGATACGTCGTCGACCGGGATGCGAACTGTACCTGTAATGTCTCACAATTAGAATAACATACGATAACGTTTATTTATTGTCACAAAAACTGCAGATTTTCTATCGACCGATATTTCGGTAGAGTCCTCAACCAGTATGGGAAAAAACATTATAACGATGCGGTATTGCCTGATAAATAAGTTTGATGGGCTGCTCGATTGCCTTCAAACTGATCTGTAGATGAACTATAAACGGAATACTAAATCAATATGGCGCTATACACCGCGCGCACGTTTCACGATTGTTAAGTCTGCCCAAGCACCCAATAATTTGGGTTTCTCTTCTTGATAAATTTTATTTTATGATTATAATTTTCATTATGCAACCAACCTCTTCAAGAGCAGTTTACCAACTACCAAAATTTTTCGTTATCATGTTACCGATTATTCGCTGGTCTTCGGACTTGCCACAAACCAGACTGTTTAGTTGGCCCAGCGTGCCTGCCAATAGCTCAATCTTTATTAGCTATAGGCGGATATAAAACCACAGTTTACACGGGTCATAATTATTAATTAATATCGATGTCACATAACAGTGGTTTCTTTGCATATATGTATCTTTATGCAGAAATATATTGGTCAATACTGACCGACTAGGGCGTGCTTGTCCCTTTTGCGCGCGCGCCGTTCGGGCTCGCGATACACGTTCACATGGATGTTGCCCACAGCCGGCAGTCCGCTGAATTCGTACACCTCGCCCCAGAAACATAGCTCGCTCTTTAATTTCGATGACGATCTGTAACAAATGCGGTGCTTGATATACATACATAAATTAATAATATATACTCACACGAGTTCATTTTGACAAAGTTAGATGTAGATAATGACCAAATGAAGCAACAGAATGATTCCGATGATTTTGTTTCAATTTGATTCGAACACCGTATAGTTTCATAAGAAATGTTACTTTTGGGAATGAATCAAAGCAATACTCATTCAATATGGTAGATGCGTAGACATAGCTTCTCAATAAAGTAACTAAATTACATTTCCTATAGTCCAGGGTATTAGAGAAAAAAATAAATAAAAGATGCATAAACTTCTGACCTTTTATATGAATTTTTAGTAGTTGAGCCGTATAATTTGGAAACTCTCGTCTCACAATATTAGTCACAGAAATCTAAAATTTATTTAGATTTTTGTGCTTTAGATCGTATCAACTGAATGAGTCATTAAGTTTGACTAGTCAAAATACACAATACACAGTCTACATATCACACATGATAACTAACATAGTATTATCTCAAAAATTGTGTAATGTTCTATTTTATCTCAAAATTGTCTTGTATCTCCAAAATTTCGCTATATTTATGTGTCATTGATATACGATTTAATTTCAAAGTGACAGGACAACACTGTCGCTTTAAAAGTAAATAGGTAATATTAATATAGGTAACTTAAAGCCATTTTGAGATAATACTATGTTAGTTGTCATGTGCGATACCTGTACTGACATTTAAATCAAAGTGTTATTTTAATTAACAAAAAGACAAAAACCTTGCGTAAAGCGTATCGTCGAGCAAAATCTCGCAGTAGTACCGCTTCTTGGGCGGTATAGCCTTCGCTTCGAGCAGCCACAGCTTGACGGTCCGCTCGCAGCGCCGCGTGCGTACCTCATCCGGCCGTGCTGCTTGCCGCAAGCTGGAAAGACGTTTCGATTCCAACGATAACTCAATAACAACAAATAATGCAGAAGTCTGTACGAGACAAACCATTAAAATTCCAAAGAAAAATCCCTTGAAAGGGCTAAAATGGAGGATCCATGGATGGATCCAATTAGAACATTTAATTATGTTTAAAATGTGAACAAAATAAGAAATGATTTTATAATCCAATAAGTCACCGTGTTTAGTTTTTGCCTTGTCAATGCAGCCAAGTGAAACAGGCATTGACCTAACAGGCGTCAGTTTTTATAATGTTTGTATCCAAAACTATAAGCCATTACCATTAAGCCAGTACCATTGGGATTCACATGGAAATGATTTGTGTTTTTAAAATTTCGAACATGTGGTTTATTACATGTGTGGTTTATTACATATGTGGTTTTCTTATGTAACTCAACTCAATTTTATGTTAGTAAAATTTAATTTTGTCTGAAATTCTATTAGAAAAAATCTGGACTGGCACGCGTTACTCAAATTAAATAAAATTACTATTGCTTTATTAATGGTTTTACGTAAGTATAAATAATCATGTTTGAACACCTCTAATAACTTTTGGTGCTTTTGGCAAAAGAATGACAGTTCTTTATTTTAAGTTTCTTATTGTATATTTTTGTTCGAAGAGATTATGCGTGCAAACACGCTCTCTCATTAGGAAAAGTATTATTTAATCAAATTTAAAAAATCGCGCGGCCTTGCCACATGATATTGTTGTGTCATTTCATTACTGCACATTCAAAACAAAAAACAAGGAACGTACCCACCTCACATCACTACATAACCCCGTGTAGGTACTTTGACCTTTCCCGATATTTCACCAACATCATCTGACCAGATTTTTTCCTCCGATACAAAGAAATAATGCTTTCATGAAATGTTTACCTTAAAAACATTTTTTTATATAATACCAAGAGACGGCATGAACAAGTCGTGCGCCAAGTGCAAAGCGACACGCCTGACCATAACAGTTGGAGTACCACTCAGAGCTTTAAATCGCAAAGACCTGAGGAGCACTGCCACTGCGCCCTTCACCCTGAAACATAAGTTGAGAAGTCCCATGTGCCTGTAATTTCCCCAGCATCCTTACACTTCAAAACCGTAGTAATGCTCACTTTACCGCTTGGCGGTAGAAATAGGTAAGGCGGCAGTAGTACCCTGGATGAACTATTTCACAAAGAACTCTACTACAATAAACATGGTAACTTTTATTTATTTCTATGAAAAACTTTTACCATTAAAAATGTCTTAATAGCGTCAAAGATTTCATGCGTCTATTATTATTTTTACAGTCCAGGATAAAAAACACACCGTATTATGCAAGCGTCCTGTTGCACCGACCACAAGCGACCTCCCTCAAAGCCTAAAATCAATGGAGGGTATCAAATTAATCTTTTAATAAAGTACCCGCCAGTACGGGAAGTTCCCATGGGAATCTTGGTTTGGGACACAATTAAGTTCTTAATTGCGTTTCCTTACACGCAAAGTTGTAGAAATTATATCCTGCAGCCAAGTTGCGGGTTTAAGACCGGTTTAGTGCTGGGATCCTGTAGTTATGCCCACATAGAGTTTATTATCTTGCTTATTTTAAGCGACATAAGGCATGCGGGGAATGCTTAACAACTTGTAGCGACGTGCGGAACTAATTATTATCGCCTGGGAATTTAAATTTCATGTTTTTTGGCAGGTGCTTCCAACATCTAAGTTTGTTTTATATAAATAAATATGAAAATGCTAAACGACTCTGTAAAATCCCGTACGAAACAAAGTTACCATCTATTGAAATGCGCCATTGTCTTTCCTGGTTGTATCTTAAAAAATAATTATATTAACTATTTAACACTTAATTACTTTTCTAGACATTCGGTCACCCATATCTATTGACTAAAGTGAAAATTACATTTTCATTTAAATTTGTTTTCAATTCATTACTAACAACAGCTGTTAAGACATATGTAATACTAATCAATGGATCCTAGTTATCTGAATAAGGAACTTAAATATTATTATAGTAATAACATTATACGTGGGGCGCACTATAAGTTTCTGGAATGAATAAGAAAAAAATACTATAAATGGTCAGAAACGAATTTATTGTTTCTCAAAATATTCTCCGTTAGCGTTAAGCGTTAATGCACTTTTTCATACGAATGAACCAATTTTGAAAACATTTATACCACTCCTCCGTAACAATCTCTGAAACATATTTTTCATACTCTTCGACAGCCTCTTCAGGTGACAAAAATCGTTGACCGCGTAACTGGTTCTTATTTTTTGGAAATAAATAAAAGTCAAAAAGTGCCAGGTCGGGACTGTACTGTATGCGGGATGGCTCATAAGGTCAACGTTGTTCACCTTCAAAAATTCATTTGTTTGTCTGGCCGTGGGAGAACTGGCATTATCGTGGTGCAAGGTGATACGGCGTTTACGGTTATTTTTACGGAGTTTGTCAATAACTTTTTTTTTATAGTAATGTCAATAACTTCCGGCAAACAAATGGTCGTCTACCAATCACTATTCACGGTACCACGGTTCTCCAAAGCCACAGTAGCCACGTGTCCAGTTTTATTAAAAAAAGAAGCCATCATCCGCTTAGAGGCACTTTGCAAGCGCGCCACTTTGGTTAGTTTCAGCTCATCTCGAATCGAGCATACGCTCGATTGCTGCTTTGTTTTGGGATCGTAACTATAAATCCATGTTTCGTCACCTGTTACTATGTCCCACACCAAATTTGACGCCCCTTTGTTGAATCTGGTAAGCATGGCATTGCACCAAGACGCGTGACGTGATCCGTTTTTGAGCCTTAGTCATATTGTGTGGGATCCACCGAGAGCAAAGTTTTTTCACACCCAAATCTTTGTGTAGTATTGATTGTATTTGACTCATGCCTATGCCTAAAGATGCTCGAATCTCATGGTATGTCACATGTCCGTTTGTTTTGATCATACGGCGCACAGCATCGATGTTTTCGTTGTTCACAGCAGTGGACGAGCGACCATCACGAAATTCGTCACTGAGGTTCACACGACCGCGTTTGAATTCTGCAAACCAGCCATAAATAGTCGTCTTGCATGGTGCTTCATCGCCAAAAGCAATTTAAAGCCGAACGAAGCTCCGTTGAGCTGTCAAATTACACTTAAAATCGTAGAAAATCATACTACGAAAATTTTCACGAGCTAAATCCATGGTGATGTAGACAACCAATTTCTAAAATGACGCCACAATGTAAAAACAAGTTACAGTCAGATGAAACAAACTGTATTCTACAGCCAAAGAGTTCCGTTTTCAAATGTTGTAATCACTTTTTAAATATTGTTTATGTAAGTGGCCAGTTCTGGAAACTTATAGTGCGCCCTATGTATGTCACAAACAAAAATTATATGTGAAACTAGTTATTTGGGCACACCGTAGGTGTCTGCAAAATTGATAATTTTTAGGCACCAGGGTAGTTGTCACAAGAAAATCACCTGTATATCCAGCGGTCCCGTTCTTTTCGCGAGGCGCAGGCGAAGTAGCGAGGCGCCCGGTTCTCTGCGCTGAGAGCGAAGCAATGTGGCCGGCCCAGCACTGAAGAGTGAAGTGCGCGTATTTCTACCTGCAATTACAGAAATGACAACCTTTTTATCAACTTTTTACAAAATTTCAATTGCATGAATAAAGAAATAACGCACATACTCGCGGATGCCATGGACACACACATAAACTACCACAAATCACACCCAAACTCACGATAGAAATAAATGTAGGTCATACTAATATTTCTCCCTGTCTGGGATTCGAACCCAAGACTATATGGCAAACCAGGATGGTAACCGTTCGGCCACGGAGGCAGCCGAGTAGAAGAATTATTAAATTACAGAGAACTGTTCCCTAATCTTTACTGTCTAATTTACGAGGGCACAATAGTACGCTTTTCAAATATTGTATTCATGAAAAAAGCTTTAACAAAACTAATTTCATTATTTATTTATTTTATCTTTATTTATTTAGGAACTTTTATACAATGTATATGCCAGTTCCATCGTATCCTAAACTATAGCTTACATGTCTGGGTGGCGCTGCTGGAGAGCCGATTCAACAAATAATAACAGTTTTTTTGCCTGCTTCGTGTGGGGATTGCTTAATATACAATTTATAGCACCTAAGGATGTTCGGTTGATTTGCAGGTCTCTCATCAACGCCGCCCGCTGTTGTTCGTACCGGACACATTCCAGTAACAAATGATATGCCTTTTCCACTTCTCCACATAACAATTAAGTGTTTATTAGGTGATACTTACTTGATTAGGCGGTCCCAAGTCCATTGTGGACACGGCGGGCGAGTGTGCTGACAGAAGGCTTTCGTGAGATCTGAAACGACAAGAAAACTCTTATCAGTTAAAGAAATAAACTTTTAAAATGATATTAAAATTATTTTAATATTTTAGCCAATCATTGTAATATTTTGCATTGGCAATTGCTACGATTACGGCTTAAAATAAATCTATAATCTATTTACTTTAAGAATACAGAAGGTGAAGGTCATCTTATTGTAACTCATGAAATAATTATCATAACATAAATAAATAATTGCGTAATCGGATTCTCTGAATTTTCAAGACAATAATACGGTTCTTTGTGAAATCATATTATTTATAAACAGAGCTATTAATATTCATGGTTGAGAAAACAGTAAAGTTCTTTACGAGTATTAACAAGAAACTTTCGTGGCAAGACGTATGAAAACATATCCAAGTTACTACTCAAATTGAGTCCTAATTTCAATAAAGTTGTTTCGTGTTTATGGCGGGGAAGTAATTAAAGAGCGTCAGTAAATAACTACAGCAGACAGGTGGGGCGACGAAGCGACACTCCCACATACAACGCACCTAACAAGTCTGGATAACGCTACAAAGTCACGACATGTAATGTAACCAATTGACACATATTATGTACTTAATGTGACCATTGTATGATGAGTTGTGGCCGTAGAACTTAGCTCAAACGTATTAAATAAAATATCAATCGAGGTATTTACTAAATATTATATTATAATCTCATCGAGTTTTATTTGGGAACCAACATGAGGAAACCAGCGTTTCAATAAATCGTGAAAAGAAATGTGATATGACACATGAAGACGGCAGTATGACTATACCTCTTCTCTAGAAATAATAATAATAATAATTTATTGTTCAATAAAGGCTTACATAAAGAAAAGATCCCAACCTAAAACGCATATAGGTTAACCTCGACACCGTTATAATTGCTTATAATTGGTAAGAGTATATTGACGCCATTCACCTCACTAAGAGCGATCGATAGTACGTACACTGGTCATAATTTGCGTGGACTTGCCGGCTCTTCCGTGTACCAAGCTAATTATGATAAGGACCTATCTGTATCATAAAGTCACTGGAGTGCGTTAATTAGCTTTCATAAAGGGGTTATAACGCGACAAACACGACAGTTGCGACATGACAGAAAGTGTTAAAACGCCTAAGGCTGTATTAATTTCTAAATCAGAGATCGTTCTTAGTTTCTCTTAACGCCATGAAATTATTGCAATCACAGAATATTTGTATGTAAAGCGAATCTCTCAACGATTACGATCAAAATTGAAGCGTTGGGGGCAATCAAAATAAATTTCAAACCCTACATAAGTTTTAAGTATATACTCATGAATATGTAGTTACCAAGTAATACGCAACTTGATTACATAATAACAGTCAATCAGTGAACTTGTCTACGCGAGGCCAAAGAAAATATAGGCGAATATCAAATTACAGGTTAAAAGAGACTGCTACACGATTTGGAAGGCAAGTGGGAAGGCGAAAGATCACTTGAAACGGCGATATTTTGTACCTTTGAAATCAAGATATTTTTATTTTCTTGAAGTTGGTTAAAGTTGATAAAAGATTTTAAAACATTGTCTCGACAACAACGATTAATAGTTACGTTTTATAGAAATGAAACGTGAGTCATCCGGTAAATCTGTACTTTTAGAAGAAAAGTACCGAATTGTTCTATTTATATTCAAAACTAAAGACGCCTATTTTCTTTTAATTATTGCAATGTCATACCTTGACGTCCGTAAAGCATGACTGGTTGGATGTGTAGGCACTGCCGCCAAAGCTCGTTCTCTCTCCAACTTTGTGGCTGATTTGGTTCTCTTCAGTGGGTTGCTGCGAAAAGACCTCTTCGAGAAGAAGAAGGACGCAAGCCGTGAAGGGCTGTGCTGAGCCTGTGCCCCTGGCACCGGTGTGCTCGGCGCCGATCCCCGCCGACATGCTTTCTCGTATGACGTGTCTGTAGACAAAGATAAACACCATTAGATAGCACAATCTCGAGTAATACAGTTCAGTTCGAAAGAATAACACAACTAAGAATTAGGTTAGTGAGTTTCATTTTCTCGTGATAAAACATTGCGTTTTTATACGATTGCCGACAAAAATTGCGGTGAATTTTCGCGAAACACTTCATCTGCTCCAGTGATCAGTGTAGCGAAATAGATGATATGGCAATCGACGACTTCATAAAATACGTGATGTGAGTGAGATGAGGTACAAGAACCAGTTTAGTTTCACAATATTTTGTTTTCTCCATCCAGACATTTATACCGTAAAACTTTCTTGTTTTGCATTAGGTTTGTTCACTTCTGATCAATGCACGTATTAAATAAAAGTTCTTTTAAATAAAACCAGTAGCGTTTTTTATTATTTAACGAAGTTAGACAAAATGAACGATTACGCACGATTAAAGGTAAATAAATAATCAAAAGTAAATAGGAAGTAGTTTACACAAAAATTCCCAAAGCCGTTGTAGCAACGTCGGCTGCATAGCGTCCGATTGAGCAATACAATTGACACTGATTCGCGACAGCCTTCAGATCGTGGCCGTGACTGAAACAATTGTGGGTAATAACGCAGTATGCCACCCGAGTTCTCGTGTTACTGATGCACTCGCATAACATTCCAATCGTTTTGCACAGGACGGTGTAATTTTATGCTATCCGCTACACCAATGGCATCTATATATGAAAGCATAGTTTAGGTACTTATAATATCAAGTAATTCCCAGATAGCTAATCTAATATAGATAAGTTAGGAATAAGGCAAATAATAAACGATAAATATTTTACGAGTCAAAAACCGAATTAAACAATAAATTAAAGCCAATATCTACTAATTCCTGTGCAAAAACAGCAGATACTTATGCAGTTACAAAATGAACGACACAACATGAGGGCAATCTATATGGCGTGGTTTCCGGCGGAAATTGTGCGCACGCCGCCCGTGACCGATCCTGATGACAGTCAATCGGTGTCAAACTTGCAAGTGTTTTGTTACGGTGCTGTACTCGTAATAAAAACGTGGACGCGCATGTGGCCGACCAGACTGCCGTCGCAAACAGGGTTGTCCTATATGACAATACATTAGAGTTTTATCATAGAAAGTATAAATAGTAGCAGTAGAGCTCCTTGTAATAGATTTCGTCCAGGGAAGTACTGTCACCTTATCTATTCCCACCCCAAAGCAGTAATGTGAGCATTATTGCGTTCCGGTTTTGAGAGATAGGGGTGTTCTGGTGAAATCACAGGCACATGGGACTTGTAAAGTTATGTCTCAGGATAGTGAGCGCAGTAGAAGTGCCCCTCAGACCTTTGCAATCTGTGAGGCACTGCAAGTGTTATGGACAGGCGTGTCGTTTTCCACCAGGCGCACGACTTGTTCGTTCCGTCATTTGGTATCATAAAAAAAATAGAGGACAATAACCAATTCCCTAGCAAAGAGAAACTAATATCCTATTTGTTAGTTACATTAAATACACACTATTCTTTAATGTAACAATTAGTATCATGATTCAATAACTTCCTGTGAGGTGCAAAACTGCATATACCTTCTGCAAAAGGTTGTATGTATAAAGTAGTAACAGAGTCAACGACTTAGGCGTGCGAACCCGACATGTGTTGCATGGAAACCATTACCGTTATTTGGTATAGTTTGTGCCACAATATTGCACCCTTTGACTTGTATGAAGACTGATACACTAAATTAGAAAGCCCTTCAAATGTAGATATTCAAAATACACCAAATGAAATAATTGAGTGAGAATTAAGGCATACTGACTCTATTATGTAACCTCTGAACAGTTTTTAGTATTTATATAAAAGGTCTAATATTTTTTTTATATTTTATCAATGTACATTTTATTTAAGTATATCTAAATAGCACTAATGTAAAATAATAAATTGACTGATATCATCAGCGATCGTAATAGGTAGCATATAAATAAATTTTAAGGATATATATCCCACTAAAATCCAAGAAAGTAATTTATTGTATGTTGTACTTTATTTCTTTGTGGGTGCGTTCCATAGGGATCGAAATGATAATTATCATTGAAAATTATCACGATAGTTATCATGAATACACATAGATAATTTTCTTGATTTTATAAAATTAATCGTTAGAACAAAATTCAATATCGTAGGCATGTATTTGCATCAAATCGTGTTTTCTTCGTGTTTATTTAGTTTTCTCACTGTTTGTCATTTCTAATAAAAAATTTAATAAACGAAACTATGAATCAATATGGATAATTATCATAATAATTATGAAGGAAAATAAACATTTCGATAATTTCGAACCCAAGTAACTAGTATGGTGGTGTATTTAGAAAAGTTTTGTAATCGTAACTAAAAAAATAACTATTGTCTATTGATTTTTGCTGTTTTATTTGTAATAATTCCGTAATTTCAGAAGGATACACCTATTATCCGTTTTACGAGTAAGGTTTAGATAAAATAATCTGCCTATTTTGATCACTGATTATCCTTTAAGAAATATTATTCCGCTGTAAACTGCAGTATTCAATTTTCTATAATTCTAGTAAATGCATATAAAATTAACTATAAAACGTTTTACGTTATGTGTTAGTATAAATAAATAACTTGTTTATTACACGGAAAATAATAAAACATAATAATAGAATATGGCACATACATCCACGATGTACATTGTACATTTTGCGCAAATCCTTGTTAACAAAAATGGAAGTAAATTAAAACCCACGGTTCGCGGAATAGACAATTGATTTGCTTCCATTTTCTTCGAATTGCGATCTCTTTGTTCTTTCTGTTCAGTAATGACTTAGCTGTTACCGTCAATTACTGTTTTCATACAATTTATTTAATTAATTTGTTCAATTATTATTAGATGCACCCTCGCTCTCGGGGTGAATAACCTAACTACTCGCTACTAGCGACGTTGCAAAATTGTACGTTGAGTCACTCGCCACTGCAGCCACGTGGCTAAGTAAAATATGAATTATAATTTACAAGTGGTCTTCTTAATGGTTTTCCCTGCAATCGACTTTATAAAGATCAAGGAATATGGGCGTTATTATCCTACCTTTGAGAAGTGTTTTCAAAATTATCACGCTCGTGGTGGAGCGGTCTTTGTATTCAGGCTAAAGGTTACAGTTTTATAATGTTTGTTAAGGGGTCAGTCTGGTGTACACAATAAGTAAGTGTAGCCGCAATCAGTTGCATACTTTGATAACGTACGATAAGCGCACGAGGAAACGCACGCGACCAAAATCATGTTAGTGTGGCAAGCATGTACCACATTCTTTATGGGTTACTTATACACAAATACAAATGATTACACACTATTTTAACCTAATAACGGTTTATTATTACAAAAACAAACCAGATGTCATTGTTCGAACCTTGGAACTCTACAGTGGTGCTGTTCAAGACGCAACCCGAATATTTAACACTAACGGCATTCTAAATTATGGACAAGCTTTAAAAAAACATTTTAAAGATATTTTTCGACAATTGGACCTCAAATGAAACTTTTTGCCCTTAACACTAAAGAACAATAGCGCTTTTGTACAAATGGATCCCTCGTACATCTTTTGTCCTAATGGTGCCACGTCCAAAGCTAATCAACACACGTGTTTCGAACAATTCTCAGTTTAAGTTGTAAAATTGTATATCCTAATATAAGTCAGACACTTTGTCTAAGAATGCTACATTGAACACAAAAATCAAAACGCGTTGCCATTCACAAGTTAACCATTATTTACTTCGACACTACTTATCATTTGCAAAGTAACCATCAGTAATTCCATGGACATGTAATTCCTACATTGTTAAGATGTAAGAGTAGTTGAGTACAACCACATAAGTAGTACAACTGTTTAAAACCGTCTTGTCATCGGTGTTAACGCATAGTTTTCAGATACGCTGAGTAAGGGTACTTACAAGAGCGGCATTTCAACAGCTACTACACATCATCTAACTCGAACAAAACGTTGTATAACAAAAGCGCCAAAATACTCTTGAACCACCTTAAATCGTGAACTCATTCGTTAAATATAAATTAATGGTTGTATGAGGCGCTAAATCATTTTAGAAAGGCCTTTATAATTGAAAGTTTATTAGACGAGTACAATCATAAGGCTCACACACAATACTTGTATTGCGTCATTACGTTTATACGACTATTGCAAAGCAACTAATATTAAGTAAGATGATCAATTTGTTTTTTATTGACAACCTAAAGCTTTATAAGTGATATTCAACAGTCAAGCAATAATTATAATCTTACCAGAATGTACAGCAACATCGTCGTCAACGTCCAAATAACCACGTCGAATGCTGATCGGACTATTGACTGCCTGGGATTCGTTCTTCTTAATCAGAGCGCTGATCACTTCTGATTCGCCACCATTATCATCAACAAATTTGTCATAATCTTCAGTTATATTGGTGATCACGGCTGCACGTTCTTCTAGCCCAACTTCTATGTGCCTTGCTGTTATACTTCGCAGCAAAGAATTGCTCCTTGATAGTTTTGTGCTCCGTGATCTTCGTATGAAATTCAATCCGGATATTTTTCCAGGACTTTTATTTGGACTATCCGGTGTCACTGTTATTTTCGGTGTCCTAAATATTGACGTAGAACTACTGCTACCTCTAATAGGCGATGGCACATTGAGATTTTGTGGTAAAGTTTTAGACTTTTCCTTGCCTTGCGCAAGAAGTTTTGGCGAATCTGGGATTAGGGACAAATTCGAGTTTAATATTGAAGCTTTAGATTCAGATTTATTTGCAATACCTGCAGACGAATTGTTAAGAATATTGGACGAGATCGATACTCCCAAAGGGGAGAAAACTCGGTCGTATCGTGGTTCGTATGACGTGGTACTGCGCAACCTTGGTTTTGACTGTCTTCGAACCCCACTTTCTACGACTAGTCTAGGGCTGGTTAGGTCGCGCTGGCCTACTCTCGACAGCGCCTCATTGGAGCTCACTGTGGACGATAAAGGACGGCGAAATCGACGTTCTGGAGTAAAGACGCTAATGTCGCTCTCGCTTTCTGTCAAGGGCGAATCACCTCTAGATTGTATTCGTAATCTTGCGCTGTCTGATGCATGTCTCCTTTTTGGTTTTGTAGATCCATTTTGTAAATTTTGACCTGATATTAAAGCCTCTTTTTCTTCTGGTGTCAATGGAAGGTAATTGTCGAAACTTTCAAACAATGGTACATAGAAGACGGAGCGTCGTCTTGTCTGCTCCTCCCCGGTGGCGTCAGCCGATGACAAAGGACTCGACATGCCGGTAGCGAAGGCGGAGGGCACAATGCCTTAGGGCCGTTTAGCCAATGCAATGCTATATAGCCACATCATTCACTCCACTTTAAATAGTTTCTTAAAAATAATCCGTTACAGATTTCATGTCACTACACAAATTTTGAGAAGCACGAATCATTCACTACATCAGTCACTTTAATATATATTTATTTATACGCTTGTCCTACAAAGCGAAGAAACAGATTGGAATGTTGAAGTAAGGATCATAAAAGCCTTTGAATACATTTAATTGACAAAATGCTATTTAAAACTTCCTGCATGTTCTGAATGTGTTTATGGGCTCATGAGTAACTAAATTAATTATAATTGTAGACATTTATTGCTTACTCTATTAAGAATGACAACCAATAGAAGTAAACAGCATTTATCGATCCATGAAAAAGTGAGTAGGTGAAACGGGCATTAATATCAGGATGGCGATAAGATTATGTTCCGACACCCAATCAAGTGGTTGGTTGGAATGGATGAAATATGGCCAAGTTCCACGCTTGCTGCTATTATATTTTGTATTATTGTATGATGATTAAAGTTAAAGTTTACGCGCCATGAGATAAATAGTACTTGTAATAAATAACGCACTACGACACAACTTATGAGATACAATTTATGTTTATTAAAAGTTACGAAAGTTTTGTACTTGCCGTATAAATTCTTAATATTATTCTTAATAGTGTTGTTCAACAAAAAGTATCACAACATTACGGATTTCATATTAAATAAAAGATACTTACAAGTCAACTTACGTCCCAATTTAAAAAGTAACATTATGCATATTTTGAACATATGAAAATTTTGTTTGCAGAGGAGTGGCGAATGCCGTGCCAACAAATTTAGATACGCCCTTGATAGAAGCAACGCACACCCTGCAGACCAGCGAATCAGCTAATTAACTTAACAAACTGTCAGCTCATGCACTTAATTTAACACTGATTTAAAAATTGTTCGACAGAAAAACACGGGCTTACGTCTTGCTCTCAATTGTACTAATTGCAAAAATAAAATAATATTTTATGAATCAATCAAATAATAATAATCCGCCTGACTTATCAAACCATTGTTATGGTTAAACACAAATCCATTGTTTTTCTGATGTACAAAAGAGAACCAAATTTATAATGGATTCTTTTAAAGCAAATACATGAAAAGGGCTAGCAATCTGTGTTGTCTGCGTTCATTTTTAAAAATCGTGTGTATTTTGGTGCAAAAACATCAAATAATTCAAGAAACCAGCAGAGCCTGACTCGTGATGGTTGCGCAGCGTTGAAAAAAAACAAAACACCGGATGTCGTGTGCAGAAGCAAAAGGGCAAGATCTTAAGTTGTAATCGGGGGCACGACGAAAGCAAAGCTGGCGGAACGAATGAGTTTAACCAGCAAGAAGATGGGTCGAATTCAAATTATGGATATAATAGCTTAGGTCTAAGGTCAAACTTCTGAGATTCCTGTTAACACTAGTTACTTAAGTAGATCGAACAATAAGTCAAATACTATGTTAAAACCACTAGAGCGCAATGAGTAAAAATATTACTTGAGTATTTGCTGTATACATTATTGCAACACGAAGCGTATCACATTCTTCTGATAAAGTTCGTCAAACGACGAGAACGTGAGACGACGGCGGATTAACGTCAAGTAATGCAGATTCGAAAGCAAAATACTGATTTAATAGTAATTGGTAAAAAAAAAAATTAGGGACTACTGAAGGCTCAAGAAAACACGATAAAATAAAGAAAACAAAATGTAAGGAAACTCGGAGCAAGTGCAATGGAAGGTGGCGTGACTAACTCAGCGTACATAATCGTGATTCAAGCGGCGCCGGCGCAGTTCCATCTGCAACTACGAATCAACTGCAATGGCTATCTACGGGTCCTTCAACTCTATTGACAGGGCCAAGCTGTATTCACCTCAGCTTTACTCACTACGCAGTAGTCAATTCAATTTCCTAAATGAAACTCCGCCACAAACAACTATTTTATCGACTTTAGAATTCTGTAATGTTAATACATTACAGAATTCAAAACTATTATGTTATGTTTTAGCAACAATGAAAACTGTTATTCCAACCATAACACGCCTTTAATACTGAATCATCTCATATAAGTCTGCTATCGCGATGCCTCCAGTTTCCATAATGAGACTAAAATAAAACAACTCAATAAGGCAAGATGGCAGGGTATTTTTCTCACGCGGCGCACAAGAGGATCCCTCGAGAATAACTCTGCATAATTTGCTTGTCACCCGCTTTATGATCTCTATACTGTCCATAAGATCCTTATATGATATTCGCCTTATTACTATATTAATTTTTAGATATTACGGTCTACTTCTTACTGTGGCTAGTAGTGAGAACAACGTGAAGTATCAAATTATAGTTATAATAGTTGCTTAGCTAATCTACTGTTGTCACAATAGCCGAAGTAAGCTGAGTGCTCTAACGAGAACAAGACTATAACTCAACATCTCAGCATAATGTTAAGGCTTTCTGAGAAAGATTTGAAGCGGCCGATGAAATTAGTGTCATGCTACCTTTGATGTCGAATGTTTTAGACATTGTTGCAAAACTGATTTAGGCTTTCGCAAAATTATTCCGACGGGGGAATGCAACGAACGCCTCGGAACCGCAACCTCTGTTATGCAACCATCAGCAAACTTTTAACCACTATGACGGGATAAAGTAATTTTATACGCACACGTTTCGTAAATTACCGTCCAACATTGCGGTCTACATCTACCGAATATTCATTCGTTAGATCACTTTGTTTTATTTTATATCGCGATAATCTTAAATTTTCAACGATATTTGCCAACTTTTGTAACAACAATTTATGTACGAAATTTAATATATTTTATTCATGGCTAGCTCCATTTATGCAGACAATACTTCTCGATATGTAAGAAATACAATATAAACAAAATGTCTAGGGTAAATTAACACTGGTAACGTTGCATTAACGTAATCAAATCATCTTCGTATTATCCATGCCGTTATTTTTGTCAAGGTTATAAACACAAACCTATTTTGCGCCTTTGTTGTTTTAGATTTTACGAAAAATTAGAGATCATAACTGTTTTTATGACCCCAGAAATGTGTGTTGTATGACGGTCATGAATGCCCAATGAAACTACCCATAAATCGCGTACGTCGATAGTGACGCGATGTGATCATAAATGAAAACATGTTAGTTATTTGAATCATGTCCTATAAATAAATTAATAACTCAACAGGATATATTTGTGTGTATAATCGAAATATATATACCACTAATATGTAAAGAAAACAAAATTGTATGGTATAATATGCTTACTTGAAAAGACATTTCGGTTTATGACATTTAAATATGGAGTTCGTAGGTTTTCGCGATTGTCAGAATTTAAACTATTTTTAACCGACATCAAAAAACGGAGGAGGTTCTCAATTCGACTGTATTTTTTTTTTGTATATGTAACGCGATAACTCCGGTATTTGTGAACCGATTTTCATGATTCTTTTTTTGTTGGAAAGGGGTCCATAGTGGTCCCATTTCATTTTGAAGAAAACCATCCACCTCTAAGAGTGGCTGTTCACGCATGAAGATTCATTTTTATAAATAGCGCCTAAATTTTGTTATAAGGAGCAGTTATTTTACTGGTTGATTGTACTATTCTCTAATTCAAGGCGTTTTTCTCTCTCAATTTTCTTTGAGTAGTGAGAACCCATTTTCATTATCTCCTGTGTCAAGTTCCGTATAGTGGTGAACTAGAGGATAAATCCGGGTTTGCGCACCGGTAACCGATTTCAAAAAAACTTAGATAATAAAAATAGATATATAATTCCACGTATTTTGGGGTCGGTTTTTTTAGTACTCTGTACGGAGATTATTTCGGATCTAAGTCGTGTATATTTGTTCCTTTTTTTTTAAAACAGACGCAACGTTTCGGGCACTTTATAGGTCCCGTGATCACGGCTGACTGAGATAATAAAGTCATCAACCAGTTATTTCTAATATTAATACAAAACACCTTATTTTTCACTACAGTACTTTTTCAATTTAAATCCGAAACAATAGTTTCATTTCCTCTGATATATCAATATTTTAAACCTACATACATCTTTAAAAATAAAATAATGCTAGTTATTATTATATAAGGAATAAAAAGAAATTGTCAAATAAATTACGTATACCAATTTTGGATGAGTAATATAAAGTACGAAACAGGACGTGCGCGCGCTACCGCAGAACAAGTTTTCACCATACGTGTGCGGGCCAGGAATCCGAGCGCTACCCCCATGTACCATAGTGCCAGTTCATGTATCTCATTCTACTCAAATCATACTTTGTTCGAAAATGGTGAATATTCAAAAATACTTAGAATGTAAAAAAAATTATAGCAGTAGAACTCTTTGTGAAAGAGTTCGTACAGGGAAGTACTGTCACCATGCCTATTCCTGCCACCAAGCGGTAATGTGACCATTAAATGCGTTCAGGTTTTGAAGGGTAAGGGTGCTAGTGAACTTAAAGGCACTTAAGACTTGTCAACTTATGTCTCAGGGTGACGGGCGCAGTGGCAGTGCCCCTCAGATCTTGTCGCTCTGCAACTGTTATGGACAGGCGTGTCGCTTACCACCAGGCGCACAACTTGTTCGTCCCCTCATTTGGTATTATAAAATAAAAAAATAAAAATATGGTTAACAAGTAAAGCGATTCTCGTTTAAATTCACGCCTAGAGAAAAGAGTCAAACTAAGACTTAAAAAAATCCTTCTTAGGTGCCTATGGATGGAGACGGATTAACATTAATCATGATTTCATAGTGCAACTGCGGATGTACTCAGTGTATTTTAGAACTTCCTCGATGGACATGCGAACGACTCTACAAACGAGAGGCAAGATGTTGAGCGCAAGATACTGGTTTGTTGACCGGACCCTGTGCAGTGAGTATTTGCGTTTAACTCCACGACAGACCAGTACTTTAGAATGGGTCGTTTACAACACGTGGTGTTTAACTAACTACACATCGACTTTACGGTAATGATAATGTTGTATACAAACGTTGAAATAATTGCTTCACTATAATAGTTCTTACTCACTTTAACGCAAATTCTGCTGCACTTAAATGTAAATTTTATTTCAAATTCCAACTCGTTATTGTTAGCAATTTCTAGAAAAATCAATCTATCTAGGTGGTATGAAAACATCATCAATCAAGTGATCTCGAAGGGATCAAAGTTGTCAATACGTCCGACCCACACGTTTTATTATGCTAAGGGCTGATGCGAGGTAATTACTTAGAAATTTGCATTTCCCAGATGATAATTTCTCTATACATATATGTTGTCGTGCATGCTTTACAATAATCGTTTAATAAAGTTTAATATACTTTTTGGTAGTTTTACTAACACGCGTTATTGGTTATGGTACAAAGTTACGTTATTACAGTACTGAAGCATTGTCAACATAAATGTAAATACTACGTCCAATAGTGGCGTTTAGAACTCGAAAATAGGTTCTACAACTGGTAAATAATTACTGGCATATAGACATAGCGTCAGGAAGCATTTATTACAATAATTGCAAACGGAATACTTCGACAGGCGCGGCCTACAAAAGCAATATCACGTTCTTAAACAAAGCGTTCAATCAAACCAGTCTTCTAATAAATCTCGTTTAATGGAATTCTTCGAAAATAAAATGTGAAAGATTAATTATATAACAATTTACTACTAAACACAAAGGATAGTACGCGGGTAACGGGACCCCCGCTCGGTGTAGATTCCCCATGCATCCTTAAAATTACGCCATAATGTACCATTATCTGTAAATTGACACAGATTAGAAGAGCGGATAAAACAGATTTATTCGTAGTCTATCAATGTTATCTAGATTGAAGCGAGAACCGCTCTCCGTTTGCGTTGAAGCGGATGCCATGAAGACATGCTCACGAGCCGGTTCTTGGACGCGGCTAACGACGTACTAAGTGCTTTCAAACAGATCATATAATATACAGCAAACACATATAATACATATACTCGAATTTCTGTACTTTTATCTGTAAATATGACTGTTATTAATGTTACATGGCCGAGAGTATAATACCTACACGCAAGAACTTGGAAGAAATTGAATGATCTATTTTATTTTTTAAATCCGCTGTAATTATGTTATTTATCATCAAAGTTATTACAAAAACGCCATTTATTTACTTTCGTGGCAATCGGGCAATAGAAATAAAGAAAACAAAGAAAATTGTTAAACTTATTCCCAAAATACAAAAAAAGAAAACAATACGTCGATTACCGTAAGTACGTACGCGAATGCTGTTGATTTGCACATTCATTTAATTCATTCAAATTACGAGACGTCTAAACAGAATGTCGTCATTCATTATTCACTTAATCTCAGCTAAGTGAAGTGAGCGCCGAAAGTGAGCTGCAAAAACGCCAGCCAGTCCCGTTAATTTAAAGATTGTTTCACGACTGCACTCCCAAAGCTGGTTATAGGAAACACGTGCATGCTTGGTCCAACGAAACTGGTATCGACTTAACTCATCTAGAATAAACTAAACTCAAAGTATAGTAACAATTTCATTCAACGTTTCTTTTTTACTTTACGTAAACCACAACGCTAAATACTCACAATAATTATTATTGCTTAGATTAAGCATATGATTAACGATCAACGAAGAAAAGGCAATGAGCTAATTGGGTCGGTTGATCCGACTTCCGATATCGCCGTTAATTAACTTTTTAACATAAAAAACGTCGGTGCACAAAACCTTGTCAACAATTCCGTTACTGGTTTTCAGCTTTTCTCTCTTTTAAAGCGATAAGCTACTTATCTTTCGTGGTTACAATTATTCTATTAAACGGTCATCGCGACTAACTGAACCGGCTAAACCGAAATGTTCGAAAAAATTAAAAGAATGTGAAACTTACTTAACAAATATGGCGATGCAAGTACACTCATGCCTTCGGGATATAGGGCAGATGGGAGGGTCACGATAAAAGCTCTTAGTTGCCGCAAGACGCCGAAACGAGGCCACCGTGACTCCGTAGACGCTGTACTAAATGCAGTACGTTTGTAAACAGGAACTGTCAGTCACAACCCATGACTTTAATCGTAATATTGTATCACGAATTGGACACACTACCCATATGTGTTCAATCATTTAAATGTACCTTTCATATCAACAACGATACCGATTGATCATTTCGTTTATTGAATGTTTATTTTGGCGTGGTTCATATTTGTACACGTATTCAATAAATACTCGTGATTAAATATATCAAGGACACGCTTTTAATACCTACTACATCCGGTGAAAACCAAACGAAGAGTTAACTGGGTACAAAAAAAAACATAAACTTTACTTTCTAATCATACAAAAGTAGAAGTTCAAAGGTACAAGAAGAAATAAATGTAGAATGAGGCAAACAAAGCATTCAGAACTCGTTCGAGAGACCACTGCGCTCACGTTGGGTAATAACGATTCTCCACGCTACGCGCCGTGTGCATGGCCAATGTTTATGCAAAGAAACATTGACGAACAAAAGTTTCCATAGTGCAAACTCACTTACAAAAGGCAAGCGTGGAAAGGTGAAAATAAAGGTCAGTTAATTAAAGAAAGAACGCGTAAAATCTTAACATTCGAATTATTTTAAAAGTTTGACGATAAAAGTATAAATGTATGACCTATTCAAGAAACAAAGAGTGGAATATTCATGTTGCGAATGTAGTACAACAAAATAGAATCGTGACAGAACAAATCACAATGCGGTCCTGAGTCCTACGTTCACCAACCGAAGGTCACGATCAGACAATATTCAGTATTATCTTATTCAAATGTGATTTAAATCTGGCCATAATCGTATGTTGAAAGGTCGTAATCATGACAGCGAGCATTCAAATTAAGTATTTTATATGTCCAAAATTCATTAACCTGCTAATAATACGCTAAATATTTATTACTATTCGTTCGGTTCTATGCTCTGGAGGTATGGCATGGTAATGTAATTACGAATGCTACACAAAAGACCAAGAAATAAATATTCTAATTGTTATCTACATAATGACAGCATTTACTAATCTTACAAATATTAAATTGTTTTCCGGTCTTATCGCCGAACAGACGGTGCTTAAGTAATGACAATAAATTATCAGACAAAAGTATAATGACTCTCGTTATGTAAATAATCAGTTTTGACGAAAAATCTCGTGACTAGAATAAGTAAATGCAATTCGTAATAAATAGCAAGTCTCGATTCTTAAGCCGATTAGCGTAATTGAGAGGTGAATCAACATTGAGATTTCATTTCGTGTTCGTAAGGTGATTCATTCGATGTTAGTACATCGTACAAATTGCCAGGAAATAGGTATCCTATTGCTTTTACTGCTATTTTAGAAATGCTGTCTTTAAGAATTAGGAATAATCGAAAAACATTTCTCTACATGAAATAAAAGTTAATTAAATTAACTACCTATTTTTATTAAATTAGACATGTACTCGTAATCTGGTGAGTACATTTATACTCGACTAATTGACTTTAGCTTTAACGCTAATATCCAAGTAATTAGATAGCAAAATAAACAACTGTTCTCTAGATAAGAAACCATGACCTAAACTGCAGATATCTTAAGGCTAATGAACTAATGCGTAAATAGAATCCAGTTATCTGTCAACAATTATATGATCCTTAGTCCTTACCACAAATTAAATTAAACAATATAATATACCATAGCAAGAACTGACATTGAGATAACCCGACTTCCTGTGTTTTTCCTTGATTATACATTATTATCATTTATAGACGATTTAGGCTTATTATATGCAGAATCTGTTTGTATTTCGTGTACCTAATTATATATATTGGTTCCTAAACAATCGTATCAAATAGAGCGTGAAAAAGAGACAATAGACCATGTTTACACGTTAAATGCATCAATGCACACGTGATTGTAGTTAGTATTCAAACAATCAGGATATATTTACACTATATAGTACAGAAAGTTAAAAACAATACTTTGTAAGTTTGTAAACTTCTATACCAAAACTTTAGTATTTTCCAGCTATAAGCACACCTAGTGGAAAGAAGCTTCGAGACTAACGAAGTTTAAATTTACTTAAAGAGCGCTTAGTAAAATACGACCAAAACAAAGATAGTTGGCAAAAGATATCAGCTCAGAAATACGCAGCCAAGGCTCTTGAATACTAAGCCGAGATACTATCAGAGGGCACTGGCCTTTAACATAGAAAGCTTCGAAGTAGACAAAGAGCTTATTGGCACCATTAGAACAAGAATGAGACATTTTGACGCATCACAAATTTAAATGCATGCAGATTTAACACCTAGTGGTAATAAAAAAAGGGATCATCCCACTTTGTTACGCCATCAACCTCAACTCGTTAGGCCATTAAAAGTATAGACATAAAAACTAACGAAACAGTTACAAAAAGATGACCCGTGACTCAAATGTGAAGAATGAATTGAGGCAACGTAGCGGTCTCCACTGATTACGATATTCAACAAAACATTGACCACAAATGAATGAATGATATACTAACACAAATTAATCAACTTCAAATAACTTTGATTAGCTTATTTGTCTCGCTAAAATTATAACGCGATAATGAATATCATTTTATTTTACCGTTTCCGTTTGGTGCACGATATTAAAGTAACAATTCATTTAAAAAATATAATTATGATGTAATCACGACGGGGAACGGAAGTAAGGAGCTGGGAGAACATGAAATCTTTGTCAAACTCACATTAAAATAGTGTTTAAAAAATTATGACTGAATTAAAGGCGAATTCAAATCACCTGTTTAGTATGTAAAGAGACACCTGCGTCGACAGATGGTGAACAAAAAACGGTCCTTCACAACAGGAAAGTACAGGTTACTCCAGAAGCAATTTGAGGATAATTTTAAACTTAGTTTAAAAGTTATGTATTCCAAAAAGTAATAAGGAAGTTTAAATGAGTTTAATTAAGCAGTGATTTTTTAGACAAACCAGGAAGACTAAGTATTACGTAAAAGGTATACAAGAGGGAATAAAAAGAGTTGCATGTCGAGTCCGGTTTGGCGCTGTGCCGGCGGGCAGGTCTGGAATGTGACCCAGACCCCTACGGGATTCGAATCGGTGACTCATAAGAGCACATTATTATTTCGTATAACAACAGTTCCTGATTTGAAAGTCACTAACAAGCGTGGGTGCATAGATAAACAGGATTTAACGCCTACCCATGACTTTTTTATTTAGTTATCTTATGAGATACAACATAGAAATTTCAATATTAACTATCGTGGTGAAGTTTCATCACGTCGTCGTAATTTCTTTTCTAGAATTGAGTATAATTTACTGCAAACCCACATTTTATGGCGAGAATTGAAAAACGAAAGTATGTATGTATATTTTTATACTTTCCATTAAAATTAATTTCATTCGTTTACGGTACAAACGATTAAGAATTCACAACATCAGAATCAATAGAAAAGTTTGCAAAATCTTTCCCCCCAAGTCCGTTTCGGAGGTCAAGAAGAGACGTAAAATTTGTTTATGACTGAAAGCCTTTGAAGAATCTCAAGCTGAGAGGCGAATTTGGTAATAAGATTAATTCCAAGGGCTGCGGGTTGGCAACGAAACGGAATAGCTACTCAATTTGTAGTAACAAACTTCTCATGTTACAAGAAATGAATTTAACAAATGTCATGTTTCTGGATAAATTCAAGGGAAGAAACCACTTTATTGACGGCAGGAATGCCCTTTAAAGTGAGTGACGCGGTTTACGAATGCATTCCACGGCTGTTGTCAGTCAAACAAAAGGCATAATCTCAGGACTTGCGATTCAAAATGGCATCCCGACATTCGAGCATAATAAACTTTCGGAATGTGTACCGTCAAAGCCTACTGGACTTATGTACGTTCGCCTGTTTTATTTATTAAAGCACCCTTAATATCAGTCAATAAAACAAGAAATATATTGGTCTTGCTTCTCTCGTGTAGTAATAGAGACATTAAACTTTAAAATCTTGATGATTTTACTACAAGATATCTCTACACTATTTATGTGATGTAAAAAAGAGAGCATGAATTACTATGACAATATCAAACCGCCACACACAGTTATATGCAACAAGTTAAACCTGCTCGTGCAAGACGTCGTAACTTCAAGGGTTGTTATAGGTTTTTGAATGTTGAACAAAAGAATAGCCAAAATAATATCGAACGTCACATTCGTGGAACGAAGGATGAAGTTATATAAATGCGTTACGCAGATACTTTAAAGAACAAAAAACTAGAAAGTAGGAGCAACATTTTGCATGATTAGTGAGTCAACTCTGTTTCACCCTAAAGATTCACTGAAGCGTGAACCAAGAAGGGGAAGTGCATGCACTACCAATATGTTAATTAACACCTACGCCACACTTGTGACTTTCGGTGAAAGTCTCCATGATCTCACAGTCATAGATATCATAATAAACGCGTAAGTTTATAAACAATATCATTATTGAGATCTAACAATATTTTATAAACATTTGCTATATTTTAGTAAATAGGTTTAGAAATGCCATGTCAAACGAATGCTGTAAAAAGAGTTATGGCATTTCATCGATCCTTAAAAGTTTTGTTATGGTGTCAATAAAATTAATGCTGGTATTTCCATCTGCCGCAGTTCGTTTAAGCTTAGGTTTATGTCAAGGCTTAGTGGTAACTGTTAGAAATCAAATTATTCTCTTATTTTAATAATTATCTTAGTTACTACACATACGGCTGATAAGATCCAAAAAATCCAACATTCCATTATTATTAACATAATTTTACGGAATTTTCAACGCATGTAGTTGTGATAATGGCCGGAACTTTTAAAAATTACATTCCAATGATTCTCACTAAAATTATCACTTTCATTCACAAAGAAAGCAAAACAATAATAATTAACAAAGTTTTGATTATACAAAATTCCAACATACGAACGTGGTATAATGCACAGATTTTTTATACTCATTACACACTTTTTAGCACTAATAGTCTAATTTTATTGCACTTAACACACTTTTCGCTTAATAGAAATTGATATTAGTAACTTAGAAATTACGAAACAGATAAACGCGCGGCCGGCAGGCGGCGTAACAGCCGGAGTGGACTCTAGTAAGTTTTGTTGACAAGCGCGGGTCGCCGCGCTCTCAGTCGCCATGTTGGAATACTTCGGTCGTCTTCGGCAGGTTTCGGCCACTATCGGCTCAATAATAAAGAGTATTGAGACAAACTCCACGAACATCCAAAACAAAGTTTACAAGTCCGGTTTTGAACTTTCTGTGTCAGAGTGGTTATTGTAGAGTTTCGTAGTAAACAACCTTTATAATGGTAACAAAACTTAGATTTTGTGGGAATTTATTCTGCTTCAGACATTGTATAGCTTTAAGTTAAATATTTTGAGGTATTTCAGAAAGAAATATTATGAAGTATCTATTAGGTTAATTTGTTAAAGTTACATACATGCATCCATGCATAACTCTGTACAGAATGTTTAATTAAACTGCAAAGTTTTAACAATACTGTTTTATCAGGATGCACAATAGCGTTTGTCGTAGCGTTTGTTGTTGCTGTCTCTACACGCCGTGAAGCAAGTGCGGAGGCATGAACGAGATAGCACAGGATTTGGAAGAAATTTCCTCGCGAATATGTTTTTCACATACACATAGTTTAAATTTCCAATATCGATTTTTTTTGTCTCAATAACTTTTCATTTTGGATGAAAACTACTAGTATATTATGTATATACACATGTCTTTATTGCTTGTCATTTTAACGTTTATTTATAGCAATTTATTGTGAAGAGGTTTCAGCTCTACATTGTAGTTTGACTATTACGATTATTGTTGAACGATAGAGCTCACCCCATAGCTTTTTTACTAAATCTCTTAATAGTTTATACTTACATCAGTCCAACGAATCATCATCTTTTACAACATTTCCGTAATCCCTTGATTCCTAATCAAACACAGTCCAAAAAAATTAAGTGGTTAAGAGTAGTATCTACACAGGTTCCTACATAACTTTTTGCTCATTGGAGGCAGATGAACAGCTCTACACGTGGTTATGTCCGAATCACTGTATAGTAAAGCAAGTAAAGTTGTGTTTCGAACCTGTTGCATCGGGTGTACGTAAATAAATCGCGATCGGTAGGCTTGGCATTATGAGAGGCGATCGCGCGGTCGTGGACCTACTAAACTGGTTCTTGCATTGTTCCTGATGTACGACATGGGATGTTTGAATATTTACGTGAAACATTTTTGTCAAAGACGGGATATTAATGATGTCATATTTAGCCCACATTATTCATTGAATTCCATACATAGAGTCAACCCATAACCTTAAAGAGTTTATTAGTATAGAATCAATAAATTTCCCTTTAAAATAATGTTCTTATTATAATTTGTATTACACGTCCTATTAGTGATTACCAATTGGATGGTTCTGCGTTACAATGACAAAGAATTTTCATAACAACTCGACGTAATTTTGGGGAATTTACGTTCTCCCTTAACGAATAATGAAAAGGCCTCGTGAACTTCATAAATTATGTTTCATAATTTTACACAACCAATTACTTTATTTTGTAATTTTGGTGTACATTGTTTTAGATAAAAAACATCTTCAGCAAAAACTACCAAGGGATGAATTTTACTAACGAGGACGGCTGCTTTTCGTTGGTCTCTACTCCCTATACCTATCTTTACATTCTAAATCAACGCCACCTAGCATCAAGTAGTAGAACTTCACAGAGCAGGTAGTTCTCCTACTCGACGATAGTTAGCGCTACGAGTGAGTATATTACAGTTGATTACGTTTGTAGAGTTCCATTTTACACTTACCTGAAACAATAACAATGTTACAATTAAGACACATCATATAGATATAATACAATTGAGTTAAGTAGGTTTTTTTTAATCTTTTTTTTAATTAGGAACTTTTATACAATATATATTATGCCAGTTCCATCATACCCTAAACGGGTAAAGTAGGTACTACACATAATATTAATAACAACAGAAGGATATTGTCGTGTCTGTTGCTGCAATAGAAATTTGTATGCAAACTATCACTTCCGTCGCATGGCATACTTTTCACACGCGATAACAACACAGCTCGCTGATATCCTCACTTCTTTGACATTTTTTCATGAAATAGAATATTGATAACAATTTTAGTTATCATAAAGTTATCTAATTAATTAAAAATTGAGAAAATACTGCGCAATTATTACAAGCTGTTGATAATTAGGTTAGTATTATGTTTTTATGCTTTTTTTCTTAATTAATCTAATTTTGATTTCTGTGTGTCTCTTTTAATCAATTTACTCTATTACATAGTTGTGTGTATGATGCAAGACAATAAACGTTTTATCTATCTATCTATCTATCTATTAATTATTCATACTATATATAATCATGAACGGAAGAAGGGACACTAGGAAAACGAGTATTTTGCAATGTACAATACACTTACTAGAAGTTTCTCTTTGTACGCTGATGTCATTGCCATGAACAAAAGAATACAAAGTATTTAGCAACAAAAAAACCTAAAAATCCATAATCATGAATTTAAAATATTCAAGAAAAAGCTATTTATGAACGTTAAATCTTTTGTCTGAATTTGAACATCGTCTATACCTTATCAACATCGTCAAATTTCTATGAAGATATTTGCATTATAATCGATGTGTAACCCTGACCAACTTCAAGAAATTCACATGACAACAGCTAGACTCGTAAATTGTATGTGTACTTGAACATCTCTTACATGCAGTGCACACCGTCGTGAAAAACACTGATATATCGATTTTATTTCTTTATATTGATTTGTTTTATACATTTTAGCAATGGAGTGAAAAAGGTCAAGTTTAGTAGCAGTAGAGCTCCTGATGAGAGAGTTCGTCCAGGGAAGTATCTACTGCCACCTTACCTATTTCTGCCGCCCAACAATAATATAAGCATTACTGTTTTGAAGAGTGAGGGTTTTTTTTATAATATCAAGTGACGGAACAAACAAGTCGTGCGCCTGATGGTAAGCTACACGCCTGTTCGTAACAGTTGCAGTGCCACTGAGAGCTTTAAATCGCAAAGATCTGAGGGGTACTGCCACAGCGCCCGTCTACCTGAGACATAAGTTGACAAGTCCCATGTGCCTGTAATTTCACCAGCACCCTTAACCCTTCAAAGCCAGAACACAGTAATACCGACATTACTGCTTGGCGGCAGAAATAGGTAAGGTGGCAGTACTTCCCTGGACGAACCTTTCACAAGGAGCTCTACTGATACTAATAAAAGGTTGCTAGCGAAATTATAAGCACTTGGGACTTTTTAACTTATGTCTCAGGGTGCCGGGTGCAGTGACAGTACCTCTCAGATCTTTAACTGAGCGGTACTGTAACTGTCATGCCCAGGCATACCATCAGGTGCACGACATGTTCGTCATATGATTTTCTATCATAATAAAAAAGGGCAATCACAGAATACCGACAACAATATCGCTTTTCCTCATAGGAGTAGGCAGATACCAAAGCCTTCTAATTTGAACAATCCTAACGCACATCTTTACTTCATCAACGCGCATTAATGTTTTCATACACACTCATCAGTTATTTCGCTTAATATTGAATTACTTAATTAGATTACAGTGTAGATTATTTTGATAATGATTTTCCTCTAGTATTAACTCTAGTCCAAAACAAGAAAAGAATTTTAGAAAAGTTTATTTCCAGAATTGGTCCCTACCGGAAAACAAACCCGACACCTTCTCATCTAACGTCCCCTGTACAAACCACAGGGCCGCCGAAGTCGTTCATTCTATCAAAATCAATAGAAGAAAAAATATTTTTCATAATTTACTATTAATTTATTTATTTATTTATTTATATATTATATTGTTTAAATTAATTTATTGTCCCGATTTGTGAATGGGACAGTGAAATTATTGCCTAAGCGTGTCACCCAGTGACAACTGCCAAGAATTCCGCAAAATATTAATAAAAATAGAAAGCTAAGAGTGCAATGTTCGCCAATAAAATACGATAAAAATACGTGGTGTGGAAACGACCACACCGAAACCGTTTTAACTAAATTTTAAATAGACAGACTGAAGGAGCATGAATATTTAACTCTAACAACATAACACAACAACATTTTGATAAAATTTACTTTTAGCTTTTCTTCCCCCAAGTATCGACTAGCAATGATAGCAGTAGAAGAACGATTGGTGTTCAATCGAGAGGGCGCCTATTCGAATCTCTGTGGCGACATAATACCTAACCTATATCTTTAACGTCTAAGTTAAGTAACAGTATAATTATGAATCTTTAGTAGTGGTTGAAGGAAACCGTCCCACCTGCAAATCAGAAATTGTTTTACAACCCTTGGACAACAGCGTGACGGAATATAACAAACACTTCTTACAGGAGACCCGTGCCCTGCAGTGGGACGTATAATAGGTAACTGTTGATGACAATTCCATACTAATTAAATTCTAAATTTAGACGAAACGAAACAAATCTAAGGGCAACAAGTGTAACATAACAGTGCACAAGCAATACCTAAACATTTAATAACTATCCTTGTTAGGCATCAAAATCAACAAACCCATTACGTCATTCTATAAGCATTTATACATAATCATAATTTTATAAATAGTATTTTAATATTTTAGCATTAAAATACTATACAATTTTTAGCAGTTCTTTAATAAATCCAACTCGTACATAATTTTGTAAAGAAAAATGTTACTGTTCTCATAACATTCAAAAGAGTTACTAATCAATGTCGTGTTTGAGAAAAAGGTAAATCAGTTAAATAGCGTGGCAGAAGCGGACCTGAACGATGGAAATGGTAATTGGCATATTTCGATGAGCTCACGAGTGATCTCACGCCAATGTCTGCGCCCGCGCATGCTGCGGGGAACCGTTTAATTGTCACAATTTGCTAGATAATTGGACATGAACGGTATACAAATTATCGACATGAGAAAAACGTCCAACGTATGCATTATAATGGGATGTACGTCAGAAAGAGTGAAAGAAAATGATTGATTATCGTGATGTAAGATCTAGTGTTAGAGTAAATTCCTACACAATGACAATTATGAGAAATCGGAGGAAAATGTTTATTGAACGTCGTTTCCTGAACTTTTAATTTTCTTGAAAAATGATGAAGATTGAAATGATATATAAATTGTATAGTAATTTTCCACAACACGAAGACTTTTACTGATTTCAGATTTGATTCGAGGTAAATAAGATAAAAAAGATGTAGCTCAATCTGCATTATCTACACATATACAAAAGCGTATATACTACTACTAAAGTACTACATAACAGATAAGTTAGCAACATGCAACTCCTGTTCTTAATAACTGTATAATCGACTTACTGCCGCTCATGAGTGAAATTGAAAATTGCGTAAAATGTCCATTTTCTTTTTCGGCGCTTAGAGGTGAAATTAAAACGGTTTAAAGTTAGAAAGCAAAAAAAGATAAAAAGAAGTTTTAAACGACTACAACAAAATAAACATCCGAAACTAACACTGGATTAGCGTTCCATAAGGTAAACAATAGCGTTTATAAAAAGAGGAAGCAGTCACTGTAACCGGGTAGGGTTGCACAGACAGGAACGGAAGCGGATGTCAGCGGTGGCTGCGTGTACGCTGGCATGGCTGGCTAGCAATGACGCGGGCGGCGGCGGTACAGGTGCGCCAGAACACGCCCAGAATGATTTAACTTTGAACGTGATCCAAACGTAAACAGTTAACGTTTTAGTTCTAAAACAACGTGACGAGAATAATTAGAAATTCAAAACGAACCATTTGACCAGTTTCATATTTAAACAAAACTTGTAGGCGTAAAAATAAAACCGTGGAATTGCTAACACTCGTTTAACTTTACATTATTGTTTTACAAAAGATTTAGGACCTTGCCTGTCGCCATTGATTATTTCAAGGTTTTATATTGTTAAGAACCTCGTTGTTAAGCGTTGGTATATCAGCACTAAGTTTTTTGTGCGACTACAGTAATGATTTCGTAGCTAGCAGCAGGTAACGACTCAAAGTCAAGATCAAGATCGCATCAAGGAACTTGAGTGCGTCCATAAATTGCCAATTACGATTCCATTACGCGTCGTAACATTGCTATAGCATTCCACAACAGCTGCCGCTGCAGAAGAGTTGCGGCAATTACGCGTAATACGAAGATTATCACAATGTAATAATGTGGCGAATGCCACTACCCACTAGAGAACTGTACCCAGCCGAAGGTGAAGCCGGGATGTGGATAATAGTAAATATTTACGGAAATGTACGTCATTTTACAAAATTTAAGTTTGTAACTACAGTGCGCATCATTAAAATCAAAGACAACAATGAAGATTGTTAGAAAAACACCTATATTTATTTGTCAACACTGGATACATAAAAGGTAAAAACATACACCTACTCGTTATACTTTATGTAGGTAGGCAATGGTACATCAGTACGCATTGATGGCATATTGCGGTCGCCAGCTTCTACTACAATTGAAATAATCCAAGACTAACATAACATGTTTTTATTATACAACGTAGGCGTCAGGTAATGATTTTGTACTACGATCAAAATATACCTCTATTTCGAGCAATTGCTGTAACTGTACCAAGTCTACCCACGTCGCATCGCAAAGAATCGTAGATAGTATATGAAATAAAAAAGTGCATTCGAAAATAAAAACGTATAGTACAAACCATTGTTTTCATCCTGTGTGGATTCAAAATCTGCTAGCGAAACATTGGAGAGATCTTCCACATAAACTTGAGGCTGCCTGTTGAGGGAATGTCTTCCTCCTAAGGAATGGTAGCAGCTTTCCTCATCGTCTGCCGCCTCCTCTGTCGAGGAGCCTTTGAGGCACGAGTGGAAGCTGCGAGAGAGTCGTCGTTCTGTGCTCATTGTCACACATGTCCTATAAACGCACTCTATTATTAAAATCACCGTTTAAAAGCCTGTACTATTCTGTGGCACTTTTTTCACAAATTATGTTTTAGAACCTTTCACACAAAATTCACTGTTTGCACTTTTTTAGCATTGCCTCACCCACGTTCACTATCTGCTAAGACCCCGTTCGATATGTTCGTTTATCGCGTGTTACGTGTTACTTCCACACCTCCTCAGATAACACTGCTTTTGTTTCACACATTTACTTCCTTATCTCTCGTTATCTTGAAGGATTCTGTAATAGCAATGACTGTGATCCACTACTCTAGAAATATAGCTTGGTGTAAATATACAGCATTCATATGTAATGTTATATAATGACGCAAACCTATGAGTAAACAAGTCTACGGCATCGCAATCAACGCTAAGAGTAGTAATATAACTATTTATAATTTCACTCGTATGGCTGTTATTTAGTGTAGAACTTGGTTAATGATTAAACGTTTCTTAAAAAGGCACTACACTTATGTCTTTAATTACTTTAAATTCAGGGTTTATAACATGCAATATAATATTTTTTAATTAAACTCCATTGCGAGATGTAACTACTTTTTAGTAACTCGTTATGGTTGTGCAGCACGCAGTTATGTGATGCGTTGAGCGACGCAACATTCCTTTTTGAGTGCCAAAAACTGGTGACAACTCGAATAACACGCCTTGCAGAGATGACTGGATGTGTATGTAACAATCCAAGGTTCAATGCACTCCCAAAGAATAGGGCCTACCAAAGTGACATATTAATGAATGGAACACAAACAAAAGGGGCACATCTTGTGGCGCCGTGGAGGCATTCACAAAGCTATGAACAGTGCCTTATTATGGGTTATGTACGTACTTCACTGCAGCACTATGTTGTAATGTTATCCGTTTGAGCACACGAGGTCTTTTGTGTTTCTACTGTTTAGTACTTAGCAATAAACAAAACCAACGTTCTACGTCGCGTGCAGCGGAAAGCGTACATATTTGTAATTTTTACCTAATGTTTCTGCAATAGGAAGAATTTAAAATGTATTTCAAACTGTACAAACAAAACTAAAATTAAACTAAAACTTGTAAAACTTTGTAATTAATAACGCAACTTAAAGTTACATAAAATCGTAGCCCTGACCACGGCGCTTAATTGTTACCGTAACGAATGACAATTAACCATTAAGTGCTAGCCAAATCCTGTTTTTGTTTTGACAACATAAACTTGTGTTGTAATTAAGACACACATTACTTTAGTAAAGTTAATAACAACAAACGAAGTTTAATTATACAATTGGATACAGAATTGAAGCGTTTAGTTTTGTCAGTTTTTAGTAAGAATAGTATCGGATACCGTTCTTCAATGTTATTTTCAATGGATGGATTTATCTTCAATGGAACACGGAAGGAGTACTAAAGTAGAGGAAGAATGTTACAAGACATTGGTATCTAATTAATTCTACGATGTACTAAGCTGGGTTGACAAAAAGAGTGAAACTTCAACGATCTATTGTCTTTGTGGAAAGTTCTTTGTGGGAGTATGACGCGTGTTTGAAGAGAAAATTGCGGAATCAACCATCCAACCTTTCACGTTATGTATTCTACAATAAAATAAACTTAAAAGTGACGTTTCCTAGCAAAGTTATCCAGCTAAAAACCCCATGAGAAAAGTTAACAATGAATTAATGTTGCGTGGAATGGGATTAATTGCAAGATAAAAGTGAAGTAAATCTGACAGACGACTTCGGAAGAAAACGTAATGGTGCATTATGAAACACGGCGTTCATAACAATCGATAACAATAGAAAGCAAATGAACTTTCATGTGTCCTTCAAATCATAATAAAGTATTAAAAGTGCACATTTAACAGGGTCCACTTTAATGCTCGTTAACGGTAACAAAGCTTAAGTAGGACTCGCATGCAAATAAAACCACTGCTTTAATATTTCCATTGTTCTGAAGGCCGTCTCAAGGTAGTAGACCACCCGGAACGGTTGTTTTAATGCAATAAGATTTCATAGTAATAATATATTTCCATTCAAAACACTGCTAACAATGGCAGCTCCGGTTTCTAGCCAAAACTAATGTAATTTGAGAATATACATATTCAGCAATTGACATCGATGTGCACAAGTGAGTGAACATATTGATAGAGAAGTATAGAAATAATCAAAGGAAATTCAAAAAGAACATGAATGAAAAAACATTGCTCAACGATGTATTATCACGTGTTTGCATTTACGTGAAACGGGAGACAAGCTTTGGCAAATAACCAATTATTGGTAACAGTCTACACGGTGCTAACCAAGTCTCAGGCCGATAAAAAACACGTGATCGATTAAATTTGATTAGAGAAGACAACGAAAATGAATTATTCTCTCCGTCCACTCCAAATACTACGAAATTTTATAATTTCGTATAATTTCGAAAGTGACGCATTCATTTGTTTAGATATGGAAACGTGTTTGAATCAGGTCTGGCACGCGCTCATAGGCGCTCCAAGCTTTCCTGCACGAGCGATCTTTCACAGAGATAAGAACAGTCCAGTTTTGCCCCAGGACTAGCGTGCTCTCTATGCCGTACACCGACTAATAGCCACAGATTAAAAACACGCGAAGGCTGAATGAGTATCCCACTCATGAATCATTCTACGATAAGTGGCTGACGGTAACTTTACTGTTAAAAATGAAGTTAGAAGTTAAAGTACTAATCTATAACCTTGATGATTGATAAATAAAAGTGTGGACTGGATTATTGAAGAACAAAATAAAAGTATTATGACCACATAATGTTTTGATTATTACAACGCAAGATGTATTACAGTATCACTATATTTGGACGCTTCCAACGACGAGGTAAAACAAAGAGGATAAATAACAATTCTCATACTGTTAAATAAATGACGTCAGGCCACGTAACATCAAGACTGTCAAATCATTTTTCATAATTCAGTTGCTGATTGGCAACATACAGAAAAAGGCAACATCCTGTTAATGCTCACTTATTATAGCGGAGATTAAGTCTGGCTTTTCTCCTTTTATTAAACTCGGTGTATTTAAATAGAGTGGAGCAAATAAAATATATCCGCCAATGACAATCGCTGACATGGTAACTAATGACGTAGCAGGTATAAATCATGTTCATAATAGCCAGTCAGCGCGAAGATGGCCCGAGGAAGTCGTCGATTTGCGACGGATATGCCAGGGACAAGTAACCCGATGTTTTATGCTTGCCTAGTACTTAGTTATTAAACTCATTAGCTAACTGGTTCACGTAGCACAAATATGACCGTGGTTTTGTCTCTTCAGGATTACGGTTAACGATTATCCAGATATAGTTGTCTCCATGACCGAACGGTTACCATGCTGGTCTATCATGTAGAGGTTCGATTAGAAATATTTGTATGGCCCACATTTATTTCTCTCTTGAGTTTGGGTGTAATTTGTGTTTATCTATGTGTGTGTTCATGACACCCGCGACATATGGTTTCCCTAGTGCGGATCTACGAGTGTGTGCGTTATTAAAAAAAAATGTATAGAGAAATATCATTTTGTTTTCGCATGAGAGATTAAGAAATATTATCCTGACATTATTCTACTGCTTTCACATAATATTCAGATAAATAGTACCACTTGTGATAATCGACAAGATTAATTATTAAATTTCGTTCCGTTCAACGAATTCTAATAGATAAAACAACTTCCGACATAGGTACTTAACTTTAATATCCAAAATGTTAGTAATATAATGGACATTAAAAACATAATATTGATAATGAAATAAACCATAACGTTGCCGATGTTAGGTGTAATGTAAATAGGTAACCTCCTAAAGTACATGCAAATTAGTAATTTTATAGCATTACTGCTACGATAATGTTATAATTGAATTACTAAGAAATGTTAATAATAATTGTAAATTGCAACAAAATATGCACTGCAGTACCGTAGTACAAGTATTAACATGTACAGACAAGCAACGTGAGTACGGACAAGCAACGTGAGTATAAGGGTTTAAGCATAAACATTATAGTTTTCATGGTCTACATTTCCCAACAAAAGCGGGAGGGGAACCGGCTACTATCGCAAACGTTCCATGTCGATCGTAATGTCATCTTAGTAAATTTAAACAATGAAAAGGTTTTACAATGACCAAGGAATGTTCATTTACCATGTTATTCATCGCATACATGAAGTCAAAACATTAGTAATCAGTCACTATAATAAATAAACTCGCTGTGTATTTACACCAAGAGCACAGACACAAAAATAGAGTGACACCAAAAATAAACGGACACGTCATATACTGTATGAGGAAACTGCGAACACACACTTCAGTCCAAAATCCTTAAAACTGGGAAAGTAAACCACATTCCCATTTACACTAAGCCGTCTATGGCTCCGAGTTTCACGAGTAAAGGGGACAGAAAACACGTGTGACTGTCTCCATTCAGAGACACCACTACACTGAGACGCCGCAAGACGAGCGGCGGCGTGCGCACACGCCTGCGCCCTCCATGACGAACCGTTTATTTACTATTCACAGTTTGAAATTCGAACGTGCTCCAATAATCAACATGGCGCAGATGGGTAGAGCTACTGCACGCCACAGTGCGCACTTTACATAGAAAAGTGAGGAAATTTCTTTTAAGTGTTTTCATTACAGAGACAAACAAAATTAATAAATAAAACGTCTTGCTGCCAAAAACAAAACAAACCAGAGGATTAATTGCTCGTAATAAATGGGTCGATGACAATAAAAATCGATAAACTGCCAATATTCATATACATGTGGCATAAACGTTACGAGAGTGAAAGTAAGCCAATCGTTGCCTTCGTAATCGTTAAACTTGAAATCGATCTGAGAACCTGATAAATATACGTCGTTTACTTTTACTCTCAAGTTTCGAGTGCTAGGCTGAATAGAAAAGGTTAGATGCGCGAGCGCAACGAACTCAAGAGGGTTGTTCGGTGCACTTGTGTAATTATTTTAAGCCGCTAGACGGGAACGGGTAAACAGAGCGACGGGTTGGAATGCCGACCGCGAGCTAACACACGGTGCTAATGTCAACTAAGACATTATAAGGATACAACATACATATTCATTCCTGACCCGAGTGTTCAACATTTTCATCAAAATTAAAGTTAAAGGAAAAACACTAAAATTACATAACATGTTTACACGTTACATATTTTAGCGATCAAGCAAGAACTGATGGTGGCCGAATTCTACTAAATAATAAGAGAATAATGGATACGACGCAACTACGCAGAAAATATGGAAACATAATACCTAATTTATGTGCACACAGTTAGCATTTTTCTCGGCGATGAGTCAACGGAGACACAATAGACTAAAGCAGGTTATTGTACTTGCGACGACTAGAGAATACTATCTAGAAGACCAAGACGATGGTACAGATAGCACCTTTGCTTTGGCACCAATGCAACACAAAACATACTGAATAGTATTCTATAACTGAATAATGTAAATTAGTCGCATAGGTCAATACATCTGCTCCAGGTGATTTTTAAATGAACCTAGTGCCCTTATAAAGAAGTTATTAGGCAAATACGATTAACACGAGACATATCTACGAAATATCGTATTTTGAGGTAAACAATGAAATGTGAATAAGGCAGTAAACTAAAGAAGAGAATAGTGGAATAAACAGATAGCATCGACCTTGGAACCGCAGTGGTTAGACAAGTAGTACATCTTGTTTTACTAGTTCACGGACGCTTGGTATACTCGTAGTAGCGAATACACGTTTGTAGAGTAACACTAGTATCACGAACATCATAATGATGTGCAACAGAAAAGAAGTAATGAAATTAGGGATAATGGATTTGAAGGAAAATTCCAGGGTGAATATTTCTGAATTTGTAGTGCTACCATTTCGGAAGTAATTTTGCGGTGAAAAGGAATGCGGAAACTGATTATTTCATAGGTATTAAGTGCGATACCGTCAGCAACTTGAAATCATTTCCTACGGTAAAGAAATCAAGTGTAAATGGTGATTTGTTAACAAAATAACCGCTTATGATTACGACAGGTACCAATAATAACGCTACATTTGTATATTAGTTATCAATAATATCAGTATTGCGTAGGGGGCACTTGGGCGGTAGTGGGAGGTTGAACTTGGCATCGAATCTTGCGCAACTAGCTTAGACTAGCTCTTAGAGCCCTTCTAATGCATTAGCTTAGAATCACTTAAAGATAAAATGTTATCTCCAGTAAGAAAAGTTTGTTAGCAAAGTACTCTCACTTTCGAAACTATTATAATATAATAAAATTATAAGTTTGTGGTGTAAAAGGGTAAACAATGGCAAAATTAAAACAGAATTTGTTTACAATATTGACGACTGTTCAATATACACTAAACCGCCTGTAAAAACATGGGAAACAAGGTTGGATTGCATGCTGCCAACAAAATGTATCTAATATAATAAATACAGCGTCAATACTAAACTACAATGTAATTTGTTACGAAGAAAATGGAAATGTTTGTATGTTACGTACAAATAAATAAATTTTAATCATACTGATATTATATTTAATCTTTATGATTTGCTTATCGGTTTTGCATTACAGAGGTAATCATTAATTGATTAATCTTATAATCGATAAGGACAAAGAAGTCGCAGATTCATTTGCGTATGGTCCATACAGTTCAGAGAACAAAGCGAAGCCAGTCAGCAGAACATACCGTGAACAATTAACAAAATTGCACTGCCCAAAATCAATTACGTCCAATTGAGCAAAAAATCTAGGTAAAAGATTGCATACGGATCAATTGCCGAACCGAACGACTTATAAAACAGTGGATCAACCTAGCGGTCAATGGTGAGGAAAGCGCAAAAAGTGGAATAAATAACGAACTTTCGTTAGAAAAAGTGTGCCAATGAATGCGAAGAGTGCGTGTGCCGGCGCAGCCGTGGAAATGAAGCGAATAACTGCATGTGTAATTATAACGGCTAGTGAAACTGATTGATTGGCCTGGAGTATAGGGAAGAGTGAAATATGAAGTGTGTTGAAACGTAGACATCCTTTAGGTATTCGCAAGCACGTGATGACTGGCCCTGTCCATATTGTACACAAACAATCTCCTAGTATTGCATAGGCGAATAAAACTGTATTTAGCAACAGGTAGGTACAGCTATACAAACTATCATTTAGTTACAAGACACGCTATAGAAATAACGTAACATTCTTAAAATCTTCAACTAAAAATATTGATACATTGTTTAACTTTAGATATGACCCAGCCAATGAAGAAGGATTGTGAAAATGCTATTAAAGTAATAATTCAATGATAATAATCATAATGACGACATCACAAGGATGTAAATGAATGAAATAAATGTAGTCATTTCATGCAATAGAAACAAAGTTGCAGACAGTAACACATGTAGTGGGGTAAGAAGAGCAGTATGTCACCCAGCCGTAGTAACTACTCCATGGAGATTAAGCACGCACAAACCGACACGGATCTGTCGTATCTGTGTGTAGTTACAGTTTGTTTGGAAAAATGTAAAAGAATAATAATAATAATAATAACGCACACACTCAACATAGCCCCGCACTAAGGAAACCCTGTGTCGCGGACGCCATGGACACACACATAGACAACCACAAATTCCACCCAAACTCACGAGAGAAATAAATGTAGACCATACAAATATTTCTCCCGGCCCGAGGAATCGAACCTGGGACTTCTGCGTGGCAGTGCGGCATGGTAACCGTTCGGTCACGGAGGCAGTTAAAAATAAAATTATTATTAATATATACGATTTACTTCTAAAGATACCATAAAACAAATAGGGTAAACGTTTCTATAAAATTTTACAGAGAGCGCTCTTGGAATGTTAATCTTCAAGAAAGGAGAATTCATCATTAATGCCACGTAAACATATTCACGTAAATATATTCATCAATACCAGCTGCAATCTATACGCAAAACCATGATGATGGTCTTATTTGAATCCAGGAAGCAAAGATTACGGAACTTAACTATAAAAATAAACTCATATTTCTAGATACTGATTAAGAGAAGATTAATTCGTTTAATTAACTCTTCGAAGACATGTTAAGTGCCCAACCCGCATCGGGTTAACGTAGCTGGTTGAAGTCTGAAATATAGGTTGATACAGTAAATAATCTCTATAAGTACAGTCTTGAAATACATTATAAGACAACGAGTAGCTATGTACATCATATACAAACGCAAGCAATAATCTTGCATGCTAAGTGGAATGTGGATATAGGAGTCATGATTGTGTACCTCATATTATTGTGGTACCATTACATTATGTTTACCATAAGAGCGCCGTCATAATACCTGATGATAAGAACCGAGTTACATTACGTTCTAAAACTGTATACTATGTGTAATATATAACATGAGCTGATTCCTTAATATGTAATTTGCATATCTGCCTATAACATAATATCGTTCGTTCGTTCGTCGAGGCAGTTTTTTTTTCTTCAGTAGTATTGCAACGCATAGCTGTACAGCTAGTAATAACTGAATGCTATCGTATAAAAAAGTTTGTGTTTTTGACAAAGTTCTGCTGTCCTGATGTTTTTGTTAACATAGAAATAACACTTTTTTTTATAACATCAAGTGACGGGACGAACTAGTTGTGCGCCTAGTGTCAAGTGACACTCCTGTCCGTAACAGTTGCAATGCCACTCAGAGCTTTAAATTGCAAACATCTGAGGGCACTGCCACTGCGCCTGACGCCCTGAGACATGTTGACAAGTCCCATGTGGCTGTAATTTCACCAACACCCTTACCCTTCAAAATCGAAACACAGTAATGCTCACATCACTGCTTGGCGGTACTATAGGTACTAAAACTATTTTTATTAAAAAAAACCTAACTAAGTTACAATTAAGAGATTTCCTGTATCTACTATGGTGTCGGATTTCCGTATACTATACTATCCCAGTTAAAAAATACACACTGTATTCTGCTTTATATGATAATTTTACTCATTCCGGGCTAAATAATAATTAGCACTACATCGTTTTTGAAGTCGTCACTAACATTTGTAACAGGGGGCGAAAAGTTTATGCTCAATAAAACTTTTGCTTCACCAGAAATTGTTTCTTCACTGCAATTAATTAATGCACATAAATATTTGTTTTACAACAATTTATTTTGACTTTTCATTTAAAGAAACAATAACTTCTATAAAATTTACCTGCCATACATCTTCACGTACAAAGAGAAATGGAGTATCATTGGTCATGTGTCCAGCCCAAGGTTTCAACGAATATTGCTTTACTTTTCCATTGTAGTAGTTATTAGTAATTACTAACTCGTATTTTATTTCTAAATCACTTTTACTAGTGTCTACCAAGAATGTTCGTTTTGTATAAAGAATGCATTGCAATTTTAGAGAATTATGACTCGTTTGAAAATTAAAAATCAAATTAAAATTCGAAAAGTAATATATATTAGAGCTAACGTGGAAGGCATCGTTGGAAGAGGATGGCCACGAAAAACATTTTCAATTCAGTCTCAGATCAAAGTGAGAATGCTCTTAAAAGACTGGGGTACGTAATGCGAAGAATAAGGGTCTGTATGAAAAGATTGATGAATGTAAGTGAGGCAAGAGAGGTTTGTCACGATTATACTAAGTGACGAACGACAGTTTTTGCGCCTCTGTCGCTGAATCACAATCATGTTCGCAAAACACGATATTCGCAAGACATTACGTTCACAAATTATCATTTTCGCAACCTACCCCAATGGGAATCACGGGCGTGAGTGTATAGCATAGTAAATTAAAATTTCACAGCTGATTTTATAAGCTACAAGAGAACATACTACAACATAATTTGCAAGAATCACAACCTTAAACCCAAAACTAAAATGATAGTTTCGCCTTGTTGTAACAAAAACTTATCAGACAAAACATTGACATTATTATGTAGCAAGTACAACGTTCTATACATTTTCCGCATCCGTTCTAGTTTGGGTTGATTTAGATAACATCTAACAACCGTTTACCACGAATTCTATGATCTTTTATACCAAAACCAAATAGAACGTCTTGAAAGGGAATTATTGCCACCATACTTATTTCTGCCGCTAAGCAGTAATGTGAGCATTACTGTGTTCCGGTTTTGAAGGGTAAGGGTGCTGGTGGAATCACAGGCACATGGGACTTGTCAACTTATCCTCAGGGCAGGCGCAGTGACAGTGCCCTTCAGATCTTTGCGATTTAATGCTTTGGCACCGCAACTGTAATGGACAGCCCCATATCTTTCTACATTAGTTTTCATTATAGTGACCCTCCCTACTGACCCTTAGGGTATACGAGAAGGGCACTATGACTTGCGTGAGCATGCCCGCTCAGGGACCATCTAAGTCAGGTCCTAACCCCAGATCAGCCAGTTTGCACGGATTGGTTTCATCCGGAACTCTGTAAGGCTAGTGCCTTAGGTGATCCGCCACGGGTGCACGTACAGCACCCTCCCTATTTTCCAGATAGGTACCTGAGCCGTAGGCATGCACACTTCCCATCGCGCTCTGCGCAACTAAAGTTGCAAACTGTCATGGACAGGCGTGTCGTTTACCACCAGGCGCACAACTTGTGCGCCCCGTTACTTGGTTTAATAAAAAAAATTGTATTGATTTAACATTCGCGCCTATGAGAAATTCATATAAACCTCGTATTTCCGTAGACATAGCCCCACTTTAAACGATCTCAGGCGTAGTTCCTGTATTAATATTTTTAAAATATACGTTTACTACTAATATTTTTAGTTTATTAGTGTAACTAAATTACTCTTTACACGTTTACATTATGAAAATAAACAAAGAACAATGTCCACCACTGTTCTCATTCCCGTCATTTCGGTCAAGATAAAAGCTCCTAGAGCAACCCTAGTATGAGGCACGTTTGTGTGTCGGTGTTCGGTAAACAGTGTCAGCTATGCTGCAATTTGGACGGCAGCCAGGACCACGTTATACTGGCACATCGACACTTCGCTCCCGACCCCAATTATTAGTTTTTAAACAACAGAAATATTATAAATTATGTTATCACTGGGCCTCATTAAATATAGTTAATAAGGGTTTAAGTACCTTAGATTTCATTTCTGACAACCATAAGGAAAATCATAGCATACATTAAAACTTAAGTATCGTCTCAGTTTAGCAGACAAGTAGGAGAGCCAATGTAAGAGAAACATTAGGATTAATTCGTTCATTTTGAAAGTAATAGTTCACTTTCTTGGACAACTTTCAAAAATCCGAATAAAGACATTTATTACAAAAGTTCTTTTTTTTACTGCGGATGTGTTTTTTATGCTTATTCAGACAGCTACAAATTTCAATATACAGCGAAATTTGTGAATTTTATTTACATAACAATTTGAATAAATTATATGTAATATTAATACATTTCTTTCAGAAGTGCATCCATATTTGTTAGTAACAATAATATTATAAAGCTAGCGCCTGTTGTGTAGGTGTTGGTTATTATTCCAAAAAAACATATTTAGTGCTCATTTTTGCGATATCTAGACAACCCATTTTTATACATATATATGGTTAATTAACGACAGTGTATCAAAATATTTCATTTTCGCCGGTTTTTATTTATTATTAATCATTGTTCAAGCAGCTTATAGCTCTCTTACAAGATTAACTATCCGGAAAGTTTGCTTAATAACCAAGGCATTGTACCAATCAATTCTTTATAAAGGATACAGAGATATAAACTCGACCAGTAGGTACATTTTGACCTGCAATAAAACTACGCCTGCGCTGAATGTATACGTTTTATGCTAAAATTGAGCCAAATTGCAAATATTGTAATTAGAACAAGAACATGTGGCAAATATAAACTACAAACCACAGTTTTGTCTAAATACTGATTTATACTTACATAAATAGATGCGGACATCACATTTATGTAATTAAACTTTAAACAACGAAAAAAAAACGACCAAAAGTTTGTAGAATATTTGAAATCGGTTAACGGAAAGTGGGTTAAATCCAATAAATCGGATTCATCCCCTATTTTGCCACCCTTAGAGGTGGAATATTTTCTTCAAATTTGATTTTTTTTAATAAAAAATAAGTGCGCAAATGACCTCCATCTCACCTGATGTAAAGTGAAAATGGGGTCGACGATGTAGTATGCACACCTACATAATGGCTATTTACCCTCGCCTTAAAAAGGTAAAAGGTAACAGTAAACTGGAACCACTACTGAGGTATCCCTTTTCCAACAAAAAAAATCATCGAATTCGGTTGACAAATGTCGGTGTAATCGCGTAACAAAAAAATGTACAGTCGAATTGACAATCCTTTTTTGAAGTCGGTAAAAAAAATATTCGTATTACACCACCGTCTTACTATTTTTTAGACTACCACAATGTTCACGGTCGTTAATATTTCAAGTAGCACGACAGTTTCAAACGTGCCGTCATAAATACCAGTGTCACGCTATAACGTGAAAATACTAGAGTAAACTATGCTTTACTTGTCACTATAACAAAGAAATTTTTCCACCGTCAACAAATAGAATGTTAAGATGTTAATCCACATAATGTATGCAAATTTTACCATTGTAGGTTAATGTTAACATGAAACCTGTACATTTACCAGATAATAATCTAAATTTAAAATCTTTAAAAAGGAACAACCCTATAAACGAAAAAATCTTATAATCCTCAGTACGCAACACATACGTTACTATCTGTAAAACATATAAACTGTCACAAGAAATTGCTATCATAAATCATCATCAACAATGTTATTGAGTACCACAATCAATAAGTGATGCGATGATAGGAAATTCGGTCGAATGAGAAACAATTATTCATAAACTACTTTCATGTACGAGCATGTAATGTTAAAGATAATCTCGAATAACACTTACTAAGTTTTTTTTAAACCAACATTTAGCAAGCAATATGTCTTTTATTACTCTTACTAAACGGCAACAAAGCAAACAATTTATAGAAAACAATCAAATTCGTGACTATCCCTAAACGCTTTACGAAATTGGTAAAAACACAGCACGACCTCTCGTTACAATGTTTCCTGGTTGCACAATCCTGTACCCTTAACTCTAAATAGCCACTAAACTACTGTACTCACTGTAAGAGTAATGTAACCGCGTAAATGTTAAGATTTCACCACATCTATTCAAAATAATGAACGCTTGACACGTTAAGGGCATATTACGAATATTTTTACGGCTATTAAAACGCAAATACAACTATGACTTGCACAATAATAATAAAAGCAATGTAGGCGCTTTTTATTGTACGATAAATAAAGTTTAAATCACCCACATTCTCGCTTAAAAATGTATCGGTTGAAAGTGACGTAACAGTTATAGGTGAGTACCAATACCAGATAGATAGCCTGTTAATAATATTTTAATATATCTATATATATATCATGAGTTTCCAGAATACCAATGCAAAACAGTTACGCACAGAACCTAAAAAAAGTGTCAAATTGCATATTCAATTAAGAAAGAAGAAAGTATCTACATATAAGTATAGCATATATATTCATTAAATTTCAAGAACCCAATGCAGTTTAAGTACGGAAAAGAGTTGATGCCCCAGAGAGTACCGTGAACAAAGCACATGCGGAGTCAGTTAACTGCATTCATTACATACAAGAATCGCATAGTGTCATATGATACGAGAATAGGGCAACCAAACCGTGAATGTACGCCAATTTCCGGCCGCCATAGCACCGGAACCCGGGGGAATGACCGCCAGTGGCGGAATAGCGGATTGGCCAGCGACAGTTCTGTTGACAGGCCAATGCGAAAAATGTCACCTACATCGACCTGAAATGCCGTTAGGTGATATGCACTTGCAAAATCTGACACTAGAAAAGGTTGTTTGCTTATTGCAGAAATATAAGATGGTTGAGGACAACTTTGCGTCGCCGCTACTTACACAAGCGCCTAAGTAAAATGTATGAAAAGCAGATTGTGACAATTATTATATTATTAATTCGATAGATAATAGTTTGACTATTATATACCTACAATTTTTTTTTTTTTTTTTTTTTTTTTATATTTAATTACATTTGATACTCGAAAAACTTTGTTATCGCCTGTTTCCATCTATGATGTCACCCAAAAATGAAAACAATGCGAAAATTACACGACAATAACATCATTAATCCGTTCATGTCATAACAATTATGTACCATTTGAAATAAAACTTTTGTCGTAATTAGACACTTTGCTTGTAATTATAAGACACTATTATTTCCTCAATATTTACTTTCACATCCGTTTGTTAATTGTACCTCTAGAGTTTCTAAAAGAAAGATGAGAATTTTTGTAAATTTGTGTACACTGCGAAGATCACCTGACGCTGAGGTGGCGCTTGGGAATAACTACTCTTTAGTATTTATATATAAGGCTTCCTTGAGCATTGTCTGTATCCAAGGTATTTATGTAACTAGGACAGGACTGGAGTGCATTAGCCTTTATCACGTTAACAGACCAATAAGAAGCAATTTCTTTGAAAGTTCCAGAAAAAATGTCACTGTATTAGCTCCCTTCACACTCTTCCTAGGCATTGATTTAGTTTCTAAAAGTTTTTTCTCATAAGACAGTTCCAAAACTTACGAAAATAAACATCGCGCTCATCTCTCTTATCATCAGATACTTGACTTGCACCCCGAACTTAACGAACGCTTTTACCATAATCAACTTGAGTTATGTTTATTGTGTGTGTAGTGTTCCAAAAATCCCTACATTATCACTGAACGCGTGTTCACACGGTACTATCGGCTTCAGGGGATCGGCTGAAAGATTACCGATAGGTAATCATCAGACAGTCATCTGTCGTATAGCTCAAAAGTGCGATTTATTTATAGACTGCAATACCGGTACGCTATGATGGCCGTTTTGACAGATTAGAATAGTGAGATCAAATCTTAATTCATTATCGTAAAAAATATAATTAAATGCGAGTCGCATCTATAAGTTTTTAGATTTATAACTAGTAATGCAAGAGGTAGCTGATTAAACAGTGTTAATAAAACGAAAATAAAAATGTTTATTTAATATATCCTCAATTCAAAACTGCTTTGTTTTGCCAATGCAAAAGCTCAATAGCTTTGACGCGAGTTTGCCGGAGGTATAAGTTGTTATGGCCAGGGATCCTATAAGTGACGATCGTATTACATTTAATTTTTTTAAATTTCTAATTTCCAAAAAACAAGTGCCGAGTTGTGTAGTAACATTACACATTCCATAAATTTTATCGCACGTCACTATTACAACAATATACAACAATTGGCTCCTTCAACGTAGTTATATATTAAAATGAAACTTCCTGAGCAGACAAACGTCAAAACGGTAAAAAAAAATAGTAAAATTACTATTTTATTAAGTGTTTTCTTGATGTACCGTTTTACTAATGGGGCTGACATGTTCAATAACGATCAAAGCCTCGAAATAAATAAAGATTTAAACAAACTATTTATATCCGTAAATACAAAGGCAGACAACGAGTACTAACCTAAAGCGCTTGTAACTAATGATAAAAATTCCACTGCAACCAGGATGCTTGTCAAATTCTCTTAGTATTTGCGGTGTGAAGCACGTGTACGGTTTGACTAATAATCGAAGCCCATTGGCCTATTATGAATCGTTAACCAGCAAAACGCAAACAATTTTGTATTCCACTAACGTATACAAGATTGCTGCAACTCCATACGCATGTTGATTTGAGTCACATTCGTCAAAGCGATTCTTCTTATATGTAATGGAAATAGAATCGTCGGCGACTCATTAAGCACTTACTTATGAACAGGCTTATCGTAAGTGAAACATTAGTCTCTACATCAGTAACAAAATTCCCACATTTCTTAGCACTATTTCGATGACGTACTTAGAACTTCAAACAAACACGTCATTGTTAACGAAAAAAACAAAAGAGGGTAAGCAGGTCCTATTGTTGTAAGAGGGAGAGTAGTGAACAGGACCACAAAGGCATGGCAGGTAGCGGGATGCGGGCTGCAAGATGTTCTCCCGCGACATGTGCGACCCTGATTTTGGAACGCACCCGTCGCGACAGATGCTTCCCTGATTCTTTTTTTTTGTAGTTGGAATTTGATATCAAAGAATTTGCGATTTATTTACTCGGTCACTCAGAAAATATTTGCTTACAAGAAATCGTAAGCGTGCCGTAGCTATATTTGTATTCACGACAAAACGTTAGGTAAGTTATTATAAACGGTCGTTTCCTAAGGCTTTAAAATCGCATCTGCCTTGATTGTGCCTGTCATTGGAGTAGATCATTTAAGATGAAGATTATTGTTAGCTCAATAATAAAATCGTTCGTGTGGATCTAAAACGCTTTTCATCAATGGCTAGTCAACCGCGAAGTGTCGGCCTCTCTGTCACGCCGTACAACTCTAGATTGGTTAACATTTAAAAAGTGTTTCTCTATAATATTTGAAGGTCCTTCGATACTTCCTTTCGGAATTGCTTATTGCAATCATATTACTGCATTCGCAATTTGATTTACTGTTTCTTTACGGTACTCATTACACGAATACCAAAGAAAAATTATTCGAATTAACCAACATTTAAACTCACTCCAACGATTGCAAGGAATTCGCTGAAAATGGTTAACCATAGCGGATAGAGCAATTGCGGTACTCAAAGATATTCCAACACGTTGTTAACATCAGCTAATTGAAATCATAATTAAAAATGTAAGTCTCAGTTATTTGCAATTAGCTGTAGTGCTACCGTAGCATCAGCTTTGTCTATGTAAATACACGCTTAATGTCAAAGTTGTTGAACGGTGTCCGTTGGTGTAGAGAAACACACAGGGCGGCTATATTTAGGCTCCTTCTGCACGGAGCCACAGACGCAGTGATCCGAGGATACGGTGATCAATATACCGGCTAATTAATACAACATGCCACGCTGCCTCTCGAAACAGTGCTAGCGTAAATTTAGGTAACCTTATAAACCGGACATTTAAAAGGGGAAAAAATTATAAAAGATTTGAGAAAATATACACCAAGCTATAAAGTAACTTTGATTAAAACCAAAAATCTTACAAGTAACACACACTAACACGAGTTTATGTCAGTTGCAACAGGCAGAATGGTTGAATTAAACAAATCACACATTAAAAAGATGCACAGAACAATGTGATGTTTAGTGTTCAAAGTTCTTGCGCATTGTAGGCGCGTGACGATCGGGGCGACACTGATAAATTTTTTATCGCATCGCGTGGAAAGAACCAAACCGCACGAGGAGCGCGCGTCGGCGACCGCGAGAAACTGTTTACTCTGTTTACCAAGCCCAACACAACCGGTGCACCCACCACGAAGGGTGAGTGAGCCACAGCAAAAAACGCTTAGCGCCCGAGTACGATAAGCATTATCATATCGGTCGGGACTGCGAGGAACGCTATCGTTAAAAAGTTAACAATTTATGCAACCTATACAGTTTACAATAATTGCTTATTTTATTTTGCAGTAACATTATAACGAAAAATAAAAATCTTTTATTACCAGAGAATACAGCAAAGTCCATAGTTTGTTAGTAGTAACTAAACTAGTAACCTTTGATTATAGGGATATAATATACTTTGAAAATTACAGTTCCAATTTTTAAAATCAAAGTGATTTAAATTAACTGAGTTATTTTATTAAAAAGTATTCAAAACAAAATTTTAAAATTGTCGAATAATAAAAAATAATTAAATTTGTAAACAAAATAAATAAAATTATTATCATATGACAAATCGAGCACTCACTCACAACAACATTTATTTACTTCAATTTTGGTAATAATTAACCAAAATTCGCTGTAAATTAACGTTTACAAAAAGTTGCTCATTTTGTAAAAGTTTTGTCATGCCTTAAGAATTATACGAGCACATATAATATTAAAACATAGTTACGTACCATAGAAAATAAACTCGACCTCCTCGTCACTAGTAAAACATTTCATTTTTCGATCGAATCTCCGTTTAATTGTATTCTCACTTGGACAACTTGACACGAAACCCAAAAGTAGGGCAGCACACACAATTATTTGATATTTGTTTTCTTTTACTCAAACTATACACGAAACACTTTAGGTGCGTGTCGATACTTTAATGGAGGCATCAACACATCAACACTAGCATGAACTTTATCATTGCAATAATGCATATTGGACATTGAGCAACATAGTCAGACATACATATTTAATCACGTTACCTGATACGAAAGTAGGGCTTACTTATGAAATCATATGAAATATGTGTATTTTCATAACCGTTTACACATCGCAATTTTGCCGAAACAATTGTAAAAAATAAACTTTAATTAAATAAAGGCCATAGGCGTTCAGCAGTAAGTAGGCATACATATTGCCCTCCTTGTCATAGCTAATGCATTTGCTTTCGGTAACATTCGAAATATTGAAATATAATAAGCTCGCAGAAATCGCGGGTTCGATACACCCGCGACACAAGGTTTCCCTAGTGCGGGGCTATGAGTGTGCGCGCGTTATTATTATTATTAAAAGCTAGTAAAAAATGTCTGGTGATTCCGCATGACAAAACAGTGAAAGTGTTGAATCAATCACTTTGAAAAAAAATATAGTAAAATTGAGGATATACACTGATTACTATACGGTGTGAAAACACGATTCCTAAAAATTTTTACGATAGAAAAAAAACACAAACTTACCTCGAAATTGTACAAGAAAACTACAGATTTTTTTTATATCAAAATGGACTAAATAGAACACGCACAGTATACGATATACATTTTTGAAATGACTTTATTCTTGTTTGTAAAAAAAAAAAATCATTCTGTAATAAAGCCACTGTCCCTGTCGCTCGATCCAAACAAAATGAATAGTTTTAGTACGGGAAAAATTTGAACTCGAGCTAAGGTAGTAATGACTGTTAATAACTCGATTTCGCTAAAAATGTCGATTACGTCGACTACGTACTCTTTTAGAAATTAAAAATTGATCCATCTAAAAACTAGCATGCCAAACGATGTCTTTTTAACCGACTTCAAAAAAGGAGGAAGTTCTCAATTCGACTGTATGTTCTTTTTTTTTGTATGTATGTTACGCGATAACTCCGGTATTTGTGAACCGATTTTCATGATTCTTTTTTTGTTGGAACCCCCTGGTACGTCCATAGTGGTCCCATTTCATTTTGAAGAAAATCATCCACCTCGAAGGGTGGCTGTTCACGCATGAAGATTCATTTTTATAAATAGCGCCCATTGACTTACAATAAGTCAATGATATCGCCTAACTTTAATTTAGGAGCAATTACTTTAATGGTTGACATTGCTATATCTCCAATTCAAGGCGTTTTTCTCTCCATATACTTTGAGTAGTGAGAACCGATTTTTATTATCTCCAGTGTCAAGTCCTGTATAGTGTCGAACTAGGGGATATTTCAATAAAACTTAGCAAATTGACGTAATTCCAATGTAATTCCACGTACTTTTGAGGTCGGTTTTTTTAGTACTCTGTACTGAGATTATTACCACCAGTTACTTTACTCGTGTAAACCATAATGCAAAGGGCGAATGAAAAGCGGCAAATTGTTTATGCTTTGCCGAGATTTATTGCTAACAATGCCGGAAGCAACGAATAAACATTACTTTCTCGACTTCTATAATTAACAGAACTAACTATGAGACACACTTCAAAATACAACCTGTAGGTATAATTATTTACACCTTGACACTTATTGTAATTCCACTCTAGTATGGTGCGCTGCATCTTTTTAAGCCCAATTACGCGCGCTGCGCTTAAACTAGAGACGGTAAAGAGATAAAAAAGATATATCGAGATGCCAGCTTTTTTTAAATCGTCGCTAAAACTTAAAAGAGGTCGGTTAAAGACGAAAGAAAAATGTTTAATAAAGATGTACAATATCTGACCTAGCCCTGTGAGTGAGTCACGATTTCACCAAAGCACTGCGCTTCCGCGCACGTGGGCAGTGTACTCCGGGATAACGGAGATACGACGAAGGCGATCATAACCGCTGATTTATCTGCAGAACGTGTCAAACATTCGTTAAAGCAGTTTCAAATTAAGGATGTTATAAGTTAGTACTGGAAACTTGAATTATGTAAATATATCCAAACAAGCTGTTTATTGTTTTTTTTTTAAATAACATTATCAATTCATGGGAATAAGATATCATACAAGAGCACTGAACTTATATTAATGCAAAAATTTTTTCCTACACCGTAAAAAAGGTTTGCACAAAAGGCATAAACTTCGATAGCCTCTAAAACTTTTAGACCAAAGAAGCAAGCGCAAGGCACTAATTCTTCATACGAGACATTGTCCAACTTTAGCATGCAGTAGCGCCATTCTAACAGACACTAAAAGTCGTGAAGGAAAATTTGTGAAACCGGAATAGCATAAAACATGAAATTTCTATGTCAGCTATAACTGTTTTGGTACTTGCTTTAGCACATAATCCATAGATGTATGTGTTGAAACATGTACCTATTGTGAACAGCTAACGACCTGCGAGATGATGGAACACTATGCTGTCCCACTTTGTATGCGTAAAATGGCACATCTGCATTGCCGTCCAATGCGGGTATATTTTTGGCACGGAAACTGTTAAATTGGGGCAAATTGCCATAACACGGAAGCTTTGCTGGTGTAGGTGTATACGCATTTTTTTTTACGGAAATTTTTTAAAGCCTCGATGAAATTTTCACAGCAATCTTACATTTCAAAACGAAGTTAATAGATTTAATTATCTAAATCACTGGGGCTTGAATAATAATTACTATTTCAACCAATAAATAAATTGAACGACAATCATTAAAAGTCAGTACCGAAACTCTATTCGAGGATCAAGCAGAATATAAAATTATTTCAATAAACAGACCCAAGATAAAAACGAATAGTACGTACAACAATTACAATAACAATGCAGTCGTAAAAATTCACGCAAGTACGATGCCATCCTGCAAGAATTGTATATGTATGACCGATTCGCAGACGTGGCATGCGGTAAGCGAACACAACGTTTATAAACCAGAAAAGGCACCTCAGCCAATCAAAATAAAAAATGCAAAAGTAACAGACAAGCAACAACATCTTTACAGTAGATAGATAGATAACACGTTTATTCAGCACAAATACAAACAGAAACAAAACATTTACAATCACTTCACAGAGTATAACATAAAAGCACATAGAACATTAATTATTAATTTTATAAACATTTATTTAAAACACATACCGCGAGAAAAACAAATATTGTGAGAAAAACAAACAAACAATATAAGAACTGATAAAATTTTAATGTACCTATGACTACAGTTTGTGCTGAAATGGCCCTGACTCAGCATAAGTACTGTAGACCGAGAGAAGTCAAACAGTACTGGTTTTCTGCCAGTACCATATGGTGAGCGATCGCAGCCCAGTAAGCCATGGCACCAAAGTGCATCCATCACACGCAAATATATATACCTAACTCTAAATACTATACATACATATATATATCAAGCAAAAGTGTAAGATGTAAAGCAAATAATGTAAATAGAGTAAGTAATGAAGGTAAGCAATATAAATAATAATGTAAGTTTACAAACATAATATTAAATTATAACAATAGCCACCAAATATGAATATATATAGGTACGGAAATTTAGGTTTACAGGTATCAAACGCATTGATTAGGGAAATATCTCTGTAGCGAGGCACATCTACTCTGACAAAAGATGTTTTTTTGTATTCAGGCTTGAATCGTTTTTTATTACTACAGTACAGGAACTAACAAAAATAACTTGTTGACAAAGTGCCGAAAATAAATAATGTCATGCAATTTCCCCACAATCATCAGAACTTAATATCAGAGGAGACTTCCCAGACACGAGTGCTGAAAGTCGAACATTAAACACGAGGTAGAGTTCCGAGAAAGCATAAGGCGTCGATTTGAAAATAACTTGATAAACGGCATGGACAACATCCAACGGATGCGCGTAACGGTATATTCGTGCATCGCATCTTCTACGCTGCATCCGCCGTTCGGACAGTGTGCTTTATTAATTAGGACGTCTTTTGTTCGAAGAATCAATTCAATATTATGTTTACAATCATATATTTCACATACTCTCTCGATCTTTTTGTACTCGTTGAGGCGTAATGTTGAACGTGGTCGTATAGAGTCGGAACAGTGAGTGACCGTTATATAATGCATCTCTCGTCGCATGTACTTAATTAACATTTGCAACAAATAACGAACCAAAACGGCGGAAAACACAACGACCGTGATACGTATCTTGATGAAAGCAGAAAATAAATTAAATCTCCAAATTAAGACACACATCTGTACGGACATTGTGTAGCTGGTGTGATTAAATGATAAAATTACACCCTTTTGCCATAGAGAGCAGAACCGACATGTTTTATAGCTTTCTTTCAATTGCGGTTACTTCAATTAGATTGCCGTAATTTAATTAATGCATATGTAAATATAATGCCGGCATAATGTGTACTTACCTTATACATTTTCATTAATATCCATTAGTATGAACATATGAGGCAACACTTACCTGAAACAAAAGAATACGGTGAATTAATCATTTATTTTATAGCAAAGTCAACATTGAAGGCAAAAGCTAAATTCAGATACGACAGAAATAGGAACACCCGGTCGTAAAAGAACAGAGATTGATGACTACAACTAATGTTCAAATGCAACCATGTCTTATTGTAAAAGAGACGGGGGAAATCATAAAACGTAGTATAATATATTATCTGTATAGACTATTATTGTGATGAAGAACCCTGAATAACAGTGCCTACCTCCGCAATAATGGGTGAATCACTTGCTAATGAGCGCGCCTTTGCATCATTGTTTTCATTTACAATGAAAAATAGCTTATTTTACATTAAATGGAAACTTTATAAGTAAGTTTGTACTGTAAGTACGGTAGACGGCGTAGTAATTGAAGTAATCAATGTTTATTTGATTACAATAACCAGTAACAGCTGTTTCATTAATTGTATTGTTGATCAATATGTGCAATACGAAATTAACGCTCGTTTATTACGATTACGTAGCGAATAAAACGAAAAAGCGAGAAAAATTATTAGTACTTTCAATCATTATATAACGGCTTCTTACAATGTGAGTCTTTTGCTCTTCAATTTAAAACTCTTAAATCAAAAGAAGCCACTTAAAAAACCTATTTCATTTTCAGGGTAAAAAAAAGTAAATTACTTCCACAAATCTGGCCATGGAAAAACTTTAAGTATTTAGTAACTATCGGCTACCAAGCGTAGCTGGCGTTAACCAGTTTTTGTCCAGCTCTCTCTTCTACATCCCGGCTTAGTTTCTCCACAAGGTTAGTGGACATGTAAGGCTATTAATGCGGCTAAGTGCGAAATAACGATGCCTTATAAGACTGACCGCTGTTTAGGAGCTCTTCTTTTTCAATCACATTGTACGAGGAAGTAATTTTCTACTTAGTTGTTAGTTAGTAATGCTATAGTGACAGTATGATTACTTAGCACTAATTCGCCTTATTTCCTTGTTTTAAACTGTGGTTTGACAAAACACTACCATCTAACCACATGAGGTTGTGTAATGTAAATACAAACAAAGAAACTTCGTTAGTGAGATATCGTTTTTTCAAAAATTCATGTTGTAATACGTAATTATTTGGCTACTTAAAACATAATTGGATAAATTACATATAATGCATCTCAGAGTCAACCAAATTTCCGCCTGCTACAATCTAATGACGGCCTACAGCTGGACAATGCCAAAGTTAGCGCAAACAGCGTAAATTATGAATTAGCGCAAAGTAATGAAAGTCACTGTTCTAAGAAGAGTTTAACTGACCTCAATTGGAGACAAAGACCAGAACCGCATATTGTGTGTGACGCGATATGGACCGTGGATTTCAGGGAGCTGGATGACTTTCAATTTAAAACATAATTAACGAAGGACAATGACCGTTTTTATTGTCCTTTGTAACGAGAATCTCTGGAATATAGCTTCGTTGAAAGTGTGACGACCAAAGACCTACCATACTTTGGGAATTGGAATGCGTAAGAAATAGTTACGTACGTTATGTTACATTTCTTTTTATTAATGTATTTTAAAAAGACATGTTTATAAATGTAATATACTAAATCTTGTTTTAATTGGCAAGGCTTCTACCATCCAAACACAAAAAAAAACAATATTGCAATGCTTTCAAAGTGATTAGATCGTGTTATCAGATGAGTATATAGTTATGTGTAATAATGAAAAACCCATTTTAAATCCCGAAGGCATAAGTCTGCCTGACCAATTGCCCCCACTAAGTGGGTCAAACCTCTAAACCACTCGCGTGAACGACTGTTTCATACGCAAACAAATATTGTTTCTGCGTTCCAATATACTTACTACTACATAGGAGTGGTGTGCATATGTATATACATAGTAATAACCACAATAGGTACTCTTTACATATGGAACATTTCCTTACCCAAGTAAGTAAAGTAAAAGGCAGTTAATTATATGGTATATAATGAGATAAAATTTCTTCTAGATTTATCAAAGAAAGTATTAATAATTGTTATTGGTAACGTACCACCACAATAATAATAATAATAATAATAAATAACGCACACACTCAACATAGCCCCGCACTAGGGAAACCCTGTGTCGCGGGTGCCATGGACACACACATAGACAACCACAAATTACACCCAAACTCACGAGAGAAATAAATGTAAGCCATACAAACATTTCTCCCGGCCCGGGAATCGAACCTGGGACCTCTGCGTGGCAGTCCGGCATGGTAACCGTTCGGCCACGGAGGCAGTTAAATAATATCTTAAAAACAATATCTTTGAAGTATATGTAGAATATACATATGCATAAACAAAAGATTATCCAGCCGAAAAATATGAGTGCAAACCATATTTAGGTGTAAACGTAAAATAAATGTAAATTTTCTTCATACCTCTTGAATGCAAACAAAAGAGCGTTGAAATTATCCGTTAAGCCAATAAATTACACGCAGTCAGATTTTTATGACAATGGTTGTGAAAACGAAATCTTGCACAACGTAAACGTAGTTTTTTTTATGATTCTCTCAAAATGGCCATAAATAATAATTATTATTTGCATAAAAATAACTTTTATTCTTTCATAGCGAATATTTTATGGCATAAAGTGAGGAAACTTCATTGTAAACGCGTAAATGCGGCGTAATTAGTGGATTTACGTAAAGTCATGGAAACCGTGTCGTGGGAGCCATATTGTCTGTGCACGGGCACTGTTTCGTCTCACTCTGTCAAACAGGGTTGCTAATCATGAGCATTATCAGCTCGTAACATCTAATTGTCCCACCCTTTAGAAACGCTAAAGTAATCTTATGAACTAAAAAAAAACATTACAGTCGTGGTGAATTTGATGTCCTAATTTCGAGATCTCGTTTGTACGAATTGGAGCAAAGAAACTTCCTAAATATACTAATTGCACAGCGTTCGTATATGTGGAATGCACGGAAGGAGCCCCGCAATGACGTACGAATCGTTTTCCTTGTACATCTAGCGCATCCTGGACTACAATCGGCGAGTACCTTACGCCGATTGGCAAATCCTTTCACCACTATGGCAAACACATCCCATGCACGGCAAGTTCTGGGCCGCGATAATATAGTGTATGCCTTCGTAGTTGTATTAAAATTTACTACTTCTAACTTTTGTCAACATTTGCAGAACTTTACACCAGTTTAAAATCGTCTTTCACGACTCATTGTGAACGTAATTCTCTATCACAAAGAGAATGTTAAGTCATTTTTCCTAGTCAGTAAAAAGTCACGTTCCAAGTAAGTTACATGAATCCTATATAGTTATACGTAACTATGTTAGCTTAGTTAAAAAAAAAATAATTTGACCGTCAAAATATTATATGCCGGCAGGTAATTAAAGTGAATAAATATATCAAAAAGGTGTGATATTCCGCCTACCTACTTTTACCCAATGGGAAAGAAGTGTATGTATGTTTATAAGTACAATAATAATAATATGGTCCCATGTAACAATAAAATAGGCATAGGCCTCCTCCCACGATGCGAGGGTTTGGGCTGAGTTACCATCCTGGTCCAATTCATTCTCCACCTTTTCCTTCCTTCACCTTGGTAAATTTCAAATTAATATATGTATGTTTGTTTATATATCAAAAATAATTGCGCAGGTTTATTGTACAGTTTCAAAGCGCGTAAAGCTTGACATTTAAATTAAACTCTATGCCGTTTATTATAAGAAGAGACCAAAGTGTCGAGCTTGATGTGCTCTTGACTACTTTATCAAACGATTGATGTTTCTTTTTATGTCTAACGAGCTCGGACATTTTTGCTGTTAATGAGATATGCCAGAAATGCGAAAGAGAATGTGTAAAGCCATTATCAAGTTCGTTAGAAATGTTCAAAGAGATAAATTTGATTTCTATTAAATGCTCAAAATCAACACTTTAAACACTCCAATTATTTTGATACTGACTGTACATATTGTAGGAAGTATAACTTGACTAACGATCTCACTCGTATCTCTCACGCTTCTAGGCATCATTTTTTCCACTGTTCATTTGTAATTCCTTCTTATGGTTAAGTAACTAACAGATTTCACCGTCAATATTGACATACTAGCTTCAAAAGTTGACAGCCCTGATTATGAGTATCTCCTACCTAGAGTCAGTTTCTTTAAATCAGCTATTGTCTACCCAGTCAGAGAATTGCCTCTGGCACTGCCAACTCATGTCCTTTCTCGCTTTGAACAAAGACAATTGTTCCTATCCACGGTTACAAGGTGAAAATCATAACTTTATTATTGTTCTAATGTGCACAAATTGTTCTTGTAATTAATTTCTGTAAAGTATATTATTATTATTAGATAAAGTTAATTAGCTGGAATTGAATGTATAAACAAAAGAATTTAAATTTATCTTTTTTAATCCCATACTTAAAACCCAAATGGTTATCATGATTACTATAGTACAGTCTAGACTTGTAAAATGAAATATGTGCATTTTTGAACCTGGTTTTCTACCATCGAACAAAAACTTTTCTGTGTTCTAAAAAGTCTAAGTTTATGCCAATATTTGGACGACAGCTTTTACTTTTTTGGGGAGCAACTTTTCTAAACTTGGCCCGCGAGCCAGTTTACGCATGATTTACGCAATCTAGGTCTAGTATTAGGAAACTGGTCCGAATGAGCGAGTGAGGGAGAATTCCACAGAATTTAACCAAAACACAATTTATATTTACTTACCTAAAAGGATTAAAAGAAAACAAGTACTTCAATATTATTTTCGTCAATTATTACCAAATAAAATAAATCACATCATTGACGTCATTGCGAAAATCACTACAGGATAAATATAACACAAAAAAAAAAAAAAAAAAATTTCTTTTTTTTATTACCGAGTATCATATTGTATGTATTTTCTCTAAATGTCGTAATGTATTTACAGTTGCAATAACAAGAAGAGATAATCTCAGTACAGAGTACTAAAAAACCGACCTCAAAAGTAAGTGGAATTACGTCTATTTGCTAAGTTTTATTGAAATATCCCCTAGTTCGCCACTATACAGGACTTGACACTGGAGATAATAAAAATAGGTTCTCACTACTCAAAGTATATTGAGATAAAAACGCCTTGAATTGGAGAAATAGCAAAATCAACCAAAGTAATTGCTCCTAAATTAAAGTTAGGCGCTATTTATAAAAATGAATCTTCATGCGTGAACAGCCACCCTTCGAGGTGGATGCTTTTCTTCAAAATGAAACGAGACCACTATGGAAGAATCCCCTTTCCAGAATCATGAAAATCAGTTCACAAATACCGGAGTTATCGCGTACCATACATACAAAAAAAAAAGAACATACAGACGAATTGAGAACCTCCTCCTTTTTTGAAGGCGGTTAAAAATGATGTAATCATTAGCAACTAATCCTATGTGATGGTATCTCCAATAAAATTATTCATATATTCTTAGGGTCGTATTCTAGAACTCTATTCAATGCTCAAGTCAGGATTGCACTGGCAACACAAGCACTGGAAACACGATCCTAATGGCAGGGACTTGAGTATGATTTCGAGTGCTTTAAACCATACTCAAATCCTGGCTTGAGCATTGAGTAGAGTTCTAGAATACGACCCTTAGACTGTTGTTGTTCTGTTTTTTTTTTCTTACCGTAAAAGTAAATTTGTACTGGATCAAATTTTTTCGAATTTTTTTAGTCGAATTCTGATCCGCTCATTCTGACCAACTGAAAACTACTACTTCCAGATCGTGTCAGCCGGCCCTGGAGCCAGAGGCGACTTGGCTCCTAAACACTTTCAGCACTACTACTAATTGGAGCTATAATACAATTTACTTTTTAAACAACGTTTTACATAGTGCCTTCAAAGGGGATCGCAATAGGTCCCGTTCTGGCATGTAAACAATGTCAAAGCCACGGGCGGTCGCGCCACGTAGTTTTGAGGCTCCCATCACGATTCGTTGAACGACGGCTGATACTTTGATGTTGGCTGCAGTAACGTAGCTAGGTCCATGAATGCCTACTATGAAACATGTCTTGCGCCCCCGCGAAACTCCTATTATAAGACGGTGCTCAAAATTTCACAGATTACCAAATGTGCAATATTGAATCAAACTCAAAAATTATCAAAGGGCAATGTAATGCATGCATGAATGCAACATCTAGGAGTAAGATGACTAACCTGGCTGTGGAAAATCACTACACGTGAAATAACAAAGACCTGTGTTCAATAGAGTCGCATTGCCTGATCAATAATATGCGAGAACATGAGAAACGAAAGTTTGGAATCAAGGGGTAATGAGTCCCTAGAGTCTGTACACTTGTGGCCACTACTAGCTACGACACTGGTTAACTGTTTGACAGTAATACCGCCGCGGTCGAGGGATCAACTTAGGAGAACGCCACGAAGCAATCGACCTTATTTAGCGATTCTGACTTTAGTTACAGCCACAATGAGATGAATCATCTTCCCGCTATCGTGAAGACACGCTACTAGGAAACGCAAGGCAATGTATAAAAAATTGCATATGTACAGGAAAACATTTTTATAAAATTCAAGGTCTGCTTTGTTATGTTATGAGATCTCATACCTACCTTGGTTCGCTAGAATTTTGTACTTAAATACGAATACCTAATACCCACCAACTTTTTTTAACCTAATGTTCCAAAAATACTACACAGTACAGAGTATATAAACAATTTACCACAAAAGTATTGCAAGTACTTGTACATAGTAACTTCTTATAAATTACTCATGATAATCACCTAGGACGTAGTATAATACTCAATCAATTGTCAAAATATAAAAAATTATAAAAATATAAAAATTAATTTTCACAAAGTTAATAATTGCACTTGCACTGCCATCTAGCGTCGCGTAGCGGAATTACTTACATGCTCGTAGTGCATCGAGAGATGGCGGTAACGTTGCCGAGCTACCGCCCTGCATTGCCGCTAGAGCGGCGTAAGACTCGCGATCGCATTCGCCTTCCAAAACTTCGCTAAACTTCCTCTTTCTGTGGATTATCGCTTTCCACATGTTGAACTTGGGCCTTTTTCTTCTTTGGAGACTCATTCACATATTATTCAATTCACTATTTGCACTGAACACCACACCTAATGATTCAAAACATAAATTGAAGTAGTATTTTCGTTTTCGTGAATCACATTTTCGTAACGACTGACAATTTTTCTCTTTTCAGCATGCTCAATAAGGAGAGTTAGTACAAAATACTAACTTTAACTTCTATTGCCAAACCCTACAAACTAAAACAGAATTGACTTATATATTCCAGTTAGTAAATGGTGACAATTGGTATTATACTCGTTGTAGTAAATCATGGGTTTGAAAGTCCTCAGACAGGAACTAAGGACTCAAATGATAGGGGCACCGTCCTGCATACACTCTCTACAAATTTTAATAAATTATGTCACTAGTTCGGAACAACGATACACAAAAGAACTATTTTTTTTATTTTCATTTGGTACGAAAAATTGTAAAAGCGTAAAGCGTAGTCGATTTTTTCTACCTCTCCATACACATTTTACAATGAACACACATTAGGGGTCAAAAAAAAGTTCGTTAGGTATAAGATCGTTACATTTTTATTTATATTTATATTGCCGGAATTAACATCGTAAATTCACTCATTAATTTTTTTAAATTCCAATATTATTTAAACAAGTGTTTTCATTTGTTTGTCAAAGTTCGGTAACGGCAACTGAGGATCACTAACCCATATACATATTGTACATATAATACAATTTACTTTTCTAATATGAATCGGTGGTCAAAAAATTTGTGTGAAATTTCCGCAGCCTTCTCCGTTTCTTTGTTACAGTTATTTTATTTGTTACGTTCAAAAATTTATTACTATAAATACGACCAAGTATCCAATGACTCCAAAACATTTACGACGCTTTTACTTTTTAAGTAAACATAGATAAACCGAAGAAAAGGCAAACCCGTTATCAAATATCGTTTTCGTAACACTTCCTGTTTAAAAAAGGGTCAAATACATTATATAGAAGAATTATTCTATTGATCCGAACAAGGCCGTCAATCAATGGCCAAAGAAGTGTCACGTTCCTAGCAGTGTGGCTCACTTGGAAAACGGATCGAATAACCGTCCGTGACACTTCAGAAAATATAATAACAGGTGTAGCATTTGTTTTGTTACGATTATAATAATGTAGTATTTGTTATCATTATCATGATCATCAGTCCGTAACGACGTCTCGTTCTAAAAGTTAATTCTCCTTGAAATAGTATGTAATACGGAAAGACTTCAAAACATGCAATTTTTTTGGGACTGAATGAAGTAAAAAAGTTACGTAGTACGAGAATAAAGTTATTATATTTTAGAAAAATCATAAAACCGAGTTATCATTAGGCGGCTCCTCAAAACAGAAATAATTACAATTTTGTTACTAGACATCCTATTTCTTGGAAGCATGAGGCGAATAACTCAAATCTATTCCTGCAGCAAAGTTCCTAGAACGGTGCATGTTCAACATAATAATATGGAAATTACTGTTAATATTAACAAATACTCCGCTATTTATTTAAATTTGTTAATTAATATGGCATTTTTTACACTTATACTTTTACATGCTTTTACATACAAGAACTTTGTGTTTTTTTAAAGACAAATTTCTATGCACCACTTTGATTATAATGCCATGTTAAATGACATAATTTATAAAACGGCAACCCCTATTACTTCGTAAAATAACTTCACAAATAACAGCATTCTGTTAAACAAAAGAGGTCGTACGTCAGGTCTTCCGTAAGCTCACTAGAAGCTGGCCAGGTGCCAAGTGCCAATCCTAATTAAAAATCCATGATAAAATCAACATTGCTACATATCTTTCTAAGAAAAGTAACAGTTACGTTAGAAATTAAATATATAACAACGTTTTGAATAACGCACAAACAGAGATGGGCAGTGCGTTAAGGCGCAATCAACCCGACCGGGTTTTAACCGGGTTCATTTCTGCCCAAAATCGTGGGAATTTGGTATAATTCTATGCTTATTACAAATTTCGATATAAAAAATCATTTTTAGACGAAAAAGAGCCAACTCTACACAACAGCCACCTTGGAATCCTGTCTATTCTCACTACTAACGATGCGCATTACAATTAGATTTTTACGAAAATCGATTCAAGTGCACACGATCCAACGATTTTTTGTGGCGATTTATTTTAATGCGATTTTCAAGCGAACCGTTCTATAGAAAGGCAAATCGAATCGTCTAGATCAGAAAGGGATAAACAATTTGTAATAATCTTGCCTACATTTATTTCTCTCATGAGTTTGGGTATAATTTGTGGTGTTCTATATTATGTGTGTGCATGGCACTCGCGACACAATGTTTCCTAGCGCGGGGCTTAAAAAATAATAAAATAAAAAGAAATTAGAACTCGATAAAAAGAATTTTTTTTAAAATCATTAAATATGAACAAAACTCGATTTGCAACAAATATTTAACTGGTTTTTGCAAACGATTTTAGGCATTAATGGGTTTAACCCAATTTAAACCCGAGTTAAAACATGGGCGCTTGCCCATCTCTGCTTACAATACATACAAAAAGATGTCATAAACATACAAATTTCATCTATTTTACAGTTCTGTTCAGATCATATAACATACACATACGTAGATATGATTTATTTATGTAACCCTCTTTAGAAGAACTATAAATGCGCAAACTGTAAGACCACAAAAAGTAGATAAACATACGTTAATCCCCATTACATAATATAAAATAATGTTTACGTAAGGAGTAGGTCAATACACAATTACACAAAGTTATGATCGCTTTTTAATCTTTTTGTACTAACTTTGTCTGAACTCCACATTTTTTTCAGTAAGTTGTGAGCCGCTGGTGTTAAATGGCTTTGAATTACGAGTACATGCACTATCGCAACATATATCGAGTACTCGATAAACATTGGTTTGGTGCAAGAATTAACTCCAGAATAGCTTTAGATTTACTCTCGAGCTCAAAAATACTACTTTCACTTTTCCGCTGAGTACCTCACGAATCACGTCTTCAAAAGTTACGCTTGCACAATTCCTAACTAATTTTAACTATTTAATGAACATGTGAACAATAAAGCTAATGTGATCAGAGATCACAAACAATGTGAACACGGACCTCATCATTAAAGAGAAACAATGATGGGAATTTTGCGAATATTTTGTTTCAGCGAGACATTTCGATGTTATTCTTATATTTAATGCTTGAAATATTTACTCATAAATACCTTATAAGTCTGAGCTGAGAGGTGAGAGGTGTTTGTCCAGCAAAAGGAACACTATATAGCAAGCTAACAAAAAAAATTGATATTAGCAATTGTTGATCTTGCGGTATGAATATTCAACTCGCCATTATGTATCTTCACAAAATGTTCAGGACCATCTACGGCTTCCCATTAAGCAATTTATTTTCATCGAGACAATTAATTATGTTAAGCCAGCAAACTCTGTCTCCACACAATGAGGCTTCTATCGGATCATCTGTAACAGCCCACGCGTCTTTGCACGTGTTACCACCAAACTATATTTGCACTCGAGACGAACTAACACAAGTGATGTTAAGTATTAAACGACTGCATGTATAAAATAAACCCTTTCATGGACAGTACTTAAACAGTATAGCACACAATAATGTCAGTACTTTCTTGACGTAGTGCTTATATTGATTCAACATAAAATGTTCAATGTATGTAAATCATTGAATTTTGTCAGTACGTTGTTGATACGTCTCTATGGAAAAGCAGTAAGCGGTGAATACACAGAAAGTACTTGGAAATCGCACTGTAAGCCCGTAGTTGATATTTTATGCATATAGCAAAACGGTACTCGTAGTATCATTTTCTAATATTTAATTTTACGGTAAACGCTGTTACTATCGCAGTATACGGGACGGGGACGGGACGGAAAAGGGAAAAATATTATTATAGATATTTTTCACGTCCCATCCCATTCCCGTCGCGTGTACTTGAATACTATGTTTTTATATGTAACGATATTAACAATAAATCCTGTCCTCTACGGGATGGGAAAAGTCACGTTACGTATGCTGCGGCCTTTAAATTACTACCCAAGCAGCAAAACAAGTTCCAAGCAACAATTATAAACAAATATACTACTATATATTATAAAATATATATATATAATATAACAATAATAAAAATTAATAATATAACCGAACAACTAAAGTTTAAGAAAATTAAACAAATGCCATCTTTCACTTGCCAAGGTGGATAAATTAGAAACTAAACTTTCATACAATCTTACGCGTATGTAGTAGTGTATATGCAAGAGATGCACATTAACTTGTAAGTCTAAAAAATGTTAGCAGCATTGTTTAACAGCCATTGTTTATTTATTATTCTCAATCTGTTACTACCACTACATTGTAACGGATATCGTATGCATTGTACAATAAAGTATAAATTTGTTTATATACAGCGTAATAAGTAGATGAATAAATTTTTAACCAGTACTAGCAAAATTGATATTTTTCTTCTTTAATACAAAATAAAGTTTCAGTTGAGAAACAAAATCCGTAAACTGACTGGAAAATCAACAAACCAAAGAAATAAATGTTAATTTTATATAATATGTTAGTATGGTCTATATACCTTTCCTTACGCAAGATATAGGAAGCGACAGTGAAGAAAGTAATGCGGAAATCAGGAATACAGCAAGGAACTTGCGAGAAAGTGGACACGCGGCACTACCGTAACCTACGTACTTACTAAATGGAAATATTGACGCCTACAAATCTCGTCTATACTTAGCTTTAATAAGTAAGCACGTTCGCATCGTAGTTACGTCGAAAGATTCAAAATATAGTAGATCAAACTGAGATGTAGAGCATACGGATTTTAACTGCCTAGGTGGCCGAACGGTTACCATGCCGGACTACCACGCAGAGGTCCCAGGTTAGATTCCCGGGCCGAGAGAAATATTTGCATGGCCTACATTTATTTCTCTCGTGAGTTTAAGTGTAATCTGTGGTTGTCTATGTGTGTGTCCATGGCACCCGCGACCCAGGGTTTTCCTAGTGCGGGGCTATGTTGAGTGTGTACGTTATTATTATTATTATTTGCGTCGAGAACATTTTCACATCGTAACTTTCGCTATTGTAAAGCTCGGTAAACAAATAGTAACAAGAAAGTGGTGAAGAGTGTTGATTAAGGGCAAGATAAGTACAAAACTAAAATTTTTGAAGATTGAACTACATAGTTAACATTTTATTCGTGATTTTGGTGTTTGCACTATCTTAGTTAAAGCGCTACGTCATTGTGCACCAAAGCAGCAAGCAAACGTCACACCCGGCGAAGTGATATTTGCATACAAAGAGTATATTCGTAGGTGAGTCAACAGTAACCACCATTCTGCGGTCGTAGTCTCCTTTTCCTCACTTGTGAACCAAACTTAACTTTTTGTCTAAAAACAAGTTAATGTGTTGCTATTTTGTTGCATTACTTTGGAATAAATAAAAAGCAGAAAACACAAAAGAATTGCAAATGTCCTCGGGTTACTTCCTTCTCTAACTTTTCTTTTGAACATTCGTGGAGCGAATGGGTGAAGATCAGGAAGGAACGAACATGGAAAACAAGAATAACTAGGGTCACCGACGAGCGGCCCAACAATTGGATACCCAAGTGCCGCGGGAAAGACCAGGTGAAAAAGAATCTGTGCGGGTTTCAAGGTGCCAAATGACGGGGAATCTGTCAATAACATACTGTATTGGCGTCTTCAAATTGAGGAGGCCGAGGTCCGGTTTGGATAATTGCGACATGATTAGTAACCATACATTATACACGTATTTCCTTTTTCAGGAAACTTTAAAAAAAGAAAACAAAACTTAAGAAACAAAACTCGTGCCTCCTTTAAATCGATCGTTACTCGTCGTCGTCAACCTTATCGATAGCTTAATGGCTTAATTTATTCAATTTAAATTTGTCAAATAAATGCAATCGTACCTACTTCTGCAACGAAACGAATCTTTTAAAACTATTTTAATTATGGAACCAAAAGTTGCTAACATTTATTTTAATATCCCGGATATTTGTTGCTGACTGTTCAATTGCCTACGCAATGCTCAATCATCGACGTGAACGAAGTTTCAGTGAATATGCCATTGTGTTACCGCAAAACCTCATCAATTAGAAGAAAATGAGGTCTTATGAAGCATTTCGAACACATGTTCATGCGGGAATAAAGTCAGTTATTGGGTTAAACATGACTCAATGTTTTAGTTTATAGAAATGTTTTCAATATCTATCTACATATATATGACCCATTTGTTTTACAACACGTTATGACCATTGTACGGTCTGTGTGTACAATTGTAATTGTAGTATGTCCAAAGGAAGTCGTCTTCTCTAGTCATACTGATCTCGTCGTCTTTTGTCCTAATAGTAGTAACATTTTCATCCTTCGGGATAGGCTGAGGCATCTATTCTACTGCCATATATATTTTAGATTGTAATTTTTATTCAATACTTTAATTTTCTGTCATTTTTTCGCGGAAAATCATTATTTTTTTACAGTCTATATATGTATATACATGAAGGCAGGTCGCGATACCTATAATGGTTCACCCCTTTAAAGTAATTAGAATAAAAACATGACTAGCACCATTGAACTTACTTATATGACATATCGTCGCCTAGAGTGAAAACCTCGCATACGCGATTTGACATAGTTGGTTTTTACTGATTTTAGTAGAAGAAAAAATTATAAACTTCTTGCTCAAATAAATAATTAAATTAATATAGTATCTGAAAGAGGTATAACTACAAACATTATTGCGTTTACTACATTTTACACCACATTTGTATCTTGGTCCTGAAAATTTACATAGAAATCTAAGACGACGATATCGTCTCTTTCCTGACGTAATTATCGTAACTAGAATTAGTTAAATATTTCAGGGTAATGTATTTTCGGTAGCACATCTCACATTTTGAACTGTAACTCGTGCCAAACTCGTTTTGTCTATGAATTATATTCACACATAAAAAAGCTAAGGTATACGATTAGTGAAGAATGTTCGCTTTTAAGCTGAGTAAGGTCGAATGTCTTAGTTACGACAAAAATATCAGATAAGTATGGCCATTAGTAAGGCTAGATGCTATTTGAGTTAATAAAGATTTAATATGATTCACATCGACCCTTCTATAATAACTACATATTATATGACGTTAAACTCGCCATGCGGCTTCTATTACGGCTCATATTTTCATCAATGACCTTACACCAACCATCACGTGTTGTCATGGGTAACAACCGTCAGCTGGCACAATGCCAATACAAACTCCATTGTTTACGGGACTCAGAGTAATAGCTAATAAACCTGGATTAAAGAACCATTACAATGCGAATAAACTAAGCAGAGAAAAAAAGTTGCAAAAACAATTCCCTCTAAAATAATGGAAAAGTTTCCTTTGGTATAACCTAACGATTAACAACAAACAAAGATAATGTATCAGAAGAAGCAAGGCTGCAAGGTAATTAAGGTAATTAAGTTATTTACCGTACACAGGACGGTAAATAATTACAGTTACATTATCGATATTGGGCATGACTCTCCTCTCAGGACTCGTAAAAAAATTTTTTATTTATTAAGTTCAGTCAAATAATTCAATCGTAAAAGTTTATTTTCTAATCATGTACTTATTTGTCAAAAATGTAAGTGCTACTTTTATTTTAAATTTTAGTTAAACATAGTTTTGTTTTAGCGCATGTTGTGTTTACCTCTAAGCGTTTGTGGCATTTAAATCGCTTGTAAATATGATAAGATATAAGAAGTAATATTGTACACAGATGTTGGTAAACCTAATAAATAAATAATAAATTAGAAGAAATATAATGAAACTAAAAAAAACTTGAACTTGTACTGTCAAGAGCACGTCAAGCTTGACACCAAGGACTTTGTACTGTTCTTATCACCAGCGGTTTAAAGTTCGATTTAAATTTCAAGTAGTGTTGGGCCATAGAAACAGTTCCATTTCGAAAAAAATCATATTTTCCAGAAAGATGATTATTTTCCTGAATATTTTTCCTATCTCTTTCTATATTTTACAACGACACGTGTCAAAAGTTGATAATGTTGAACTCTATTATGATAATTTGTGAAAATAAGCCAAGCAGGGTTTAAACAATTATGTTCAGCAATGTTTATTAAATTTTATTTTATAATTCATACTAAAAAAAATTGAAAGAAATATCTAAATGTAGAACGTAATATGAGTCTTCAAATTATATTTTTCAAATTTGTCAGAATTTTTTTCTGAAAAATTTACACTATTTGAATTTTTTTGGAAGATTACCCAACACTAGTCTTAAATGACAAACTTCATCAAACTTGACGAGCTCGTGACACTGTGCACGGCTATAAACAAAACAATTTAAAAGTATTAATGATCAATGAAAAGAATTCCAATAAAGAGAGCCCTCTGAATGACATCATTTGAAATTAGACACGCCCATTCAGCGTCCATCAAAAATTACGACGATACCTATTTTAATAGATGCCATTATCTGACGACAATAGGCCTAACTTATTGGCAATCATTCTAACACATTTCTTTGTGTGTCTATAGCGCAAATACACAAATATCATCCTTACAGGGAAAATCATAAAGACGTAATCTCAAAATAACATGAAAAGCATTTTAACAGCTAAGCACTCAATTATCTTGACAGTCTTAAACCGTAATAGCAAAGGTAGTTTATATTTTATAACCTTCGCAATGGTTAGTTACAGCATTCTAAATAATGACTGTTCGTTGGCTGGTGCCTCAACGAGCCATCAGTCTGCAGAACACGTGTGGTTCGCTAAGAAATTAAAATAAACAACTAAACTATATTCAATGAGCGTTTATTATAGACTTCTGCATTTTTTGTGAATAAAACTGACGTACAAATATTTATTTTAATAAAACTAATGTAAAAACCGTTTGATACTTCTATGAAACCATTTGAAACTTTCGCCCATTTTTTTGGATAGGCAAAGTTCTACTACTATACAGCCTCTTCATCTTTTGATGAAAAAGGTAACAAGCGCCTGTTATTGTATAATTTATTTCATACTTGCTGGTGCCCGCGACTTTGTCTGTGTAAACTAAGTAATTCGAGTAGTCTACTATACTACTTACTTGACAAATACTTGGTACTCCATACAAACCTTCATCCCCTATTTCACCCCTTTTAAGATACATTTTGTGACAAAAAGTAGCTTAAATACTTCTCCAGAATTACTTTCGCATTTATAATATTATTATTTGTTTGGATGTCACGAAGTATAGGTCAGAGTCTCTGTTTTTCAATAGGTCTTCTGTTGAGCGCGGGCTATTGAATGACAGTCAAGATGATGCAAAATTAAATTTTTTTTAAAATGTAACTCCTGACTGACTAGACACTGTCAGAATTTTCCAAGAAAAGCCAGAAAACAAAAAAAAAAGCACCTATTGTAGTTTTTTATTAACCTTGCTCTTATAACGTAAATATAGATGTAACAAATAATAAATACGACTTCATTACTCAGCATTAATAACAATGTCTGACTCATCTTTACCACAAGTACAACGCAAGATACAAAGTTAAAACCTGATATGCGAGTAGGCGACTGTACGTACAATAAGCTACGTATAACCCACTACTTAAAGGCAATAAGTATTCTATCAACTTGTGTAATCCAATGTATATAATAAACTAACTAGATATATCTAATAGATTATCAGAGTAACGAAGGTTTAATTAATTTAGGGTAGAAATGAAAAAAGGCTGAAAGGTACAGGTACAAGACTAGATTTACCGAGTTAATTAATATATTTTTTTTACAGAATTAATTAAGTACAGTAAAACTAACTTCCTTACAGTAACACAAGCACAGAAATCAATGCGTACTCTTATAAATAGCCATTATTGTTCAAACAAACGCCACCGGTGGCCCAACGGCTTGCACTGGAATAGGAGACCTCAAGTTCGAAATGACCTTTTCTAATGGGAAATTACGTTGTTTCTTTTCTTGGTTCTGGTCTGGGTGTTCTGGGTAGAGAAATCCGTGGCTCGGTAAGAATAGTATAGAGAATTCAAGAGTCAGTTTTTATTTATATATTTATTTAAACTTTATTAAACAAAGTTTAAATAAATTAAAAATGTAATATTATATAAAGACGACTTCAATTCAGCCGGACAACTCGGTTCAGAATAATTAATAAGCGGTGCACAATGCGTATACACAGAAAGAATAACATATAATACCTAACTAACTATTATTATTATTATACATGCCAATTTTCTTTTACGTTTGATCAATCCTTGCTTTTGAAAGTCATTGCGTATTTATAAAAGTCAATGACTATTCCAAAGCCGCTCATGATACTTTAAACAAACGACTAACCTTTATAAGGAAGGTGGTCATGAAGATGATTTAGCTGCCATTATTGTGACCTTGGCATGGTTATCTCACTCAGTTGCCACAATTATCGTCATTTGCACCATTATGCTGCAATGCTGAATTATTTTTAAGTGATACTAAGCACCGATTATAAATGCATAAAAATTAGACAAATACAAGGGGTTCTCGTTGTGTAGAAAATGTGAGATTAGGCATCTCGCAATTTCTGGAGCACGGACTCGAATTAAAAAAAAACTCGAAGCGTAAACCTAACTCGAGTTTTGAGCAAAATTCGAGTTCCAAAACTCGACTCGAAGCAACTTGTACTCTACAAAATCTCAAGTACGATAAGTAGGGTTCAGTTTTACTGAACAACTACTATTGCTCTCAAATTAAATAAAAAAACAAAAACCCAATGTGGTAATAAAAAAAAGGTTTTTAATACTTAATTATACTACAGTAATTATACTATAGTTTAACCACCACGCCACAACAACGCTTAGTATGTATACAGACTCGATGTCGACTCGACACATAAACAGACTCGAACTCAAGCGCGACTTGTTACATGAATAGACTCGAGTCTATGCGGAAACTCGATAGGCTCGTAATACATCGAGCAGTGGAGTCTCTGACGTTATGAGTCGAGTCTTGTTAACTGGATTGGAGACCTAAAATGTAGACTCCCGGACTCGAGATTTTTACAACAATAAATAGGAAAATATAAATTAAAATTAGAGCAACGGCATTTGGATAAATTTAATATCGTTTGCCTTGCCGTCCGCCGATTTGCCCTGGCCTTTAAACTTCCCAAATGCAATATTAGTTTACGAGGTCTATTATTAGTCTACAAACTCAAATGGCTTTGGTTGATTCCGCATAACAGTAAAAGTGTTGAATCAAGCACTTGGGAAAAAATGTATAGGAAAATTGAGGATATGATTACATATACATATGATTAGATATACTGTTTACAATACGGTGTGAAAATATGATTCCTAAAAATTTTCACGATAGAACCAAAACACAAATTTACCTTGAAATTTTACAAGAAAACCGCTGTATCCAATAAGTACTTTACATATACCAATGATTTTTACTAAATAGAACACGTATAGTATACGGTATACATTTTTCAAATGGCTTTGATTTCGTTTGTAAATCAATTCTGAAATAAAGCCTGTGTCCCTGTCACTCGACCCGAGCAAAATGAACAGTGTTAGTACGGGAAAAATTTTAATTCGAGCTGAGGTAGTACCGACTCTGAAACCTCAGAATGTTCACTGTTTTGTTTTTATTTTTATTTTGTTTATTCACAAGTAAAAAGTTTACTAAAAAGAAACACAAAACAACGAATAAAAACCATTAAAAGAAGAAGAAAGAAAGAAAATGAATTTGTTGTTTCTCAAAATATTCTCCGTTAGCGTTAATGCACTTTTTCATACGAATAAACTAATTTTGAAAATATTTATGTCACTCCTCCGTGACAATCTCTGAAACATATTTTTCATACTCTTCGACAGCTTCTTCAGATGATGAAAATCGTTGACCGCGTAACTGGTTCTTAATTTTTGGAAATAAATAAAAATCAAAAAGTGCCAGGTCGAGACTGTACACGGGAAGGCTCATGAGGTCAACGTTGTTCACCTTCAAAAATTTATTTGTCTGTCTGGCCGTGTGAGAACTGACATTATCGTGGTGCATGATGATACGGCGTTTACGGTTATTTTTACGGAGTTTGTCAATAACTTCCGGCAAATAAATGGTCGTGTACCAATCACTATTCACGGTACAACGATTCTCCAAAGCAACAGTAGCCACGTGTCCAGTTTTATTTAAAAAAGAAGCAATCATCCGCTTAGAGGCACTTTGCACGCGCGCCACTGGTTGGTTTCGGCTCATCTCTAAAGACCCATACACTCGATTGCTGTGGTGGTTTGGGGATCGTAACTATAAATCCATATTTCGTCACCTGTTACTATGTCCCACACCAAATTTGACTCCCCTTCGTTAAATCTGGTAGCATGGCATTGCACCAAGTGACGCGATCCGTTTCTTGAGCCTCAGTCAAATTGTGTGGGATCCACCGAGAGCACAGTTTTTTCACACCCAAACGTTTGTGTAGTATTGATTGTATTTGACTCATGCATATGCCTAAAGATGCCCGAATCTCATGGTATGTCACATGCCTGTCTGTTTTGATCATACGGCGCACAGCATCGATGTTTTTGTTGTTCACAGCAGTGGACGGGCGACCATCACGAAATTCGTCACTGAGATTCACACGACCGCGTTTGAAATCTGCAAACCAGCTATAAATAGTCATCTTGCACGGTGCTTCATCGCCAAAAGCAGTTTGAAGTCGAGTTAAATTACGTTTAAAGTCATAGAAAATCATACTACGAAAATTTTCACGAGTTAAATCCATAGTGATGTAGACAACCAATTTCTAAAATGGCGCCATAATGTAAAAACAAGTGACAGTCAGATGAAACGAACTGTATTCTACAGTCAAAAAATTCCATTTTCAAATGTTGTAATTACTTTTTAAATATTGTTTATGTAAGTGGCCAATTTCGGAAACTTTTAGTGCGCCCTATGTATCAGGCTTCTAACAAAAGAATTAATATCTAATATTTATACGCAAATTATAGTTAAAACTATTGTATGTTACACAATTGACATAAAGTTCATAAGCTATGTACAATTTCGTTACAAAAATTCGCTTTCGTTCCATTTCGCGGTAATGTAAATTGTGCCTAAACCAATATTCCGTGGCATTCGAAATGACGCACCAATAAACAAATTGAAATAACCAGTTAGATACATCTGTATCCAAATGAAAACACGATAATGCCTGTGCTTGTGGTCTTTATACATAATTGCCAGTATGACATTTAAGTTCGCAGCTTTACGAAGGAAAGCGATAATCGACAGAAAGCGTGGTAAACAATGTTTTACTTTCGTTGGAAGTACGTTTTACCCTTTTTAACTTATAAATATGCATACTATACTGTCCTTTACATCATAATACGTAATCAAAATTTTAGCGAAACTGAGTTTTAACATAGCCGGGATCAGCAAATCAAGATCTACAACCCTATAAGCGGTTTTTTTTTATATCCCATTTAGTTTCAGTTTTATTACTAATCAAAATCAGCGTAATTGACATTTTTACTTTTTGACGACTTATGTGATCAAGTGCCTTGCACATCGGTTTTCCGATTTTCAAGGTGTCGCCATCTATGAGGTCCCGGGGTTAATCCCCGGCCGGCTCAGTGTAGAAAAAAATTCTATATTACCTCGGTTTGAATGTTACGCTCGGTACCATATACCGTCGTTGTTTCCGATTTCCATAACAAGTACTTTAGTTACTTACTTTGGTATTGGTGCAACCACGGAAGAACGAAAGGAAAGCAACGTGTGTGATGGTGTCCAATATTTATTTAATTACAGTATATACACATATAGCGTTAGTAATGACAAGGAGGGCAGTAAAGTACTAACGAAACAAGTACATAAGTGTATAATTGCAGGGTTCAGGTTCATGACACATGATCCGGCAAATTTGGACAGTTAAGACACCAGTTGTATAATAATTTTATCAGTCGAGTTCTTAATTTTTCGCGATTGTTTCACATTGGCAATTAAGCTATTTTTTCGGATCTAAATCGTTGTTTATAGTCTAAATGTTTATAGTCTTTTATTTTATATGTTGACTTCTATTTGCCCACGGAAACCTGCAAAGGGTCCGAAACGTTGGTTTGTTGGAAAAAATAAATATACGCAATTTACATCCGAAAAAACAGTTCCATTTCCAATTTTATCAATATTTATCAAAAATTACTGCTTTCTTTTTTAGGCATTTCAGTTCACACAATCATCTGCCATGGAAATTACAAAACGTTTATCGAACAAAATAACTAACAATTGTGACGAACATTGATAAGGTCCAGGGAAAAACAATGGCTGATTTTGATCAACAGCAATCGCCGCCGTCGTAAAGTCAACATAACAGTGCCAGATGAGTCCCCTCTCCCTAATTGAAACCAGACTCAGATACATCACGTGCTACAACCTAAGCATATTTGTTTCACTATAGCGCACTCAGACCCCCAACGCATCCCCCGGACTTCATGTTGTAGTCGTAAGGGTTGCCTTGGGGACAAAATCAATTAACTCAATACATCACACTTAAGTATTTATTTTGTACTGAATGTAAATTTAAAGTTGTCACGTGTGAGATCATTACACAAATTATGACGAACGGAAGCCATAAGGACGCTACTCGAATCTTCAAAGAACTCTAACAATAAATAGTTCAAAGTATAATGCGACTGATAACATTAAGGACTGGTAATATGACCTATCACGAGGATTTATGTATGTATTATACAAAAACAACGAAACGTCGTCTCTACAACACACCAAATTGACAAGCTACACAACTTTTGGTGACTTGTAAATTGTGTTCATAATAATAACTATATTTAAAAATTAATCTTACTCTATTTTATAATTATTAGCCAGCCAGTAAATGAGAATAATTTGTTGTTAACGCTGATTTTTTATTGTATGTAGCCTTTTTATACGATAATTTAAACCTTTGCACACACACTTTACGTTTAACACAAGTTCTTTGAACAACAGATAAAACGCGATAACACTTGAATTGATATAATGGACAACGACCAGAAAAAAATATCCGTTAAGTAAATCTAATTAAGACAGGTTTTAAGAGAATCGTTTTACATAATGTACAAATGAATTTGTTGCAGTTTTAACAATTTATTGAAGTCTTTTTTAAACACATCTTACCCGTGAACAAGCGATAATTTAACGGTACAATGAAACAAGCCACCTAGGTAAACAAAAATACTAGACAATCCTTAAAATATGCATACTAAAATTGATGATAATGTATTTTGTTCTATATTTTTAATGTGCAACTTGCTACAGTAATTTATTTAAATGAAAAGTTTCGCAATCGTACACACAATTTGAGCCACCCTAAAATTTCAGTACTTATATATTTATTTGGTATCTCAACAGAACATATAGGTACAATATTAAATACACTGTGATACATGCAATACAGTGTCAAATGCTTAATCGGCTAAAAACTATACAAGCTACTTGGAAGCTGCTATACTAAACGTCATTTCCGTATGTCTTTGTTGAAAATTTGAATTTGTAAAACTTGGGAAAATTTAACGATTTTTTGTATTCTAACCCTTTAAAAATAAAAGTGCAAGGTGGCTCGAATTATGCGTCCGGGAGTGTATTCTGTTTTGATTTTATACCTTTCATTCTGGGATTTTATATCACTCCATGTGTATTATTATTATATTTTTTCAATTTTTATGTTAATATACTCTGACTATTCCAATCACGTACAGTTTCCGTATGTCTTTGTTGAGAATTTGAAATTGTAAAGCTCGGGAAAATCTAACGATATTTTTGTATTGTAGCCCTTTAAAAATAAAAATACAAGGTGACTCGAATTATGTGTCCGAGAGGGTATGTATTTTGTTTTTATTTTTCGGCTCTTATTCTCGGATTTTAGAGGGATTAACCACGCTATGCGTATTATTTTCATATTTTTTTAAATTTGTAGGTTAATATACTTTGATTTATGATTATTCCAATACATACAGTAGCAAGGACCTAATAATGGATGCGCCAAACATTGAAAATATCAAAATAAAGTAATTTTACATTAAATCCATGTATCAACAATATTTCTATAAAAACTCTAAAGTGAAGGGTAAAGCCGTAGGGCACCTCACAGCACAGACAATAGTACATAACCTAATGAATTATATAGCCACCCTAGCGTTGCGGCAATATATGTATGTACGTGATCCTAACTTGCAATTTTAGGGACTCTAGCCGCCGCGCCGTATATCAAGCCACCCTCGCCAATAAGTAAGAGCTATTAATTAGGATTAACTTCCGCCTTTTTTATTGAAATTATAACAGATTTTTTTACTCTATTTGAACATAAATTAATGTAATTTCGTGTTTAGATGAATATTTTGAAGGTTGATTTTTTAATTTGTGATATCTCTCACACTTTATATTTCAAATAGGTGCATCATTCACATATAGTATTTGAATGTGTGAATGTATTTGAGTGACCTTGAATGTCACTAATAGGTACTAATCATTCGAATAGGCAAATTATTCACCTAAGTAGAATCCAAGAATCATTCGACTTTAACGATACCGAATGCCTCTGCCATTCGGTCGGGTGCTCGACTCGAATGATTATTATATCGGCACACCTCAGTCATCATGTCCATACCAAAATAACCCTGTACCCGTTACATTTACAGTATTTACCATATTGTCGGGGACAGTGCAATTACGCGTAACTAGCATTAGATTTCCAGTTTCCATTTCGGTAATTTAGTGGCAAAATCACATCCTCGAAAATGTCGTGGCAACCAAATTAGCTGATTTAAGGGAATCTATTGTTATCAGTCCGTAGACAACATAAATTAACGCTTACTGTGCAAAAATGAAAGTTGAAACCATTGAAATAACAAAGTAATAACGTTAAATCCCTCTCCTGTAAATATTTGGTTTGTGCAGATACGCGCCTTTTACCAATGCTACATACGTGAATTTACACTATCCCCGAAGATATGTCAGAGAGGGCCAGGTGATCACGAGCAGAAATGCTCTATGGAATCCATGGATTAGTACTACTAATTAGTAATGAATGATCATTCAAATCATTAGAATACCAAAATTGGTAGGTTAATAATTTGGCATTCGAATGACAGGATTAGCGATTACTAACGAATCGAATATCGAAATCATTCACAATCCAAAGAAAAACAAAATTAACCCACACGAATGTTACGTTGCTATTTACGTTTCTTACTTTGCATTAATTCCACTTCAACGTCCTTGCATAACACATTTCATTTATAATGATAATCATTTTTTTATCGATTTTATATAATCAAGTGGAAACACCTATATCCATAATTCAGTGCATAATTATAGCTTGTATGTTCACCTCAAACCTGCGCCTGCGCCTACTTTCGCCAGTTTCTACTTTCTGCCGCCACAAGCGGTTTGCCAAGTTCTATTAACGATCTGTTACGTTAAAACTTAATGTTACACAACACCATATATTTCAATAGTCAGAAATTCAAATTAAATAAAACATTAACAAAATTAGTTGATTGGTAAGCCAGACGCCGTTGGGAATCGTAAATGATCATACATTAAGTAGGTTTATATGCATTGCGAAACAAAAAGCTAAAGTATCTCTATTATACATATAGCCCATATATATAGCCTATAATACAAAGTGTATAGGAGTTATACAATAAACGTTACAACATAAATTAATACCCCACTAATGTAAATGAGGAAATATTGTCAGTAATTATAAAAGTCCACGAGAATACAGGGCGGCCAGTACATTTGTACGACTAATTTGAAAACGTAATCGTATACTTACACCACAAACGACAACTTGTAAGATAAAAACCGATCTCAATAGTTCGTGGAATTACAATGAAATCGGTTAACGGAAAGTGGGTGAAATCCAATAAAACGGATTCATCCCCTAATCTGCCACACTTACAGGTGGAATATTTTCTTCAAATTTGAATGGGATCACACTGAGTTACCCTCTTTCCAATAAAAAAAGAATCATCGAAATAGGGTCACAAATGTAGGAGTGTTTGCGTAACATACGAGTACATACAAAAAAATACAGTCGAATTGAGACCCTCCTTCTTTTATCAAGCCGGTTAATAAAATGTAGATTTTTACTGCGCTTTTAGTCAAGCCGTTTAAATTTTGTCCGTTCGGCCGAAATTTTGCTACAATATATATTAAATAGGTGTTTGCAACCTACACTACAGTAATATTTACTGAGCATCATTTGTACACATCTAACAACTATCTCTAATGCATCTCTACAGCATTTCCGCTTCCAAACGCTATATTTGTGATAATGACAACTTGCCTATAAAGTGCATTTCAAAGCGCCTATATGAGTAGACAAGAGTTGAATACAAACTTTGTTGTTGTTGTGTTCGAATTAAAAATCTTTTTTTTTTTTCAATCTTTATTCAATTTAGATACCTTTATTTCCAAATTTAAAAAAGCAAAGAAATAATTATTCCACGATTGGAAACTAGTCCACCGAGCATAGCTCATAGATAAGAAGAAGATGCTAATTATACGTCATTATCGTCATATCTTACTTTTTCTTCACAACGGAATCTGACGAATGTGGATACGTTACATAAAGGCACATATCAATATTTGTTTTGGTCTTGAATTGAATTGATTGAATTGATTGAATTTATATATCTTATTTCGTTTCGGAAATATAAAATCGAACAACGATCGATCTGACATCCACGGCGAAGAAGATCGAACAAATGTACTATGGTCCCGAGAACAAGTAATCTTGCACATAGATCTTTATTCTACGGATGAGTCTAAATAGATTTAACCCGACAAAATTTTGAGGTCGGTTTTGAGCAAAAATGTCATAATTATGTTTCCCGTGTATTAAATATTTAAGTCACAATTTTACTATTATTCTTTACATAAATAATATTCTCATCAAGGTACTGTGAGACCAGTATTATGGTTAACACAACAACATCGAAAACGCTGAGATGATTAATAGCTGTAAACATTTAAGTTTGTATGTCAGTGAACAAAACGTTCAGAGTAAAATAGGTCGTATTTAAGCGGTCCTCGCAATCAAAGTTAAACAATCTTTATTTCATACGTAAGCGAATTACACTGAAATCGTCTTGATTTAACTCTGCAGCTCATTCGTAAGCCAGATACCCCATGGAAGAATGAACAAAAAACTTTAGTCGTTGCTCTTTGTAAAGAAACATTTGTAATAATTTACAATAATTATTTCAAATATCGTAAATCGAAACAACTTGCAAGAACTAAATGCGTCACTGCTACGGATTTTTGTCATCCAAGTACGCAGAAGCTGTACAATGCTTAGTTAGTCAAAGTTAATTTTAAGGTTCATGAAGTCAACACACATGTTTTATATCCAAAGCTAAAGCTTGCGCCAGCATTGGTAACTTTTCCGCCTGAGTGCGCTTAAACAAAAGTTTACTAAGAACTCGTTCATCGTAACGTAAAACAAGATTACATAGATTTGCTTGCAATAGTAGAACTCTATTTTGTTTGTAAGGTCCATGAAATCAACGTCTCTATTTTGCCTCTTCTTTTAAGGCTCAATTTATACTGCGCGGCGGAATGGAAAGCTACGAAACTACAAAAATTCGCTTCCATTCCGTTCCGCCACAATATAAATTGAGCCTAATTCAACAGATCATGGATTATAACGTTTTTGGGTGTATACGCAGGTCTGTTGCTTTACAGGTAGCGTAAAGAACTTGATTGATTTTGGTGCAAATGTCTTTATTTTAAATCTTAATACTGCAACGATATAGCTGTGAAATTCAGATCGTTTTTAGAAACATCTGATTTCATAAATTTGCTTTCTACAAAGACGCACATATTTCATTTTAAAAACAATGTTAATCAATGTATAACTGTGTGTACGTTTATTTATATTTACATTTACATTTATATTTACATTTCTACATTTCAGCCTATTTTTTTTTATAATATCAAGTGACGGGACAAACAAGTCGTGCGCCTGATGGTAAGCTACACGCTTGATGGTCAGCTACACGGCTGTCCATAACAGTTGCAGTGCCACTCAGAGCTTTAAATCGCAAAGATCTGAGGGGCACTACCACAGCGCCCGTCACTTTGTCCGTTAGTTGATGTATTGGAACATATTATACGATGTATCTGGAACTGGATGTAGCAATAAGCAATAAAACATATTTATATTTATTATTATTATTATTTATGTTATTATTTCTTTCCATTCCGATTAATCAACAATATGTGGTGAAAGTAACGCTACAGGCGTATTATGGAAAATTGCACCCTTTAGACATTTTTAAAGTTTTTTTTATATCAAGTGACGGAACGAACAAATCGAGCGCTTTGATGATAAGCTACACGCCCGTCCATAACAGTTGCAGTGCCACTCAGAGCTTTAAGTCGCAAAGATCTTAGAGGCACTGCCACAGTGCCCGTCACCCTGAGACATAAGTTGACAAGACCCATGTGCCTGTAATTTCACCAGCACCCTTACCCGTCTAAACAGACTAACATTACTACCTGCATTACTACGACATTCATTAAATTGTCGTGTTATATATTACATAATTGGATCAATTATATAAAAAAGCACCTATCTATAACAATCTATAACAACCTATAACAATCTATAACAACCTATAACAATCACCTATCTTAAAGACATCAGAAAGCAGACACAGAACTGCAATTTCCCCTTGCGTGATCACATCTCCAATTGCACATGCTTTCAATAGAAACTAATACTGCGAACAGACCAAATGTTCCGTTGCATCATTATATCATTGGATATAATCGATTAAAAAAAAATCGATAACTGTTAAAAACCAAGTGCTTGCGAATTAATCCAGTTTGGCACGAAATCAAAAAGTGACTATATACTATGATGTTACATGAATATTAACGTACATTATGTAAAGCGTGAAATCTGTAATTGTGATGTTGCTTGCTGGCAGCGACGCTTTGAATTCTCATAATTCCAATGGATATCGGAATCTACACGTTCGATAATTATCTTCATCGACTATACTGCAATAGTACATTTACTAGATGGTGTATTGCATAATTTAATAACGACAATGTTACCTATAGATAATGCCGTATTGACCATTTTACACCCATTTATATCCACACATCGCACTTGACAACTAACATAGTATTATCTCAAAAATTGAGTAATTATATTTTATCTCAACATTGCGTTAGGTATATTAATAATTTCTCTTCAAAATTTCGCTATATTGATGTGTCGTTCATATACGATTTAATTTCAAAGTGACAGCCCAACACCGTCGCTTTGAAACTGAACAGGTAATATTAATAGCTTAAAGCCATTTTGAGATATTACCTACTATGTTAGTTGTCATGTGCGACATATTAACTACATTGTAAAGTAAACAAAACTATCTAAAAATATATCGAGCGACCAAGTTGGTCAGCATTGATTTTCATCCTGCCCCTAACAAAATGCCCAATCTTTGCAAACACATTTGTTTTCAGGTCTGTTTCGCAAACTTTAGTCAACCTCATAGTCCATAATAATTTAATGCTACAAAAAAAGACGAACCATTTTATGCCAAATTAATTATAAATAATAAAATTGTAAAGGTAAATCTGAATAATATAATATACCTACAAATAAATAATCTCTATTTAACTAAACTTATATTTTTTATCCACTCTATATATAAGTATATGTTCTATGTATTTACTTATCTATCTATATAGTATTAACATATACTTGACGTTCACACTGAAAACATAAATAGCATGTATTTAAACCCTCTTCGATCTAAGTGTCTGATCATATCCCGCTAACAATATATTTACTGTACTTTTAAGTGATTAGTGTCATGCAACCGTAAACATAATAAACACACCTAGATAAACAAGAAATATTATGTCTTGGTAACTTGGGTACGACTGAGTAAATAAGAACATAATATATAGATTATCGAACTTCATTTATTTCTTTCGTCACTCAGTACGCACACATCACTCGCCTATTATTTTTGGAACCTTAATATTTAAGGGAATTTCAAGTTTATTGAATATTACGATGTTTTAAGCCATTATATTCAATTGTTTTTGTGAAATAACTCCACTAGATTGTAATAATTATTAATACAAAGATAGATCACAAAGAAAAGTTCCCTTGATCACCTAATCACCTCGCCATAATGTGGCTGACGCTCTCCCAACTGAGCTACGAACCGAACTAGCAGGCCCTATGAATTTCGCTATGTGCTTGTTGCACATCTTTGTTTTTGCTTTAGGGGCATTTTTTAATATTTACCAAAACAGCATTGTTGCGTTCCGGTTTTAAAGGGTAATGGTGCTGGTGAAATCACAGACACTCATGAGAGTGACGGAATGAGAGGCTGTGCCTATCAGATCTTAGCGATTTATTAGCCAGGCGCACGACTTTTTCGTCCCATCACTTAGGAAGAAACGAGGTAAAAAGACTGTATCCCAATACAGTCTTTTGCATATACTCATTTTCTCCACCGAAATGTTGTGAAAATAACGGTGTGTTAGAGTATGTATGTGTCGTTGTTGTCAGTCTCTTATGTTATCCTTTCTCTACTCGTTTCCTGCCTATAACAAGCTCTATGTTTTATTTTCTCTGGCAAAAAAAATTCGTATATTGTAAAAAACGACTGTTACATTAGGAGTAGAGATGGGAAAAACTGCTTATTTTTTTAAACGTTTATACGTAGTGCTTTTTTAGAAAAAGCGTGCTTTTCTAAACGCTTTTTAATTTAAATCTTATAAAATCGTTTAGAAAAAGGTTTAAGCGCATAGACTTTCATGTTAAAAGAAGCTTGCAACGTTGTCTGTTGATAGCGAGCATGCAGGCAAAGCAAGAGTAGACCACTAAAGGCTTGAAGATAAATAAGTTTATGTGTAAAATACGTAAATAAAATTATTATTCATATTGATGAATTAATTTGTTTAGGAAACGTAGATGGCGGGACTTGAAACATAAGCAAGTTGTTAACGCTTACGCTTAAAATGAAAAACGTGCTTATGTGCTTATTTTAAAAAGCAAACTTGTAAGGATTTTTCAAACGTTTTTCGTTTAAACGCCCACCTCTAATTAAGAGTCTGCCGTGTGAGTGACTCGATACATTTCAAAATTCAAAATCGTAATAATATACAAAAAAAAAGGTAAACGACTGAGCCGCTCCTTCATCGATATTGAGAATACTTTCCGGTAGATGTCATCACCGTTTACGAATTAACCCGGTGTTAAGTGTATTGGCGGTTATTATGTAACACAATCTTATTTACATTTAGGCCTCCCTGCGGTTCAAATTGAATTGATCTAAATAGCACTTCTAACGATAACAAGCTATAATGACGGTCATCAAGGTGAACCACTTGGCAAGTGCGTTTGTTAGCAATCGAAATCCACTTTGAATAATAATTCTTCTAAATTTCCCAAAAAAATATTCTTTTGAATGAAATTTATTTAATACTGCATACTGTTCATTATTCCTTATTACCAGAAACGGAAATAGGTAGATTATTTTTACTTACAATCGTAGAGTATGGTGTAGAGTAGATAATAACTCTCTTTGAACAATAAGAGATTGCAACTAATTAGAAATTAATAATTTCCTTGCTAATAAAACACAAAAATCAAAATAAGACACATTATCTAGCGATATGACCGCCTGTTGTATCTTTTGTCTTTTGTTTTTTTTTTTTTTTGGTTACGTATTTGTTCTTGTGTTCAATAAAGAATACTTCTATTGTATGTATTGTATAAATCCGTGGAGAAATCTTGTGATCAAACTGGGATTTAAACCAAATGTAAGATAACTGTAATGGAACACTGTTAAGAATCAATTTTAATGGGTTATCTCCATATAAGTTTTATTATAGGCACCACGTATTAATCAATTAGAATGCTATGATCTAAAAGGACGCGTAAACGATTTATCAGTATTTAATAGTACCTACATATTTAATAAATATAATGCCGTCGTAGTGTTAACTAACCATTTGACAGACTCCTACGCACATGACATGGTCTTCGACAACAGATGTTACATGATAAATTGTTTTTATAAAGCGCAAACACATGAAGGTTATTTCTCATGGAATCTAACAATATTTTTATGGTTGTACAGCTATATTCGTCAGTGTTTTGTAGAAAGGATGTAAGCGACATTTCGAAGATTTTTACAGGGGAGTATGTTTTAGGTTTTAACGACTGTTATTAAAATTATTAATATTAAAATTTATTTATTAAAATTAAAACTTAAATTTAAATAAAACCAAAACTGCGGAAATGTCCCTTGCGCCCTTTCTACAAAACTCCGATGTATGTATATATATTATTGTATAGTTATGTAAGAATTGTATTAATATTTTCCTTTACTATATATTCGTTAGACAATAAGATTTCTTTACACTAGTGCAAACCACGTGTCTAAGTCGTTTAATAAATGTTATAAGATATACTAGAATGTTTACGTTTGAAGTTCAATAAATATTAACTATTTGTTCAATTAGAGTGGTACTCGTACGATATTAAAAAGTAACAAATACCACTGAATAATGATATAATGAAGCCTATAAGACGCCAGTCGAACTCTATGTAATTTTTTCGACCTATAGACCTATCCGCATACTTTCCAATGGAAGAGAGTATTAAATATCCCCAAGGGAATGTAATCATAATGTGGCAACAATAAGCCAATTCGAAATCTTACGCCGAGAAGCAAATTCCCAAACAGCTGACTGTGATTCACAAACACAACACTACTTTGCACTTGTTTGTCTTAACACTTGTCGCAAAACGCAGTCCACTGCTACTTTTGAACCCAAAAGTGGTGCGTGCGTTCTAATCCTCAAAGAAGAGCGTTCCGATCAAGAAAACTAAAAATTTTAAAAATGTCCGATTTTTAATATATTTTTTAAACGGTGCGCTAGCTAGCCTGTGCGCGTCGGTTCGGAAGCGGTAACATACTGGCGCAAACGCCACCGCGTGCCGTACGGACGCCGCCGCAGCCCGCTTCTGCCATTGAGTCAGAAAGTAGGGGCGTCACACTCGTAATAAGTGCATGTAATTTTCCGCTTATCTCGCTTACAATTAACATTGTGATCACTCTGGCGATGTTTACACGATTTCTCGTTCAGATTACTTTATTTATGTATCACAGACCAGAGAAAGTAGTCTTTATTCGTTATCTCAACAATGAATTGGATAAGTGCAAATGTACATTTCACGACGTTCATGAGTAGTAAACCTTTGATCTCCAATAACATTTACACAAGATATTTCTAATTATTTAGATGAAATAAAACTCAAGTAAGTATACACTCAAAGTCGTCTTTCGTATGGGTTATTGGCAGCCCTACTAACCCATTAAGTAGTGACAACAGTAAAATAGTAACTAAACTATCAGCGAGAGTCGCGCCGGAGCCACAGTCGTACGCCGTCGCCGATAGTGTCAGACACTGATATTCAAACATCGAACAGGACCGTCATGTTGCCATGTTGGTGTGTTATAATGATGAATCAGCCAGCAAAATTCTTTAGCGTAGTGCATTTTGAATAGAAAATGCATTGTACAGTCGCGCTGAATGTTGATGCGCTTTTGTTTGTTGTTTAGTTAAAGGTGTTTAGAGCCAATAGTAAATTAATTAACTGCCAATATTTATTCCTTGAACAATAGCTACTGAATGTAAAAATAGAAATATTTAAAAATAGAAAATGTAAATTTATCAGACAAGACATACTGGCTGGTAAATTTAGAGTCCAGACAGTTCGATCCAACTCCTTGCTACCACAACCTATAGAATGCAGGTGGGATTGTGCAGCGTACATGACTAACTAAATTACATGCACAGCTCAGTGTACCATAACAGCTAACTGTAAATATCATGAAACGGACATTTTAGACGGACAAACGGACGGATTGCCAAGTTTTATTTATACCTAAAACAATAACACACGTTTGGTAATAACCAACTCTCTCCATCAGGTCCTTTTTTTAAACAAAATTTACAGAGGCCTAATGCCACGGTACAATATATATTGTACCTAGACCTCGTGGGATCTCGTCGATTAGAAACATACTACGGAAGAACTTAAATTTATTACATGCCCTTAGAAGAATATCAACTGATAAAATAAGCAACACAAATTACATTATCAATTTTCCACTGATTCCATTATCTTTCGTTTATGACTAAACAAACTTTGTATTTGTTTGACCGCATCGATAAGTTTGTAGCGTCCTGTGTGTTGGTTACAAAACCCCTGCGTTTCATGAATGTTCAATAGCTCGTCTCGATTGGCTGGAACCACACCTTTTAAGTCGTTGCAAAAGGCGATGGCGCTTTCAACTTAATTGAAGTTTAAAATCAGTGGACAGCGTTTATTTACAGGAACAACCATATTTAGGTATCTGTAGCTGCTTTTCGATACACCATATTTGGTATGTAGGTGTAAATGTAGTTTATCAATCATTGTTTTACAAGTTTAGACATTCGCGCCTATGGCGGGTGTAATGCTATGTATAAAACGATAATGCCGGATTAGATGAACTAGGAATTTATTGTGGAGATATTTACAATGTGAGCTGATCGCAGACAGATGGAAGAAGACACTAGGAATAAAAAAGTGAATATGTAGTCAAGGTGAAAATAGTGATGTGCACTGCTAATAGTGCGTTGCCACACGCGCTTTGTTTTTTTTTCCGACTCTTTATTTTTGGAACTCACTTAAAATAACTACTCATTGCAAATTAAACTATTTCTGCGCATCTAAATTGTATATATTTGCTTTTTTCTAACAAACCACAGCTGACATCCGTGAACATTGGAAATGTGAAGAACCCGAAACGTTGTTTTGTTTGAAAAAACAAATAAATTTAGATCTGAAAGAAAATGCTTCATTTCCAATAGCGAAAACTTTAGAACTCAGTAACTATTTACTTACTTCAATAAATAATTAAAATAAGGTAGCGTACGTAAGGTAGGTAGTGTACCGTTAACATGTAGGTATATTAGGTTTTAAGAATAGAACACATATTTTATAGATCAATATAACAATGGCTACTAGTGTAGTCTTTCTTGGCAATTGGTGGGCTTTTCCTGTAGGTACTTCAAGTTGTAGGGACAGGAAAATCGAAACGATATTCGATCTACAAGGAAGTACATCAAGGAAACAAAACTATTACACGTGATATAGCTGTTTAGTTATTTATAAATACGCCTTTACCTATACAAATACCTAGGAAAAGAAAGTGTTTCTCGGATCTAAAATTTTTCAAATAAACCAAAACCAAAAAAGCTTTGTTAACAAAGCTACGGTAAAAAATACCCTTAAAAACGAAAAACAACAATCTGTAACAAGCACATAGAAAAATTCGTAAGGTCCGCTAGTTCGATCCCTGGATTAGTTGGCATAGCAGCTGGCACGTTTTTCTGGAAGACGTTTGTTCGAATCCAGCCGGATCGCAGTAATTTTTTCTAAGTGTTTTCTTCTTCTAAGTGTTCTCATCTTTGTATTGTATTATAATTATAACAAACTGGTGGAGCAATTTCCCAAAAATAATTGGATATAATGGTGGTCAAACATCATGACATTCAATAAACTTATAAGTTACAAATATTCACGATTCCGATCAGAAAAATTGTTTCATTTCCTATGAGTAACAATCGGGAAATCCTAAGTACACGATATATACCAAACATCATTCCAGACTTTCAACGTGTTCCGTTTAATTCGAATGACCATTTTTGTCCACGTCTACTTTCCACGGCGAGATTGTAGACAAACGTGTCTCTATAAAAACAGATTCAAGTAGTTTTCTAATATTGCCTTTTCTAACTTGTCATTAGATTGTAATGACCGAACATACATACCTATGTACACGAAATAACATTTTCAATACAGATGCGCAAATAACTGCAGCTCGTTGTTGTTTTGCGGAAAAGTACTTAAATAGGTTTAGAAAATTAAACCATAGACTCACTAAATTGGCATAAATAAATAAGTTTTATTTTATTTTATTTAGTGTCTCAACATTTTGTTTATAAAACAAAAATCTACAGGCTGAATGCATATCACTGCATTTTAAATTTTGATTTGTTATGAATAAACCTTTAATCTCATGCGTAACACGAATCGTCATTTTTAAATGGAGTAGGAGGGGGTTGATGCGAGGCGGTCACGTTACCCTTGAACATTTGCTTTTTTTTTAATTATTGCTGGCCATGGAAACAAAGTCCTTCAGCCGAAAACATAAACGTTTAATTATATTTCTGTAAATATGGCCACCACAAAGAGGATAGGCAATTTGAGGCGGTGTGCTTGGATTGACTCGGGATTCCTTAGAACGGGCCGATACGGGTATTTTAGTTCGAGATTCGTATAGTTTCGCGTTTTAATCTTCGATTAAGGCACAATAGCACTATCCTATTCCACTTTAAACTAGATTTCACAAAATAATTGAAAGTCAAAATAAAAACGACACTTTTCCCTCCAAAAGGCCCAGAGCGAATCTTGAACATTTGCAACACCTATGTGTTGCCAGCCTTTGAGAGCCCTATTTACTCGCTTTTTGAAGAACCCCGTGTCACATCACAAAGGAAACACTTCAAAAGGGAGCCCATTCCGGACTTTGCAGGTTCTCGGGTATTCGGGTATTTGTAATCACATTTTGATTTGCCCGATATTATGAAAATACCTTCGCCCGACATTTTGATTGAAACGCAAGTTGCAAATGGTTATTTCTTTTCACGGATATTTAGGGTGGAGTGTCACATTGTTATATTGTTTGCAATATCCTATTTTTGCCCTAGTAAAACATTATACCATTCCATTAAAAAAAATGCATTTATTGTAATTTTTAAAGGTCCTATCTGATCACCGTCTACAAATTTTCTGAAGTAAAACAAAAAGGGCTCAAAAAACTGGCAAAATAAATCTATTACAATTCATATATATTTACAAATTCATTTTCAACAAATCTTTTTATAATTTATGTAAAGTTGCCACGGAAATTTCTAGATAATCAGAGACAATTCAAGTTCATTTAGGACAATTTTTACAGTAGTGGTAAAGACGACCAATCACAATTTACAGACAGGACGTTCTAAATCAATTATTGAAATAAATCGACTTCAAAGAGCTCACCACACACAGCACAGCTGATTACTATTCAGGGCGAGCGGCGAGCGCTCTACGGGAACGGCGATGTGCGCCAAACGAGCCTTAACTTTCCCATTACGTCGCGCGCTTTTATGAGTCACGACAGCCATTAATTTCGTATGACAAATCAAAGGCATCGTCCTCAAAAAAACGGGGAATTACTTGCTATACGTTGATAACTACTGCAATATCAAGTAGTAATTTGAACTCCTATCCCTTTAGGCAATTACTCCGCGTTGCAAAAATGCAACTTTGTTTATAAAATCTGCTGTAAATTGCTTACATAGAAGTTTTCTAAGTGATCCAAACGTGTTCCAAGTCATGTTAAGATTGTTTAGATTTGTTTGTCAGCGCATTTATTATTTACTTCTCATGTAGCTCATGTAGCGTAAAGTACAATGTTTCAAAGGCGATGTTCTAAAACTATGATGGAACTCGAGAGTGACAACAAAAAATACTTAAAACTTCGGTACTAAATTAGAAATTCGTTTCGTCAGCCGAACCGGCAACGTCTGCTATTTCGGAGATGTCAATCGACCCCTTGTTTCGTCGACTTACAAAATATGCCAAGATGAGAGATCGTTGACTCCTTGATATTTCGATAATTTGACACAAAAAATCGGTATATTAATTTCCTTATGATAATGAAAATCGTAAAGTTAATGGAGACATAAATATTGTTCTGCGAGACCGTTCACATGAAGTAGCCAAAAATATCTATACTTACATAACCTATTGCATTAAATCCAAAAATACCCTTATTACTTAATTACATTATTTCATACCTTATTAAGAATGTTACACATACATTCGTGTCTCCAAGTTCTGTCACAAGAATACGTAGATAAAAGCCCTTTATAAATAATTGTTTTGCAAATGTCCAAGAGTGTTTATTTTGCACTCGTTGCCGTCTCACTCGGCAGTTCTGCATTCACATTCGTTGTACAGATAGATCGTCAAGTGTCTGCGCCAGAGGAAGCGAGTCACGCCAATTAAAACGAACGGCCCTAATTGTAACCATTTTAGCTCGATTGCGCCAGAGGGCGGCGTCGAGCCCTGCCCCTGTGTGTCAAATTGCAATACTGTTTGTTCTAACGGGTTACCCAACATAGCGTCTAAAAGCATGGAGTTAATCGTTACAAATACATTCGAATTTCGTAAGATCTGAGAATAGAGAACTGTTTATCCTCAGGTGAACGCTAACCAAATGATCAGGTGTTATAAATCTTATTCCTTCTCGTATCCACAGAATATTAACGTCAAGAGCACATTTGCGATAGCAACACGTAGTTCTTACTTAGTAAGACTGTGATTGGTTTTATTGTCAAAATAACCACAGTCAGTGGATATTTTTTATTTATTTACGTATATACGTATGAGTAAAAAATGCTCCGTTATTCTGAATCTGCAACTTCTAAACATCAATCATTAACAATCACTAATCTATGCATTGGCACTTAATTAACACTGGTTTCTAACTCAGAATTATTCAAAAAAGACCTTAACCGTAGATATTACAGTGGGACGATGTGATGATGCAACTAAGAGAAGTTAAACGTCAAAGTATGCAGGAGCATGAAACTCGAGACTAATCGATTGGTGCCGGGTGGGTGCGCGAGCGCGTCTGCAGCGTCATGGGGCGGGCAAAGGAAACAAGATTGTAATATATTATGAAGAGAACATTTCTCTTAAACAATTTTTCGACGCGTAAGCTGATGCTAGCTTACTGAACTATATATGGCTCTAACTAATAATGTTTAACAAGACAAGGTAGGTAGGTTGCGATATAAATTTACACATATATGTAGAGAGCTAATTAACGAGTAATTGCGCGAAATTGATTGTATGCTAATAGTTTGGTGTTTAAGCCAGCCATCAAAGCTGAAAAACCTATGATGTTTTGTTTTCGTGAATTATGCCAACATACGTCCTGTCAATTTATTTAAAATCTAAATCCGATTAAATGTTTCAATGAGCAGCAATTAACGTCTAGTCCCGCCATCTGCTATGTAATTTTGGAAGTATGATTACAACGCCACCTATTATTGGGTAGATATACTACTAACTATCTTAGCAAGCCAATTAATATCTTAGTAGTAATACTACTCGACCGTAGATGGCGCTCACAACCATATTATAACTTTTATAAGTATTAGATGGCGCTATACGCTGTAAAAATAATGTGTCGTACCTTGAACAGGGATAGCTCGTAAAGAAACGGCATCTTCTTCGATTTCATCTTCTGCCTCCTCTTCGGTGATGGAAGGTGGCGCCGCCCAGCACCGTAGTCGTACTCCTGCATTCCCCGCGTTTCCACCATCTAATCTCACTCTAGGAAGACTCCGAGTTGTGTACTCGCCGTTGTTATTGGCAACCTAGTAAATGAAAAATTCAAGTTAAATAAGAATTGTGTAAATACCCAGTACAACTCGGGCTTCAATAATGCGAAAAGATTCAAATGACCCAAACAGAAAAAACAAAAAACCCTTTTCGTCGCATGTGGCATCTGTCAAGATAATTTTTTGGCATTTTACGGCAGCTGTTGTTACTAAAATGCTGGTTACAGTTTCTTGGATAGAAGTTTGTGAACTAAGTAGATTTCTTGACGCAGTGCTCATGTGCACTGCATAAAATTTCGATAAGTTAGCAACAACACCATAGTTACCATATACACAAAACACTCGTCAATCCAACAAAGATGAATGGTATCAAGTCACTAATTACGTCACAAAGAGTAGATACAAACTATGCAACTCATAAAAATAAGTGACCAGTTCATTGATTGATAATATTGTGCTATAAGATCGCGATAGTTTGCGTGCACGAACACGGATAAACGACCCGCATTCATATCTTGGCGATTATAAATCGTTTGCTATCATTGAAAGATTCACTTTTGTTGACTAAGTTTTTTAATCGATTGGGTTAAAATTTTGGCAAAGTGATTGAATGAGTGAATAATTCTGATATCAGAATCCTACATGCGTTTACTACTAGGAGCTTTACTGCTACTAAAATACACACTTTTGAGTGACTTTAGTTAGTTGTATCTTACACAAATTTTAGCTCATAATTCAATTTTGCAACAGAATTTGTACCTACTATTAGAACATTCGTCTTCATAAGACTATCGCTTCAAGAGATCTACTAATAACCAGTAGACCTTAAAAGTGACTGCTTCCTTAATCGTTGCCGTTACCTTAATCTTAAAGAGCGAATTATCAATCAATCGTTATAATCGGCTCTATGATTTCAACTTCAATATGTTAATATAAAAACAGCTTACGAGTCGATGGGCTGGTTCCGTGGGAACCATTCGCCGCGTTGGCGCACCACAAGCATAAACAACACCTTATAGGGTACCTCTGGATGCTCAAGAACCCTTTTACATTGTCAGATGATGTTTGATATAAATCAATATCAATCAGCAACGTGAATCAATGAGAGATCTTTTCGATTGTGATTTGATAAAATGTTTCTTTGCTTTCTCAATGGATGATAGTTTAACTTAAGTTTAACTTAATAATAATAATCTACGACAGTTAAATCATTTCAAAAAGTTCACGTAATGCAGTCGAAGAAAAGACGTGTGAACTGCACCCCTTTTTTTAACAAATAGAGAGTATGATTGCTATCAACTCACTTTGGTATCAGATCTATTTATATCAGATCGCAGATAGTGACTTATCCATTCTAGAGCCATTTTTTCCAACATGACCAATACCTTTTACTTTTTCTTTGTATTTTTTTTTTGTAAACCTCCTTGTGGAAGAGTTCGTCTGGGAATGTACTGCCACCTTACCTATTTCTGCCGCCAAGCAGTAATATGAGTGTTACTGCGTTCCGGTTTGGAAGGGTAAGGGTGCTGGGGAAATTACAGGCACTTGGGACTTATCAACTAATGTGTCAAGACGACGGGTGCAGTGGCAGTGCCCCTAAGATCTTTGCGATTTAAAGCTCTGAGTGACACTGCATCTGTTATGGACAGGCGTGTCGCTTACCAGGGCCACAACTCATTCGCCCCGTTACTTAGGATCGTATTCCAGACCTATACTCAATACTCAAGTCAGGACTTGAGTATTGCAGTGGGCACTGAAAATCATACTCAAGTCTGCTCAAATCCTGACTTGAGTATTGAGTAGAGTTCTGGAATACGACCGTTAGTATCCTAAAAAAAACCAAGCCATTAGTTTCTTTGTGCTGCCATTGCATTTATTATTTATCATAAGCGTCACAGAACTATATATAAGGCTAACTCCCATGCTTCGCTATACAACTCGAGCCTCTCATAGTCTACGATAAATGCCAATATCAATCCTCACATGGTACTACAGAATCCTAAGCATTTAAGCACGTTAACGTCGGAATAACTGTACCGTGACGGAATATCGATATACATAACATATCAAGTACGATTACTCCAAGTCACATGATACTTAACATTCTATAATAGCCTTGTGACTCCTCTCAAATGCTACTCATATTATACTCAACAATCATGTTCATATCAATAATAGATGGATTATTATTGTAATACCTTTGCAACGTTCTATTTTAAATTGAGCACACTTTAAAACCATTTAAAGACGACCGTCAATGCCGAGGAAATGAATAATGTAGGCACAGGTTTCGGATTTTGGACCGGCTTATCGTAAATAGAACGGAAGACATCAACGGCGTCCATACCTCACCATAGTCAGTACAGAGTGCTAAAGAAACCGACTTCAAAAGTCATTCATCCACTAGCTTGCCACCCTTAGAGGTGGAATACTGTTTCCAACAAAAAAAGAATCAACAAAATCGGTTCACAAATGCTTAAAACTTATCGCGTAACATTCATACAAAAAAAAAACACACAGTCGAATTGAGAACCCCTCCGTTTTTTTGAAGTCGGTTCAAAATAACGAACCTAAGAGACTAGCTAATAGATTAGTTATTGAATTTCTTGTTCAATTTAATATTTATTACTCAAAGACATTATATAATGTACAAAGTACAGGATATATCTAATTAGAAAGTCGACATAATTCGCAACGAAACTTCCTTCTAACATATCGCTTCGCAACTCGAAATGATCTCGTAATAAGAGATATATGACTGTATAAACCACTATCTATTTTAATATCCATAAACCCGACAATATCTTCCGCGAGCTTTCGTAAGCTTTTATGAACGTAAAGGCATCAAGCATCTAATGTGCAATAAACAACGACGATGCTGTTGTACACAAATTGACTTCAAACGAGTCTATACAAATGTGACCTAATTACTTGTAACGTTTCCTGGTAGGAACCTAAAGACGGATAACACATGGGCATCAAAGATATACATAGCATAACTTTTTATGCATATTTAAACATAACGATAGACCAGCCAAATAAATATATTTATCGGATCTGTACTACATACCAAAGGGAGAAAGTTCATAAAATTACCATCTCCCACTTATATGTATATTATGGGAGCATAGAGCCTTAAATGGGCTTCAGTTGTTATATTAATAGAAGCCCAACAAGCAATTACGGGTGTGCATCATGAGTAATTGATACAAATGACACATTTGGAAGGATAATAGTAACACAAGTAACAAACAATACATTAGACATTAATAATCGCTTTATATAAACACACTATGAACATATATTATGGTGTGATACAAAAAGAAAGTTAGACTTCGCCTTGTTATGGTGATAAATTAGAGATATATAGAAAAACTAACAGGTATTTTTAGAAACTGCAGCGTAAACTTGTGCCGTTCGTAAACAAATAAAAATAAACAGTATGCTTACGACTTTAAATTCATTATGAAAAATATAACAATATTATAAAATGTATATTAAACGCAATAAGATCTTTCTTATTATGTAGGCAAACTTTATTTATTATAAGTAATTTCACATTGTCACCACGGTTAATTGTTCACGAGACATCTGCAGAATCGCTCAGCGAGTACGTTTTCGTATAGCGGTATATATAGAGAGTAATTTAAGATAAGACACTAGTTCGTTTATTTAGCTAAATAAACAGTTAAGATAAATTAAGGAATATACATGTATTATCGAGCCCCTGTTTTAACTTTGAACCATGTAATCTCCGTAGAGCTAGGCTGAAATTTATAAAACGAACTTTGACTTCGACTAAGCAAAAATGGCGAGTTAAGGAAGTTTTTCCTACAAAACGAACTTTGCCTAAATTCATCCCGTTCATGGACAGTAACGGGCATTTACCGTAAAATTAAATATCAGAATAAATTATAGTACGGAGTATCCCGTTTTGTTATATGGATCTCAAAAAACCAACTACGAGCTTTACAGAGCGATTTCCAAGTGCTTTTTGTGAATTTGCCGCTTACTGCTTTTCCATAGAGAAGTATCAACAACGTACTAACAAAATTCAATGATTTACATAAATTGATCGTTTTATATTGTATTAATATAAGCACTGCAGCAAGAAAAGTACTGATAGTTTTGTGTGCGATACTATATAAGTACAGTCCATGAAAGGGTAAGCAAGAAATTAAATTAAATTATGAGTTGGTTTTGTAAATATAGAAAACCCGCTTAGTTCGCCTAATCTCTCTTCTACTTATGATAATGGAGCCTTTGTTGCATGAAATTATTCGAAATATACATAATAAAAGGTTACAATGCAAGTGTCACATATAATTTGAGGTAGGCAAATAATTGATTAGTGTAACCTTATGCTACGTACTCGTATCATACACTAGACACCTAGGGGCTTCATTGCAGTATACTGATGTAATAGTATGTGATAGTATATTGATGTATGTCCGCCTAAGCTAGAACTTGAGAATATTCTAGGCTCATTAGGAGAACGGTAGTGCTACTCAACGGTAACGATCTTCAGCCTAATGTGCTACACAGTCAATATGCTCATTTGCACCCAGCAGCATCAACTAATGAACAAACATGACGGTGATTCAACGTAGAAGTAAACTAAAGTTGCAGTCTGGCAATACTTTAGATGCAGTCGATACGACCACATGCCGTTCGTACACTAGCTGCAGGTGAACTACGGTACGTACATACATATGACTACATCCTAAACTTCTCAACTAGATCCACCAAAAGATCTACTTAAACATCAGACTATTCAACTATATCTAATCCAGTAGCTAATTATAAAAATATATATATTATCGAGGAAGTAGTGCTGCTGTATATGTGTAAATTTTTTTTAGTAGCCTAATGAGTCCTACTGTTGGGCATCTCCTCTCTCTCTCGTCTCATCTCATCTCTCGACTTCCACAGTTCCCTGTTAGACGCAACGTTAGGTCAGTCTTCTACATATGCATCCAAGTCATCCCGCCATCTCCTTCTCGATCTGCCTCATTGATGCTAGCCGTTCCCACCCACCAAGTGGCTGTGTGAGCCCATCTCTGTCGATGCATGCAACAGACGTGTCCAGCCCACTCCCATTTCAACTTGGCAGTCCTTTTCCCAACATCGGGTATTCGGGACTTCGAGCGCAGAGTAGTTTTTTTTGTAACATCAAGTGACGTAGAAGTCGTGCGTCTGATGGTAAGCTACACGCCTGACCATGACAATAATACTGCCACTCAGAGCTTTAAATTGCAAAGATCTGAGGGGCACTGTCACTGCGCCCGTCACCCTGAGACGTAAGTTGACATGTCCCATGTGCCTGTAATTTGACTAGAACCCTTACCCTTCAAAACCGGAACACAGTAATGCTGACATTACTGCTTGGCGGCAGAAATAGGTAAGGTGGCAATACTAACCTGGACGAACTCTTTCACAAGGAGCTCTCCTGGTACTAAATATAGTGGCTTCTATCCATCCTCTTTACACCTAATGTGTTGCATTCCATCGTTTTATATATATATATCTCTCTAGGTATGTAGATATTTCTTTGTTACAACAGTTGACAGTGATTCATACCTAAAATTGAACAAAAAAAAATAAACGAGTTCTCGAAATTAGTGTTTCACGAGCGTTGACATCAGTTAATAATTTTAAATTAATGTATGACTGCTTTAATTTGGTCAAGGACTGCATCTAACATTTAATACGCTCACGTTCACACGACAATAATCTAATTAATGTGACACATTGGAAACATGTAAACGCAACTTAAAGAGATTGTTGTGCATTTTACTAATAGTGGTGGTCGCGTTCTCTATAAAAACTATAGGTTTATATATTTCTAACGAAAAGCTGCACTGTGTATGCCAGACTCAAAGTGGGTTTCTACCATAGATATAGGAGTTTCTACCTACAGTGCACGTAGATTTAAGATCTTATATCCCACTGCCGGCAGCGAAATTGCAATACCGGGGACATTTCCTTTAGTATTTACTTTTTATTTAGTATTGCAAATATCTTTAGACTACGGTAATCACATTCCATAAAGTGGAACGTCTGATTATTTCCCGGTTTTGTATACCAAACAAAATCCTATGATTCATCTTCAGCATCACCAACCCATCAATTTATATGTCCTACTGCTGGGCACGGGTCTACTCTCAGGCAAGGGTTTAGGCCATAGTCCACCACGCTGGCCCAATGCGGGTTGGGACTTCACACGTTTTCCGAGGGTTGTGAAACTTATTCCACGTGCAAGTTTCATCACGTTGTTTTCCGTCACCGAAAAGCTCATAACAAATTTCAAATTAAATTTCTCACATAAGTTCCGAGAAACACAAAAGTGCGAGCCAGGATTCGAACTCACGACTTCTTGGGAGGCGGTAGATTAAACCATTAGGCTACCTCGGCTTTAACAAATATCTTTAGGCTACGGCAATCACATTCCATCAGGTGGAACGTCAGAGTAATTATTTGCCGGTTTTGTATACCAAATAAAATCATGATTGAAAAATGATTATAAAATATAATACCTTCTCAAATGTTAAAAATATAAATGTAACTTGAAACTTAGGATTCAAGCACCTAGAGGACGCACTTGTATTAAGTAAGATCTTAATGTACATTACAAGGTGACGCAGGCAACAAAAAATGCCGGTTACAACAGTCTTACGAACTTTTAGTACTTTTTTTTATTTTAAGAGGTGAGGTGTAAGGGACCGTCACCACGTCCCGCAACCCGCGCGCTGACAATTGTTAGGAATAAAATAAGAACAGGCGGAGACGGAGATTTGACATAGATCTGTCGTCGTCAAGCACCCAATAGCGACTGACGGGGCAGCAGGTGGCGGCGCGGCGTGTCGTTAAACAGCTACCGCTGGGCAATTTTTATATTTTGGTATAAATGTGATGATATAGCAAAACAATTTTTCCCGCCTCTCCTCGGGGACTCGTCTTAAACGCCCTCTATTCTTAGGCATGTATTTAAATGAGCATTTTAAATTTGCAAAAGTAGTAGGAAAAAAATTTTTATTGATTGATCATTTTTCTCTGACAAATAAACTAAATTAAATCAATGGATATTTTAATCTGTTCTTAGCTACGCAAACAATGTTTGATTTGTATAGATTAACTTTGATAGTTTTATGTTGGGCCTCAAAACTAAAAGAAATAATATTATATAAAAGCATTAAAAATAAAATTTAGATACTTATTTTTAATACTAAGTAAATGTTGATTATATTTATATACTAATATTATATTCATTATAATCATTGACTTACAAATAAATGGACGACGGGTCTAATACAAAAACCACGAAAAAAATGTCCCAAGTCAACCTATTCGAAATTTAAATTGTTATGTCATCGCAGTATCGCGCTGTCCGTAGAACAAATGAAGACTAAAGCGGAGTGTCGCGCTCTGTATACGATTTTAGCGCCTTACAAGTGCGGACACTTTTTAGCGCGGACCCGACGTCCATATAATTGTAAGTCAATGATTATAATATAATTTGTCCTGAAATCATGTTATAAATGTCATCAACCAAAAAAGACCGATAATAAAAAGAGACAAATATTATTTATGAATACCAAATATTAATTTAGTAAGCTTATACATAATGATAGTGTTACCTTGAATGCAGTTCATTTATAATTTATCCGTAGACCAACTAATATAGATGGAACAATTAATATACATGTATATCAAACATTAAAACAAAAAATCGTTTATTTAAAAAGTGCACATCTACAACAGGTCAATTACATCTCAGATGATCAAATAATATTATCCCTAACTTTGAATTAAAAGCTTCAATTGTAACTTATAAACAAATTCAAATTCAAATATATTTATTCGCCAACATTGTTCACAGTAGATACATTGAAATACATGGTGATAAATAAATGTATGGTGACCCTCTATGCTGCGCCTTAAGGCGTACGAACTCTAAATAAGTAAATGAGTATGGAACATAAGAATTATAATATTAGTATGTATTATGTACAATATGACACCACTAATTATATTCATTACGTTGTGAATACACAAATAAATATTATGATTGTACAAACTAAAAATATTTTGATTAAAACAGTAATTAAAAATATCAAATTACTTATTACGATTCAAATACTCATCAATAGAGTAAAATGGTTCATTAACAAAGTATTCAAATAAATTTATTTTACAACAAACTATTTTCGAATTCAAACGTTAGTGTGTACAAAAGTGTTTCTTTCGCGTCTGTACAGGCGTTACCGATCACAAACTTAAGTCACCAATGACTGTACACCTGCGTGTACTAACATGGTCAATCTGGCTCAGCAGAGTACCGTTACAAAATGTGTTTACTAACGTTAGATTAAAATAGGAAAATGTTTACGAATACCTCTTGTTCTAGATATGTAAACACATTGAATCCATTTCGATAAACATGTGTTTGCAATATTCGTAATTATTGTCATTGGACTGTGTCGAAATATGTATGTGGTTTGAAGGTAGTATAACGTATAATTCAACCAACTTCATAACTTTCCCAAGAAGGTAAATGCCATTGTATACGGAACTCCATGAAAATTTTTCACGATACCAAGTGACACTGCGCCTGTCACCTTGAACACAAGTTGACGAGTCTCATGTGCCTGTCATTTCATCAGAGCCCTTGCCTTCCAATTCCGGAACGCAATGCTGTAATTACTGCTTGGCGGCAGAATTGGGTGGGTAATTTCAGTTAAGTTTTTTGTACTCAATTTCGGTGACAATTACTTTTTATTTAAATATTTATAGAATATATTATTTAAATTCGAGTGTGGTAACCTGAAATATTCTTTAATATTTCACGATGATATATTATAGTACTTACTTACTTGGTGTAACGGGCAGGTGTCCGAAACTCGTCGTCAAGGCGCCTATTTTGCGTGTATATTCGAGTAATTAAATAGTAAAATTGTCACCAAAACTGAGCACAAAAAATATGCCTGAAAATTACTGAGGTGGCAGTACTTCCCTGGACGAACTCGTTCACAAAAAGCTCTACTGCTACTAATTTCAGAATTCAGAAAGACACGGACTACAAAGCCCCAAAAGCTTTCTCATATTTCGTTTACACAACTCTACTTACCTCATTAATTATAGAAATTAAAATAGTTTACTCCTATTGCAAAGAAAAGAACCAAAGTCTAGTAGAATTCATTCTTGCCCTAAACATATTTGAAGACTTACTAGATATCCCGCTAAGCATTTTCTGGCAACATTTTGTTGTTTTATTTCAGATGGCCTTATACTGTCAGAGATCATCGGATCACTATCCGTAGCGCTAGAGCTACATAGTACTGCTAAAGTACAATTTAAAGATACCCGTTTCGGGTTTCTAGTTAGTACGTATCTAGAGTGTGGTGATGGAATTTTATTTTACTGCCTACCTTTAACGGGATCAGATTGGTCTTATCCCGTTTACTATGACCAGTTAACTATCATGTTGACTCTCACATAAAATACGATAAACTGCTAAAGCTAAAAGTTTTTGATTTGTATCTTCGATTTTTTCAAACGTCTCTCGTTATTATGAGACGTATAAATAGATAATGACTTGATGAGATTTTATGTACGAGTATAAGTTTCTTTTAAGTATATATTATTTTTATATAATTTTGCACCTACACCTGTGCCCGTATCATGGCCATATATATATGTATATCATATGCAATGTGTGACAAACCTCCCCGTGACTTATTTATTTCAATTGATAAAGCTATGTTATCATTATTAATTTTTGTTATTGCGGATATTGAACCGGTAAGATACCGCACTAAATTCATTCATTCTTTTGCTCGTTTGGGAAAATCGCCGCGAAAACGACGAAACAAAAAATTCTGTAATTTCAGTTTTTACATATTTTATATTACATTAGTTATTAAATAATAAATGTATTTCCAATTTCTCTAATTACATGTAATAAACTGTATTAAGAATGTTCTCCTCATCTTTTTCCAACAATTTATTTAAATATCAATTTGTTGGTTTTTATTATTTATTTTCATTTCGTTTGTCCCGCTCAATTTCTACGTTGTATTTATATAATTGCTGTGCAGAACTGTCAAAATGTTTTAAAATCAATTGTAACCTTGCGGCCATGTTTGGCACTGTGATATTCTTTTGCAGCCATTGGTCGATGCGACAAAAATGTGACGTCACGGTGCTCGCCATGATTGCTATTGTGATACATTTTTAAAATGGCGGTTTTATCACTCTAATTTGACAGCTAAATGTGGATATAATAGCTTTATCGCGGCGGCATAGTAAGGGGATTGTACTCCTTTATGCAGATAAATTATGATTACGATAATTTTTTTCTAAGATTTTCACCACTGCCTGACAACAATACATTCTATTCTATTGAGAGCAATGTCGAAACGCGTTTTTATGTGTAATATATCCAAGCTAATATTAATTATATCTCAATATTATGGCAGTCTAGGAACGTACACACGCGCAGAGTTCCATAACCTTTAACGCATAATAAATGAGGAAACGAAACGCTTCCAACATTTCTAAGCTTAGCACATTTCATTGCTTTATTATTAAGACTAAAATAAACTGCGTACTTTCATTTAAATATGTAACCTAGAGGCCATTGTGTACTGCGATCGTAATCTTCCAGACCCATAAAGTTCGTAACAAACACCAATGGCGGTTGAAATATCATCGGCTCACAATTATTTAGAACGATCAGAGAGATAAATTTAATTAGTCAATACCTACTCTCGACACTGTCTATATTGGTTTATTGCGGCACTCGCAAAAAGGTTAAAAACATTCACTTAAAATCGCCCTTTTTGAGACTCCAAGCCAAACCATTGGAGTTAATATCGAGAGTTTTCGGAATCCGAAGTAAACGCTAGACTGTATATCAGAAAAATATTTCTTTTGTTTAATTACACTTGGAAATCATCGCTTTTGAATATAGTAAAACATAAAATGGGAACCACTGCTTTAAATTCACTAATGGTTTGGTACTCAAGTTTGCCGTGGTCGAGTGCGCCCATGGCCTCTGTTCGCGCCATGACATCATCCAGCAAATGTGCTGCTATTTACACCACCATAACCAACTTTTAAGAATCGGAAGCAAACTGTCATTTGTTTATGGGTTTAAAATTTTATTTGCTGCATGTTTGCTGCACATTTCCGGCGCGTTTCGAAGATGGATTTATTACTTGTTAAACTTTAAACATTTAGTTAAACAAAAGTACTTGCAAATGTTAGGTGACTAAAATAAAAATTAAAAATACAAACGTAGTTACCTTGTGAAATAGAATATCTACAATTTAGTGATGTAATGAAATCATGAATGAAATACGATGAATTTAGCGACAATACACACACGTCTTACCTTATCCACATAGAATCCAGGAAAAGACTATCCGGTTGCGTGTAACAATACAAAAAAAACATTAATATAAAAGTACAGGAATAAAACATCTAAACAATCGGGTATAAACAAACTGAGAACAAAGCATTGTACAACTCATTGTTAGAATTATACCACCCCCTTTCTTTACTTTATAATTCAAAGTTTAAATGACTAAAAAATTAAGTAACTTTTACGTAGAAATAATCAAATTATTTGACGTTATCTACGTCAACAAGAAACCACACAAAAAGCGTAATCACATAGAATCTCAGGAAGCATTCCATACATTAAGGAAGACATGTGTTTTAGGGACGTAACATGTGAACTTACATCTTTTCATTATGTGAATATCATTACGTCTGTCAACAAGACTATAGACTTTTAAAAAAACCATGGACCGAGATTATAAGACCAGGTAATTCCGTTCAAACATCTTCGTGAGAAGCGGAACCCAACAGTTCGTCTTTCCGCTCTCATTGTTCAAGACGTCCTGTCTCTGATTAAATGTGTCACTTTATTAGGACATATGAGTGTTTTAACCACGGGATACAAGGGTTACGTTTGATGTAGTGGTACTGGTTTAGATTTAGGTACCAACAATGATTACAACATAAAATGCGCGTATGGATAATGAATGCATCGTGCTTTTTTAATCTAGTGGGAACATTGACCCCTCATCGAATCGAACGTGCGCGTACAAATGTCTGATGCGTTGTAAATTTTCTCCTAATCATAGGTTATTACAAGAGAGAGTATCCATTACGGAATTTATGGGTACTTAAGATGATGACATTGTAGACAGATTTTCGCTCAAGATGCGTGTACAAATTTTATTACTAAAGTTTATTTACAAGCATAAAGAAAGGGCACATAATATCACTGTATAATAAATGAAGTAGTATTTATGGCTATTCGTCTTAATCTGTGGAGCGAATAAACCGTGTTGCGCGTTATGTTAATTTTGATTTAGAGTGCAGGCGATGGCGGCGGCGCTGCGCCCGCCGTATGCGTGGGCACATCGCGTGTGTTTTGTTTGTGGGCTGGGTGCAACAAAAAGCATGGCACTTTTTAAAATAAACAGCCGTCAATACGATGACGAAAATAGATATGACTCATGGATTTAAATAATTTCAATTATTGGTCTACCCACGTTCAATACAATTATAAAACAAAATGTGGTTTTAAGACGTGGGACCAAGTTCTGAGAACAAGAACAATACGATTCGTATTCGACTAATATCGGAATTGAGCCAGAGAACGGTGACCGTATAGTTATACAATGTAATGTAACATCTCACTTAATTTGTAAGAATTATCATAATGATCATAATCAACCCAAAACAACGCGGCGCAAACGCATTGAACGCTGGGCGCGCACGCATGCACTCAAGACTTTCACTCATAAGAGGGTTGCCAACTTCCTACAATCAATTTTAACATTGTCTATAAATGTATTCCTTCAAATTGTTTGCTAAATGGACCAAAATTTGGTATGCAATTTGAAGAAAGGCGAACGGCACATGCGCTTCAAAAACAAATTTTTGAGTTTCTGGTTTGATTATGAAAAAATCCAAACCGCAACGTTACTGCATACTGATTAACAACAACTGGCAACTAACATTACAGGGAATAAGTATAACAACATTTGCGAAAAGAGAATCTTTCAATATTTTTTCATTATTTTTAATTCAATATCAACCCTACTGGGGATCTAAAAATATAATCCGGAATTAGTTCCCTTCTTAAAGCATTCAGGAAGTTACAAGTACGGGAGCACACCATACCACATCAAATAAATTCAATAGCTTTAGCACTTAATAGCTTTATAAAGTCATATTAAAAAAAAAACGTGCAGTAGGGTTGTAATTCTCAGCAAAAAAATTGCAATCGAAAGCCAAATAAGAAAATCCAATCATGATCAACAAAGCAGAACCAAACGAAATTCCAATTTGTTTTTCGAAACTAACGAATCGTCATTACGTGCAACACTCAAAATGGAATAAAACTATAGAGACAATAATCATTACCTATGTTTTTATTTATCGCCCGCACTGTAAGCTAATGAATGAAATAATAAATCAAGCGGAACGAAAGAATTCGTTTAAAATATTACTGATGTATCAAGAGTATATGGAGTGTTCCACAAATACACATATTTTCGTTAGCCACGCCCTATTGACATCAAACTTAGTAATTACCACGTCCACTTTTGACTAGCTTGATTACAGAACAATAAAAAAATAGTTCTACATTCTTGAAAACATTTTTTACAAGCTAATGCCAATTTAATGTGAAAGACACTATCCGTAACAGCTGCCAATTAAAAGGAAAAAAAATACGATGTTTGAGGGCAATCGACTTTGTCCGTTAGTTGATGTATTGGAACACATTATACGATGTATCTGGAACTGGATGTAGCAATAAGCAATAAAACATGTTTGTAAGGATTATTTCATTCCATTCCGATTAATCAACAATATGTCGTAAAAGTAAAGCTACTATACTACTATTTTATTGAAAATTGCACCTTTTAGACATTTTTAAGTCATTTCATATTAAAGTAGAAGTGGCTTAAAATTTCCATTCGTTTCCACTCTCATTGAATAACAATAAAAATATTTTTAGAATTCTATAAAAATGCTTTGTACAGTAACGGAAATAATTATTAATACAAAGATCGAACATCCTTCGATCCGGCTGGATTCGAACCAGCGTCTTCAGCACACAGTGCCTGACACTCCCCAAACTGAGCTACAAAACAAATTAGCATATGTTATAAATTTTTCTATGTGCTTGTTGCAAATCTTTATTTAATAATTATAACAAACTAGTGGAATAATTTCACAAGAAAAAATTTCAAAATGAGAGTTAAAAAGCACTATTTATCGACTGTTCCATCCATATTGTACGTATTATAGTACGAAATATGTACGTGTGGCGCACTATAAGTTTCAAGAATGAATAAGAAAAAAATACTATAAATGGTCAGAAATGAATTTATTGTTTCTCAAAATATTCTCCGTTAGCGTTAATGCACTTTTCCATACGAATGAACCAATTTTGAAAACATTTATGCCACTCCGCCGTGACAAAATCTGAAACATATTTTTCATACTCTTCGACACTCTCTTCAGGTGATGAAATCGTTGCCGTGTAACTGGTTCTTAATTTTTGGAAATAAATAAGTCACAAGGGGCCAGGTCGGGACTGTACGCGGGATGGCTCATAATAATAATAATAATACTTTTTATTTCTCCACAAAATACAACAACAAATAGGAAGTACATAAACAATCTTAGTAATTTTAGAACATTATTTTGTAGGAGCTGGTGCTTGCTATAGGCTTAACACCTGTGCTACAAGTCACCAGGCAAATCATAAGGTCAACGTTGTTCACCTTCAAAAATTCATTTGTCTGTTTGGCCATGTGAGAACTGGCATTATCGTGGTGCAAGATGATACGGCGTTTACGGTTATTTTTACGGAGTTTGTCAATAACTTCCGGCAAACAAATGGTCGTGCACCAATCACTAATCACGGTACAACGATTCTCCAAAGCAACAGTAGCCACGTGTTCAGTTTTATTAAAAAAAGAAGCAATCATCCGCTTAGAGGCACTTTGCACGCGCGACACTGTGGTTGGTTTCGGCTCATCTAGAAAGACCCATACGCTCGATTGCTGCTTTGTTTTGGGATCGTAACTATAAATCCATGTTTCGTCACCGTTTACTATGTCCCACACCAAATTTGACGCCCCTTCGCTGAATCTGGTAAGCATGGCATTGCACCAAGTCACACGATTCGTTTTTTGAGCCTCATTTAAATTGTGTGGGATCCAACGAGAGCACAGCTTTTTCACACCCAAATGTTTGTGTAGTATTGATTATATGTATTTGACTCATGCCTATGCCTAATAAATCTCATGGTATGTCACATGTCTGTCGGTTTTGATCATACGGCGCACAGCATCGATGTTTTTGTTGTTCACAGCAGTGCACAGGCGATCGTCACGAAATTCGTCACTGAGATTCACACGACCGCGTTTGAATTCTGCAAACCAGCTATACATAGTCGTTTTGCATGGTGCTTCATCGCCAAAAGCAGTTTGAAACCGAGCGAAGCTCCGCTGAGCTATTCAATTACACTTAAAGTCGTAGATAATCATAATAGGAAAATTTTCACGAGTTAAATCCGTGGTGAAGTAAACATCTAATTTCTAAAATGATGCCACAATGTAAAAACAAGTGACAGTCAGATGAAACGAACTGTATTCTACAGCCAAAAAATTCCATTTTCAAATGTTGTAATTACTTTTTAAATATTGTTTATGTAAGTGGCCAATTTCGGAAACTTATAGTGCGCCCTATGTAGTTATCTAAGTAAATATTCATAAAGTTTAATAATTTAATGTTATTGATATTGTTTTTTGTAATCATAATTTTTGTTTTGTTGTGCACGTAAACCCGTTATTGTAATTATAGTCTCCTGTATTTAGGTCTGCAGTAAGAAATTTCTGTTCGAAATAAGCAGTACCCTTTGTTTTCGTTTTCCTTATTAGTAAATGTGTTTTTGTGTTTTCTTTACAATTATTAAATAAAAAAAAACTGAATATCATGGTAGTAAAACAAACAACTCATTTAAAACTTATTCGCAGGAGGTGTACATGCAGTACCATGGATTACATTCTATTATGAGACATAGTGTGAGACTCACAGCAAGTTCCTCGCTGGTGTAGGCAGTGAGGGTGCGACGGTCCTGCTGCAGGACGCAGTAGAACGGCTCCCAGGACGGCGGCACCCCCAGCGCGGCCCCACTCGCTGCACTCGGCGCGCCGTCTGCAAGCGGATTAACAGAAATTAAAACAATTACACACCAAATAAGGTTTGCGAATGCAACTCACAATAGAATGGCTATAGACCTTATTTCACGGATATCTTTGGGGAGAACTTTAATTATAATGATTATCGAGTTAAAACAATACAATACAATACCCATACACGAAGCATAGAAATGTGGCGATATAAAATACATTACTACAAAGTAAATTAGGTTTGTAGAAAGTCAACGGACTAAACCAACTAATAGAACGAAACGATCGGCCGACACAGACATATTGATGCTACTAAATAAGCATTTTAGAAACGACGAATATTTCATCGAATTACTTAAGACTACATTAAACGAAGTGCATTACGTTACAAATATATTTTGACGACCTCCGTAGTCGAGAGGTTTCCACACTAGTTTTCATAACGTCGCCATCTCTGAGATCCCGGATTCGTTCCTCGGTCAATGCAGAAAACTAACTTTTCTATTGTCTCGGGTCTGGGAGTTTGTGGTGTGGTACCGTCTTGTTTCCGATTTCCACAGCACAAGTGCTTTAGTTATATAGTTTGGGACCAGAACAACATTTGTGATGTTGTGTAATATATTTATATTTATTTACTAAAAATTGTGCAACACATCTTAACTATTTAAAAAAGTCTCTTTTTTATCTCATTAAAATTTTGATCAAATATTGCGCTGTGTCGATACGTTATTTTTTTAAAGTGAAAGGTGTATAATCATGTCACATGTAATAAATTCACACAGATTACGTGACAACGAAACGAATGTCTAATATATCAATAAAGAACTTGTTTTCTAATGATAATTCTTCACCCTCTATAGCATTACACTTATAATACGTACCCATAAATCCAACTCAAGTTAACAATCTTTCCTTTTAAGATTTAAAATTCAAATAGCGGAACGCAAGACCGTTATATCTTTCGATTACATAATAGAGTCACGACGTTCATCTCTGCGATAGTCGCAGAAAAACGAATAAATCGCAGCGACATCAAAACTGATGTCCCGAACTCTTCATACAGCGATAACTCATACCTACAGACCAAACAACAATTAATCTGCTGTCATTTCTAACCACCTAAGTAATAAGTAGTGTTGAGTCACCGAAACAAACAACGTATCAATTAGCAACCAAAAAGGAAAACTGTGCTATATGTATAAACAGAAGCAAAAGAACGTATCTAAAATTTGACTAAATAATAAATGCAGTCGACTTATTTACAGGTTTTACAAAACAAAGACCTAGAAAACAAAGATCCTCATAAATAGTAATGTAATCTATACATGAGGTCAATTGTAGTAATTGAAGTACATTCAACTAATAAAAGTCCATACAGCTTTGTTACTGCTCCCGACTGCTTAATGCGTTCCATTTAGTCTATTAAACACTGAGTCATGCGCACTTGGTGTCTAAGGTATACAGAAAACTTACAAAAAGTTCAATAACGTTCCCCAACTTACCTTGAGAGTCAATGTAGTAGTTATACTTTTGACATGATGTTCTAAGTCGTACAATAAAAATATGTAAGAACTACATTCCAGTCCAGGCATAAGAAAGGAAACACCTATATTGAGCTTCCTGTTTGAGTTTTTGTTAATATATCGTGTACCAAACAACAGTACCTACTAAAGGTAGGCGAAATAGTATTGCGTAGAAAGCACTTACGCCCACAATCACTCATGTTCACACCAATTTCGGTGCGAGTTATAATCGCAGCGAAATTTTGAAAGAGAACCAACAGCAATCAAAAGCAAGCAACAAGTCTTGTAAGTAAGTAAACCTAATGTACCATAAAGTTAACTGAAAAGCACAATCCTAAAGATCTCATCGCGGCAACAATTTCCGTGCTAAAATACCGTTCTCTAGCGTGTAATGAAATAACTGACGTCTTTAACATCCCGTCGTGGCTCAAAAAGGGCCTGAAGCGATCAAAACTGCCTCTCCTAGTCACGCACGAGCTCGCCTACCATGTGCCCGGATTACCTGCCAGCTTTAATTTGACGCCAACGCTAGGGAAATATTTTATATCTGATTAATATTAACCTCTAAAATGTTTAAAGAAAAATGCGCATTGGTTCAACTATAACTAATAAAGTAACTCTAGGAAGTTAAACAATTTTTCCGAATTTAAGTCGCGTGTATTTGTTTTTTTTTTCAAACAAACCAACGTTTAGTTAATGAAAAATAGTTTCATTTCCTATATGTAACAATCGCGAAAATCTAAGAACTCGATAAGGAATTAGTTTGTTATAATCATTGACTTACAATTATGAACGTCGGGTCCGCGCTAAAAAGTGTCCGAACTTATAGGGCGTTAAAATCGTATACAGAGCGTCATTCACGCTTTAGTCTTCGTTTGTTCGCCTGACACCGAAGCAAGCAAAATTAGACAGTACTGCGATGACATTACAATTTAAATCTAACGTTTTAGCTTTTTCATATTCCTTTACATGTCACTACGTTTATATAGGTTGACTTGGGACATTTTTTCGTGGTTTTTGTATTAGATCCGCCGTCCATTTATTTGTAAGTCAATGGTTATAATTATTATATTTGTTATAATTATTATTGATCGACCTCCGTGGTCGAGTGGCTTGCACACAGGTTTTCATGGAGTCGTCATCTCTCAGGTCTCGGGTTCGATCCCCGGCCGGGTCAATGTAGAAAACTAACTTTTCTATATTGTCTCGGGTCTGGGTGCCTATGGTACCGTCGTTGTTTCCGATTTCCAAAACACAAGTGCTTTACTTATACTTACTTTGGGATCAGAGCAACGTATGTGACGTTGCTTAATATATAATTGATAATAACAAAGATCGAACACAAAGAAAAAATCTCTCGATCTGACAGAACACGATTCTGGCCAATCTAAGGCAAGCGTTCTACCAACGGAATTAGTTATTTTTGTTTTCTAAAAACCCTGATAAGTCATGCCAACTAACTTAACGTAACGTATTTCTGTATCGGGCTGTTTATTTCAATTATATCTCAGACATTATTATTATGAACATTTTTATTATTTACATTGTAATATATAGCTTCATTAAGGCCACAATGCACATTTATAGAATCACTTTTAATTATAATTATATTCTCGTTTTTAATTAGTTTTATCATGTTGTAACTTGTCTTGTAATTTTATTTTATTTTACTCTTGGTTTTAAATATTTAACATTTGTATGTTATGTATTTGAAACCATGTATCTCCTCTTAGGGTCCAGCTGAAAAACAGGCTGAGGCTCTGCTCAGCACAAGACTGAGCTGGCTAACCTTTTCGACTAACATTGTGAACTTTACTTTTTATTCTATTAGTTATATTCTTTTTGTTTTTTTAACAAATCTTGTGTTACTTGTTATGTTGTAATATTATTTGTGAATAGCCGAATAAATGTTTCTTTCTTTCTTTCATTGTAACGTGTACTATACCTAGCAAATTTCATATTTGTATTCTAGTATACCACAAAATATAATATGGTTCTAAACTACAAAAACCAAATTCCATGTTCAATAATTTCTAACTTAATATAAAAGCACAAACACCTGACTCGACATTAGTATGCTTGGCACGAGAGACGTGTTGAGCTGGCAATGTAAGGAAATTATTATAATGCGAAAACTTCCTCTTGCAGCTGTGCTAACGACACCTATTAGAAACCAGACCACCCAAAGCAATAATCATTGGTTATCTATAACACGTACAAATACCTTGGGACAACGATCTTCAGATAGTTCTTAAGATAATGCACGGGTAGCAAATCCAGTGGCGTCTTGTTAAAAACCTTGCTGCGGGCGAAGATTTAATGCTCTTAAGCATATCAAAGCAGTGTTTACAACTCGTCCTGCAAACGAGTAAGACCCGTTCCTCAACCTGGCTTATAATAACATTATACAACCGTTCAATCGATGTACGTGGTTTCCACAGCAACACTTGCGCGAGCTTCGATCCTGAATAACGCATTTAAGCATTTATATCTTACGTCTATGTCAATACGTAAACCCAGGGAAACTAGTTTTTAATTGACCAAGTTGCATTGACCTCACTGAAGTGAAGATAAATAGGTACTCACTTGTAAATGAAACTGAGATCATTAGTGGTGTTAACTAAGGTATTATGGTTAGCAAATCAAGCTCATGAAAAAAATATTAAATAGCTTGAAGAGAATGTACGTTGGGAATTTTAACATAAAAAGATCAATACAAATTTATATTCAACTATTTTTTGTGAAATGACTCCACTAATTTGTTAAAATTATAAATACATTATTTTTTAAATTATAAATAAAGGGTATTAAACGAAAACAGTTTTCTTGTTGTTTTTGGAGTAAGCTTTCAATTAATTACGACATTCCGTCCTTAAAATAGTAGACTTTTAGTAGTAACAAGACACGAGCGTGGTGAGTGCGTGGGAGGAATAGTCGCGGCTCACACGAGACGCGTGATGCGCCTGAGTCTATGGAACAATGGGCTCGAATCGAAATAAACAAACGAGAAGCGCGAACATCAACCGGTCGCGCCGAGACGCCGCGACATCAGCCACCGAGGTCGCTGTAATCTTGCAATACTGTTTATTTATAAACAAACGCTCTTAGCGACAGCGGCTACATCAAATACATGTCACAAAAAAATTTGTCTCACAACATCGGCATACCTATGTGTATACATAAATTATGTACATATATATAAATAAGTCATATTGCTCAGTGTTAACCCGAAACGTGTTACCATTAGCATATACATGATTTCAAACGTAAATTTTTTTCATTATTTTCATATTTTAATTCACGTTTTAAGATCTCAGGAACAGATTTAAATGATAACAAGTCAGTGGTAGTTTGCCTTGAAGGTTATTGTTTCATTAAAACAATGTACAATCGCAGATTATTTTGGTCATACTCTACAGTAAATGGGTGACGTCACAATTGTATCAAATTCGATAGTCTGCTTACATGAAAATAATTTCCATTGCATGTTTTTTTCGTACGCAATACGCTCTTTTCAAATGTCAAACGCATTTGATCGTTGTAGACTCATTAACCTTTACCCGTTCGATTACGAAACCAAATCAAGTCGTGTGCTAAACGCTTCTCAATCAAACACAAAATGAATAACTGACAAATCGTAAGTATAATAAATCATGAACATTGCAGAGCACCATCAATCAAGGAGGCACCTCGAAACTATTCGAAGTTGCCTAACTAGAAAAAGTCGGAATTCAGTAATACGTTGCAGGAGGTGGATGATAAAGGTCAGTTGCCGGTCGGGCCTATAGGGCGTCGCCCCACTAAGGCATGCTTACATGAACTCGAGTACTAAACGCTAATTATATCATTCCACGGTGTAACTTAAGTGCGTTGGCATTGAGCTAGCCCTCTAAAGGCCGTGAGAATCCTGTATTATGCAATTTACCACAAATGCATAGGTTTACAAGTATATTTCCGTACCATATACCGTTGGGTAGTACGCTTTTCTTTCTTTTGCAAATAAGGACTTGTTAAGATTTTATCACACTTCTCATATTAAATGCTAATATCATTCACGTGTGATAAAGGAAGGAACAATAAAACTTTCCGTCACAAAAAATACCGTGTGGGCGATAATATTAGTAGCCTTTATTGTTTGGGCGGAAATATGGACAGTTTGAGAGATGATTATGTAGGCTGACGAGCACTTCGCTAAAGAACTTACTGAGAAATAAAGTCTCCAGTCTCGGCGTGCAGCAGCGATGTGCTTTGAATACAAATTACTAACGCACAACCTTACAACGTAGTATGCAAGCTGAATGAGAGTAAGTCATAAATCAAAAGACTTTCGTGTAGTAGAAAAAAGTTATATTATTCTAGCTATATTTAGAGACAACTTTAGTCATTCGAATAATTTTTGTATATGCAGCATAAATAAGGAGTTAATTTTGTTCCACAAATTTTTGCTGTGCCTACGCCTAACCTTAATTTCTGCAAACGTACCTTAAGTTCAGTTCATTTAATCATATTATAATACAATTTTGTTGGGAAGTGCTTTTTATTACCCAGTCACTGAGTGACTGGTTATGAGTTACAATTGGGCCGTAAAAGATGCTCAAGGCATGTTCGTTTTTTCGACATTTTTATGGTTTCCATTAAGTAGCACATAATAAAGTTATACAGTGTGCAGCAGAGGTAAAGTGCGAAGAGTGTGGGCCATTTTAAGATAATGTCTTTTCATTAAAAATAATAATTGGAAGCGCATTTCAAAATATAATAGTGTTTTAAAGAAACTGGATGTATATACTTTTTATTTATCAGAAAATGAATTCATATTGGAAGCAGTTATACCTACGTGCATATTATTGTCCAACTGATAGAGCATTACTCATAAACTTGGATCTGTCGCGTTCTCACGAGAAAGAATCAATACTTAACAATACATAACAATATTTACGCAGTAGTGTATGTAAATGAACCTTTATTGTGTAACCTATCATCATCATATTGAGATAGAAAGACCTCTGAGAGATAAAGCAATTGTGATATGAGCATTGTTATTTCAGTGCACCAGCAGCACGATGCAATACAGAATCCATTTTTCATGTCTCAGTATAATGTTTTTTATGATACCAAGTGATGGCCTACAGGGGTAGCACTATAGGGCGCGACTAGCGCGAGACCAACATAAAGCGCGACATCTCTATGTGAGAATAGCAGTATCTCGCACTTTATGTCGCTCTCGCGCTAGTCGCACCCTGTCGTGCTAGCCCTATTGGTGTTAAGTGACACGCCTATGTAAGCGATAGCAGTTACTCGCATTATTACTTGGCGACAGAAATAGGTAAGATTGTCACCTTACTGTCGTACCGCCCTGGACGAACTCTTTCACAAGGAGCTCTACTGCTAATAAACCAATGTTAAAAATAAACAATTTTAAGCCAAACGTATACCACATCCGCAGTTATTGCTTACATATTTATTATGCATAAATCTCTCTCGTTATTAACAAAATTAAATACCTAGCTGTTTTCCAAATCGTGTAGGCGCTACCGGTGAAACGGGCCCTGCCCGGTGAAAGCCGCACAATTAACTTGAAACGGCTTCGCTATAATAAAATATCAATTTGATGGATATAACATTTCATTTTGAAATAATATATTTTGTCGGCAGAGAAATGAACGTAGCAACGATTAAAGGAGAACATAGTGAAAGAATTACGAACGTAGACTTTTGTTTTCATTGGAAACCATTTTCTAATAATAAACATTCATTGTTTATGAGCAACATGATATACTTGATGAGTAATTAGAACCAAATTTAAATAAACTAAAGGTGCAAGGATGTGCAAACTACCGAGTCATCGATCTATTGTATTAATAATTTTATAAATGAAAGAGATACTCACTAATTAACCTGTCACGCGTTTTAGAGACACAAGGTAACCCTAAACTGCGGGTATTTTCATCCACTATTTTTTTTTTAAATTTGGATAATTTATAAAAAATTGTAAAACAAAAACTTTTACGAAAACCGTTTTAAGACGCGTGACTCATGATAAGTTAAAATCGCAAAGATCTGATCGCAAAAATCCCTCCTTGTCATAACTAACGCATTTGTATTTCGGAAACTTTCTAAGTATTGGCACCTAAATATTTTTTTGCTAGTAAAAAATGTTAATTACTCTAATTTTGCTTAACAATAAAACTGAAACGAAATACGATATAACAAAACCGATTAGAGGGTGTTATAGATCTCGTTTCGATAATCCCAGATATGTTAATAAATTTCGCTTAAAATGTCGATCAGGTTAGTTATGACAGGTACGGAGGGCAGAGTGGCAGAGAAACATTCAAAAATTCTTTAAGAAATGAACGGACATTGACCATATAACCAGAAATATTGGCCAGCCCGAATTCGAAACAATTGACGGGTGTCGTCAATTGTTTCACTTCAAATGGACCAGTTTAACTTGAATATTTAATTACCGATGAAATGTGATTCCGTTTGATTTGTAATTAGATGTTTTGCTGTTTTTCCCACACCACCGAATATAACAGCCCCCATTGTTAGAGATACTATTATTATTACAATAAATACGAAACATTTTTGGAATATACGAAGACGTACACAACAGGTCAGTTACTGGTGCTGTACAGTGAAGAGCACATCAAGATTGACACTTTGTACTTTGAACCGTTCTTATCGTAAGTAGCATAGAGTTGGATTTAAGTCTTAAGTGTAAAGCTTGACGTGCTCTTGACCCTGTACTATTTCAGTTTTCTAATTTGTGATTTCAGCGCAAACGAATGTTGATATTTAAAAGTGATCCTATATCACTTTTACATTTTTGGCCCGTTTTTAGTGGTGCAAAAATTTTTTTCAGATAGAGGACATTGTAATTCACAATCCCCGGACCTCAACCCGATCGATTTTTTTTTTGTCGGGGGGCACGTTAAAGACATAGTTTACGTCCGGGAAAGTGGTGTAAGAATTACGCCAAAAAATTCAAGTGGCAATAACAAAAATAAGAGAAAATCGACAGACTTTTTACAGGCTAAAAAAATAAACTTTTTATGCATATGTTGCTAACCAAGGCAGGCACTTTGAGAATATATTGTAAAATAATTCTTGTTTGCTTTTTAATAATCATTTATAATTAATTCTTGCTGTTTGATTTTGTTCCGAAGTTTCAACCCACACACTCTCAAAACTTTTTGTGCATTATTTATGAATTTGAATAAGAAATCTTAGTTGAACTAATGTTTTCTTTTAATTAATTAAGTTAAAATTGTTCGAATAACGATTATGATACAAATTGTCAATTTTGGTTTTTATTGACTCAGTGCACGTGATGTCAATTTCTGAAGACGTTACAATAATTACACCACTACAACAAATCTTAAGGTAGGTTTTAAGGCTTATTAGCAAATTCAGATAGGCCATTTTTCTCACTCACGAATTTTTAGAAAACTTAACAATTTATTCGTAAACGAATAAAAATTAACTAAAAGTTTAAAATAACGGCGAAATCAAAAACAAACACAAAAATGCCACATTGCATGCTAGCTACGTGGTCACACTACTTCCATACCAAATTTCAATTCATTTAGTGGAATAGTTTTCAAATTAGAATGGTTTTGGTGACTAGAGCAGAAAATGTTTATAAAAGTACCTACATGAAAAATCATAACTTCTAAACTATTGATTTTCGCAAAACTAATGTCCATTTTAAATGAGTTATTACGATGGCCTCTATCTGAAAAAAAGAAGAAAGAAGAAATAAGGTCCATTTACCTGATGAGTTGCCAGGGCTGGATGGCCCTTATTTCGTCTCTATTTCTGGTTATATACTCGATGTGAATGGAAAAGTATCGCAGTTAAAAATGAAAACGACTAGTCTTGTTACCCAGAAGCTGTAAAGAATAAAAACATTTCCCACAAATGCATCGACTTATGTAACAACCATGCATTGTATAATGCGTGTCTATTATTCGCGGCGGAAACCGTACGACCTCTGAGCTGATTAGCCGTTCGTTTTATATCGCCACAGCAGTTACTGTCAACTAGGGTATGTTACACAATTATAAAGTTTCGCGACCCGTTTTATTCAGTTCAGATTATAGATAATAACTGCTTATCTGTTGCCTCTGGAAATCTCTTACGACTGTTTGTTTTGTTTAAAATCCATGCACCGCTTATTTCTTACATAACTACGTTAATAAATATTTCTAATACTTGTTGTAGAATAAAATAAATACAGTTTATTAGAACCATGGTATAAATACAGTTGTTCTAATTAAATAATAGTATCACATCGCACCGTTAAGTCAATAATGTTAATACATTATGTATGAGTTAATACTCAAAAACTGGATTATTTCAGACTAAATGAAATAGGAATTACTCACTTCCCGTAAAAGATTATTCAATTTTGTGTATAGGTTAAAGTTTATTACAGACATCTAAACAATTTCCTACTTGCTAAATATATTTAAAAATAAAAAGGAGAAGACAATTTCAAATTTTCATGTACGGACTGTTTTGTTCAAAATAGCTCACAAAAAGTTTGTCTTTTTGAGTTAAGTAGATATCTTTTAATTGTTTCTTACAATATTCTAACGACGGTTTCATAGACGTGTAGAGAATCAAATTTCACGTTCAACAATAGTATAATCTTGAATATCACATATTGTGAGTTACAATACTATAGTAATAGCAGCACGAATGATTCCTGACAGGGTATAGCAAATTGCACTTAAATGTAGTTTGTATTATAATATTAATTACCACGATAGAAATGTAATTTGAATTCGGTACTAAATATACATATAGGCTATTATACATCGAGATCATATTGTTGAGAAGAAATGTCTTTAGTTTGGAAGTTAGTGAATTGTTTTAGTTATACTTTTTGTACATGGACCTTTTTTATAGATTTCCAGAATCCGTTATGGGAGGAACAATTTGCCTTTGCAGCGTGCACTCTTGTGAATTCAAACAGATTAAAATTAAAATTATTTCATAAAAATGTGACGACTTCTTGAATAAATAAAGAGGGGAGGGTCAGTAATAGATTTATGAAATACGGCTTGTATTAGGTGATCCGCGTGGACCCGAGTTGGATACCAGGATAGCAGGAATGTGGAAATGATACGTATACTATTTAAGTTTTTTTAAGGTCATCTATTAGTCTAGTTCTTATTATTTGATTCTAAAGGCAACAACAATAAGTCCAGCACAGCCCTAGTCATCGTCCAAAATTAGACAAGCAGAGAACCATATTCCAACCGGTATTTAGTGTGTCAATTTAGGCGTTACCCATGTGCAATTATAAAATACGAGTTGTCCTTCTTCGAGAGCGCAGCGATGAACTCAATTTAAAACATGTGAGTCATGTAGAGTATTAATAGAACTGACCACTTTCAGAAAGTTAAAACGAATATAAAGAAAAGTCGCTTAGTGAGACATACGAAAAACAAAAACATATTAATTATATTCTGGGATATTATAGGATTCAAAAACGATGGTATCACAACTTGGAAGTCTTGGTATTCAATGTCACTAATTGGCAATAGTTTCGTAATTTCCTAGAAACACTCGATAATAAAAAAATGTTCCGTAATGACATTGTATAATAAAAAAAACTGTCACTAGCATTGTCAAGAAAGACTTAACTTTCTCTATTGCGGAGGGTTTAGGCGCCGACGGAAGTTTCTACGAACTATCTACAATGAGTGCTTCCTTCCCTTTTATATTGTTCCATTCAATTCTAATGCAACTAAAAATAAATTATATAATCAATTTATAAGGATGTTAACATTTCAAAACAAGAAGAGCGCAATTAAACAATTTAATAGGTATTTTCGTACCTACCTAATATCCCGACGTTTCGGCCCGGTTACACTGGCCGCTGTCACTGGGCACGTGTGAAAATACCTATTACATTGTTTAATTGCATTTATTCCTATTTAGAAGTATTAGTATAATGGTACGCGAAAATTTAAGTGTATATAAGGGTGTAGATTCTATTAGCTACCCGCGTTAACACCAGCGTTTATCGCATGTATCGATGCTGATACACATTCAGTGCCGATATTCGCGTCGTGACATTACCTGAAGGGGGTATGACGGCACGCTGGAGTAATTTACAAACATTTAGAAACTGATGGAAAGCCGAAAAAACAGCTGTCGTCGTTCTCACCTTTAATAAATTTCCTTTATGATTAAGCTAGACAGATTGATTGATTTTATGTAAGTCGCATATTTGAGTTAATAAATGTCATTAAAAAAATTAAAATCATAAAAAAGCTTTTTCACATAGATTCAATAAGGATCTGTACATTTTTAAGATTTTTTTAAATATATAAATCAGCATCCTCATCACCATCTGCTGAGGTTAAAGTAAAAAAAAGAACCATATCCGTATACGCTGATGCGTATAAAGTCTGCATCAGCAACAACACTGGTTAACACCACATGGTAGCTTAGACATAGTAGACTACATATCTATTCCAATTAAAGGGCAGAATATAATACAACTACTACCACCTATATTGATTTGTTATTTTAGAAGTATACGTATCATCAAGGAATAAATTTATTTTTAAAACCAAAAGAGGTCACTCTAAAATAAGCCCTTTGATCGAGCATCAAAAGGAAATCACTTACTGGAGCATTAATGCGCCTTTTATGCAATTGTTCTACAATACATCATATACGCCTTTGAATTCATTGAGTCGATTATTCGATTTGGTTCCTTGGAGTCACGATTCAATTCTGACTTTAGCTTTTGTGGGGCAAGGAATGGCTTTTGTTGGAATTTTTTGCGTTAAAATAGTCTTTAATGAATAGTCTTTACATCGGTTATCTCTTAAGAAGTACTTCAAAAGTATTAAGTTTACAAGCATATAATTACTTTATGTTTGATTGATTTATGAGTTATTAGACAATAAATTAAAATATACAAGTACGGTACAATAAAAGCTTAAATACTAGAAATTTAAACTAGGATTAAATTATATGAATAAAATTGGGTCCCGCGGCCAGTTGCCCAAGATGTTGGTATGGTTACCCCTTTTTACAGCTATGCTAATGCGTTGAGAAAGGTAGCTGCCGGCTCTTGGGTTCCCAGACAGTCTATTAATGTTTTGGTCAAATTGTAACTATAAAGTAGGTAAAATGACGCGATCGAAAATTTTCTATATAATAGAAAAATATGAAATGAATTCAATTTTATACCGAGTTCTGTACTGCAAGTTGTGTATACGACATCCAACAACATGTGTCTAATAATCCTCCACATCATAACTTTGATATAACGAAATGATTGTATTACGGGTATTACTTAACGTTCTCTTACGATGCGTAATCTCTTGGGAACTTCGACAACATTGTTGATATTTAGAACTATCAGATTCCATTGCTATAGAGGTACATATACGATGTTAGAAGTGAATGGAAGTTCTCATATTTGTCTGTTAAACTGTGTTTGTAAGACCTACTAGTGTAATAAAAAAAATACGTTTATAATGCAAAACAAATCGTTTATCTATTAATTATGCAAATTGTCAGGCATTGACTAATTGCTTCATGTACCTAATTCTAATTTCATACTGATTTATGTGTATCATACAAATGCAACTCTACATTGTGATGTTGTAAGAAGTAATACGTGTAGTGGTCCGGGTGATAGGAAAGATCTTTCTTTTGATATAATATACAGAATTTTTATTCATATTAAAACTTTTCCCACCCACCGAATAAACGTGTAAAGGAAAAACTGCAACTTTACAGTAGCGACTAAAAAGTTATAAAATAATACTCAATGATGATTGGATACATAAATACAATGTATGGCCAAATGAAAGATAAAAAACATTTTAAGCCTCTTATATTATATTAAAATATGAAACACGAAAATATTGATAGTTTATCGGAAATTAATAAAAACCCTTTAAATTTTTAAGCTACGTAAAAATGACTTTCGCGGCTGTTCGCTTGTATTGTTTACACTATTATTCGTGGGAAAAGTTACATACATATTTACTTTAAAATGTAACATAATATAACTCTGTTTTACTATGGATGTTAAGATTTGTCAATGCGACAATTATAATTGTAGTTACGTAATTATTCTAGTAATTGGTCATACATTTTAAAAGTGCACAAATGCATTACAATTTTAAAGATTTTTAAAGATTCAATATTACAAGGTTAGTTAGTTATAAACATGCAAGAGTAGATACTGTGCAAAATACATACTTGCAATATTCATGCGAGATTGTTGATTATTTATTGATTATTTTCCGTAGAACAAACATCGGAGTACCGAATAAGCATTAATTGGAAAATTCTTATGTGAAAAATATGAGGTGTATTTTGAGCGGGAAAATCCAAAAACCCAAAAAAATACTGTAAAAGCTTTTACACGTTTAGTCGGCGGGGCCGCCGTTTTATTATTTTTTTAAGTTAATTACTTTTATTAACTGTCTCCGTGGCCGAACGGTTACCATGCTGGACAGCCACGCAAAGGTCCCAGGTTTAATTCCCGGGCCGAGAGAAATATTTGTATGGCCTACATTCATTTTTCTCGTAAGCTTGGGTGTAATTTCTAGTTGTCTATGTGTGTGTCCATGGTACTCGCGACACAGGGTTTTCCCGAATGCGGGGCTACGTTGAGTGTATTCAAGTTTGTTAGTTGCATACCAATGATAATGCAAGCGCGGTAAGCATTAAGATATAGAACATTTTAATCATTGACTTACAAATAAATTTTAATGCAAAAATTTTCACAACAAAACGCTATTCAATAACGATTACGATTTAATGTTTTATAGCTGTATTTTTATTGGATACTGATAAAACGTACGAACTGGATATTATTCCGGCTTTAATCAATGAGCACAAAGTGACTGTAAAATAAAAATGAGAAACTGTTTAAATCTATACACGTATCCAAGGTCTCCAGACTGGTTCATGACAACTCATAATAACCTCCGGCTTTAATAAAATCGATTGTAAAACAACGCCAACAAATAGGACTGATAAAGATAAATAATGACCGTCTACATATACTTAAGGACTTTTAATCTAGTTTAATTATTTCGTACAGAATTTTTTAAATCGCATTACGTGATGCAAACGTGTTTTTTCTTTTGTAGTGGCGGGACGAACAAGTCGTGCGCCTGGTAGTAAGCGACACGCTTGTCCACAACAATTGCAGTATCACTCAGTGCTTTAATCGCAAAGATCTTATGGACACTGCTACTGCGCCCGTCACCCTGAGACATAAGTTGACAAGTCCCATGTGCCTGTATCACCAGCACGCACCCTTACCATTCAAAACCGGAACGCGTAATGCTTACATGTAATAATAAGCGCGATGAAATTTAAAAAAATATTGTATGAAAAGAAAACAGAGACACCAGTACTTTACTCATGTGACACCAGTCCAGACAAGTCGTTCATACCAGGTGTCATAATCAGTTAAACAACGGATCCACCGTCACCGTCTGACAGCATCTGTCAATTAGACAGCCGGCCTTACGTCAACATCGAACTTAACCTTTAGATGTTCACTTTTAAATATTTTCTAGGGCTCTAACTCATACGAGCTGCTATAGATAATAGGCATAGTAACAGTGACGCACCAATTGGTTATTGCAAACTGAACCAGTCCGAACGGTATGCGCACAGGTGCACGGGCGACCGACGGCGCGTGCGCAGCCCTCGACAGATACTCAGCTGCTGCTGATGACATTTTGAAACTATTTACAGAGCAATTCACATAATCTTACTCTCGTTACTATGATCGTACTAGATGGCTAGTAGTATAATGTGGCATACACCAGATGCTTAATTACTATTTAACATGAAATTACAATTTAAAAAAGCTTTAAAAAAGTATTTAAAAGAAAAAAGTAATTATACACACTATAATAATGCAGTCAATGTAGCATTTTTTTTTCTTAGGTTTTCTCTATTGTTACACAATGGAAAGGAAACAATTTTTTTTTATGTAATTCTTTTTTTTCAATTTTTTTT